>NC_140571.1:29344655-30544655 GCF_057381845.1 Rhamphochromis longiceps
ACCGGCAAGACTCAGGTGGGCCTGCAGCTCAGCCTCTCGGTGCAGTACCCAGCAGAGCACGGAGGGCTGGGAGCAGGTCAGTGAACGCACCATGATTTTGCCAATCAGTAGGTTTGTGATACATTCAGTGAAAAGGTTGTGGCTAAGCAGCTTACAGCAGTTTTGGATAAACACAATATTCTTGACAAATTTCAGTCTGGCTTACGCAGAGCTCATTCTACTGAAACAGCCCTTCTTAGAGTTTCCAGTGACATTTTGATGCAAAACGATGCGGGAAAATGTTCTGTTCTGCTGATGTTGGACCTCACGTTGGCCTTTGATGCAGCTTACCATCACGTTCTGCTTGAAAGGCTGAAATATCAAATCAAATCAAATCACTTTTTATTGTCACATCACATGTGCAGGTACATTGGTACAGCACATGTGAGTGAAATTCTTGTGTGCGAGCTTCACAAGCAACAGAGTTGTGCAAAATACAATAATGTAAACAAGCAAAATACAAGAATGGCTACATCTGAAACTAATAAATATATGTACAATATATAATAGTATATGCATTTCTGGATGTGTATACTAAATATTTTTCTACGTGTGTGTGTGTGTGTGTGTGTGTGTGTGTGTGTGTGTGTGTGTACATATTTTACAAATTAAATAGAGTAAACAATAAATAAAATAAAATATACAGAGTGAGACATGTGCAAAACAGTGGGGTTACTGTACAGTATGGAGTGCATAATGTTAAAGTTCCAGTAGTGAAGCTGAGGTGTCTATGAAGTGTTCAGCAGTCTGATGGCCTGATGGAAAAAGCTGTCTCTCAGTCTGCTGGTACGGGACCGGATGCTGCAGAACCTCCTTCCTGATGGAAGCAGTCTGAACAGTTTATGGCTGGGGTGACTGGAGTCCTTGATGATCCTCCCCGCTTTCCTCAGGCACCGCTTCCTGTAGATGTCTTGGAGGGAGGGAAGCTCACCTCCAATTATCCAATTATATTGGGTCGGTGTATATGGATCTGCCTTAAAGTGGTTCTCCTCATATCTGTATGAATGATACTTTTCTGTGGCAGTTTCTAAGTACTTCCCTCACCTACGGTGTGCCACAAGATTCTGTATTGGGGCCTTTATTGTTTTTAATACATCTACTTCCTCTCCAGCATATTTTGAGCCCCTTTGAGGACATTTGCTACCACTGCTATGCAAATGACATCCAGTTATACTTTTTGTTTTTAAGCCCCAAGATGTTTGAATCTGAATTCCCCGTACAGTGGGGCAAAAAAGTATTTAGTCAGCCACCGATTGTGGAAGTTCCCCCACTTAAAATGATGACAGAGGTCAGTAATTTGCACCAGAGGTACACTTCAACTGTGAGAGACAGAATGAAAAAAAAATCCATGAATTCACATGGTAGGATTTGTAAAGAATTTATTCGTAAATTAGGTTGGAAAATAAGTATTTGGTCACCTCAAACAAGGAAAATCTCTGGCTCTCACAGACCTGTAACGTCCTCTGTAAGAAGCTTTTCTGTCCCCCACTCGTTACCTGTATGAATGGCACCTGTTTGAACTCATCATCTGTATAAAAGACACCTGTCCACAGCCTCAAACAGTCAGACTCCAAACTCCGCCATGGCCAAGACCAAAGAGCTTTCGAAGGACACCAGGAAAAGTATTGTAGACCTGCACCAGACTGGGAAGAGTGAATCTACAATAGGCAAGCAGCTTGGTGTGAAAAAAATCAACTGTGGGAGCAATCATCAGAAAATGGAAGATATACAAGACCACTGATAATCTCCCTCGATCTGGGGCTCCACGCAAGATCTCATCCCGTGGGGTCAAAATGATCATGAGAACGGTGAGCAAAGATCCCAGAACCACACGGGGGGACCTGGTGAATGACCTGCAGAGAGCTGGGACCAAAGTAATAAAGGTCACCATCAGTAACACACTACAACGGCAGGGAATCAAATCCTGCAGTGCCAGACGTGTTCCGCTGCTGAAGCCAGTGCATGTCCAGGCCCGTCTGAAGTTTGCCAGAGAGCACATTGATGATACAGCAGAGGATTGGGAGAATGTCATGTGGTCAGATGAAACCAAAGTAGAACTTTTTGGTATAAACTCAACTCGTCGTGTTTGGAGGAAGAAGAATACTGAGTTGCATCCCAAGAACACCATACCTACTGTGAAGCATGGGGGTGGAAACATCATGCTATGGGGCTGTTTTTCTGCCAAGGGGACAGGACGACTGATCCGTGTTAAGGACAGAATGAATGGGGCCATGTATCGTGAGATTTTGAGCCAAAACCTCCTTCCATCAGTGAGAACTTTGAAGATGAAACGAGGCTGGGTCTTCCAACATGACAATGATCCAAAACACACCGCCCGGGCAACAAAGGAGTGGCTCCGTAAGAAGCATTTGAAAGTCCTGGAGTGGCCTAGCCAGTCTCCAGACCTCAACCCCATAGAAAATCTGTGGCGGGAGTTGAAAGTCCGTGTTGCTCGGCGACAGCCCCAAAACATCACTGCTCTCGAGAAGATCTGCATGGAGGAATGGGCCAAAATACCAGCTACTGTGTGTAAAAACCTGGTAAAGACCTATAGTAAACGTTTGACCTCTGTTATTGCCAACAAAGGTTATGTTACAAAGTATTGAGTTGTATTTTTGTTATTGACCAAATATTTATTTTCCACCCTGATTTACGAATAAATTCTTTACAAATCCTACCATGTGGATTCATGGATTTTTATTTTTTTTTCACATTCTGTCTCTCACAGTTGAAGTGTACCTCTGGTGCAAATTACTGACCTCTGTCATCATTTTAGGTGGGGGAACTTGCACAATCGGTGGCTGACTAAATACTTTTTTGCCCCACTGTATGTGCTCCTGACAGACATGTACCTAAGATAATGAATGCTTTTGGTCCCCTTTCGATATTTGTGAAGTCAGCTATCAGGAACCTTCATTTGCTCCCTGTTAAATCCAGAATTGAATTCAAAATCCTGCTCCTCACATACAAGGTCTTAAATAATCAGGTCCCGTCTTATCTTAATGACCTTATAGGACCATATCACCCCATTAGAGCACTTCGCTCTCGCACTGCAGGCTTACTTGTTGTTCCTAGAGTATTTAAAAGTAGAATGGGTGGGTAAGGCTTCATTTTTCAGGCCCCTCTTCTGTGGAACCAGCTTCCAGTTTGGATTCGGGAGACAGACACTTTCTCTACTTTTAAGATTAGGCTTAAAACATTCCTGTTGGCTAACTATATGTTAGGGCTGGACCAGGTGACCCTGAATCCTCCCTTAGTTATGCTGCAATAGGCATAGGCTGCTGGGGGACTCCCATGATGCATTGAGTTTTTCATTTTCAGTCACCTTCTTCACTCACTCTATGTTAATAGACCTCTCTGCATTGAATCATACTTGTTATTAATCTCTGTCTCTCTTCTACAGCATGCCTTTTATCCTGTCTTCCTTCTCTCACCCCAACCGGTCGCAGCAGATGGCCACACGTTCCTGAGGCTGGTTCTGCCGGAGGTTTCTTCCTGTTAAAAGGAAGTTTTTCCTTCCCACTGTCGCCAAAGTGCTTGCTCATAGGGGGTCATTTTATTGCTGTTTTTTTCTGTGTATGTATTATTGTAGGGTCTACCTTACAATCAATGTTCCCTCTAATTTTTCACGTGTCTGAGCGAACACACAAACTCCCTGAGCGATCCCTTGGACCACTGTGAGCGTCATCACACGTGTGCACTGTGGTCACGCCAGCGTTTACATTTATGTTAGACTACTTTTAATTAACTGCTTTAGCCCATTTACAATGAAAATGTAAAAAAAAAAAAATCTAGTCATTGACCTGTGTAGTATGTTAACACTATTGGAAGTAAAAAATAACTTGAAGTCCAATTTCGAAAACACAACTTTCTTTTCTTTCTTGGTGTTTTTTTTTTTTTTTTTTTTTTTTTTTTTTTTTTTTTTTTTAAATATATAAAGCTTTGACTTATTATGAGTCTGTGGTCTGGGAGAGAGTCCTGTAACTCTGTCTGCAAAATATAGTACATAATGACCAATGCTGGGCAATTAATTATATAGTTACGTCTTCAAAAAAGTAACTGAGTTATGCAAACAACATTTTTTGCAGCTATTTTTTTTTTAATGCAGCCAAGGCGTTTTTTAAACTAACATTTCAAACTATTTACAGAACAATCAGCTGTTCTGCATCAAATCTGATGCCACACAAATAATTTGTGCCACTCCAAAAAATAATTTCTGTCCACTATAAGATAAAGGAGAACAACAGCCTGATACGTCTGGGAAGGTTCTCAGTCATCCAGGTCATCGTAGTCAAAGGAGCTTGCAAAGAAAAGTGTCTGGACTTCTTTAAGTTGCTTGAAGACGTTTCACCTCTCATCCGAGAAGCTTCTTCAGTTCTAAGGTCAAATGGTGGAGAGTCCCAGATATAAACCTAGTGGGCGTAACCCCCCACAGAGGGACAAAAGGACCCCCTGATGATCCTCTAATCGCCTGAGCCAAGGTGTGAAACTGGGTGTGGGTCCCAATCAGCCAGAGTTTCGGGTGAGTTCATTGTGAAACCTGGCCCCACCTTATCATGCGAACTCCTGAGATCAGATGACCCAGGATGTGAGTGGGCGTTAAGGCGTCTGGGAAGGGATCTCAAAACTGGATTATAAATGGCAGAGAGTTGGTGTCGTAAAACCACCGCCTCTGTTCAAAGATGGTCGCTCACAGTGGACATAGATGGCTTCTTTCACTCGTCTTTCAAACCATCTGTCCTCTCTGTCCAAAATGTGAACATTGGCATCCTCGAAAGAGTGACCTTTATCCTTAAGATGCAGATGGACAGCTGAGTCTTGTCCTGTGGAGGTGGCTCTTCTGTGTTGTGCCATGCGCTTGTGAAGTGGCTGTTTGGTCTCTCCAATGTAGAGGTCTGGGCATTCCTCGCTGCACTATACAGCATACACCACATTGTTAAGTCTGTGTTTTGGAATTTTGTCTTTCGGGTGAACCAGTTTTTGTCTGAGCGTGTTGCTGGGTCTGAAATGCACCGGGATGTCATGCTTGGAGAAAACTCTCCTGAGTTTTTCTGATACACCGGCTACATAGGGGATGACAACATTGTTGCGTCTGTCTTTCTTATCCTCCCTCGCTGGTGTCTGGTCTTCTTTTCTGTGCCTCTTTGCTGACTTTAAGAACGCCCATTTAATGATGGTTTGAAAGACGAGTGAAAGAAGCCATCTATGTCCACTGTGAGCGACCATCTTTGAACAGAGGCGGTGGTTTACGACACCAACTCTCTGCCATCTATAATCCAGTTTTGAGATCCCTTCCCAGACGCCTTAACGCCCACTCACATCCTGGGCCATCTGATCTCAGGAATTCGCATGATAAGGTGGGGCCAGGTTTCACAATGAACTCACCCGAAACTCTGGCTGATTGGGACCCACACCCAGTTTCACACCTTGGCTCAGGCGATTAGAGGATCATCAGGGGGTCCTTTTGTCCCTCTGTGGGGGGTTACGCCCACTAGGTTTATATCTGGGACTCTCCACCATTTGACCTTAGAACTGAAGAAGCTTCTCGGATGAGAGGTGAAACGTCTTCAAGTAACTTAAAAGAAGTCCAGACGCTTTTCTTTGCAAGCTCCTTTGACAACAGCCTGATACCTGCAGGCCTGACAACAGGAGATGTATCACTCCTGTAACACCTGTAACATTCAGCAGTCGCCTCATTGTTCTGACACACACAACAAAACTATTGACTACACTACACACTAACTACACAGGATTTGCACTAAACGTCTCAAATCTCTCACATCTCAAAACACCGCCATCACTCCTAAAACTTCCCCCCGTTTCTTAACAACTAAATGCCACATTGCCATATCATTTTTTGATTGGTTGACATGGTACTTTTTTGGACGAATAGGAAAGGGAGAGGGGGGTAGGGTTTGTTTTTGCTCACAGGCAGAGAGTGTTTTCGAGCCTTTTTTTCGTATAAAACGCAGTTTTTACCGTTTCTTCCCGCAGTAAATATAAACAACGATAGTATTCAGGAAGAAAACCAAACATTGCAGATATTTTTATCATAATTATGGTTTTACGTGGCCTATCAACTCAATTTAAAAACTAGTATAAAGTCCACACTTTTTCCGTCAATTGTTCCGTCTGTCCTGCTCACATCTCCAATGGTTGTACACGTTGTCATTAACGTGGCTTCACTCCACATCAGCCACGGCGCTTTGCTAGCTAAAACACCGGTGTCAGCATATAAGAACGCTGTCATAGCCTGTCAACGACGTTGATTAGCTGCGTATGTGCGAATGTGAATCGCATTATTGGCTGGACTATGGGATAAGATGGCATCGTTCTAATCCCATATGGGAGCAGCCAGTCACTTACTGACTAACACTGCAAAACAGAATTGTCAAAGTATTAATTTTAATTTCAATTCAGGTTAGAATTTTTGTGCGCAGAGACCGTGCCTACAGTGCGCAATTGCGCACGTGCGCAGCTTAGAGGGAACATTGTTTACAATATAAATCGCCTTGAGGCGACTGTTGTTGTGATTTGGCGCTATATAAATAAAATTGACCCACCTCTCACTTTGGATGCTCATGTCAAATCTCTGGTTTGGTCTTGGTTTTATCACTTAAGAAACATTGCTAAATTAAGCCCTATTGTATCTCGCACTGAACTGGAGTTGTTATACATGCATTCATTTCATCATGATTAGACTACTGTAATTCACTGTTTACATGTCTAAGAAAAAACTCCTTGGAGCATCTGATGATTGTTCAAAACGCTGCAGCAAGGCTTCCGGCCAGATCATCAAAGTACTCACATGTGACACCGTTGCTAATACAGTTGCACTGCCTCCCCATTAAATTCAGAGTCCATTTTAAGATTCTGGTTCTGACCTTCATGGACAAGCACCAGCTTGCATCATTGAACTTTTAAAGCCCTATGTCCCTAGCAGGTCCCTGAGGTCATGTGATCAAGCCCTACTTGTTATTCAGCATACAAGGCTGAGAACTAAGGGAGACAGAGCTTTTACCACTGTGGCTCCCAGACCATGGAACTCTCTCCTACTGAGCTTAAGATCTGTGGACTCAGTAGTCTCTTTTTAATAACAACTAAAAACACATTTTTAAATTTGCATTTTTGTTAACTTTTGTCTGTTTTTGTTTTATACTTAATCTCTGTGTGAAGCACTTTGTAATCTTTTATCTAGAAAAGTGCTATATAAATAAAAATTGACTTACTTACTTTACCTGTTCAATGACCTGCTGATTTGTAAGTTAATAAATAACCACTGATATGTCACATTCATTATTTGTGTGTTCGTTGTTGGTTCCAGGTGCGTTGTATGTCTGCACTGAGGACTCATTTCCCATTAAGCGTCTGCACCAGCTGATTGGCGAGCAAGTCTGTCTGCGTTCTGACGTTCCTGCGGACCTTGTAAGCAGTCTTCGCTTCAGCGACCACGTTTACATTGAGCATACCGCGGATCTGGTAAGTCTGATCATGCGACATCTGTTCAGACCCCGTTACAACCCATAACTTCTTGCTCTGTCCTCAGGATTCCCTCCTGGTGTGCCTAACACGCCGTGCCCGCCTCCTACTGACACGCGGTCTGGTGCGACTAATCGTGGTCGACTCAGTGGCAGCGCTGTTCAGGACCGAGTTCCAGGCCGATGATTGGCTAGAGAGGAACAGACAGCTACTCACCTTCTCCTCCATGCTGCATCACCTGAGTCAGGAGTTCAGCACACCTGTGCTCTGCATCAACCAGGTAACACCATCCAGGTAGCACACCAGAGTTCAGTCTCTTATCTCTGACCACTAATCAGTGACAGGTGTTTGTTTTCCAGGTAACAGATGTTTTCAGCCAATCACACAACAGTATGGGGTAAATCAGATATCTTCTTTATGAGCTGATCACATTTTGACCTTTGACCTCAGAACCACTTCAGCATAAATTTCCTCCTACTCAGGCCTTCGCTGTCCACCGTGTCTCCTGCTCTTGGGTTGGCGTGGGCCAATCAGGTGATGGTTCGGCTGATGATGAGCCGTCTCCAAGGAACGGTCGTCCGTGGTGACCAGAGCAGTGCTCTCCGCAGGTTGGAGGTGGTGTTTGCGCCTCACCTGGCACGTGACGGACAAAACGCTGCCGTGTGGAGGGAGGGGCTCAGAGGAGTTGAGAGCTGGACTTCAAATAGAAAATAAACTTTATTAAACAGCATCAGTAGCATCAGATTATTAAAGAGTGATCACACTGTTTCCTGACTGTTCTGAAGGTTGTGGACACTGATGCATTGACTGGGGGTCAGACAGGTGTGTTAGTGGCCTCATATCTCTTTGATCTGGACAGAATGAGCTGGGAGGTCCAGACTGATACATGATCCTGATTTTGCTGTGCAGGTGGACTCTGGTCTGTTCAGGAGCCTATGATTCGGTTCTGGTTGACCCGCTAAAGTGGATTCAGATTATTTTCAGACTGAACCTTTTCAATTCAATTCAATTTTATTTATATAACGCCAGATCACAACAAAAGTCGCCTCAAGGCGCTTCATAGATACAGAGAAAAACCCAACAATCATATGACCCCCTATGAGCAAGCACTTTGGCGACAGTGGGAAGGAAAAACTCCCTTTTAACAGGAAGAAACCTCCGGCAGAACCAGGCTCAGGGAGGGGCGGGGCCATCTGCTGTGACCGGTTGGGGTGAGAGAAGGAAGACAGGATAAAAGACATGCTGTGGAAGAGAGACAGAGGTTAATAACAGATATGATTCAATGCAGAGAGGTCTATTAATACATAGTGAGTGAGAAAGGTGACTGAAAATGAAAAACTCAATGCCTCATGGCAATCCCCCGGCAGCCTACGTCTATTGCAGCATAACTAAGGGAGGATTCAGGGTCACCTGGTCCAGCCCTAACTATATGCTTTAGCAAAAAGGAAAGTTTTAAGCCTAATCTTAAAAGTAGAGAGATAGTGTCTGTCTCCCGAATCCAAACTGGAAGCTGGTTCCACAGAAGAGGGGCCTGAAAACTGAAGGCTCTCCCTCCCATTCTACTTTTAAATACTCTAATGTCATTTGACATGATTTAGTGACTGAACATATTTAACAGGAAGTGTAATCAGATTACAGCAGAAATAGAAGCGGTGTCTGCAGCAGCCTGAAAGTTGTCAGCCTGATCGTTAAGCAGGCGTTCACATCAGCTTCCAGCTGTGACTCGTTTATCCCTTTAAATATGTTACTGCTTTGAGGATCCAGTTTTAAATCTTGTTACGTGTCTTGATGGTTTGGTGCTGCATTCCTGCGGCCTGTGAAACAGCTAATCTTGGATGTTTCTTGATCCAATGTTGATTTAGTAACTTTTATGTACTTTTTCAGCTGAGGTTTTTAAATGTGCTATAGAAGTAATCTTTTTACTTGACATGAATGTCCTAAGTAAAAAAAATATGCTTTTTGTTGAGGACCAACAGTGATGCTGTGTACGAGAAACTACTTTCTAAAGAAGCTTGGGTCCTTTAATGTGTGCAGCAGGATGTTGGAGATGTTCTACCAGTCTGTGGCAGCAAGAGCCGTTTACTCTGCTGAAGGGCAGCATCAGTGCAGAGATGCAGCTGAATCAACAAACTAATCCACAAGACTGCAAGCATCATTGGTCAGAATTTGGAAGTGTTTGAGTCGAATCATGGACAGCCCATCACCCCCACAGTAGAGCTCGTCCTCCGTCAGACTGATTCAACCTCACTGTCACTGCTATCATGTGTGAACACGTGTTTCTATTGTAGCCTCATGCAGCTGCTTTTCTTAGATTTGTGATTATTGTTCATATTATTTATTAATGTAATTTTTTCTCCTACACTGTGTTAGCTAAAAGACAAGCACTAAAGCACTTTTCTTTGCTTTTTTAAACATTTGTATCATAGTATAAGGCAGGGGTCGTCCACCTTTCTGATGAGTGCCATCTAAAATTTCCTCAGAAGTCAATGTGCCATATCAACCATTGCATTAGCAATAAATTTAATAACGCTCTATATCAACAGTTACACACTATATAGAACAACTTTATAGATCTATATTTGTTGGCATGTTGGCGTTGCCTCTGTCAGTGCGCCCCAGGGCGGCTGTAGCTACACTGTAGCTTGCCATCACCAGTGTGTGAATGTGTGTGTGTGTATAGTGTAAAGCGCTTTGGGGTCCTTAGGAACAAGTAAAGCGCTATACAAATACAGACCATTTACCATTAGTACACTATTGTATTTCCGTGGTGCTGATGCTGCGCTGAGTGGACAGCTCTGAGGCATTTGAAGTGTCGGAATGTGGAAATTTCAACATCGCTTGAAAAAACTGTCAGCTAGCAAGGTCCCTCTCACCGTTAGGCTAGGTGATTTTTGGCCAATTACAAGTTGAATCTGGTAATTGGGTAATTAGCTAAGATGCCGTCATTAAGAAGCAACACAACTAATGTGTCTATGCGAGCTAACTTGCGATGTGCATCGGTGCCCTTTATTTTTAATGCACCTTCTCAGAGTAATTCACTGCGGGTCGTGCCATCAGTTAACCCTTTTCGTGCCAGCTGTGGCAGGCGTGCACAGGGTTGCCGACCCCTGGTATAAGGTCTCAAAGGGATTGTTACTTAATTGATCCAAACATTTCATTCATTTTGTAGTTTGAAAACCAAAACCGTCAGACTATTGCCTCGCACGGATCTTTGTTGCAGCCTATCCTCTAGCTCGGCTAATGTCGCCATCCTTTTACTGCGCCTGCAGTTTCACTGCCATAACAACAGGAAACCAACCCAATCTTTCAACATAAAAGAAGCAAGAGAGTATCCCGGTGTTGTGGCAAAAAGTGGATTGCCTGCCAAAAACTGATTTCCAATGTTTGCGTGTGTTTTTTTTTTATTTTTTATGTGTAATATCGTTACGTTGCTAAAAAGTCTTTGGTGAACAGGTATTACAAAGTGGTTATATATAAAATTAAAAAATTACCTGTTTCTCAAGTATCATTGTGACTGTGTTATTGCACTTACATTATAATCAATCAGCTCCCTTTTGTCCACTTACAATATATTTACAGAACTATTTTTGCATTTGTTGCAATTTCAGCTGTCCTCTTGGTCAGATTACTCTTAAAAGATATTTTTAAAGTCAATATTTTTTTTTAAACTGCAAACATAAAGGATACATAAATCTCACTGCCAAAAACTGATTGCGGCTTCTACCTTGTTACAGGAATGTTGTTTGTTGCTCAAGATGACGTGATATCATTCATGAGGGATACATTTGATATATGTTTCACATATTATACACTAACAAGAAGGCAGTTTTTGGCAGACAATCACCGGTGTGGATGGTACAGCCACATTTAGAAAAATAAAAAGCCATTATTGGTCATTTTAAGAAATAGCAGTGGTAATGTGCAGATTACAGCTGTTGTTTCAGGACAAAGTGCCGCTGTGTTAGCGAGGACGTACTTTCCGTTGTAGTAATAAAGGAAACAATTTGTCTTTGGAATCATAAACACAGGGCGGAAATCAGAATGAGGACGATGAAGCAAGCTTCGTCTGATCAGAAGGAAAACACAAATGTAGAAGATAGGATTTGTGCAAAACGAAATGTCTGGTAATGGAGATATGCGAGGTTATCGATGGTTACACCCTCGTGCATGAACGAGGATGGATGATGTATCACTGAGGGACTGATCGCTTTGTTTCACTGACACGAGGAGGGGACAGCAACGTGTTATCTCCACATTCCATATATTGTTCTCATACCCTGTCGTATGATGGTGTTTTGTGATTCACTGAGTGAAAAATTCCACTCTGTCATCTTCTCCAGGTAAGGGGCACAGTCTGTTACCATGGTAACTGACGCTTTCCGGAAGAGAAAAACTTGCGTTTCTAGAACGTGATGAACACCACAAAGCGGGGTGAGATCCTTTATGACCGATCAGCTGATCTTATTGAGTTTAAAAAATAGTTTGGTTTGACGTAATATAAAGTTTCGGCTTTTATTTTGAAATGGGCGTGTCGTACTCTGAGCTGTAGTTTCCGGTGAGGGTCGGAATGGGAGCTGGTCGGTGATGCACATCGCGTGAAGCTTCAGATCGAAAATCAGAGATTGAACATCAGCTGCAGGTCAGACCCAGCGTGTTTGTTTCCTGTCGGTTGTTTGCTGTTGTTTACAGCGGTAGACTCGATCATCAGTAAGATTTGTGATTGATTTTCTTCCTCCGCTGTTGTCAGCTAATCAGCGATCGATCAGTGATCGAGAATTAATTCACATTAAAAGTCTGATCAGGAAATGGAAACAAAAACAAATGACGTCACGAGATGTTAAGGGCGTGGCCCTATGGACCGATGACGTGGTCGATCACCTGTTCATGTGATTATTGTGATGTCGTGTTTACCTCACAGGTAAGGCCCCGGGCCCTATTTCAGGAAGCCGGTTTAGTGCAAACTCTGAGTAAGTATACCCTGAGTTAACGAAAACTCTGGGTTTTCGGTTTCACAAAGCGAGTTTAGATTAATTCTGAGTGAGTTACTATGACGACACACTCCGTGAAGCTGACCTGCCCCCTAGCAGGTTTACTTCAACTAACCCTGACGTTCTCCGCCTCTTTGTCAAAAACGTGACTGCAGGAAGTGTCAGACATGGCCTGCCCCTTCCTTGAAGAGTCAGTAGATGTTGAAGCCCAAATTCTCCGCAGAGCTCTCCGCCGGGAGAGAGTGATTAGAGCGCGTTTGGACATTTTATCATTTCCTGATGATTTCCTGTGTGAACGTTACCGTTTTTCAGCACAATCTATAATTTATTTGAATAACATCCTCAGGCCTAATATTGCTCATGTGACACATCGCGGACATTCTCTCAGTTCTGTACATATTATTTGTATTGCACTTCGTTTTTTGGCAAACGGGAGCTTTCTGTATAATATTGGTGACGCTGAGCACGTTTCCAAGGCTACCGTCTGTCGGGCAGTCAGGAATGTTACAGTTGCACTGAAACGTCTCCTGTACTCGTTTGTGGTGTTCCCCGGTCATAGACCCACAAGATTTATCAAAGAAGGATTCCACAAAATTGCAGGTATCAGGATGAACAAAACTTAATTCATGATGTGGTGATACTTGAACTACTACTTAAATTTTACATTTATTCTCACGGTTCCCAGGCGTGATTGGCTGTATAGATGGCACTCACATTCCAATCAGGAGCAATGTGAACAGGAAGTCTTTCCACAGCATTAATGTACAGGTACATAGTTCCCTGTAGCATTTCAAACTAACAAATTATTTCATTATAGTAATGGATGCTAATTTGTGTTCTCTGCACTGTGAAGATCATATGTGATGCTGCCAACATTATCACAAATGTGGAAGCCAACTGCTCAGCCTCTGTGAGTGGTGGTGGTGGAGGACCCCCACCTGTTTTTCGGGCCTCCGCTTTTTTTCTAGTGGCTATAACGGGTCACATTTGAGCATACAGAGTAAGCAAATATGTACTTGTAATGTGCTCAGATAATTTCAATAAGTGCTTACAGAAAGAAAATTAGCCTCTAACTGCAATTGATTTACATAGGACAAACAGACCAAGCACTATGGCTCATAATACAATTACACCTTACCTGTTTGGACTATATTTTTATATTTCATTTTTACTTGCTGCCAGGAACGTTTGGGGCCTGTTGGGTTGCACCTGTGCTCACATCACATCACAAAATAAAATGTATAAAATAAAAAATAAAATAAAATGTAATAAAATAACGTGTTAAATGGGTGTAAATCCCTAGATCAATGTTTAAATTAACACTCACGCATTGACTCTGTCGGCTATATTTTGCCATGCATGCTCCCTTTCTTTTGCAGCTGAGGCTGTGTTACTTTTTTTCCGCAAAATTTGCATGTTATCGGCATATGCTGCCATCAGAATTTCGGCCTCAAGCGCTGTAAGATACATTGACCGCGCCTTCTTTCCCTCCGTCTCCATGGTGACTCGCTTAATCTGTGCTCCACTGATCAGGGCTTTATGTATCCTCGTGCGCTCGCTTAATTTGGGGTTAAAGCAACTCTGCGTTGATTGAACTAATTGTTATCAGCCTTTCTGAAACCGAATATTCCGAGTTGGACAGTTCAGGGTTACTCAACCCTGAGTATCGTTTTTAACTCTGAGTTTTCTAAACCTGCTTTCTGAAATAGGGCCCAGGGGTCCGTTCTTCGTACCTCGCTAAGTAAGTTAGCTGGATTTGATTGTTGACGATTTCGCGTGACCTTGGATCGTTCGGTTCTCCGAAGCTCATCCGGGACTTGCTGTCATAGCAACAGATCCGTAAGCGTAAACCTGCTTGGGAGCAGGCTTACTTTATGTAAACTGGATTAGATCGCGGCCACTCAGGTATGTCCGCTTCATTTATACGAAAGCAACAGCGATATTTTACCACTGTTTGTCCATAAATAAATATTATCAATGTAACTAAAGATAATGCAGCACTTGATTCTTTTATTGATTTCATACAGATACATACAGGTCATTTCCTTAAAAAAGGGAAATGTACTATTAATCATTCTATTTCATGTATTTGATTATTTCAGATGTAATTCATATTTTAGAGTTGTAATTGTAAGTTACTTCATGTAAGCAAGATGAGAGACCACGGCTATAAAAGCGAAGGTGGATTTGGGAAGTCTGTCGCAGCCACCCATTGCGGAAGGTGCAAGATTGATAAGGAGAGTTTTCAGAATTCAGCGTATATTGCGGGATAGACAGGATCCTTTAGCTCAGCGCGACAGTGTGCTCATAGAGAGATATCGATTTTCCCGTGAGGGTATTATTTACTTAACCAACTGGTTGACGAGGGGGTGCAGGACCACCACCTGTCTTTTTTTGCTCTGCCCTTTTCCTGGTTGCTGTTATAAACAAACAAACAGATTATTTCAGGGTCTCTTTTCAAGAGACTAAAAGCAATATAAGTGATAAATATTACCATGCTGTAGAATATTCTTATATTTCACTTTTACTTGTTCCCATGTTCTAGTGGGTCCTGTTGTGGCTCTAATGTGATAGAGGATATAATGTAATATAATATAATATGATATAATGTAATATAATATAATAAATGTACCCTACCGCCTACTGGTGTTGGCCAGAGGGGCCGATGGCGCGATATGGCAGCCTGGCTTCTGTCAGTCTGCCCCAGGGCAGCTGTGGCTACAACCGTAGCTGCCTCCACCAGTGTGTGAATGTGAGGGGGAATGAATAGTGGCATTGTAAAGCGCTTTGGGTGCCTTGAAAAGCGCTATATAAATCCAATCCATTATTATTATTATTATTAAATTACTTACGAGTTTAATTTGTCAGCAACTTTCTGCCAGCCTTGCTTTTGCAGCCTTTGCAGTGTTCCCTTGCATTTTAATTAAACTCTGAAACTCCTGAAATCCCTCAATCAAGAGTTCTTGCTCTGCTGCCGAAAAATACTGAGCGCGCTCCTTCGACATTTTCGCTGACCAATCAAAGGGTTGCCAATCAATGTTTCTACTATCGATGCGTAGCCCCTGTTAAGCCACCCAGTGATCTCACATTACTTCATCCAGCTATACTAATCGTCAACAACAGGTGTGTTCGGAGAACCGGGATAGCGAGGTCAAAGTAGGCGCGATGATTTGATCTTGGATGTGTCATTTGATCTTGGATGTAGTAAGCGAGGTACGAAGAACGGACCCCAGGTATACAGTGGGGCAAAAAAGTATTTAGTCAGCCACCGATTGTGCAAGTTCCCCCACCTAAAATGATGACAGAGGTCAGTAATTTGCACCAGAGGTACACTTCAACTGTGAGAGACAGAATGTGAAAAAAAAATCCATGAATCCACATGGTAGGATTTGTAAAGAATTTATTCGTAAATCAGGGTGGAAAATAAGTATTTGGTCAATAACAAAAATACAACTCAATACTTTGTAACATAACCTTTGTTGGCAATAACAGAGGTCAAACGTTTACTATAGGTCTTTACCAGGTTTTTACACACAGTAGCTGGTATTTTGGCCCATTCCTCCATGCAGATCTTCTCGAGAGCAGTGATGTTTTGGGGCTGTCGCCGAGCAACACGGACTTTCAACTCCCGCCACAGATTTTCTATGGGGTTGAGGTCTGGAGACTGGCTAGGCCACTCCAGGACTTTCAAATGCTTCTTACGGAGCCACTCCTTTGTTGCCCGGGCGGTGTGTTTTGGATCATTGTCATGTTGGAAGACCCAGCCTCGTTTCATCTTCAAAGTTCTCACTGATGGAAGGAGGTTTTGGCTCAAAATCTCACGATACATGGCCCCATTCATTCTGTCCTTAACACGGATCAGTCGTCCTGTCCCCTTGGCAGAAAAACAGCCCCATAGCATGATGTTTCCACCCCCATGCTTCACAGTAGGTATGGTGTTCTTGGGATGCAACTCAGTATTCTTCTTCCTCCAAACACGACGAGTTGAGTTTATACCAAAAAGTTCTACTTTGGTTTCATCTGACCACATGACATTCTCCCAATCCTCTGCTGTATCATCAATGTGCTCTCTGGCAAACTTCAGACGGGCCTGGACATGCACTGGCTTCAGCAGCGGAACATGTCTGGCACTGCAGGATTTGATTCCCTGCCGTTGTAGTGTGTTACTGATGGTGACCTTTATTACTTTGGTCCCAGCTCTCTGCAGGTCATTCACCAGGTCCCCCCGTGTGGTTCTGGGATCTTTGCTCACCGTTCTCATGATCATTTTGACCCCACGGGATGAGATCTTGCGTGGAGCCCCAGATCGAGGGAGATTATCAGTGGTCTTGTATATCTTCCATTTTCTGATGATTGCTCCCACAGTTGATTTTTTTCACACCAAGCTGCTTGCCTATTGTAGATTCACTCTTCCCAGTCTGGTGCAGGTCTACAATACTTTTCCTGGTGTCCTTCGAAAGCTCTTTGGTCTTGGCCATGGCGGAGTTTGGAGTCTGACTGTTTGAGGCTGTGGACAGGTGTCTTTTATACAGATGATGAGTTCAAACAGGTGCCATTCATACAGGTAACGAGTGGGGGACAGAAAAGCTTCTTACAGAGGACGTTACAGGTCTGTGAGAGCCAGAGATTTTCCTTGTTTGAGGTGACCAAATACTTATTTTCCAACCTAATTTACGAATAAATTCTTTACAAATCCTACCATGTGAATTCATGGATTTTTTTTTCATTCTGTCTCTCACAGTTGAAGTGTACCTCTGGTGCAAATTACTGACCTCTGTCATCATTTTAAGTGGGGGAACTTGCACAATCGGTGGCTGACTAAATACTTTTTTGCCCCACTGTACAGCACAGGTTCAGGCTTTGTTTATCTAACACGCAGGACGCCATGACTCACCCGGGCCCCATCTCATTGGTCAGCATTGTCCTCGTACTCCTGCTAAGCCCCGCCTCCTCAGAGACCAGTGCTCTGCAGGACCTGATCAGCAGGAACGCGGACTTTGGCGCCCGTCTGTACCGAGTACTCGCCGCCCGCACTGACGAGAACGTCCTACTGTGTCCGTTCACTTTGTCTGCTGCTCTGACAGTGCTGCTGAGTGCCACCAACGGACAGACCCGCGAGCAGTTGCAGGCGGGACTTACGCTGACCAGGCTGGACACTCAGACACTCCCAGGTGGGTTTAAGGTCAAGGGTCACCAGATTCTGGTTGTGGTTCAGGTTCTAAGTGGTGCTCCTGTGCTCAGATGTGTTTCAGACTCTGAGGAACGCCATTCCGACAGTCTCTCTGCAGCAGGGTGCGGCCATCTTCCCCTCTCAGAGTGTCCAAGTGGCCTCGTCCTACCTGAACCTGGTTCAGACCAAGCTCGGAGGCACAGTTCAGGGTGTGGACTACACAAATGCTTATGAAGCCATCAACACCATCAACCAGTGGGCGCTGGAGCAGACTGTAGACCAGGTCCAGGATTTCATTTCCGAAGTGGACCATCAGACCCAGCTGCTGCTCGCCGCCGTTACAGCCTACAGAGGTATGTATCATCTGCCAGAGGGCAGGACTTAGAGTGTTGAAGCAGTCCTGCGAGGCTCCACAACTCCACCTCCTCAGTCTTTGAACTAAGGTGTGACAGCTCTTTTGATTGTCCTGTGTTCTTGATCCACGCTCTGCCGGTATGCCGATAGCATGGAGTCCGCATCAACATGCTTAAAATCTCCACACCAATTAAAGTGTCAGGACGTTAATACCGTAGGTCACTAACAGTCCTGTGCATGACTCCTCTGCTGGACGTCAGAAGAACTGCAGCTTGTCTCAATAATATGTTCAAATAAAGTTTCTGTGTGTTTCAGCAAGCTTCACTCCGCCCTTTAATGCGTCGTCCACTCAGGACGAGCGGTTCTATGTGGATAGCTATCATGTCGTCATGGTTCCGATGATGTTTAGGGCCGATAAGTACTTGCTGGCGTACGATGCTGCGGTGAAGGCTGGCGTGCTGAAGCTGCCGATGACAGACGGTGCAGCCATGTTGGCCGTGCTTCCCGATGAAGGTGTGGACGTCACCGCCGTGGAGGAGGAAGTTACGGCTGATAAGATCCAGGCCTGGATCCGCCAGCTGAAGAAGACGTGAGGCCCTCTTCCTTTCCTTTCCTTTCCTTTCCTTTCCTTTCCTTCCTTCCTTCTTTCCTTCCTTCCTTCCTTCCTTCCTTCCTTCCTTCCTTCCTTCCTCCCTCCCTCCCTCCTATACTGTTCTTCCTCCCACTGGCTTCTTAATTAAAACCAGGAAATAAATGTTCTTCTTTTGTAAATAGGAAATTGGAGGTACAGTTTCCTCGCTTTTCATTGGACCGTTCATACTCACTTAAGGATGCACTGCAGACTCTTGACATCACCCAGGTGTTTCAGGATGACGCTGACCTCAGCAACATGGGTGGAGCTGAAGGGTCCAAACTTAAACAGGTGAGTGTCTGCCACATTAAGAGCTGTTTGGATATGAGGCATCTCCACCTGGAGGGGGTTGTGATGTCATCACAACCACCTGGAGGGGGGTTGTGATGACATCAAAGGGCAGAGTTCAGAATAAATTCTCTTTATGGTTAAACCTGTAATTCCAGGTGTTGGAGCTATTTATTCTTTATTTTTATTATTTTTGAAATTTGTTAAAGCTTGTTGTTGGTTTACTCATATTTTCGGGTTGTTTGCTAGTTTAATTTGTAGGTTAATACTTCTTTTTCTTTTTTTGTTGTTATTGTTTATCTTGTTAAGTCAGGTAGGAAGAACTCTAGGACCATTTTCTGTAAGTAAAAGGACTGGTATAGGACCAGCATGCACTGGGGTGGGCCTATGGTTTTTACCAGTTTTTCCTTCCCACTGTTGCCAAAGTGGCATCATATGACTGTTGGATTTTTCTCTGTATGTATTATTGTAGGGTCTACATTACAATATAAAGCACCTTGAGGCAACCGTTGCTGAGATTTGGCGCTGTATAAATAAAAAAACAAAACAAAAAAAAACAAGAGCCTGGAGCATCTAACATCCAGCCAAAAGGGGTAAAAAGTTGCCGGTCAATCACTTTTTATGTGATCACAAGCGTCCCCTGGGTCATCATCCTTTCTGAAACATAGGACTGAGCCCTGAACTGTGGTCAGAGGTCAGGAAGCCCTTTTCACCACCAAATTTCATAAAGGACTAGAAACCTTTTTGCCCTCAGTTATCTCCTTCAAGTTGCCATTACAGAGAATACAGGTTTAAGTCATTTCAGTGTTCGCTTCACTTTTCAGACCCAGACATTACGTCCATATTTTAGAGTGTCCATGGTCACAGAGATTTGATCACCTGATGATGACATCTGTGTTGATTTATTCAGGAAAGGTTTAAATCAGGGGTGTCGAACTCCAGGCCTCGCGTGCCGGTGTCCTGCAGGTTTTGAATCGCACCCTGGGTTAACACACCTGAATCAAATGATTAGTTCATTACCAGGCCTCTGGAGAACTTCGAGAAATGCTGAGGAGTCATTTAGCCCTTTAAATCAGCTGTGTTGGATCAAGGACACATCTAAAACCTCCAGGACACCGGCACTCGAGGCCTGGAGGTGCCTAACCCTGGTTTAAATTATCGAGATTCTGCTGTGGTTTCTTCTCCACTCAGGTGTATCATACGTCCGTCATCTCCGTTGAAGAGAGCAGCAGTGACACCAGCACCGGAAATGCAGTGTTCTCCTCACCTCCTCCTCGACTGACATTCAACAGACCCTTCATCTTCATCATCTACCATCAAAGCACCAGTGGCCTGATGTTCATTGGCCGAGTCAACGACCCCACCTGCAAATAAATGGGCCCAAACACCAACCCAAGCCTCCCCGGCGGCAAACAGTCACCCCCCCCCCCCCCCCCCCCCCGTCCCATCTTCTAATGATGTCCTGTGACAAATATTAGCTAGATATATAACAGCGATTTACATTATTAATTCTGTTAGCGTCCCATTAGCGGCTTGTCTGTAACATTCTCTCTGACATCTGACTGTAACATCTTTATCATTATCAATAAGAGCACAGTCACACTAGGAAAAACAATGGTTGGAGATCACGGTGTGACCGTATGCAGTCACCTTGTGATCTCTGTGAAGCTTTGAGATGGTCACTTTGAAGACAGAAAGTAGTTATTAGAGGAACCACTCCTACTCAGCTGCTGTCTTCAGGCCAACATTGGTGGATTAAGATGTGATAGAGGGTTGATCAATTAGTAAGAAGATTTTCATATTTTGGAGTTCTGTATCCACAGTAAGAAAGCGTCGCTATGAGGGCATCTCTAAAGAATTACTAGGTAAATGGTTCTAGAGCTGCTTTAATGGACCCATAAAGAAGAACAGACACACTCCTGAATGAAAGAATCAACACCCGTGGTCCATGGTGATGTGATACAGAGTTGAGTCATTTTCATTTTATTCCCTCAGACTCTGAAAGATTGCCTTTGATCTCAGTGAATGGAGCAAGACTCCTTCCCAAGTTCACAGTTGAGGCAGGAATGCAGAAGAAAAATCCTTCATCAAAGCGGTCTGTTTTCTTAAGAATCTACTGAGTATAAATTTTTATCACTTCTTTCTTTAAACTGGCCGCATTTTCTGTTGTTGCAGTTTGACACATACATGGCACAGCTGGATTTAGTTCTTGTGTGGTAAACATTTGTCTTGTATTTGGAGAATGCGTAAGTCTTTGCACGCATTAATTGAACCCATTTAACATATTGTGACGTTCAAACATTCTAAAACACTGACATGGCCACATTAATAGCTGCATGTTGGCAGAGATACATTTTGCATTATGGCCTATTGAGGGAAGTAAAAGAAGGAAATATGAATGTAGCTCTGTGTGTGCGCACACGTTTTTGTTGTGTACTGATCTCTGTGAAGAATAAAGACTTTTAAAGCCACTCTGCTCTAAAAGGCAATAGGACCTTGCATCCACAGTGTGTTGGGATTCTCCTTCTTCCTCTCCTTGATGCTCCATCAAGTTCAGTTTTGCTCAGTTTAAGTCAAATCCCAGTATTTGTCTTGATGCATGCTCAATCATCTAGTTAAGGAAATCCCCAAAAAGTTGATTCTGTTCATCTGGACGTTTTCAGTGGGAGAAACGTTTCGTCATCATAAGGTGACTTCTTCAGTCTCAGCTGACTGCAGGTTTCCAACCTTATAAACAGTACATTTGCACAATAACTGAAACTAGCCCACTGAATTTCTCTCTGTGAATGGTACTCATGGCTATTGATCAATAGTGGTTGACCAATGGTCATGACAAGTTGCATATAATTGATCAAGGAACTGACCTCGCAGCCCATTATTCAGTGGGCTGGTTTTAGTCATTGTGCAAATGTACTGTTAGGTTTTGTATTGTTGATTGTCATTTATGCTTAGAAATATCTACTTATATATGCTTAGAGTTTTATAATTAGTTGTAGATTGGTAGAGGTTTGATCCTTGATAGTCTGCAAACTTTGTGTGCATTAGAGAGCACTCTGGGAGCATGGGAGAGGTCGTACCTTGTCTTATTGTTTTATGGTGGGATAAACGTATCTATACCTGTTTTAGGCTAAGTGCCTTTTGTTTAGATGAACTGCTGGACTTCCAGACCAGCAGGTTTAGGGAAGTCATTTATGGGGTCACACTCTGACCCCACACACACACACACTTACACAACACACAGGCAACGTACTCTTTGTTTGTATGTAGACGTCATATGTTAAATATGTTAATGAACCTATGTATATTCATGTAACCTCAATAAAAGAGCAGTGTTACGGGGGAGTGGACGAGAGCAACTGGGGTCAAGCGAAGGAACGGCGTTTGTCCGGTTCTCTCCCGTGCACGAGAAACATGAACTTTGCCTACTTCGTGTCTTGCTTGCTGTGTAATTATATTGTCTTCAACGTTCCAGCGAATAGGTTTGTAGCTTGAACCTATCATGTACTGTTTATAAGGTTGGAAACCTGCAGTGACTTGAGACTGAAGAAGTCACCTGATGATGACAAAACGTTTCTCACTGAAAACGTCCAGACGAACAGAATCAACTTTTTCAGAAGTCCCAGTATCACTGTGGAGCAGGGATATGTTAGGGTTAACGCTCAAAGTGAGTACTGAGTAAAGTGCGACAGGACAGAGCCAAAGTTTTAAGGCTGAGTAATTTATCCATGTTGGCAATCTGTCTGTGTTTATAAGTTAGATGATTGAGTGATAGGTTGCCGGATTACTTACAATCAGCCCCAGACGTGAAAAGAATTCAGTGCAGTCATTGGCTGATTTCTCCTGGTCACATGAAGGTTACTCTCCTGTTTTTTCCTCTAGTGTGACTGAGGCCATAGTTTCACAGAGAATATAGATAATATTCATCAGTAATTTCAGTAAGTTAGCTCTGATATTTTATTTTTGTTTGTTTTAACTGTTGTTTTTTTTTTAATTCTTTTCCACTTTTGAAACTTCTATGTGAAACTCTGATGTAGACCTCTCCATCAGCTGCACATTGTGTTTACAGCTGATTAGCATGTTGTGTATCCTGTGCTGTTGCATTTATATTAAACCTATTTAACGTGAATCCTCCGCAGTACTGATGTGTTCATAGGTGCTCACCTGTGGAAGAAGTATTCTCAACCTCCGCTGATGTACAAATATCAAGTAAAAGTACTGCATTACATGTAGGGTTTTTCAGTCCTGGTTTGTTCACCGTGACTGGTGATTGATTATGTATGACTTTGTTAGATAACCAGTAAGGAAACGTGTTAATGCTGCAGGTGGAGTGGGATTGATATTCACTTTTTTCTGATCTTTGGATCATATGAACTTTTATTGAAATGACACTATGAGAGAAGCTCAGAGAAAAAAGTCACAGGACAGCAGCTGAAACCTTTTACCCAGGGGTGTCAAACTTAAATGAGCTGTGTGCCACTCCTGGCACTGTCGTCTCATTGGAGGGCCACTTTAATGTTCAAGTAGTACAAAACAAACAAACAAGAAAACACCCACAAATATTTCCTAATATGTAGTGTTTGTTTGTTTGGTTTTTAAAAAAAATTCAAATATTGTATATTGACAAGACAATTTTTTTCTCTCTCTCTTAACTAACGGAAGCCTTTCATTGAATGACCAAATAAACATGTTGGTCCTCTCTTTCTGGCTAGACATGTGGCAGCACTTCTGCTATCATTTTGTTCATATTTAACAGAATAAAAATGCAGTGTACACATTAGTTTTTGACTCTCACTGAACTAACACAGCCAATCCCTCAGCATGTTTGTACTCTGGTCACATTGCCTTGCTGTCCATTTTTGGCTTTTTAAAGAACTTGTTTTAACATTGCACTCAACAACAAACAAATCCTCCCTAACAAAAAAAGTAACTTCACAGATCAAACTGCATTATATTTCTTCACATTAACATAGGGAGCCCCCCCCCCCCGGGCCACGAGTTTGAGACCCCTGCTTTAACCAATAAGAACACAGCAACAATTTGTGGGTGGACTCTTTTACTGAATCAATCAGGTGGCAGGATGAGATCATCAGTCTACACAGTTCTCAATAGATACAGGTAGAATCAGACTCCCCTGTCTCTGATGAGGTCCTGATGTATTCTGGGTAATGTCCTGAAGCTGAATGGAAACTCTTTTCTGAATGCTGACTGGCTAATGGCCTAGTGGAGGTATGATGATGTCATCATCTTCAGTCTCGTCCCGATTGGACGCTGAAAGAGTTCGACTTCCTGTTTCTGCAAAATATGAGAAAATGAAACCAGATCAGACTTCTTACTCAGTAGCCCTGAGATCAGCTGATCAAAGGTCAATCAATAATCAATAACTTTATTGCTTTGCGTTCATCTGTATGGGCAAAGAAAACCGCCATCATGGTGGTTAGAAAATAAAAGGTGGGGCCTCCTAAGGAGCTGAATTCTGGATCATGGTGAAGGATTTATGTTTAAACTTTAAACAGGAGTGTAATGGGAAAAGATAATAAAGTGTAGATAAAAAATAAACTGTGGATCAAACAGTTTACGATGTGGTTCTTATCTCATGGTAATTCTGTGGTGTCCACAGATGGCTGTTTCTGTCCTCTAATAGATTGACTACTGAAAACTTTGGACAGTCACCGAAGTTTAAACCATTGTTTAATATTTGCAAAGATTTAAACATCAGTAGAAATTTGCCCTTACATTAACTGTCCTTACATTAACAGAGCTCTCTGAAAGTTATCCTCAATGATCCTCAAAACTGTTTGGTCCCAAAGCACCTGAACTCACTTTTTCTAATTCCATGTTGTGGAACAGGACCCAGGTTTATGCTAGAACAAAGAACTTACATGGATAGCTTCCTGGACTGGCCTTCCTTCATGCCGCACCCCCGATCCATTGTTTTACTGCGCTGATCCAAGGTACTGGTCCTGTGGTCTCTCTGCTCTAGAGTACTGGTCCTGTGGTCTCGCTGATCCAAGGTACTGGTTCTGTGGTCTCTCTGGTCCAATGTACTGGTTCTGTGATCCATTATATTGTTCCTGTGATCCATGTTAACTGTCCTGTAGTCAAGTGTATTAGGCCTGTGGTCTCTCTGCTCTAGATTACTGGTCCTGTGGTCTCTCTGGTCCAGCGTACTGGCCCTGTCCAGGAGACTAGTGGTGTTGCTACGGATCAGGACTGGCATGGAGGAGGCAGACTTGGCTCCCATGCTGAAGTGAGCTGTCCTTAAAGAGTCATCTGTAAGAGACATGAAAACAGTAAAGACACTCATATAGAGACTGACTTTGAAGTCGATCAGGCCTGAGTGTCAGTAAGCTACCTTTACTGGTCAACATGGAGGCCTTCCCAGATGCAGATCCACTGCTCAGCTCTTTGACCTTCCTGAAACACACAATTGATAAATCAACTAGAATATAATGGACTTCTGGAACCTGACGCCAACACACACCCATTCTCAAACCGATGGATGCATCAGAGTCAGGTTGGATTTTGGTGTCTTTACAGAAGATACATAAACATTACTGTTTTGAAAATGTGAAGCTGGGTGTGCTAGCTAGCAAAGTGTGGAGTAAGGTCTTTCTCAGAGCTTGTTTAGAGTTAAAAAAAAAGTTTCTAATTAAAAGAGCTAATTTTATACAAACCAACCTAAAAAATAATTTCCAACACACACAAACACGCTAACAAGATACATGTTCATCTGTGGATTAATCAGTGCCATAGAATTATAAGTCTTTACAGTCCAAATTAATGAAAATACAGTCCAAATCAAAAGTTTAAGACCACTTAAAAATGGCATAAAATCGCATTTTGCATTGTTGGATCTTAACAAGGTTCTAAGTAGAGCTTTAACATGCAACAAGAAGAAATGGGAGTGAGACAAAACATTCTTTGAACATGCAATTTATTGAAAACAACGCCTAAACTGAAACAGGCTGTTACAGCTGATCAAAAGTTTAAGACCACACCTGCAAAGAACCCCGTAAACCCCCCAAAACAGAAATCAAATTCCAAACATGAACTCAGTAATGAGTAGCTTCACCGTTATTGCTGTTCATTTCAAATATTCGTATTCGTTGCGGCATGCTTGATGCAAGAGTTTCCATGAGGTGTCTGGGACCATTCTCCAAGTGGTGAAGACGGCCACATGAAGGGCATCTACTGTCTGGAACTGTTTTCCATTTTTGTTAAGTACCCTTACCATCCGTCCTGAAAGGTTCTCAATTGGATTTAGATCAGGGGAACACACATGATAGATGTTATTTTACTGGAAGAAGTACCTTGTCCTGTGGACATTGTGTACTATAGCATTGTCTTGTTGAAAAATACCGATTGTTAGTACACAGACGAGTGTTCTCAGTCATGAAGGATGCTCTCTGCAACATCTGGACATAGCCAATGGCCGTTTGACGCTCCTGCACCTCCTGAAGCTCCATTGTTCCACTGAAGGAAAAAGCACCCCAGACCATTATGGCGCCCCCTCCACTGTGGCATGTAGAAAACATCGCAGGTGAGATCTGCTTGTCATGCCAGTAATGTTGGACACCATCAGGACCATCAAGGTTAAATTTTTTCTCATCAGAGAATAAAACTTTCTTCCACCTTTCAATGTCCCATGTTTGGTGCTCTCTTGCAAAGTCCAAATGGTCAGTTCTGTAGCGTTCAAGGAGACGAGGCCTTTGAAGACATTTTTTGTTTTTGAAGCCCATTAGTCTCAGATGTCATCTGATGATTATGGGGCTGCAGTCGGCACCAGTAACACCTTAATTTGGGTCAAGGATCTTCCAGTGTCTTGACGGACAGCCAATTGGATCCTCCAGCTCAGTGCTAGTGAAATTTATTTGGATTTTCCACTTGACTCTTCTGCTCCATAAATCTCAGGATCATTTAAGAAATTCCAAATGACCGTCTTACTGCATCCCACCTCAGCAGTGATGGCGAGCAGCAAGAGACCCTGCTTATGCAGTTCAACAACATGACCACGTTCAAAAAGGGAAAGTTTCTTTGCCTTTGCCATCAGAATGTCATGACAGTGTGACCTCCTGACAGAAAATGACAATGAATCCACATTTTTGGCCTTTTAAAGGCATGTGGTCCTAAACTTTTGATCAGCTGTAAAACAGCCCATTTCAGTTTAAGCATTGTTCTCAATAAATTTAATGCTCAAAAAATTGTTTTGTCTCACTCCCATTTCTTCTTGTTGCATGTTGAAGCTCTACATGGAACCTTGTTAAGCTCCAGCCATACATAATATGAGTTTTTGCCATTTTTCAAGTGGTTTTAAACGTTTGATCAGGATTGTATGAAGCAGGGACCCTGACATTACACACAGGATACTGAGATGGTGCCTACTGCTACCCCTGATAAGGTACCTGTTGAATATCATTTAGATAAGAAGGTATCGGGTCCGCGAGATCTTCAACGCACACCTCCGGCAGAGCTTCAACAGCATTCCAAGGGAGACTGGGGACATTGAGTCCGAATGGACCATGTTCAGCGTCTCCATTGCCGAAGCTGCTGCATTGAGCTGCGGCCGCAAGGTGGTTGGTGACTGCTGTGGTGGTGATCCCCGAACCAAATGGTGGACACCAGAGGTGAAGGTATCGACAGGCCAAGCGGAATGCGGCACGGGCAGTGGCTGAAGCAAAAACTCGGGTGTGGGAGGAGTTCGGAGAGGCCATGGAAAAAGACTTTCGGACTGCCTTGAAGAGATTCTGGCAAACCGTCAGGCGTCTCAGGAGGGGAAAGCGGTGCTCTACCTGCACTGTGTATAGTGCTGGCGGAGCGCTGCTGACATCGACTGAGAAATTTGTCAGGCGGTGGAAGGAATTGGGATTGGGGCTGCGGCTGCAGTGATGCGGACACTGCACCCGCCCGTCGTGGTGAAGAGGGAGCTGAGTGTAAATGCGAAGCTCTCAATTTACCGGTCGATCTACGTCCCTACCCTCACCTATGGCCACGAGCTGTAACCGAAAGAACAAGATCGCGAATACAAGCGGCAGAAGTGAGCTTCCTCCGAAGGGTGGATGGCCTCCCTTAGAAATAGGATGAGAAGTTCGGCCATCCGGGAGGGGTTCAGAGTAGAGCAGCTGCTGCTCCACATCGAAAGGAGCCAGCTGAGGTGGTTCGGGCATTCGACAAGGATGCCTCCTGGGCGCCTCTTGGGTGAGGTGTTCTGGGCATGTCCCACCGGGAGGAGGCCCCGGGGCAGACCCAGGACATGCTGGAGAGATTATATCTCTCGGCTGGCCTGGGAACGCCTTGGTGTTCCCCCGGATAAGCTGGAGGAGGTGGCTGGGGAGAGGGAGGTCTGGGCCTCTCTGCTTAGGCTGCTGCCCCCGTGACCCGGCCTCGGATAAAGCGGATGAAGATGGATGGATGGATGGTATTGGGTCTTTAAGATAAGATGGAGCATGATTATTCAAGACTTTTATGTGTTAAGTAAGGATTTTAAGCTTGATTCTGGAAGCCAGTGAAGGGAAGCCAATACAGGAGAAATATGCTCTCTCTTTCTAGTCCCTATCAGTACTCTTGCATTTGGATTAACTGAAGGCTTTTCATGGAATTTTTAGGACATCCTGATAATAATGAATTACAGTAGTCCAGCCTTGAAGTAAGTAAATATTTCAAATTTTAGAAATATTACACAAATGGAAGAAAGCAGTCCTAAATATTTGTTTAATATGTAAATTGAAGGACATATCCTGGTTAAAAATAACTCCAAGGTCCTCACAGTGTTACTGGAGGCCAAGGTAATGCCATCCATTGTGTATCTGTTGCCATAAGGATAATGTTTATATAATTTTTTGTCAATGTCATAGCTGTAATTGCAAGTGGAATCTGTTACTTTTTTTTTCATTTAGTTGAAATGGTGCTGATTTTATTTTGAAGGTCAAGCTTGCCTAAACAATTATTGCACTGCTCGTGTGTGAGAGTGGGTATAAGCTACCGGTAAGCAAGTAGGAAGCAGGAGCGTGCAATGTGCTGGGTAAAAGCTTTAACTAAAAAAGTGGACAATTGTAAAGAAACTTCAGAAGAATGGCAACCAGTTCATTTTGCGACATGCAGCCAACGAGGCATTATTAGCATGATCTTTTTTTTACTGTAATAAATGTTATTTTACATGTGGTCTTATTTTGTATTAATGGTCTTTACTTTGTCAATATTATATATAATATTCACAGTTGGTCACAGATGAGATCTTTGTATAGCAGAATTCAAACCTCAGGCTAGACTCAGAATGACCTTTGTATCAGCCTTGTTAATACAGAGACACACATTTTTTCTGTGCTGCAGAAGGTTTACATGTATGTAATTAAGGGTGAGGGTGGAGGAAGTTGATGTTCTTACAGAGATCTGTCTGAGGTCACAGGTTTAGATGTTGTCGGCTGACTGGTGAGGGACCGACTCCGTGACAGCTTTGCCTTTCTCATCTCTTTACCTGCACAGAGAGGAGATCATCATCACCGTCATCACCATCATTAACATCATCATCATCGTCTCACCATAGGAGGATGAGGCGCCTGCAGATGAGGACACAGACATGGACTTGGTGGCAGATAGACTGGTCTTGCTGTCTCTTCCTGTCAAAGAAACATGGTTTACAGACTGAACTGCAGGTCTAAATTTCTGCTGAGACTGCCCCCCCCAGCTCACTTTTTCTCTCCGGGTGTTTGTCAGAGTTCAGTTTTCCTTCATTCTGCTGCCTCTCCAGCTGTTCCTGACAACACAAAGACATTTTTATAACAAAGCAAGGCAGCTCAGGCTGTAGTCTAGTAGCAGGTCTCAGACTCACCATCTCCAGCAACAGCGTCTCCTCCTTCTCCTTCTTCTGGTCCAACAAGTCCCTCTCCTGCCTCTTATGAAACTGTCCACAGACACAAGACATGAAGGAGGTTAGAGGTCAGTAGTAAACCTGTATTCTCATTTCAGCTCCATGTTAAAGCAACTTCTTACAGGTTCTGAGAGGTCTAGTTTGTCCAGTTCCAAGACTGTCTGGAAAAGACGATGGAAACATTGATCACCTTCATCAACAACACAGTCAGAATCTGAAGTCTGCAGACCTGAATATCTGGAATAGTCTGGACTCTGGTAGGCGTTACCTTGCGAATCATGGCCACCACATCTTTGTCTTTCTCTTTGCAAAGCAGCTTCTGGACGCAGAAGTCAAGTTTCTGTAGCAGCTGTTTGTCAGCTGGCAGACGAAGCGAAGAACGCAACCTGGGCAGCAACTGGCACAGCTTGTACCTGAGAGCCAGAAAGGTGTGTTTAGTAGGATGTCGGACAGATTTGCCAATGTCTCATTGGACGAAATGAGTATGATGTACCTGACATTGGCAACTGGGTCATGGACTAGCTCCAGTGCTGGAATCAGGAAATGTTTGTTGAAGTATTTTCTGGAGAAAATCTCTGTGGCAGTTTCACAAACATCTAGGAACCTCAGACGATGCCAGTAGCTGCGTCCCTGAGCCAGATCTGAGATTATCAGATTGTCAGCATTTACATGTTAGCTGCATTCCTATTGATGTTCTGCTGTTCAAATATCAGAGTAAAAGTGCCAGAAGAACCAGAAATGTTCTGACCTTGTATGAGTCGCCCCATCATCTCCTGACGCTGCTCCTGTTTGCGGTTGTAGCGCAGGAATGTGCAGAATGTGCGAGCTGCCGCCTTCTGTACCGGCAACACTTTCTGCAACCAAAACAGCAGTGTTATTGTCACAGGTTCACCTGTGGGATACTATGGGATATTGTATGTAGCATGCTGTGACGTGGTGTGGCATGTGGCAGTGCTCACATTGGTGGTGAGGATAATGAAGATGCGAGGTGAGAAGCTCTGGTGTAGCAGCTCTCCAGGAAGCAGTCTTGCCAGGCAGCTATAACGTTGTAGCAGCTTCTCGTGAAGCCGCCAACGTAAGGAACGTCCAATCTTCTGTTCAGCTAACAGTAGTCCTGCCATCAGATCTGGGAACTTGATTAAAGGAAGCAATGAGAGATAAACTAAAGTGAAAATGAAAATTTTTATTTTCTCACCTTATTGTCCAACGTCTGGTTCTCTCCTCGTGACAGAACTGCCTCCAAAGTTTCTTCTACATGAGTCATCAGAGCATCCAGCACCTCAAGAGAAAATCCAACATAACACTTTATTCAAATAAAACCTGATGTATGATTTTCTAAACTGTGACATCACAGAAAGTTATTGGCATTTGGCCCTAAATCCTGATTGATGAAACAGTGATAGTGGGCATTGCCGCTCACCTCCAGTGCATCATCCTGAAGCAGACACAGAAGTTCTTTGTGGACCAGCTGGACTTTTGAACCAAGCAACTTGACCACCTGACAGCAAGGTGGGAAAGGAAGCAGTCAATCAGAGTGAGGCAATCATTTAGCAATTTTATTTGATCATTTATGTCTTTCTTTCTCAGCCAAAAGGCCCAATCCCTGAGGATAGACCATCTGGAATCAGGCCTGGATCTCACCTGGTGGAAACTGGCTGCTGCGCTGCGCCGGACACAGACCTCTGGGTCACTACAAAGACTAGAGAAAGAAGGGTACAGCTCCGATAGGAAATGAGCTGTGTCTGCAAAAACCACCATAGCCTGCATGGAGAGAAGAGGAAGTGACCCCACCACCTAAAGAGCTGACGAACTGTGAGTGTTTGTCTGTGGGTTTGTGTGCACATGTGTACCGGCAGGTTGTAGCAGCAGTTGCAGCGGATAAGCGTGGATTCGTTGTTGCTATCAGTCTGGTTTCCATCAGTCTGCAGTCCAGTGGTACACATCTCCTTAAATGTCTGCAGTAAATGACTCTTCTGCTCATCTAACAGTGAGCCTGAAACACGATCATCAAACAGTATGATCCACAGAAGTGATCTAAAACAGAGTGTTTCAGATCACTTCTGTGGATCACAACAGACTGCTCTTTTCAAGCACTCCTTCCAGGTTCCTGTCCCTCAGCAGGCAGTGTTCAGATATTCTGCAGTGCTGGTGTTCTATAGGGGCAAGGCTTTCACACCGGGTGTCACGGTCTGGCTGGGGCAGACCGTATGTGTTGCAGAGGAGGACTCAAACGCAGACCAAAACGTGGTGTGGATTAACAAAACAAGCCGTTTATTGAGGTTAGCAACGAGGGTACAAAATAATAGGGCATCGGTGAAAACTAAACAATAACCTAAACTGGGTGAACTAATAACAAAACATGAAAAACCTTAACCATAGTGAACTGACATGGGTACCTGGAGATGAGACATGGATGAGCAGACGACCTGACAATGGCATGAAGAAAACAAAAGGCTTAAATACAGACATGAGGTGATCAGGGGAAGTGGCGACACATGGGGGAAAACAGCTGACAGACATAAACCTAATGACAGGACCAGGAGAGGAAAGCTAAATACAATAAACAAAGAACACATGACATTGTCAGAATAAAACAGGAAATACTAAAACATGACAACACAACTTAACAGACCTAATATGTGATGAATAAATACAAAACCCCAAAACATAGAAAACCCAGGAACAATAACTGCCTAAACTAAAGGCAGATAGGAAATAACACAAACTAAATCACATAACAAAATGAGACAAATACAAACATGAACTCAGAGCGCTGGGTCAGAGACCCAGCCTGTGACAGAGCCCCCCCCTCAAGGGCGGATTCCAGACGCCCAAAACCTCGAAAAACAAAACCAAAAACAACCCACCAAGGGCGGGCGGTGGGGGTCCAGGACGGAGGGCCAGAAACAAGGCCAAAAAAACCAAAATGTCCATCAAAATCACAGGAGCACAGGGAACAGTTCATGACTCCTCAGGGGGCCGACCCGGAGGGTGACGGTCCAGAAAATCATAGTTCATGTGATCAGGGGGCCGGCCCGGAGGCCGACGGCACAGAAGTCCATGGTCGAACAGTTCCGGGGGCCGTCCGTGCGGACGGCAATGGTGGCGACATGGAAACCGTTCAGGGGGCCGACCGTGCGGACGGCAACGGCGTAGAAACAGTTCAGGTGGCCGACCGTGTGGACGGCAACGGCGTAGAAACAGTTCAGGTGGCCGACCTCGACGGCGGTGACGTCCAGCAGGTGGCCGAAGATTCCCAGGTGCAGAGCGAGGCTTGGGCGGCGGCATAACAGCCGTAGGACCAGGCGACGCTGAAGCAGAAGCCGAGGAAGACTCGGATGAGGCCGAACCAGGCGAGGCAGAAGCTGAGGCCGGACCAGGTGAGGCAGAAGCAGGAGCAGAGGCCGAAGCCGGACCAGGCGTAGATGAAGACTCTGACGAAGCCGGACCAGGCGTAGATGAAGACTCTGACGAAGCCGCACCAGGCGAAGACGAAGGCTCTGATGAAGCCGCAGCAGGCGAAGCACAGGCTGGAGCTGCAGCAGGCGAAGCACAGGCTGGAGCTGCAGCAGGCGAAGCACAGGCTGGAGCTGCAGCAGGCGAAACAGAAGCAGAATCTGAAGGTGGCTGGACGGGCTCCTCGGGCCCCCCAGCTGACGTGGCTTGAGGCTGGACGGGCTCCTCGGGCCCTCCAGCTGACGTGGCTTGAGGCTGGACGGGCTCCTCGGGCCCTCCAGCTGACGTGGCTTGAGGCTGGTGCGGTTCTCCTGAACCCCCAGCTGACGTGGCATGAGGCTGGTGCGGTTCTCCTGAACCCCCAGCTGACGAGGCATGAGGCTGGACGGGCTCCTCGGGCCCTCCAGCTGACGTGGCATGAGGCTGGATGGGCTCCTTGGGCCCTCCAGCTGACGAGGCATGAGGCTGGATGGGCTCCTCGGGCCCTCCAGCAGACAAAACTTGAAGCCGGCTGGGTTCACCCGAACCCCCAGCAGACGAAACTTGAAGCTGGCTGGGTTCTCCTGAACCTTCAGCAGACAAAACATGAAGCTGGCCGGGTTCTCCTGAACCTCCAGCAGACGAAGCATGAAGCTGGCTGGGTTCTCCTGAACCTCCAGCAAATGAAGCATGAAGCTGGCTGGGTTCTCCTGAACCTCCAGCAAACGAAGCATGAAGCTGGCTGGATTCTCCTGAACCCCCAGCAGACGAAGCATGAAGCTGGCTGGATTCACCTGAACCTCCAGCAGACGAAGCATGACCAGCAGGTGTAGAGACCACCGGCTGGACAGAAGGCTGAGCAGGTGATGGAGCGAATGACTGAGCTGAACAATGGGGAGCTGGCTGAGCTGCACAGTGGGCTAAGGGCTGAGCTAACGGAAACACAGGAAAATGAACTATTGACTGGGCTGCTAACAGAGCTAATGACTGAGCTATAGACTGAAAAGCATGCAGTAGTGATGGTGGTGTTGGTTGCGGACTGAATTCTCCTGAGCCTTCAGTAGAAACAGGAACGGGTGCAGGCACCTGCTGGACACTAGCCACTCCCACCCGAGGAGTAGGTACGGGTGCGGAGACGGGCTGTATCCTGGCTGACCTCACCCTGGGGACCGGCATGGGTGCAGGGGTGGACTGGTTCACAGCCCCCCTCACCCCGGAAGCCGGGACAGGCACCGGCAACGGCTGGGCAACTGCCCTTCCCACCCGAGGAGCTGGTACGGGTGCAGAAACGGACAGAGCCTCAGCTGGCCTGGAAACCAGAGCAGGGACCAGCTGGGCCTCAGACTCCCTCACCCGAGGAACTGGTACGGGTGCAGGGGTACGCTGGGCCCGAGCTGCCCTGGCAGCAGAAACACGAACAGGCAAAGGAGCAGGCTCAGAAAAAACAGTCTTAGAAACGGCAGGCTTAGGGTTAATATGTATTGGGTCGACAAAAACAGACCTAGCAAAAATGAATCCGCCGTCCACTTCATGTTTAGCAGTCTTAGTATTAGCAGTCCTTGGGTTAACGGTCTTAGAGTGAGCTGACTTGGGGATGATTGAACCAGACTTAACAAAACCTGAACTGAGTGTTGTAGACCTGGTAGAAGTGTTAACAGTTTTTCCTTTAACCGCATGTGCAGACTTAAGCGAGCGGGAATTGTCTTTCATCCCTCCCTGCGTAGAGGGAGTAAAACAAAACGGATCCTCCCAGTCCACGTCGTCATCCATAAGGGAAATTCCCCATGGATCGGAAGTGAGCCGATTGTTGTTAATGTCAGACGGGACGTGAGAATAAAAGTCATTTTCACTCACCACCGTGAGCTGCTCAGCGATGTCCGGTTTATGGCGGCGTGCGCGCCGCTTCCTGCGGAAGCTGGCGGAGCGAGCGACTGAGCCCCTGGTGCACAGAATGGTGACACCGAGGCTGGAGCGTGAGCGCCTGAAGCCACACGGAGGACTCCCACCTGAAGCGAGCGAGGCTTAGATGCAGGCAGCGCAACAGGCGGGGACTTTCGGCAGCTCTTGGGACCTCCGAGAGCTAGCCGAGTCCCGTGGAAAATGCGCTCGTAGTCGGGGGTACGCCACGGCTTCCAGCGGAGCTCCTCCTCCAGCTGGGCGAAGGCTGCCTCCCGACGCTCGTAAAGCTCGCGGTCTGCTGAGTCCATAGTGGTCAGGTCGTACTGTCACGGTCTGGCTGGGGCAGACCGTATGTGTTGCAGAGGAGGACTCAAACGCAGACCAAAACGTGGTGTGGATTAACAAAACAAGCCGTTTATTGAGGTTAGCAACGAGGGTACAAAATAATAGGGCATCGGTGAAAACTAAACAATAACCTAAACTGGGTGAACTAATAACAAAACATGAAAAACCTTAACCATAGTGAACTGACATGGGTACCTGGAGATGAGACATGGATGAGCAGACGACCTGACAATGGCATGAAGAAAACAAAAGACTTAAATACAGACATGAGGTGATCAGGGGAAGTGGCGACACATGGGGGAAAACAGCTGACAGACATAAACCTAATGACAGGACCAGGAGAGGAAAGCTAAATACAATAAACAAAGAACACATGACATTGTCAGAATAAAACAGGAAATACTAAAACATGACAACACAACTTAACAGACCTAATATGTGATGAATAAATACAAAACCCCAAAACATAGAAAACCCAGGAACAATAACTGCCTAAACTAAAGGCAGATAGGAAATAACACAAACTAAATCACATAACAAAATGAGACAAATACAAACATGAACTCAGAGCGCTGGGTCAGAGACCCAGCCTGTGACACCGGGTAACTTTAGAAGTGTAGAGCTCACTGAACTCCCAGACTTGCTGCTATTTGCAGCCTTTCACCTGATATGTCTTAACCTCCTAAGACCCAAACTCTTCCACCGCATGCGTTTTTAATTTCTCTTTGATATTTAGGTTGATTGGGACTTGATGAATGTAAAAACAAAGAATTACCAGATTTTTTTTTTTTACCTAATTTTTGTTTCTAAGAAAAATGAGAGCCACATATGAGGATATTCATTTAAAATTTCCATAGAACAGTAGCAGTATAATGTCCTCGTAAGTGGATATCAGGCCCTTGTAGAGCAAAATTGAGTATTTTGGTCTAAATAACCCAAAATGTGATGTCCATATATGTGGACACCAAAAAAAATTAATTTAAACAAATGACTTTTGTTTCTACTGGTCCTACCTGCCAATTCATTGCAGAGCTTCCCAAACCGGAATGACAAAGATGCCATAATTGCTTCATCCTCCTGCAGCGAGGCCTCACACACCGCCATCACCAAAGGAATGACAACGTGGAGTTGGTCATCTGAGAAGAAGAATTTTTAAACCAGCTGTTTACAAATACACACTGAATAGACTAAAATACTGGGCCACCTATGCATACCGCATGAAATCTGACTTACCGCTGTCCATCATCTCCATTAGGTTGATGATTGTGTCAAAGGCAGCAAGGCGGACACTGCTGTCCTCATCTCCAGCAAGTTCCACTAGATCAGGAAGAAGCTCTGTCCTGGTGTCATCCACCCTGAAAGAAAAACAGCACATATGTTTGGTAGGTGTTGGGTTTTGTTTGATTTTTGGTTGCTTGGTTACTGTCTGGCTAGTGGTTGGTTAGTGGTGAGATTTCATCTGGTCGGTGCAGGGCTTTTGATTGGTCAGTGTTGTGTTTTACCCAATGATTGTTTATTCAGTATTTGCTTGCAATTACCCAGTGGCTCTCGCAATGCTCTCCAGCTGACGGCACATACAGGCTCGGACTTCAAATTCCGGGTCCTGACATAAAGAACGAGCCAAAGGCAGCAGCTCCTTCTTTACACTGATGCACAGAAACAGAGTTAGTATTAGACCAAATGAGAGAACTCTTTGTATTATAATACTACAGAGTACTACTTGCTGCAGCTCACATGTAGGAATCAAATTTGCAGGCAACTTTTCCTAAAATGCGACAGCTAGCCAGCCGAGCCTGAGGAGCGTGAGACAGCTGAGACTGATGTAGTAGGGGGTTCAGCACCTGTGGAGACACGCATTTCATTGACCATATAAATCTGGTAAATAATCAGTTCAAGTCAATTCTTTTGCAATTAAGCCTAATCTTAAAAGTAGAGATAGTGTCTGTCTCCCTCCTATTCTACTTTTAAATATTGTATGAACAACAAGTAAGCCTGCAGTGCGAGAGCGAAGTGCTATAATGGGGTAATATGGTACTATAAAGTCATTAAGATAATAATAATAATAATGGATACTTTATTGATCCCCATGGGGAAATTACTTGTTTTTCTCTGCATTTGACCCATTCACTCAGTGAAGCAGTGGGCAGCCCACTAAGCAGGTGCCCGGGGAGCAGTGTGTAGGGACGGTACCTTGCTCAGGGGTACCTCAGGGTAGCCGTTAAGTGGATTCGAACCGCCGACCTTCCGATCATGGGGCGACCACTTTACCTACTGAGCTATCCCTGCCCCAAAAGATAAGATGGGGCCTGATTGTTTAAGACGTTGTATGTGAGGAGCAGGATTTTAATTTCTGGATTTAACAGGGAGCTAATGAAGGGAAGCCAAAATAGGAGAAATATGCTCTCTCTTTTTAGTCCTTGTAAGTACTCTTACTGCAGCATTTTGGATTAACTGATTAGCCAGCATTAACTGACCTCTTGTTTGATGGTTTCTTTGGGCAGAGCGTTGATAGCTAATAGCAGAGTTTCCAGCCAGGCGTTGCTCACCACTGTCAATGAAGATGGCAAAATCAGTAACAAACAAGGCAACTTTGATGTCAGAATGTCAGATATACAGATGTTTTATACCTGTATGTTGGCAGTATAAAAATGATGTCATTATTTATAAGCCATGGAATATTCTTAAAATCTGGAGCAAGCAAAAGTTGCTTTTATTGAATATTGTCTTTGGGGTGTGAGGTTAGAGCTTATCCCAGCTGTCATACGTACACCGTAGACTGGAAAGGTCCATCAAAGAATAACACCACAATTATAGCACTTACACAAAAATCGCAACCACACACCTTCTCATCAGGACCTACAGATCTCTACAGGGAGAAAGGACCTGGACACATTTGAAACTGTTATCAATGAAAGGAGCCCAGCAAACCAGGGTTTCTTTTTTTCTTGTTGTCACGTCTGAAGTTCAGGTTTTTACCTGTGTCTCTGTGGTTCAGGTGCAACAAGACAATCTTTAGGATGGAGTAAGTGTGGGTGTGGATCAGTATGATGTCATCTTGAAGGATGGTTAAAAATGACGCCGCTGCAGCCAGCTGGATTTCAGCTCCAGCTCCGTTCAGAACCTCCTGGGTCACACAGACAGGACAGGTTACCTGTAAGACACACCTGTACATTGCACCTGTCATTTTGTGGCCATACTCTGATGTCCTTGAAGTACAGTGTGACAGAGGTAACTTACCCGAACTTTTGGTACCACTCTACGAAATGTTTCAGCTGGATTCTGTCGGACGAGACTCGAGAGGTTACTGATGACACTGACCCTCTGCACCTCCTGACCAACACTGAAGAGCCGAGGGGAGACAGCGGGGATGCAGAGTTGACATAGAAGGGGAGACGGAGGGAAGAGAGAGGGGAGGAAAGAGGGGAGATAGAATGAGTAGTCAGAATGTTTCCAGGTCAGAAAGGTGTGGATTGGTCTATGGTAGCTGCTTTGCACTGTTCAGTTTCATCTTCTACTGCTGTTACTACTGCTGAAACACAACAAACTACTGCTCTTTATTTGATGTTGTTTATTATATTGTTTATTATATTGCTCTCTTTTTTTTGCTTGTTTTCTCTTTTTTCTTTCTCAACATGTGATCTAGGTGATTGATATATGTATTTTTTGTCTGTTTGTTTTGTTGGTTTTTGTTTTTTTGCCCTTTATCACCGTTCCTCTTCCCTGCTGTTTTTCTTTCCCTACCTCTCTTTCTTTCTCCCTTTTCTTTCCCCTGTCCCATGTGTAGCAAGTGAAAATAGAATAAAATAAACAATTGTGGTGGACCACTGGAGGGCTCCACTCACACCCAGTTCTCAGGAAGTGTTGTTGCTGTGTTTTGGAGGGAAAAGTATTCAGTTGTGTGGTGATGAGTAATAAATGAGCAGTGTTAATCGAGAGCTCTCGTGTCATCTGTGTTTACCTCCACAATGGTAACCCCTGACTCGAACATGGTGCAGTCCGATGGTGGCACCGACTCCGCTCTGGATGCATCAGCAGCCGCCAGCCCTCTGCCTACGGCTGCAGCTGCATTTGCTGTGGCGCTCAAGCTGCCAGACTTTTGGCTTCACGATCCCCCGTCGTGGTTCGTGCACGTGGAGGCTCAGTTTGCTCTTCGTGGCATCTCGGCTGATATCACCATGTGGTGGCCTCTCTCAACCCACTAGCCACCCGTCGTGCGTTGACTCTATTCCCACCCACCCACCCGAGGGAAGTATGCCGCCCTTAAGGAGTTGCTTCTTCGGCGCAATGCCCTCTCCAACGCAGAGCGAGCCGAGAAGCTCCTCTGCCTCTCAGGCCTGGGTGGCGGTACGGCTCTCGAACTGATGGAGCACATGCTATCCTTTCTCGGACCGGACGACGGGGGATTCCTCTTCGCCCACATCTTCCTCCAACAGCTGCCGGCTGCCGTGAGAGCCGGCCTCGCCAACTCTCCGCTTCTGGGCACAAAGGATTATCGCTCACTGGCTGAGGACGCGGATCATATTCTCCTGGCTACCCGCACTTTCCACGATCACGACCTAGTTCCAGCCTCACCGGCGGCGCCTTCCACTTCCCCGTTGACCTGCCCCGACGTATCCGATCCTTCGCTGACGGCAAAGATCGCGGCACAGCAACACCACGGACGGGACCTCTGTTTCTACCATCAGCGTTTTGGCGCCGGAGCGCGCTGCTCTCTGCTGCCTTGTGCTTTTCTGACCCTGGGACACGGGCCCCGCCAGCGCGCTGTAGCGGCCGCCACCGCTAGCGACAAAGAAAAACTGCTCTTCATAGAAGACTCGCGCTCTGGGAGACGTTTCCTAGTGGACTCCGGCTCCCAAGAAGAGCCTCCTTCCCCCGTCCGGAGGCGACAGTTTAGCAGCAGGCTGCGGACTGCAGCTTATTGCAGCTAATGGCTCTCCCATCGCAACGTTCAGGGAAAGGTTCGTGACTGTTTGTTTTCATGGGCAGGATTTCCAATGGACCTTTGTTGTTGCCACTAGCTCTGTACCTATTTTGGGCGCCGATTTTCTTTGTGCCCACGGACTGCTGGTCGATGTCACTAACAGACGCTTAATTGATGCCCTGTCTTTTTCTTCAATACCCCGTTTCACTCGCACCATCGAGCCCCTGAATCGGGCTAATTTTGTGACTTCAGGGAATGTTTTTCAGCGTTTGCTCTTGGAGTTCCCTTCACTGACTGTTCCTAATTTCTCGAACACGGCAACGAAGCACAGGGTTGAACATTATATTCCGACGGTCGGTACCCCGGTGTTCGCACGCGCGCGCCGCCTCGACCCTGCGAAACTCTCCGTCGCTCGGGAAGAGTTTGCCGCAATGGAGCGCCTCGGCATAGTGCAGCTGTCGAATAGTGCCTGGGCTTCTCCGCTACACATGGTGCCCAAGTCAGACGGTCGGTGGCGGCCGTGTGGGGATTTTCGCCGTTTGAATAATGTTACAGACCGTTACCCCATTCCCCACATCCAGGATTTTTCCGGCCACCTCGTATCGTCAAGGTACACGAAGACGAAAGGCAGCCCGCGCAAGACAGTCTGGGCGGCGCCTTTCAGGCCGAATGGTATGCGCGAAAAATTCAAACAGGCCGAAAGGGGTAATAACGGCAGTTTTGGGGACGTCTTCGGTGCGCACGGGAACCCGGTGATACCCCCGCACCAAGTCAATTTTAGAAAAAAATCGAGGTGCCTCGATTTTTTCTAAAATTGACTTCAGCGGTTGATGGACTCTGTCTTGCGCGGGCTGCCTTTCGACTTCGTGTACCTTGACGATATATTGGTGGCCAGCTGTTCTGAGAGTCAGCACGCGTCCCATCTGCATCAGGTTTTCCAGCGCTTGGCGGCACACGGCCTGATCGTCAACTTCTCCAAGTGCCAGTTTGGCTTGCCGGTTCTGGATTTCTTGGGCCACCGCATTTCCGCTGATGGTGTGGTTCCGTTGCCAGACAAGGTCCGGGCCGTTTCGGCTTTTCCGCGTCCCGCGTCCGTTAAAGCGCTGCAGGAGTACTTGGGGATGGTCAATTTGTACAACCGCAGAGCTGCGCACCTGCTGCAGCCTCTCTATGCTGCCTTGAAAAAGGTAAGGTAAAACAGGTAAGGACCCAATTGATTGGCTCACTGAACGCATCCAGGCATTTTCTGGGGCCAAGGCCGCGCTGGCAAACGCCGCCCTGCTGGCCCACCCGTTTCCGTCGGCGGAGATTGCGTTGACCTCCGACGTGTCGGACGTGGCGGTGGGCGCAGTGTTAGAACAGCGGGTCTCCGGTGCCTGGCCACTGCTCGCTTTTTTTAGTCGCACACTTAGAAACAGTGAGCGCAAATATAGCGTTTTTGACAAGGAGTTGCTGGCCCTGCACCTCGCAACGCGGCATTTTCGTTTTTTCTCAAGGGTCGGAGCTTCACCGTGTACGTTGATCATAAACCCTTGACATTCGCGATGTCCAAGGTCTCTGATCCGTGGAGCGGGCGCCAGCAGCGCCAGTTGGCAGCCATTTCCGAGTTCACAACTGACATTCAGCACGTGGCTAGTAAGTCCAACTGCGTGGCTGACTGTCTATCCCGCGTGCTGGTTTCTCCCGTTTATGTTGGCATAGACATTGAGGCTATGGCCGCTGACCAACAGGCCGACCCGGACGTCCTTGCCCTTCGGTCTGCGCAAACGGGCCTTGTACTGGAGGACAGACCCGTGTGGAACGGTGGGCCTAGCCTGTTTTGTGATGTTTCCACCAGCCGTCCACGCCCTGTAGTTCCCCTTTCGTGGCGTCGTTGCATTTTCGACTCCGTACACACCCTCTCTCATCCAGGCGTCCGGGCCTCGGTCAAGCTGGTCAGCTCTAGGTTCGTTTGGCCGGGCCTTCGTAAATCGGTGAAAGACTGGGCAGCCGCGTGCATCCCATGCCAACGTGCTAAGATCCATAGGCACATAGGCGCCCCTCGAATCCTTCCGCGTTCCAGGGAGGCGTTTTGATCATGTGCATGTGGATCTGGTTGGTCCTCTGCTGCAGTCACAAGGTTTCACGCACCTTTTAACTGTAGTGGACTGCACAACCAAGTGCCTCTGGCGTCTACTACAGCAGCAGCAGTGGCCAAGGCATTTTTGTCAACGTGGGTTTCGCGTTTCGTTCCCCCGCCGACATCACCTCAGACAGGGGCCCCCAGTTCGTTGGTCTGCCATGGCTGACGGCCTGGGGGTCAAGGTCCACCAAACCACTGCGTACCACCCACAGGCCAACGGGATATGCGAACGTTTCCACCGGTCGCTTAAGGCCGCTTCTCTCACAGATGGCAACTGGGTTGACCACCTTCCATGGGTTTTACTGGGGTTGCGCTGCGCGGTTAAAGAAGATCTCAGGGCTTCCTCGGCTGAACTTGTCCTCGGTCAGCCCCTCCGGGTCCCTGGGGAATTCTTGCCCGAGAGCCCACCCCCGTGCTTCGCTCCCTATGTGCTGTCTCAGCCGTTCTGGACGTTTAATTAAAGCAAGGGTTCTGGACTAGGGGATGACCCTACTGGGTGTTCGGGGGGGGGGGGGGGTATGTGTGGTGGACCACTGGAAGGGCTCCACTCACACCCAGTTCTCAGGAAGTGTTGTTGCTGTGTTTTGGAGGGGAAAGTATTCAGTTGTGTGGTGATGAGTAATAAATGAGCAGTGTTAATCGAGAGCTCTCGTGTCGTCTGTGTTTACCTCCACACAATAAAAGCAAAGGTGAATCAAATAGACCAAGGCCGGGATGGTCCATTTGATAAAGTAAATCCATTGGGCATCTTTCTTTGCCTTTAGACAATAATTCTGATGGCAAAAGAACCAAACGGGACGGGGGGGGGGGGGGGGGGGGGGAATTACTTAAAGTGAGCAGTGAAGGCAAGCACTACGAACATATTACTTGTGATCTCATGAGGCTTGTTTGTGTCTCGTTTTTAAAAAAATATATTTTTGTTGTTTTGCTTCTGTTTCTTTACTTAATATTTATTTGAGAATAATAAAAAATATTGTTGATTTAAAAAATAACAAGCAAACAAACGAAGACGACCTGAACAGGGCAGGTTTATGGGTTCAGATCTGCTCCAGACTCCAGTCGGAGTCCTGTAGGCTCAAGTCCTGTTTATGAATGAGTTCAGTGAACTAATTTAAACCCTCTGGGATTGGACTGCTGATTACTTCCATTGTTCAATTAGCTCCACAGTTTACTGGGTCACAGCAAAGGAGGACGGGTGGAGGACAATGCTTTCAGCTCCACCCAAGGCATCCAGAAATCCACATAACTACAAAAGCTTTTGTATTTGTTCTTTACTGTAAACATAGCTGAACTTATTTTAGTCTCATTGTAACCTATTTAACTTAGAGAAAAAGAAACTCTGTGGCAGGTTAAAAAGGATTATGGTTATAGTCTCAGCTTGAACTCTGCTCCAGTTTCTTCATTTCCCCACAGGAATGAACAGATCTGCACCTGGAGCTGTCTGACAAACCTGGGGCACTAGGTGGGGTTTCAGTTTGAAGTGCTGTTGACCTGCGCATTAACCTTTGCTGAGACTCACCTGAGGAGGTAGACAGCTCTCTCAATGTCATTTAGGTCTTCATCCACAGTCAGCTGATCAATCTCTTCTGCAGTCTGATGGGAAAAACAAAAATACAAAGTCAGCTGATCAGAGTTACCTGTTTGATATGATTGTGCTGTCCTTAGGTGAGCTTTAATGACAGTTGACCCAACACAGACCCTAATCATATATGAGACCATCAGAGGTAAATATGACATTAAAAATCTCTAAAACTGCATTCAGCTTATGAAGCATAGTCTTTGTAAGATCTTTGTGTCTGCAGTCTCTGGTGGTCTTTCCTGGCAACCTCTGTGGTGGATATGCAAATGTGAATTAAGCTTTCTGTGACTCCAGGAAAATGTTTGTCTTGAGGTTGAGCTTAGACTGACTGACTTCTAAATTCTTCTAAATTCTGTTCCTTGGGACTGCTTGTTTTAGTTTTTGAGGCATTTCCCCACTCAAAAAACACCAGAATTTTTGGAGTGGGGAAAACACCAAACAAGGTGATCATTATAATGATCACCTTGTTTTCATGCAGTTGCAGCACATTGGAAACAGTTGTGTTTGGACATGGATTGGGATCATTTTTTGAGAACATTGAGTGATAGGATGTAAAAGCAAAAAAATAATGCATTAAAATGACCATGCGCAAACTTGCAGGAAACGAGCACAAGAGCAGTTTATGGGAGGAAAGAATTTGATTGGAGAATTAGGGTCTTAAGGTCACTGCCTCGGTGAGAGTGATTATGAGTACGAGAGGATCCCAGAATCAGGTCTGAGCAACAGTTAGGAATTCAGAGGTCAGTTAAGGGCTATATATATGTGAGGGAGGAAGGGGTAGTATTTGTTAACAGTCTGAATGGCCCAGTGGAAGAAGCTGTTTGAAAGGTGCTTGTATGCACAATAAATTTCTGTTGCAGAGATGTGGGGGTCTGATTTATTTGACTAAACAAGGGGGCCCAAGCTCCCATAAAGTAGGGCGAAATATTTTTTCTCTGAAAAAATATGATTCATGCCATAGAATAACTATTACTACAAAGGTCCCACAGGGTAGTAACAATAAATAACGTTAACTGCATGTTAGCACAGTAAGTACTAATACAGTAAAATTATTTCTCTGTAAAGTACACATTTTGCATTAAAATGTTTGTTGTCATCATATGATAACATGACAAGATGTGAGAAGTTAATGATAAGTCTGTGATATTGCCTGCCACACAGACTAAAGCTAATCAGACCTCTGTCAGACCTTTGTCAAAGATCATAGCCAGAGCCTTTTAAGGACCTGGGTATTAATACCTGTGGTAACTACAACTAAAAAACAAAACAACACAAAAAGACCCCACCTGTGCTTAGAGCAAGCCATAAAGAATGAGAAACAGCAACTCCAACTCTGACCCTATGATTGTCAGCTGGAAAAAACAATGGAGTGCCCACTCCGGGTCAGGGATGAGTTCAAGTATCTCAGGATCTTGTTTATGTATAACTGTATAGATCAGTGTTTCCCAACCACTGTGCTGTGGCACATAGGTGTGGCGTGAGAAATGATTAGGTGTGCTGTGGAAGATTATCTGGACCTCTACTAAATGGTTGAGATGCCACTTAATGGTTTACGTATTTGTCATGCAAACACAAGTACAGTAGAATTTACAGTTGAAGAAAAATCAAATAAAGTGCCAAATTATAATTAAATTAATAACAAAAACTATCCCGGGCATTGGATACAGATTATTTCAAGTAGCATGCCAGCAAACATTGCTGGTTTTCATTCCATCAAAGGAAAGTATTATATCAAAAAACAAAATATATATTTTTTAAATCTGCAACTATGAAAAAGTGCAAAACACTCACATTCAGGCCATTTCTGATTGAATGCTACTGTGCAAAATCATTTTTGCTTTGCAAAAAATAAAAATAAAACAAAAACAGTGCAAATCTGGTTTGTTGACTTGGTTCAGACACAGCCAGGTGGAACCTTTTGAGAGCCATTGGTTTCTGGTTCTGTAGGGCACAGGAACTCGTGTAGACCAGGAATTCAAGTCAACGATGTATCCGAACAGCAGAATATGCCATCTCCTTAACTTGTAACTTATAACTTATAACTTGTCTTATACAGGTGTAATAGCATATCAGAAAACTCAGTTCCTCCCATATGCTAATTATATGTAAGGATGAGTGATGGGCATGCAATGGTGATCTTTGCGTTGGAGTTTTTGCTCCACCTTTTGACAGATGAAAGAGGCATGAACCCACAGGCATTGTTTAGAGGGTTGACACATTTGTTGTCGAACCATTTTACTGCAATCAGACCTTCTTCAGATCTGTAACCACAGGCCCTTCTTCATTAGGTTTTGGTCTGCCATCAGGGGAGCTCCACCAGTGCAGTTTGGCCATACAGTACCTGATACCCAAGGAGGTGTGCAAGTTCTGGACCAAGCTGAAACTTGTGAAGAGCTGAGGTTCTATTTATCAGTTTGCATAGTGTTTTTTACAACTTTGACTTCTAGAGGTAGCTTCTGTTCCTCTTCACTGAGGGCAACATATGCAAAGGGGACAGAACGTGGACGGAAGAAGTGTGGGGTGACATCACTCTTCACATGAATACCAGCTTTCCAAACTTGAGAAGCTGGAGAAGTACCAAGGGTTCAGCGAAGAGCTCAAGAAGATGTGGAGGGTGAAGGTAACAGTGGTCCAAGCGGTAATCAGAGCACTAGGTGTAGTGACTCCCAAGCTAGACAAGTGGCTCCAGAGATCCCAGGAACAACATTTGAGATCTCTTTCCAGAAGAGCGCAGTGCTAGTAACAGCTAAGATACTGCGCAGGACCCTCAATCTCCCAGGCCTCTGGTAGAGGACCCGAGATTGGAGGATAGACCGACTGCAGGGGTGAGAGGGGAATTTTGTTTTTTTTTGTTTTTTTTAAAGTTCCCATCTCGTCCTGTCAGCTTGAGGGTCCACCACTTCTATGTCTGGTTGGTTAGCCATCACCAACTTGTCTGTCTATCTGGAAGTCTGTCAGGATTTTAGCTCGGTCATTCTCGACCAGATGGCCAGTAATGCGTTACAAGTAACATGTTACTGTAATCCAATTACTTTTTCAAGTAACGAGAAATGTAAGGGATTAGCATTGCAAAAAAGTAATTATATAACTGTTACCTTCCCGTAAGCATGCTGCGTTACTGTGTTACTAAAGTGTTGTGATTTTGTTTGTGAGAGTGTCTCATGACAATGATGTAAGCACGTGCGGTGCACGTGGCAGCAACAGACGTGTGTCGATCAACAATGGATAATATGGAGTGTGGGAGAGAGTACAACCATGCAGCGTTTAAAGGGTGGATGTACTGAAATTACTTTAAGTTTTAGTCCGTAAAAAGTGACAAAAACATTAGCGTCCGCTGTACACTCTGCGTGGGAAGAAAACTTCTTTCGACAGCGAAAAATTTAACTTCAAATCTCAAGCACCTAGCAAGCCGCCACGGGAGTGTGAAATTCACTGAGAAATCTCTAAATCCTCCCACTGACACGACACTGACAAACCTCCATCGGCCCCACTCCTGCTAAATGGGTGAAAATGCATTTAAGAGCAACAGGACTTAGTGCCACTGAATCTTTGATTTTATTTATTTTTTGCTGTGTTTTACTTGAATCTATTTGAAAGAGCGAGTGTTAACACAAAACATTATTTTATTTTATATGCTGGAATATGTTGCCCCAAGTGGAGGAGTTCAAGTATCTCGGGGTCTTGTTTGCGAGTGATGGGAGAAGGGAGCCGGAGATCAACAGACGGATTGGGGCTGCAGCTGCAGTAATGCAGCCGCTGCCTTTTTTGTTTGTTTGTTTTATGAACTTGCCAATTCCTGAGCATTGCTGTAATTCTGCAGTAAAGCTATTCCACAGTTTTACTCCATAAATAGTTACGCAAAAAGTTTTAACATTTGACCGTGCTTTAAGGATCTTCAGATTCAACTTACCGCTTAGTTCATAGTCTCCTTCTCTGTCATAGAACATCCTCTGTATATTTCCTGGTAACATATTGTATCTAGCTTTATACATAATTTTTGCCGTTTTGTATTTTATAAGATCCATAAACTTCAATATTTTTAATTTCAAAAACATGGTGTTAGTATGGTCTCTATATCCAGCTTTACTAATCATCCTGATTGCTTTTTTTTAAATTTTACATATTGGTTGAAGTGAAGTTTTATATGTGTTTCCCCAAATTTCCGCACAGTATTCCAAATATGGCAATATAAGTGAACAGTAAAGTACCCGGAGTGATTTGGAAGGCAAACAATATTTAACTTTACTCAGTATGGAGACACTTCTTGACAGTTTAGCTTGTAAATACTTTATATTAGGTTTCCAGCAGATTTTGTTATCTATTATCACACCCAGAAATTTGACATTATTTACTAATAACTTTGCTTCGGCATCTTTTTTATAATTTCCGAATAACATAAATGTCGTTTTTTCCAAATTTAATGATAACTTATTTCTATCAAACCATGTTTTCAGTTTAATCATTTCTTGTGTGACAATTTCCAAAAGCTGCTGTAAGTTCTCTCCAGCACAAAAAATATTTGTATCATCTGCAAATAGAATAAACTGTAATATATCTGATGTTCTACATATATCGTTGATATAGAGGATAAACAGCTTTGGTCCCAATACTGACCCCTGCAGCACTCCACAAACAATGTCCATACACTCTGATTGATGTTCCCCAATTTTCACAAATTGCTTCCTGTCTCTCAAATAACTCTTTACCCACTCTAACACCACTCCTCTAATGCCATAATACTCCAATTTATCGAGTAATATTTCATGATTAATTGTATCAAAAGCTTTTTTTAGGTCGATGAATATACTAGCTATACATTGTCTTTTATCTATATTGTTAGTGATATTTTCGATCAATTCTATTAATGCCAATGATGTTGATCTATTTGATCTGAAACCATACTGACTATCCGTTATTATTTTGTGTTTGTCTATAAATTTGTCGAGTCTATTAATAAAAAATTTTTCCAGTATTTTTGAAAATTGAGAAAGTAGAGAGACAGGCCTATAATTTGTGAATTGGTGTTTATCTCCATTTTTGAACAATGGTGTTACTTTAGCTATTTTCATTTGTGTCGGGAATGTACCAGTTTGTATGGACAAATTGCAGATATGTGTTAAGGGTTTGGAAATGCCCTCTATCACTTTTTTGACTATTTCCATATCTATGTCATCAGAGTCTGTAGAGTTTTTTGTTTGTAATTTCCCAACAATATCAATGATTTCCTTTTCTTCTACTGCCGTTAAGAACATTGAATGAGGATTGCGATCAATGAATCTGGTTTCTTTCTCTACCGAATCTGTCATATCAGGAATTGTTTCAGCCAAGTCTGGCCCAACACTTACAAAGAATTTGTTGAAATCATTTACCACATCGCTCATATTATTAATGTTTCTATCATTATTAGTGAAATACGAAGGATAGTCTGACTGTCCAGAGCCCTTTTTAATGATGGTATTTAATGTTTTCCAAATCCCTTTAGTATTATTTTTATTCATAATCAATAATTTCTCATAGTATTCCTTTTTACATGACCTCAAAATACTCGTTAATTTATTTTTATATTTCTTATATTTATTTTCAGCTTCTATACTTCGGTTCATTATAAATTCTCTGTATAAGGTATTTTTCTTCTTACATGCATTTTGCAATCATTTTGTAATCCATGGGCATTCTGCATATTTTTGTTTTTTACTATATTTCCTTACTGGGCAACGACTATTATATAACATTTTAAATTTTCCTAAAAAAATCTCATAAGCTTTATCAATATTTTTTTCCCTATACAGCGTCTCCCATTCTTGCTTGAGCAAATCATTTTTAAATGCATTTATTGACTCTTCTGTTCTCATTCGTTTGTATTTTACTATATTTTCCTGTGTAACCTTCCTATAATTTTTATTATACACTATAAAAACAGGTAGGTGATCACTGATATCATTTATTAAAAGACCACTTATGGATCTATTTTCTATTTCATTTGTAAATATATTGTCTATTAAGGTTGCCGATTGTGCTGTGATCCTGCTGGGTTTAGTGATCATTGGACAAAGTCCCAAGCTATACATTGTATTAATAAACTCCTCTGTCATTTTCTGTTTGCTTGGATTTAATAGATCTATGTTAAAATCCCCACAAATGAAGATGACTTTTTGGTTTGTCCTAGTGAATATTTTATCTACCCACTCCTTAAAAATTTCAGTATTTGAACCTGGTGTTCTATATATACAGCTTACAATGACATTTTTCTCTTTTCCCATACTAATTTCTATTGTTACACACTCTAATATATTATCTACCGCCATCGACATTTTTTCTACCATCTTGTATTTTAAATTTTTGTCCACAAACAAGGCCACACCACCGCCATTCTTATTCTTTCTATTTATAAGATTTAATTCATATCCATCTATTACAAAGTCCCCACCTTTCTCTTTATTAATCCATGTCTCAGATACTGCAATCACACTGAATGGATGTGTAAATTTGCTTAAATATTCTCTTATTTTATGAAAATTTGCATATAAACTTCTACTGTTAAAGTGAATTATAGATATTTTACCGTCCACCTTGACAGTTTTGTTCAATTGATCATCATTATGATAATAGCAGGTATTTTTGATGTTAAAAAAGTTCAGTTCTGGATCAATGTCCTGCTCTGTGAAATGTGTTTTGTATTCCTTGTTTGCTGGTGAATTTATCTCCTGATTAGCAATCCTTTGTGATAACAATGTATAGATCCCAGATAATGAGTTACTTGATTGTTCCATCCTTAAATGTGTTACGCTTTTAGCTCGTTGTTGTCTTCTATTACCTGCTTGGATGACTGTAGATTGTTAGCCCAGCTCCTTGTCTTTGTAGTTATATTACTTGTTAATGTTTTCCAGATCCTGCATGCATTTGATGACCAACACTTTAGCTTCCTCCGGTGTGCCGTTAAGCTTAATAAATATTTTACAGTTTGTAGTCCAGGTATTCTGAATTTTTCCCAGTTTCTTTAAGTGTTGTGCTTTCTTCGCCATGTCAGCGTTGGATTTTGTTAGATGGTCATTCATGTAGACATTCGATCCTTTTAGTTTCCTCCCCTGCTTCAGCAGTGCATTCTTGTGTTTCCTGTTTACAAATCTCATGATGATAGCTGGTTTATCACTAGCCTTTGAGGGTGTGGTGATGTATTGCATCTCTGTGTAGTTCTTGAGCCGCAGCATGGCACACAAGAAGGCATTAAGGCATATTTATAATTGAGCTATTTGTAAATATTAGAGCTATTTCTTATATTATGTAAACTTTGGATTATGTAGTATTATTTACTGTCTGTTATTGTTATTGTCTTGGATCAACTGTAACCCACACAATTTCCTTACGGATTATTAAAGTATTCTGATTTAAAAGGGTCGCTAACATGGCCTAGAAAATCACTGAAGGACCTCTGTAGCATCCGCTGTCTCAAAAAGGCACGCAACATCTTGCAGGACTGCACAAACACAGGACACCAGGTGTTTAAGCTTCTGCCCTCTGGCAGTTATCTTGTGTATATGGTATTTATTTATTTGCTTGTCTCCATCATCACTGTTCCCACCTGACCTGAAGTAAACATGACTCCTAAAGCCTGTAATACAACAAAGGACATTACTAATGATTACTAATGATCACTGATTATACAAAACCTTACACACACTTTGATCTGTTCATATAGATCAGGGTGAGGAACTCCAGGCCTGAAAGGCCGGTGAACCTGCAGGTTTTAGATCTCACCCTGGGTCAGCACACCTGAATGAAATGATTAGTTCATTACAAGGCCTCTTCAAGACATGTTGAGGGGGTTATTAGCCATTTAATCGACTGTGTTGGATCAAGGACACATCTAAAACCTACAGCACACCAGCCCTTGAGGCCTGGAGTTTCCCCACCCTTGGTATAGATCATAATCTTGAGCTCATACAGCGTTCTGCATTCATGCAGCAACAACTCAACAGGAAGTAGTTTTATTCCAGCTGTGTGATGTTCAGATATCAGCTGTGAGTTTAACAGCTATAAAAACTATAAATATATCAACGGGTTATGGATGAAAGCACATCATTTCCCTAGGGATTAATAAAATATTCTGACCCTGAAATGGAAAATGCAGTTATGATGAATGTTCTCATGATCTGCTTCACTTTGTTTAATATGTTGCCTGTTTTCATGAATGATCAGATGCTATGAATTAAGATTTGGCGTTTTCTGCTCCCTTTCCTAAAGGATGTTCCAGTGTCTCCTCTGCTAAAGGAAGCAATAAAGGAAGCACTGAAGCTCCTTTCCTTAGTGTTTGGAAAAATGGAACAGCTCTTGTTATGGGCGCAACACAGATACTTCCGGGTCACGTCTGTCAATGAGGAACTGTCCTGAGCATTCACACGTGCAGGAAGGTCGTAAGAGGACACGGAGAGGCTCACCTGAAGTCTGACTGACCACTGTCAACCATAACAACACATACACATGCACACAGTGCAAGTGTGTTTGTCGTCATCACATCAGCTTTCTCCCGTAAGAACACCCAAGCTCCGCCTCCTCTCTCAATGTCATCATGGTGAAACCCCGCCCACACAGCTACAGGTGTAAGAATCAGGCAGCGCGTTTATCTTTTCAGTTACTGATCAGTCATGAATAGCGACTGTCTTAAATTAGATCAGAGACAGCTTCACTCTGTTTCTCATGATTACTGGTTAATCGATCAGTTATTGGCCGTTTTTCTCGATGCACCTCAGACCTGTCTGTCTCTCTGCAGACAGACAGGCGGACAAACTGCGTCATGCTGCGGGTCTCCCTTCTGCTTCCTCCACTGAAGCTGCTGATCTTCCTCCCACTAACTCACCCTCCTCCTCATTACTTTACGTTTCTCTCTCTCACACACACACACCCACCTTCAGGCTCCTGCGGATCGGCCTCTCGATGAAGGCGAGTTCCTGCAGCTCCTCCAGCGGGCCGCACAGCACGCCGGCCGGGCTCAGGGCCATCCTGCCGGGTAACATCTGGCTGTTAGAGGGGGGGCAGTCGTATCAGCTCCGACCATCCCTGTTGAGGGGGCGGGGGTTGCGGGGCTGTCACTAACCGTTTCCAAGGAGATCCCGGCTCGAGCTGAACGTCACTCCAGACTCCGTTCAAAAGTCTGACAAAGTCTCACGAACGCGCTCATTTGCACACGATGCAGCTATCAGAGATCCCAAACAAAACCCGTCCACACACTCACGGCACGATCTGCGGTTCGGCGCTCACAGAACTGCGATTCCTCCAGAAAAATCCCCCGTAACATCCCAAACTGTCACACCGTTACCGGGATGTGTCACACGTTTCCAAGCAGATCCAGTGCAGCGCAGAGAAGCCAGCCAGACTGCGTGTAAAAAGCTCCAGTTAACTCTTTTATTCCCCGAGGACTCTTCATTCACACCACACTCAGTCCAAAAGTCCGCACACGGAATTTATTCGGAGTAAATCCAAAGACTGAATGCAGGAAACCGCACAAACCGGGCGCGGGATGAATCAGATGGACCTCCTCTCCGGTTCGTCGCATATCTCCAAATATTCTGACAAAGTCCAGATCTTCTCCACCTGCTTCAGCTCCTCAGGGCTGCGGTGGGAGCGTCACGCAGAACTGCGGCTGCGCTCCTCCGTGCTCCTTTGAGTCCGTCATCCTCGACAGTGCACAACCGAACCGAATCGCCCACTCTACGTTCAGGGCTGGTCTGTCATACGCAGACCGGTACCGGACAGCGTCAAAGTTCACAGACGGTATCAGACTGATTTTCACACCAAAGGACGAAGAGGAGGAGGCTTCATCACCGTGAGTGACCCGTGAGCAGCAGAGCGGGCTGAGCGAACCTAAACGGAGTCATGAGGATGCAAGCCCGACCTGAACCGGGACCGAGAGATGAGCTGCAGGGCGTTAAGCTGGAGGCGCAGTGCAGCAGCTGATCCGTCTCCATGGAAACGACTGTCCGTGCTCATTCATAAAGTCCAGAACGTGTCTTCGATCTAGAACCCGCTCTCATTCTGAGCTGTCCCATCACCTGTAAACGCACCTGAAAGTTCAATAATCATCAAATAAAACTATCCACGTCACGTGCTTAAAATCCGCATTAATTTGTTTTATTTTGCAGGGTCAGGGTCACTTCCTGCATTCAGGGTTTTCTTCTTTTTTTTCTGAAATGTTTTTTTTTCCACGTGAACATGAAGCTCACAGTTTATGTGATGAATGCCTCACCTGTTAAGCTCTGAGATTGTTTCCTGTGTTCAATCATCATTTTAGAGCAGGTAATCACAGGTTAGCCCTGTTGGCCCTTTGTTAGATGCCTGGAGTTTCTGAATGACATGTAGTTGGGACAGAGCAGGCAGGTAAGCCACTTAAGTTACACTATCATACCGAGACAAAAAACACATAATGCAAAAAGATGGGGACAGGTGAGACCAGACAGACAGGAGGAGAAGGAGGAGGAGGAGAAGAAGAACAGGGGCTGACCTTCAGCTGCAGTCTCAGTGTCAGAGTTGGCTGACAGTCCGGCTCATGAAAGCTCAGAGTTGATCAGACCCTCAGACTCTGAACCAGAACCTTCTGCTGCACACCAGAGAGTGCTGCTTCCTGATTGGATGGTTTCACAGGTAGTACCCAGTCAACAGTTTGTTTTATTTTATTTTTATATGTTTGAATTTGTGGAACTTCCAACCACACTTGAATCCACTTGAATGTTGTTTTGTTTTTATCATCCAATTTGATTGTAATCAAACACTCAGTTCTGTGTTTACCAATTTTTTTCTTTAATGATTCTGATTTTGAATTAATTTAGGTTACATTTGTGTGTTTGAAATCATTGAATTTAAATGTGTGAGATGGGTTAGTAGTTGAGTCTTTGAAATTTTATCAGGCTGCTGTTGACTGACCGGGTTTAAACGATTGATACACAAATCAGTTAGTAGTTGTCTGGGCTGTTGTGAGTCTGGTTATGTGCATCGATCCTGTTTCCATCTGTGTTGTTGGTGAAGGCTGTTTTTCGGGTGCAGGACAGAAGATATTGCTGACAGCAGCTCTCGCAGTGTTTGAATTTTTGTCTTCAGCTTGGAGGAAACAAACACCGCTGACCCGCAGTCTTGACATCATTCAGCAGCAGCTGAGGCCAAAACGCCATCATCTTGGATGACCCGCTGCTGTTCACACGCTGCTGGCATTAACGAGAAACACAGAGAGCAAACCGTTTCCTGTTCCCCTGTCTGACATGGCAGTCTCTGAGCAGAACCTGGATGACTACAGTATCTACAGTCACCTGGCAGACGAGGAGCTGCTGCAGATCGCTGTTGAGAGAAGCTTGTCTGATAAACAGGCTTCATCATCATCATCATCCAAACAAACCCTAACCCAAAGGGGTGCAGACAGTTCCTGCACCTGAACCTGCCCCCCACATCCAAAATTGTATAAACCCTCCCACAGCCCTGTCACAGTTTCAATTCAATTCAATTCAATTCAATTCAATTCGATTCAATTTTATTTATATAGCGCCAAATCACAACATAAGTCGCCTCAAGGCGCTTCATAGATACAGAGAAAAACCCAACAATCATATGACCCCCTATGAGCAAGCACAGTGGGAAGGAAAAACTCCCTTTTAATAGGAAGAAACCTCCGGCAGAACCAGGCTCAGGGAGGGGCGGCCATCTCCTGCGACCGGTTGGGGTGAGAGAAGGAAGACAGGATAAAAGACATGCTGTGGACATGCTCTACAAGGTCTACAAGAGGTGAGTCAGTTTGCAATGAAATAGAGCTCAGAGGATGGAAACATCCACAAACATCAGAAAGCAGCAAGAGATCAATAGACGTTTCAGAGTGAGTGTCAGACAGTCTGGAGATGGTTGCAGGGTGTGTGTGTTGGGTGGGTGGGTGGGGGGTGGGGTTGTTTCTGACTTGCTCTGTGCTTGTGACTCTGTCGTTCTACTCATGTTCTGTGTTTGTTCTGACTATCTGTTGGTTCTGTTATGGTGGTTTTAACTCTGTGTTATTCCAGTGCAGCGGCTCTGTGTTGGATCTGACTCTGGCTCCAAGTCTGTGGTTCTGAAGGTTTGTGTGTTTCCTCAGAGAGGTCAGTCCATTACAGTCCATCATCATGAATGGGGATGCAGAGGCTCTGATGGAATTGGTCCAGAGGCGGTTAAGCAGCCTTATGGAGCCAAATGATAAAGGCTGGATCGCTCTTCGTGAAGCTGCTTATTATGGACAGCTGCAGTGCATTAGGATCCTGGTCAGAGGTCAGGACACCTACTGCTTTCTGCTTCTCATTAAGCCTCTAACAACGCCTCTTACCTGATTCAGCCGTTAAATGTGATGTTAATCACCAATAAAGCTTTACTTTGTGTTTTGGTTGATTTGTCATTTTTGTCTGTGAAGGTTCTCAGTCATCCAGGTCATCGTAGTCAAAGGAGCTTGCAAAGAAAAGCGTCTGGACTTCTTTAAGTTGCTTGAAGACGTTTCACCTCTCATCCGAGAAGCTTCTTCAGTTCTAAGGTCAAATGGTGGAGAGTCCCAGATATAAACCTAGTGGGAGTAACCCCCCACAGAGGGACAAAAGGACCCCCTGATGATCCTCTAATCGCCTGAGCCAAGGTGTGAAACTGGGTGTGGGTCCCAATCAGCCAGAGTTTCGGGTGTGTTCATTGTGAAACCTGGCCCCACCTTATCATGCGAATTCCTGAGATCAGATGGCCCAGGATGTGAGTGGGCGTTAAGGCGTCTGGGAAGGGATCTCAAAACTGGATTATAGATGGCAGAGAGTTGGTGTCGTAAACCCCCGCCTCTGTTCAAAGATGGTCGCTCACAGTGGACATAGATGGCTTCTTTCACTCCTCTTTCAAACCATCTGTCCTCTCTGTCCAAAATGTGAACATTGGCATCCTCGAAAGAGTGTCCTTTATCCTTAAGATGCAGATGGACTGCTGAGTCTTGTCCTGTGGAGGTGGCTCTTCTGTGTTGTGCCATGCGCTTGTGAAGTGGCTGTTGGGTCTCTCCAATGTAGAGGTCTGAGCATTCCTCGCTGCACTGTACAGCATACACCACATTGTTAAGTTTGTGTTTTGGCGTTTTGTCTTTCGGGTGAACCAGTTTCTGTCTGAGCGTGTTGCTGGGTCTGAAATGCACCGGGATGTCATGCTTGGAGAAAACTCTCCTGAGTTTCTCTGATACACCGGCTACATAGGGGATGACAATGTTGTTGCGTCTGTCCTTCTTATCCTCCCTCGCTGGTGTCTGGTCTTCTTTTCTGTGCCTCTTTGCTGACTTTAAGAACGCCCATTTAGGATAGCCGCACGTTTTGAGTGCTTCCTTTACATGTGTGTGTTCCTTCTTTTTTCCTTCAGGCTTAGAGGGAACATGTTCTGCCTGGTGGTGTAGGGTCCTAATTACTCCAAGTTTGTGTTCCAAAGGGTGATGGGAGTCAAAGAGGAGGTACTGGTCCGTGTGTGTGGGTTTCCGGTAAACTTCGATGTTGAGTTTGCCGTTCTCTTCAATGTGCACAGCGCAGTCCAGGAAAGGCAAACAGTTGTCCTTTGTGTCTTCCCTGGTGAACTTGATGTTTTTATCCACAGCGTTAATGTGCGCAGTGAAGGATTCCACTTCTTGTGTCTTGATTTTGACCCAGGTGTCATCCACATATCTGTACCAGTGGCTGGGTACTCTTCCTTTGAAAGAGCCAAGAGCCTTCCTTTCCACTTCCTCCATGTAAAGGTTGGCTACAATAGGTGACACGGGGGAGCCCCTTCGTTGTACTTGAAATATGTAGTGGTGAGGCAGAGGTCTAACAGTGTGCAGATCTGATCGGGTGTGAAGTTGGTCCTGTCCTCCAAGGAGCTGTCTTCTTGTAGTCGTTTTCTGACAGTCTCCACGGCCTCCGTGGTGGGTATGCAAGTGAAGAGAGAGACTACATCAAAGGACACCATGGTTTCATCTGGATCCAGGGTAAGTTTCTGGACCTTGTCGGTGAAGTCGGTGGAGTTCTTGATGTGGTGTGGGGTGTTCCCCACGAGAGGAGCAAGGATGGTAGCAAGGTGTTTAGCAATGTTATAAGTGGCTGAGTTTATGCTACTGACTATGGGTCTGAGTGGGACAGCTTCCTTGTGGATTTTAGGAAGTCCATAGATGCAGGGTATGGCATCCCCTGGGTAAAGGCGGTGATATGTAAGGCGGTCAATAATTTTGTCCTTTTCAAAGTCTTGAAGGCAAGCTATAACTTTCTTTTTGTAGCTGCTTGTGGGGTCTCGCTTTAGGGCTTCGTAGGTATTGTTGTCACTGAGGAGAGTAGTGATCTTTGTATGGTAATCTGTAGTGTTTAGGACCACGGTGCATCTTCCCTTATCAGCTGGTAAAACAGTGATGTTGTGGTCTTTGCTCAGGGAAGCGACGACCTTCTTTTCCTGTATTGTGAGGTTGGATGGAGGGACTGGAGAGCGTGGCTGAGACTTTCATCCTGATTTGCTCTGCTTCTGTCTGTGATAATTTGTTAATCCGTATGGCAGATTCTGTGGCTGTGATGAGGTCCAATATGGGCAACTGTTGTGGAGAAATGGCAAAATTGAGTCCTTTGGCTAATACTCTCTTTTCAGGTTCAGTGAGAATCCTGTCTGAAAAGTTCTTAACCCATTTCTCCTGACTGACTTCAGGTGTGTTTTCTTCTCTGGGTTGTGTAGGTTCAGACTGAGGAGTGTGTGTTTTTGAAAGCAAGGTGTGAAATTTCCTGCGTTGTCTTTCTTTTCCTTTACAGTGTTGGGCCTGCTGAGCCTTGTCCACAAACTTGTAAACCTCTTCTAAGATTGGAAAGGGTAGAAGGATTTCCAGTTCCTGCAGGGTCTGGCTGATCTTGATCTGGAGGGCATTTTTGTTTCACATTTAAAAAAACAAAAAACCTTCTGCTCGAACCTTGAGCTACGGTTGGGCAAACCCTCCAGTTTTATGTCTGTAACATGACATCTGACTTCAAATGTTTCTTCTTCAGATTTTCAGCTTCATTCACCTGCTTATGTTTTTATGTCCACACTGTTCATTCATGATGGAAAAATGTGCTGATATGCAACACAATGTTAGGCTTCTTTATTAATTTACTGTAAGGGTGACATGATCATAACCTTCTGGGAAATCCAGATTTTTGTTTCCTGTACATGGACCCTTTGTACAGGTCCATGCACATGTAGTTAAAATAGTTAACTTGTTACAAGACGAGATAAACATTCCTTTATAGCTCTCCTGAAACACCAAGTGCTGGCTATGTCCTCTAGAGAGGGTAAGGGACAACTGATGATCTTTTGTGCTGTCTTAATGACTCTCTGCAGGTTCTTCTTGTTCGCTACCAAGCAATTAACATACGAAACTGTGATTCAGTAGGTGAGGACACTCTCTGTGGTGCTGTGGTAAAAAGCTACCATTAGGTTCTTATCCAGATGGTTTTTCCTCAGCGTCCTAAGGAAGTGGAGTCTTTGTTGCAGTTTGTCAGCCAGGATTCCAGGAATGATCGTATTGACTGATGATGGTACTCAAGGTGGCAGAGCTCTTTTTAAAAAAAATAACTCAGCCCTTATGTAAATACTAGGCCTCTTAGGTGAGTATGTTTATCCAATCAGTTTTCAGGAATCCCTACCAGCTTAACATTCTTACTTAAATATGGTCACTTTTTACTTAAAGAAAAAAAACAAACCCTGCGAACCAATAAGTGAGGTCAGAGATGACATGCCTGGTCAATGGTTTTTCACCACATTCACCCAGTGATCAGTCAATGTGAGATCTGACCTCTAAACCACAAGACAGACTCTTCAGGAGAGGTCATGTGGAGGTCAGTGATGCTTCAGCTTCACGTGTGATAATAGGACAGGATGCTTACATTAAAACATTTGACTAAACTTGCTAAGAAATTAAAGACATCTGTAGACCTTGTTACTGAGAGCAGGTCATAACCGAAGGAAGTCTTGTAGAACAGACTGCTAAAAGAAGTAATACCATTAGTTAATGATTCAGTCTTGAATATGATCAACCTCTCTCTTATAATTTCCTATGTACCACAGGCCTTCAAGCCGGTAGTAAATAAACCATTACTTTAAAAGGCATCATTTGACCCTTTAAGTAAGGCCAATCTCTAACCTTCCTTTCATTCCAAAAATTCTTGAACGAGCAGTTGTCAAACAGCTAACAGGTCATCTGCAAAGGAATGGCTTATTCGAAGAGTTTCAGAGCCCATCACAGTACAGAAACAGCTTTAGTGAAGGTTCCAAATGACCTTCTTATGGCCTCTGACAATGGACTCATCTCTGTGCTTGTCCTGCTAGACCTCAATGCAGTGTTCGATACTGTCGACCATAATATCCTATTAGAGCGATTAGAGCATGATGTAGGTATTACAGGTGCTGCAATGCAGTGATTTGTATCATATCTATCTAATAGACTCTAATTTGTTCATGTAAATGGAGAGTCCTCTTCCACAGAGTTCCACAGGGTGCTAGGACCAATTCTGTTTACATTATGCTTCCCTTAGGCAGTATCATCAGAAGGCATAGCATACATTTTCGCTGCTATGCAGATCACACCCAACTCTACCTATCTGTGAAGCCAAAGAACACACACCAAATGGTTAAACTTCAGAAATAGAATAGAATAGCCCTATATTGTCATTGTACATGTACAACAAAAATGTGGGTTACTCATGCAAATATTGAATCCTTTTTGGGGGGGACTCTCATTTCCTAATTGTCCCAAATAAGTGGCTTTCTCCTGAGCCCATTTTAAATGTAGAGAAACTCACTTGCAACAATTTTCTTGACGACGTGTAACGCTTTTAATTCCCGACTTGCAGATCTGCTCAAAGAAAAGAAATTCACAAGCAAAAATCAGTGCTTGTTCAAAAATGAAAAATAAAAAATAACAGAGATTATCAAACCAAACTTTCAGTGCACTGTGAAAGTATCAAAATAAAAAGGCCTTGTTAAGTCATGACACAAACTCCTCATCAACTTCACAACAGGAGAAGAATTATCAGCTAGATTCACTCCAAACCAACCATCAACTGCACAACACACAACATAACCCTAATGTCATATTAGCTATGAGTTTAATCACCAGGTCTGTGCTCTTCACTCATTTAAGCCACAGATCTATTTTATTCAATTTTTCCTTTTTCCCTTCATCATAAAACATGTGACATGCTGTCATGCACTTCACAAAAGACGTTTGTTCTGACGTATTCAGAGTTGTGTATCTAAATACAGGATTCACTCGCACATCAAAACAGGAAACTCAGTGTTTTAGAGTCTCCACTCTAACAAACTCCAACACATCCCATTCACTCGTGCTAGAATTCAGTCACCTTTCATTAATCTAAAAACCAATCAAATAATTTGCATATCGGCTATTAACCCACTAAGTTGACAGGGCAACAGAAATGCATGTTCAAAATAGTATCACAAAAGACAATTTCCCTCATACAGTAAATTACTTGTGCTGCTCAATCAAGCAGGAAGCTTCTCCCAATTTACTATATCAACAAATAAATTTATTGTCTGATCTCTGGTTGGTCAAACCAGGATCTTTTTTCCCCACAAAAGTTAAACTGTTGTCCTGCAACCTAGAGAGTCAATTTTTTGCATTGGATAAATTCAGCATTTGATAACAAGTGTCTGCTAAATTGACACTATTTTAACACTGATGAAAGATAACAAGCTAATTTTCATTGCATGGGTGTTTGTGTTATTAGGCAGGTCTAATGCATGTCTGTGGAGCTGCATATCCAGCAGAGCATGTTCTTACAGCTGCCTTTCCTACACACTTCTCTGCTATTATTTAATCATTTCTTAACTAATGTGCTGTGAGTCCACTGGTCTTTGCATCACACGGGGTGACTTGGACAAGATGATAAACAGACTCACGCTTAAGATGTTGTCTAATCTTCATAAGCTCTCTTGTGTTTGTGTTAGTAGGGTTAATGCATGTTCTGCTTGTGTGTTGTGATTCTGTATATATTTCTATTTTCGCAGTGTTTCAGACTCCTTCACAATTTTCCAACTTAAGCAGTCAGTTTTGTTTTCCCCAGGTTTGCTAACCCAAATTTTGATTTCCCACATTTAATAACAAAATTTGTGTTCTCACCACTCTCACTATTGTCCTCTGCCACTTCAATAGTCCAATAGCAGGCAGTTTCTCCTTCAGCTTTGTCCTGTCCCTCCTCTGATGCGGTTGACTTTGTGCTAGTGGCTGAAGTGCTGCCGCTGCCTTCTTGGGCGACTTCTTAGCAGCTGCTGCCGGTTTCTTGGCTTTGGCCGCGGCGGGCTTCTTGGCTTTGCTCTCAGTAGCCTTGTTCATCTTGAAGGATCCGGAGGCCCCGGTGCCCTTGGTCTGCACCAGAGTGCCCTTTGCCACCAGGCTCTTGATGGCGGTCTTGACACGGGCCTTGTTCTTGTCCACATCGTAGCCTCCGGCAGCCAGAGCCTTCTTGAGAGCGGCCATGGACAGGCCGTTGCGCTCCTTGGAAGCGGCCACGGCTTTCACAATCAGCTCGCCCACGCTGAGGCCGACCTTCTTGGGCTTGGAAGTCATCGTCTTCTTCTTCTTGGCCTGAACCTCTGCACAGGGCGCAGGGCGTGTTTATGATGGAGCCTTTCCCACCACAGCACTGGCACGTTGAACGCATCATGAAGGGTCCATTTCTTTCATGTCGCTAGCCAGCATGCTAGCCGCATGTGGCTTGCCCGAGTCACTCAGTCCTTTCTGAGCATTTCAACATGCTGCCACCGCCATCTTGCTCGCCCCTCCGTGGAATTCATCCAATCAGACAGGAAGATGGGTTTGCTTTCTTCTGCTGCTGCTGTTTATCCACATTGCTGCTGCTTTGCTGGGACTTTTTGTGCTCAGGACTTGCTGCTGTCTCTTTATCATGTTATTGCTTTGGAGCTGCATTCCTTATCTTCAGGGAGGAGTGAGCTCGCTTGTGAGGTTGAGAAACACATGGCACTGTAAATAAGTTAGCCAGAAACTTGGCCTGCATGTTTCCAATGATGTTAAAGTATAACTTTCTTCCGACTGCTGCATGTGGAAAATTGATTCAGGTCTGCTTTTCACCTGAAAGTGACAAACTAAGACATGTTCATTATTATCATCACTGCTTAATCAACACACATCTCTCTCTCTGTTTTTGTGAACAATCCTTTCTTAAAAGCAAAAAATAAAATCGTGGTTGTTTTTGGCTGATCAACACAAAACCTTTTCCCTATGATTTATTTTTCATCTACAATATAAATTCTTCCTCTTTTTCATCTGCATAAATAAATCACATGGCTGATGATACCATGGTGATCCATAAATATAATCACCAGTTTATTCAATTATTTTTAACCCAACAAAACAAATAAGATAAGATAAGATAACCTTTATTAGTCCCACACGTGGGAAATTTGTTTTGTCACAGCAGGAAGTGGACAGTGCAAAAGTTATGAGGCAAAAATTAGAATACAATAAGAATAAATACAGTACACAACTGTACAGAATAGAATAAAATACTATATACAGTAGAATACAATAAAATAAATATACAATAAGATAAAAATAGAATACAAATACAAATACTATATACAACTGAGTAAAAATACAACGATGACAGAAAGGATTATTGCACTTAGTATTATTGCATATGTATGGATGTGTGTGCTTGATCAGTTAAAGTCTTTATTATGGAGTCTGACAGCAGTGGGGAGGAAAGACCTGCGAAATCTCTCCGTCCCACACCGTGGGTGCCGCAGTCTCCCACTGAAGGAGCTGCTCAGTGCTGTCACAGTCTGCTGCATGGGGTGGGAGATGTTGTCCAACAGGGATGACAGCTTAGCCGCCGTTCTCCTGTCACTCACCACCTCCACTGGGTCCAGAGGGCATCCTAGAACAGAGCTGGCCCTTCGGATCACCCTGTTCAGTCTCTTCCTGTCCCCAGCAGAGATGCTGCCGCCCCAGCAGACCACACCATAAAAGATAGCAGAAGCCACAACAGAGTCATAGAAGGTCTTCAGGAGTGGGCCCTCCACTCCAAACGACCTGAGTCTCCGCAGCAGGTACAGCCTGCTCTGCCCTTTCCTGTAGAGGGCGTCTGAGTTATGAGTCCAGTCCAGTCTATTGTTCAGATGAACACCAAGGTACCTGTAGCTGTCCACAGCCTCAATGTCCATACCTTGGATGTTCAGTGGTTGCAGTGGAGAATGCTTGTGCCTGCGGAAGTCTACCACCAGTTCCTTGGTTTTACTGGCGTTGATCTGGAGGTAGTTCAGCTGGCACCAGTCCACAAAGTCTTGGGTCAGACCTCTGTACTCCTTGTCGTCCCCATCAGTGATGAGGCCGACTATTGCAGAGTCATCAGAGAACTTCTGCAGGAAGCACTGGGTGGAATTGTGGGAGAAGTCTGCAGTGTAGATGGTGAAGAGGAACGGAGCCAGAACCGTTCCCTGTGGGGCCCCCGTACTGCAGACGACCCTGTCCGACACACAGCCCTGAGTCCTCACATACTGTGGTCGGTCGGTGAGGTAGTCCAGGATCCAGGTAGTGAGGTGATGGTCCACTCCAGAGTTCACCAGCTTGTCCTTTAGAACCGAGGGAAGAATGGTGTTGAAGGCACCATAAAGGCAAACAAACAAGGCAAATAAAGGCAAATAAACAAAAACATGATGCTGATGCTACACACACACGAGTCAAGGTGCAGGAAAACTGCTCACGGGAACGCTGCACACTCCAGTTATCACAGTTATCAGAGCTCTGTTCCCCTCTCTTTGAGTAGTTCTCAGACAGCTCTTGATCTGATAATGTGTAGCTTGCTCATCAGCTCAGAAGAAAAAGAAAAAAAAAAAAAAAACGCAACGCAACATCACACAGTAGTTGCATGCTCTGCCCACAGCGGCAAAGTCTTACACTTTCATATTCAATACAGCTTCTCCATCATGTACTATTAGATGTTTCATACAGGGTTCAGCATATTAGTTGTCTTCACAGGTGTGCTGTATATCTCAACAATGGCTCATAATAAGTCTTTCACACAGGTCAAGTGCCTATATGCACTTCATTAGTTTAAATATTTATCTATATCACTTCACCTCATATGTCATTTTACAAAATTTGAGCAACCACAAGCTTAATGTAGATTACTTTTAACAACTATCCACCTCAATTAAATCTATGGTCTGGCACACAGGCTGTTGTCGATCAGGGCAAGCTAAAGAGTTAACATTTTGTGTCAGCAAGGGGTGGGGGGAAAGCCATCCACCAGAGCATATCTCAAGTGCTACTGATGTGGGCTGGCCCTGTCCACACACTCCTGGCTGCTTAGGAAACCATGATAACAACAGCAGTCGGTGTCACAGACCACGTGTTCTACTCCGTACACACTCACACAACAACAACAACAACAAATATCCTCACTCACAACCAACAAAAATTAGGCCTATTGTCTCAACGCAGTCTCACACAGTGACCGCATGCTCTGCCGCACACAGTGGCAAAGACTTACAACGCAGTCTCACACAGTGACCGCGTGCTCCGCCGCACACAGTGGCAAAGACTAACAACGCAGTCTCACACAGTGACCGCGTGCTCTGCCGCACACAGTGGCAAAGACTTAAACTTACTTGGCGTTGCTTAGCGTGTAATATCAGCATCGAATCCCGCCGATCGCCATTCATCGAGGAGAAAAGACAGACAGCGAATCCACAGGAACTTCCTGGCTGACGTCAGTCTTTCAGCGTGTCCCTCCTCCCCTCGGTGAATGCGATTCCAGGGCTCCGGCTCTCAAAGGACCAATTTATGATAGGTTTGTAGCTTGAACCCATCCGCTGGAACGTTGAAGGCAATATAATTACACTGCAAAGCAAGACACAAGTAGGCAAGCTTCTTCATGTTTCTCGTGCACGGGAGAGAACCGGACAGGCACCGTTCCTTCGCTTGACCCCAGTTGCTCTCGTCCGTTCTCCCGTACCACTGTTCTTTTATTGAGGTTACATGAATATGCATAAGTTCATTAACATATGACGTCTACATACACACAAAGAGTACCTTGCCTGTGTGTGTGTGTGTGTGTGTGTGTGTGTGTGTGTGTGTGTGTGTGTGTGTGTGTGTGTGTGTGGACTGCTGATCAAAGGGTCAAACATCCTTGGTCAGGAAGAGGGTAGCCTCCCCCTCACCCTGGATGGTTCATCCTAGATAACACGGTGAGGAAGTCCTGCAGTTCATCTAAACAAAGAGCACTTAGACTAGAACAGACGCAACTACGTTAATCCTACCATAAAACAATAAGACACGGTATGACCTCTCATGCTCCCAAAGTGCTGTCTAATACACACAAAGTTTGCAGACTATCAAGGATCAAAACCTCTACCAATCTACAACTAATCACAAAACTCTAAGCATATATAAGTAAATATTTCTAAGCATAAATGACAATCAACAATACAAATCTAACACATTTCACCTCTCATCCTAGAAGCTTCTTCAGCTCTAACACCAAATGGTGGAGAATCCCAGGTATTTAAACCCTTGTGGGAGTTGTCCCTCAATAGGGTTAGAACCAACACAGACAAATCATGTCTAAGTGACTCCAGTTTGTTCATGTAAATGGGGAGTCCTCTTTCAACACGTTCTCATCCCAAAGTGTAACATATTACGCCATGTGACAAATTGTCGGTATGTTACACTTCTGGCTACCCAAAACGTCTCTATGTTATGTGTACGGAAATGTCAGGAAACACGAGTACCGTTTGGAATTAATCTACACATGTACATTTCGTTTTACTTTCTCATCATTAATCACTTTGGAAAACACTATCTAATACGATTAAGACTGTGTTTATGTCATGATAGCTGTGTGGCAGGCAGGATGAGGACCCAAAATGCAAACTCACGGACTCAGGGGATAAACTCAAAATCACAGCTTTAATGCTGGAAGGCAGATCACAAGAAATACAAAACCTAAACCGGGAACAATAACTAACACTTGCAGAGAGACACAGGGAAATCCACGCAGCTAAGAGGGAGACTACGACACAGAACTGAGGGAGACGCAGACGCGGAACAGAAAACAAAAAGGAAAGCACAGCTCAGTTCAGGGGGCCGGCCGTGCACAAGGCAACGGCGACGACGTGGAAACAGTTCAGGGGGCCAGCCGTGCGCAAGGCAACGGCGACGACGTGGAAACAGTCCAGGGGGCCGGCCGTGCGCAAGGCAACGGCGGCGACGAAGGAGACGACGGAGCAGTTCAGGAGGCCGGCTGCGCGGAAGGCAGCGGCGGCGGCGAAGGAGACTGAGCAGTTCAGGAGGCCGGCCGCGCGGAAGGCAGCGGCGGCGGCGGCGAAGGGGACTGAGCAGTTCAGGAGGCCAGCCGCGCGGAAGGCAGCGGCGGCGGCGAAGGAGATGACGGAGCAGTTCAGGAGGCCGGCCGCACGGAAGGCAGCGGCGGCTCTCCAGTGTTAGGCGTGCTGGCCATGGCCCGGTGGGCACAGGACCAGACGAGGCAGGACCAGACGAGGCACAAGCTGAAGCTGGACCAGGAGGAGCAGAAGCCAAAGTCGAAGCTGGGCCAGACGAGGACGAAGACTCTGAGGCTGGGCCAGACGAGGACGAAGACTCTGAGGCTGGGCCAGGCGAAGATGAGGCTGAAGCCGGAGTCGAAGCTGGACCAGGCGACGGTGAAGCAGGAGCTGAGACTGAGGCCGGACCAGGCGAAGCACAGGCTGGAGCTGGACCAGGTGTGGCAGAGGCGGAGGCTGGACCAGACGGCGACGTGGACGGAGACACGGAGGCCGCAGCTAGCGTGGATGAAGACACGTCCACTGCAAACGAGGACGAGGCTGCTGGGGGAGCAGCTGGTGGCTGAACGGGCCCCTCGGAGAGGTTCCCCTGAACCCCCAGCGGAGACGAGGAGCGGCTGGAGAGGTTCCCCTGAACCCCCAGCGGAGACGAGGAGGTGCTGGCCGGGCTGAGCAGAGCCGCCAGCGGAGACGAGGTGCTGGAGAGGTTCCCTTGAACCCCCAGCGGAGATGAGGAGCTGCTGGAGGGGTCCTCCTGAACCACCAGCGGAGACGAGGTGCTGGAGAGGTTCTCCTGAACCCCCAGCGGGAACAGAAGCAGAGCCAGCAGGTGCAGAGATTTCTGCCTGAGGGGACGCTAACTGTAGCTGCACAGGGCACGCAGTCGGCTTGGGATGCAACCGCTGGGGCTGTGCAGGACAAACAGTCCGTCCAAGCTTTGTTAGCACGACGCTGTCCTCAACTGGCTGAGTGAGCTCACAAGAGCCTCCAGCAGAGGATGGCGGTGACTGAACGAGTTGCTGAACTACTAACTGAGCTAGTAACAGAGTTAATGACTGAGCTGATAATGGAGCTGATAACTGTGCTAGAGACTGAACTGGTGACAAAATAAGAAACTGTGCTAATAACTGAGCTACTGACTGCGTTATGGACAGAAATGCCAGTTGTAGTGGTAGTTGCGCTTGTGGTTGAGCAGGTGTCTGACTCTTAGCTGCTCTCCTTCTGGGAACAGGAACAGGTGCTAGGCCTGGCCGAACACTAGTCATCCCCACCCGAGGAACAGATATGGGTGCAGGGACGAGCTGGGCTCTGGCTGCCTTTACCCTGGGGGCCGGTGTAGGTGCAGGAGCTAGCTGGACCTCTGTCGCTCCCACCCGAGTAACTGAGACGGGTGCAGTAGTCGGCAGGGTCACAGCTGACCTCACCCGGGGAACCGGAACAGGCACAGGCGACGGCTGGGTGTCCATCAACCCCACCCGAGGAGCAGGTACGGGTGCCGGGATGAACGGAGCCTCTGCCAGGCTGGGGATAGAAGCAGGGACCGGCTGGACCTCAGCCACCCTCTCCCGAGGAACTGATACGGGAGCAAGGGAAAGCTGGGCCCGCGCTGCCCTGGTTACAGGAACTGGAGTTTGAGAGCAGAGTTCAGGAGCAGCAACAGACACTGGGAAAACCAAGTTATTGACGCCAAACTCAGTTTTAGGAGATCTAGGTTTAAAGCAAGCAGGTCCTAGGAAATCCACTGCTATAACACTCTCCAGGTTAGCGCTAGCAGTCCTGGAGGAGGTTAGCTCAGGGACAGTCACCGAAGCAGTTTCAAAACAGACAACATCAACAACTGTCTCTTGAGGAACGGTGTGCTGTCTAACACAGGTCAGAGAAGGAAGAACGCCAGAGACAGTTCTTTTCAGAATCGAGGCTGGAAGGACAAACACAGGTTGAGAAACAAAGTCAATTTTCATATAGTCCATAGGTGAACCAACTCGGCAGGCTGACTCAGATCGAACTGGATGGGGAGCCACACAGTCCAGGGACGAAGTAACACCCACAACAGTTTTCACAGCAACAGGTTCAGAGGAGTAGCGAACAGGATCAAGCATGCGTTGCCGTGGGTCACAAAACTTGACCTGATCAAGCAACTCTTTAACGCTTGATCACTCACTCGAGAAACTGAATGATTAAACACTGGTTGTGGACCTGACTGGGCACCACTGGACATGTCAAAAGACAGAACGGGTTGGCACATGAAACAGTTACTAGAAGGAGCATCAGTTACAGAACACTCAGTCTCAGATGGTTTGGCTGATGATGGTGGTGGTGTGTGGCTGAGTTCAGACTGGAAAACCCCAGAGTGTACAGGCTGGTTAAAACAGTTCTGGGGGGCTACAATGCTGGTAGCAGTGTGTGGGTGAGTCTGGTGTAGGATAGCTGTCTAAACAGGGAACTGAATACAAAAATACAAGAGAACTAAGAATACTGGGCCAACACGGCCCAGGACCATGACAGTTTAAGGTTAGAGATAAGGCTATGGTAAGGAATAAGATTTACGGTTGGGGCTGGAATACACAGCTGGAACGTGTATTACCAGAGGTGTGGACTCGAGTCACATGACTTGGACTCGAGTCAGACTCGAGTCATTAATTTTATGACTTTAGACTTGACTTGAAAAAATGTTCTAAGGCTTGTGACTTGACTTGGACTTTTACACCAATGACTTGGGACTTGAATTGGACTTGAACCGGTTTACTTGAAAAGACTTGATATTTTACCCCAAATATAAAATTTAACATGCATATTATATAGAGATTGAAAATGTGACGTCATTCACGGGTAGAACCGCAAAGGATTCTGGGAACTCGTGGCAAGCGGTACTAGCGCACGCAGGCTTTCAATTGAAATCAGTTATACAGCGATAAAAAGAAACACAAAAATGTCAAGAAGCCGTTGTATTATTAACTGCAATAGCCGGTCGCATGACAGCCACGAGAAGCTGACGGGTAAAGAGATCGGTTGTTATCGGATTACGTCGTTGAAGAGAAATTGTTCAAGCCATGTTTCCGAAGTAACAAAGACGCGACGGATGGCCTGGATCGCAGCCATTCAAAGATCAAATATAACGTCCCAGAACCCTCCAGCTCACAGGTTAGTCTGCTCCAAGCATTTACACGAAGGTCAGTGTTTTTTAGTAGTTAATACGTCATTTTCATAACATAATTAGTGATATAGGTTACAAGCAAGTCTGGCGCTGAACAGAAATTGTCGCGCTATGCTCCTTTATTTATTGTGCATAAATAGTGAATTGTCCTGACACAATATTGCGTTTCGCTTCTGTTATTATGGTACATTGACAAAAACATATACTTTTATTCACAGGATAAAACAGTTGTTTTGTATCACTAATTGCCCAGTACGATTACAGCATACAATATTATTGTCACTGCTACATTTCTGTGATGGGTACCAGAAATTATTTCCACTACTAATTAATTACCGTTGAGCTCAAAGGTCCTATTAATAAACGGTTAAGGAATGTGTATTTATGACGACAATTTGTGAGACTGGTAAACTTATGATACGTACGATGGTCTTTACTTTCTACACGGTGCATTTCAAGGTCCTGCACCCATCCGTCAGTAAACTGTACCTGGGCTTGTTGCAGTGACCTGAAGTTACTAAACTTCATGAGTGTATGCACTCACTCCAAGAACCGTATGATTATAAATATGCATATAAATATGCTAAGATGAGATAGCTGACTTCATCTAACTAGCAAATGTTGTCCAGGCTACGTTGGTGATACAGTTTTTTTTAATGTGTATGATATTTTTGTCATGCGATTTTAAAGCTGGTCCTACAACCGCATCCAAGAATAACATGCAGCTTATCTCAGAACTGTCGGTGAAAATTATTCTTGGAGCTAGGTTTAATTGAGCTGCATTTTAAAGAGGTGCAATTTCACAATTTGTGTATATTTTCTAAGTTCACTATTTTGTCATGTGTTGAGAAAAACACAGATTTTAAAATTACATGGTCTAATATTTACATTTAGCATAACTGCAACATTATTTTTTCTTTTTTTTTTTTAAAGACTCGAAAGGACTTGAAATTCAAAGTTTCAGACTTGTGACTTGACTCGGACTTTTACACCAGTGACTTGAGACTCGACTCTGACTTGCCTGACATTACTTGAGACTTGACTTGAGACTTGAGGATAAAGACTTGAGACTTACTTGAGACTTGCAAAACAATGACTTGGTCCCACCTCTGTGTATTACCACCGGGAGCATCATTCTATTCCCTGAAGTCACTAAATTAGCCCGATTCCATCCACAATCCGGCGCATATCATAGGTACATGCAAGGGTACCTTTTGCTTTCCTATGGGACACCTCGGGACGTGACAAATCATGGGTATGTTATGCATCGGGAATGAGAACGGTCTGCCTCTTCACACAAGAAGGTTAATAATGGAGTTCTACAAGGTTCTGTGCTAGGTCCAATCCAACATTATATATTATTACAACATATACCCTAAACCCATATACATTCATTGCTATGTACTGTAGATGACACCCAACTTTATCTATCCATGAAGCCAGATAACACACATAAATTGGTTAATACCATATACCGTTATTACCGGTAGTTCCCAACTTTAAGAAGGGGGACCAAAGGGTATGATCCAACTATAGGGCAATCACGCTCCTCAGCCTCCCTCGGAAAATATATGGCAGGGTGCTGTAATAGAGACTTGGTCTGTTAGTTGAACCCAGATACAGGAAAAGCAATGCAGTTTTTGTCCTGGTCATGGAACGCTGGACCAGGTCTATTCTCTGAAGAATATTTTAGGATACATGGGTGTTTGCCCAACTAGTCTACATCTGTGTTATGGAAGCATTTCACTGCTTTCTTTATAGTGGAAGTGATCCAATCAAAAATGATCTCTAAACCTTTTATATATTTTAGTTAACTGAAACAACTTTAGATTTAATCTACGATAATCTTAGGGTATTTAGTTTACTAAAACTAAAAGAATTTAGGTTCCCAAATTATGACTGAAACTAAACTAGATTCGAGGTTCGACTAGCGGACAAACGCTCCTTTCCAGCACCCTGGCATAGACTTTCCCAGGGAGGCTGAGGAGTATGATCCCCCTGTAGTTGGAACACACCCTCCGGTCCCCTTTCTTAAAGATGGGGACCACCACCCCGGTCTGCCAGTCCAGGGGTACTGCCCCTGATCTCCACGCAACATTGCAGAGGCGTGTCAACCAGGACAGCCCTACAACGTCCAGAGCCTTCAGGAACTCGGGGCGGACCTCATCAACACCAGGGGCTCTGCCACCAAGGAGTTGTTTAACTGCCTCAGTGACCTCGCCCCCGGAAATTGGTGGGTCATTCCCCTCATCCCCAGACTCTGCTTCCTCCTCGGAAGACGTGTCAGTGGGATTAAGGAGGTCCTCAAAGTATTCCTTCCACCGCCTGACAATTTTCTCAGTCGACGTCAGCAGCGCTCCGCTAGCACTATACACAGTGCAGGTAGAGCACCGCTTTCCCCTCCTGAGACGCCTGACGGTTTGCCAGAATCTCTTCGAGGCAGTCCAAAATTCTTTTTCCATGGCCTCTCCAAACGAGGCTTTTCTTGTACAGTACTCAATCCAGGCAGTGCACAGGTTGGTCAGTCTGATCTTACAGTCTTGGGTGACTGCACTATCTACCAGTAGCTGGTGTTTTGCCCCTCTAGTGTTCCTGGCAATTCTTTTCTGTGCCCTGGACATGTATTGAGCCTTGCGCCTGTTCATTCTGGCCACTATGATGCCTGCCAGGAGCTTCCCTATGGTACTGAGGCAGGTTATTGTCTAGCGGTTGCATGGTACTGGTCTCTTCAGTAGCTCTGAACCATTTCAGGGCCTGGTGATGTCCTCCTCTTCATGTTTGATATCCTTTCTTTCTTAGTCTGCCACTATAATGGTTACTGGATCCTGTTAAGGGAAGCTGCTGTGGTCTGCTCTTAGATCCACTACCCACTGAGCATTGTTGTTATGGTTTGCTGTATTTCTTCGGCATCCATTTCTTTATCACACCTTTTTGCATTTCTTATAGTTAACTTCAATTCAATTCAATTCACTTCAATTCACTTCAGTTCAATTCAATTCAGTTTTATTTATACAGTGCTAAATTGCAACAAAGGCCAACTCTATGTGCTTTATATTTAAAGGTAGACCCTACAATAATACATAAAGAGAAAAACCCAACAATCATATGACCCCCTATGATCAAGCACTTGGAGAGGAAAAACTTCCTTTTAACAGGAGAACCCTGTCCAGGGAGGAGCGGCCATCTGCCACGACTGATTGGGGTGAGACAAGAGAGACAAAGAAAAAGACATGCTGTGGAAGAGAGCCAGAGATTAATAACAAGTATGATTCAGTGCAGCGAGGTCTATTGACACAAAGTGAGTGAAGAAGAAACACCCAGTGCATCATGGGAATCCCCCAGCAGCCTACACCCATTGCATCATAACTAAGGGAGGATTCAGGGTCATCTGATCCAGCAACTATATGCTTTTGGAAAAAGGAAAATTTGAAGCCTAATCTTAAACGTAGAGATAGTATCTGTCTCCTTAATCCAAACTGGAAGCTGGTTCCACAGAAGAGGGGCCTGAAAAATGAAGGCTCTGCCTCCTATTCTGCTTTTAAATACTCTAGGAACAAGCCTGCAGTGCGAGAGTGAAGTGCTCTAATGGGGTGATATGGTACTATAAGATAAGATGGGGCCTGATTATTCAAGACCTTGAATGTGAGGGCAGGATTCTGGATTTAACAGGGAGCCAATGAAGAGAAGCCAATATAGGAGAAATCTGCTCTCTCTCTCACCAGTCCCTGTCAGTACTCTTGCTCCGGCATTTTGGATTAACTGAAGGCTTTTCAGCGAGTTTTTAGGACATCCTGATAATAATGAATTACAGTCCAGCCTGGAAGTAATAAATGCATGAACTAGTTTTTCAGCGTCTCTCTGAGACAGGATAATACTAATTTTAGAGATAAAGCAGTCCTACATATTTGTTTAATGCGTGTATTGAAGGACACATCCTGGTCAAAAATGGCTCCAAGGTTCCTCACAGTGTTACTGGAGGCCAAGGTAATGCCATCCAGAGTAAGAATCTGGTTAGATGCCATATTTCTAAGATTTTTAGGGCTGGGTGCAATACCCTCAGTTTTATTTGAATTTAGAAGCAGAAAATTAGAGGCCATCCAGGTCTTTCTGTCTTTAAGACATTCCTTAATATCTATAATTATAAATAGCCATAATTAAGAAACTTCATTTATTCAACTTCAGAGTCTCACACTTGAACATCTAAACAAGAAAGGTCATAGTTCCATGTTCTTTACAACTTTGATGTCTTATGATAAAGGTCTGCCATGGTTGGAGGCATGGAGATTGGTCATTTAAAAAAACTTACAAGAAGCTGAATGGAATATGGTTTGTTTAAAGTTTCAAACACAGTCAGTGAATATGAGAATGACGCTATTACAACACAAGTAGTTAATGTGAACTTATGTCACCCCTGACTAGTTGGTCTCCTGATATCCCAGACACATCTCTCATCCCTGATGAAGACTTTTTAGTTGATACGTGTATGTAATTTTTGCTTGTTGTATTACTCCAACAATTTCATAATTTACAATATTTTTTTTTATCAAAGATTTTGATCATTCTAATTAACAGAGTGACTCCAAAATCTTTCTCCTTTCATTGACATACTGGAAATGTTTAGAAGAAATAGGCACTCCGTTTTGTTGTCTATTGGCCTCCTCAAAACTGAAGAAATGCTGGAAGACTGTTGTTAGACTATATCTGATATTGTTGGTATGTAGCTATCCTGTGAAGCAAAAATGTGTGCTCTTGTATATACCAATACAATACAACTCGAGTAAACTCTAATTGACTGTGGATTCCTGTAGGCCAGGGGGATGATAGTCTTATCATGGAGAAAAATGCAGGTGCCTTCAGTTCATGTATGAATGAAATAAATGGCCACTGATATTACAATGGAGAAACTGACTTACTATAGTCAAAGGAAAATAGCAGAATTTGAAGACATATGGAATGGAAACCCTTACTTGAGTATCTGAAGTCCCCAAATGCATATTATAATATGGTCTTCTGCACTGTTAAAATAAGAAGGGACGTTTAGCTAGCAAAGAGCTATTAAAAAGGTGAGCGTGGTCACTTCCATTTAGGAGATGCCTTTTGAGTTTAAAGTTGCTAGATAATAATGTAGATTATCTACATGATAATCTACATTATCATGTAGATGGTAAATTCAGGTAATTATTTTATCTGAACTGAGCACTAAGTCAGACAAAAAGTCTGAGAAATCAGAGTAAGGGTCAGGAGGATGATAGACAAATGCAAACTAAGCTTTTGTGTTTTATTGTTAGGGTGTACGAGTCTTTTGGTTGAATAATAAGCTTTCTGCACCCTCCTTTATCTTTATTTTCCTTAATGGTTATGGCTCCTTGGTTACTAAAGGAGTTTCTAATTTGGACACTGCCATTCTTGTTCATAGCCTTGTTACTTCTCGGATTGACTACTGCAATTCACTTCTTTTTGGTCTTACTCAAAAATCCATCCATAAGCTTCAACGTGTCCAGAACTCTGCTGCCCGTATTATCACCAGGATCCCTTCTATTCACCACATCACCCCTGTCCTGTAGCAGCTTCATTGGCTTCCAGTCAAATATCGCAGCAATTTTAAAATACTTTTGTATACATTTAAGGCTAGTCATCATCTCTCCCCTCCATATCGCTCTGATTTGGTTCATCAGGGTGTCTTAGATCCTCTTCTTCCATTTCTCTCTCTGTCCCCTTCCCCCATCTTGCCACCATGGGGAGCAGGGCTTTCAACTTCTCTGCTCCTTGACTTTGGAATTCTACACTCAAAACTCAAAATTCTCAAAACTCAAAATGAACTCAAAATTCAAAATAGCTTATCCCACATAATCTTTTCTATTCTGCTATTTTAATCTCTTTTCTGTTTTATGATTCTGTAAATTGCCTGTTTTTATGCTTGTTTTCTATTTTTCTGCTGTGTACAGTGTCTTTGAGTGTTCTGAAAGTCAAATAAAATTTATATTTAATTTCCTAAGTATTTAGAAAATAAAGAACAGTTTCCAGAGTTCATTTAAAACATCCCTCTGCACTCTCAGTGCAAAGTTTGTTAATCCTTGTTAATCCTCAGTTTGGTTGAAATCTTGATACCATCCTTCTTTCTGTGTTCTGGCTTCAGTACCTCCTCATCCTCTGATGCAGCTTTGCAGACTGAAGATCCGATGCTTGGTTGGAGTCCAACGACTCAAACTGCTTCACACTCTGCCACTTCCTGTCAGACTTATTCGCTTCCTGCAATACGACGTCAAGTGTTCACTCACCCTAGGAGTGTGAAATTAATGTATTAGTGTCATGAAGATGTTGCTTTTTGCCTCACTAAATCATCATGGTAACTGGTACTTAACAGATCATCTGGTTTGGAGCAGGTTACGTTCAGAGTTTGAGTTCATGTGGTAATGCAGAAAATATATAAATGTTCTTCAACCTAATTTGAATCTGCTCCTGAGTCTCTTTCGCACTGCTGGAAACACAGAACGCACAGCAAGAATAGGTGTTCAACCAATCACATTCATTTACTCTGATCTCCTGCCGGGCAGGACATTTTTCCATGGATCCAGATTAAAGTCTCAAAGCTCTAATGTGCAGCCATCAGCTTAGAAATAAATAGCAGTAATGATCACACTCAGACAGAAAATCATTAACTGCAGTTCAAATCTTTATTTTACAGCTCTATGCCACAAATAAGAGCTTAACCAGTTTCTGATTTATTTATTTATTTTTTAGATCTTTATGCTCATTATGGATTTTATCGTCATTATTATCTGATAACATCTCTGTTGGGAGAAGTTGGAATTCAAATGGTCGTTTTGTGCAGGAGAAGAGTCAAATGACCTGCAAAATGTCCCTTGTAATGTGAATGTGTTGAGAACCTCTGACTGGGGTTTTAAGTTTGATTGAAACAGCTAACACAGCCTGGATATGTTGAACTTTACTGCTAGTCATACCCATCTAAAGTCACCTGGTACATCTGAGACTGTTTAGGACACAGAAATGTGACACTTTCTATTTTTTTAAGACACAAGCATCCTTTGTTAAGCTCCTCTGTATGTGCTGACTCTTAGTGTGTTGAGTTTACTGTGTGCTGCTCTGGAAGATATTCACCTTTGACCATATTCAAAGTTTGAAATCAGAAAGAGTTCAAATAAACTTTTCTTTTTCAACAGTTGTCACAGAATGGTTTCTATTAGAGGGAAACCCCCAACTATCTGATGATATGCTATAAACAGTACTTGGTGACAGTGGAAAGGAAAAACTCCCTTTTAACATAAAAAACCTCAGACTGCCTCAAACTGGTTGGAGGTGAAGAGAAGAGAAAGGGTCATGGAAGGACATCAGAGGACAGCAGAGGTCAGACTGAGCCAGGATTGGTAAACAGCATTCGCGCTGTTTTTTTTTTTTTTGGGGGGGGGGGCCTGTCCCGTTTGGCTCTTTTGCCATCAGAATTGTTGTCTAAAGGCAAAGAAAGATGCCCAACGGATTTACTTTACCAAACTGACCATCCCAGCCTTGCCGTAATGGTCCATTTGATTCACCTTTTATTGTTTATTTTATTTTCACTTACTGAATACGGGACAGACTTGACTGGGGGAAAGAAGGGGAGAAAGAAAGAGGGAAAGAGAAACAGCTGAGAAGAGGGACGGGGGAGAAGGGCAAAAGACAAAAACCAACAGAACGGGCAGAGAAAAAAAATGCATATATCAATCACCTGGATCACCTGCTGAGAAAGAAAAAAGAAAGCAAGCAGAAGAGAACAAGAGTAATAGAATAAACAACATCACAATGATATATGGGAATATGACAGTAAATACTAAATGTTAAACATTATTGTGCAGCACATAAGATCAACAGAACACAGTGTGCTTTGAGGTAGGAGCCAAAAAGGGTGTAGTTTGTGGGTGTGATCACCCGTGTGTACACCTGTGAGCATGGACGCGCTTGTTTTTTGTTTTTTTAAAAGGTTCCTTCATGTAATAATCTGCTAGAGGGTGTGGGGGGGCCACAGCCCCGTCCTCCAGGGCGTGAAGCAGGTGTGGAGGAGATCAAAACTCCAGACATCCAGAGGCCCCCAGAACACAAGAGACCAAGGAAGACCAACAGAGGGGCAGCTGCGCCACTGTCCCGGAAAGAGCTGAGGAGAGTCCCAGATGAGGGCTCACTCAGCAGCCGCGGAGCAGAAGCCAGGGGGAGTTGCAGTGACGCGCCCGTGAGCTCCGCCGGCAGCCAGCTGCGCCTGAGTGACCGAGCCCCAGGCCGACATTCGCGCTGTTAATGTCTGAACGCTTACACGTTGTCTTTGGCCTGATCTTACTTTCCTCAGTAGTAGTAATACGATGGCACCTGTCCAATATGGCGGCCAACCAAACCGGTTTGACAACCGGTTTGACCGGTTTCGTGCGTGTGCGCATGCGCGTTCAGTAATACGATGGCACTAGTCCAAGATGGCGGCCAACCAAACCGATTTGACCAGTTTCGTGTGTGTGTGCGCATGCATGTTCAGGTGTGGAAATACCACAGGGGATCAGAGGGGTTATATGAGTTTGTGTTTTTAACGGGGTTTTAATTTAATCAAACCATAGGGTTTTTAATTAAACTATTTTTATCACTTAGGTGTATCGCAACATTCAGTTATGCATGTGTTCTTAAAAGCAATTCTTTGTTTCTTGTTTCATTCTTGGCGGAGTGGAAGCTGTTTTGGTTTCTTTCCAGGGTTGATGCGATCATTTTATTTAAAAATCGGGATTTTGGAATGTTGAACTAAGAGTGAGACAAAGCCAGCTAGTTTTTTAACACAGTAAATGTCACAAATAGCATTCAGTCCTTTAGAAAATAAATGCTATAAGCAGCCAGTATCGCTCTTTTCAAACTAATCGTCTTTTAAATACACTCATTTTGTGATTCCGGTGTCAACACCTTGCACCGATGCAAGCATTTTATTTATTTAAAAACGGATCAAACGGGCCATTTCTTCTGTAAGGGGTTTCATGGTTTCAGAGTAGTTTTTAACACAACAGATAGTCGCAAATAACATTCAGCAAACGCTACAGTGATACTTCTAAAACGCTGCACACAATGTCGTCTTTTCCCCCAAAGCAACCAGTATCGCTCTTTTCAAACTAATCGTCTTTTAAATACACTCATTTTGTGATTCCGGTGTCAACACCTTGCACCGATGCAAGCATTTTATTTATTTAAAAACGGATCAAACGGGCCATTTCTTCTGTAAGGGGTTTCATGGTTTCAGAGTAGTTTTTAACACAACAGATAGTCACAAATAACATTCAGCCCTTTAGAAAATAAACGCTACAGTGATACTTCTAAAACGCTGCACACAATGTCGTCTTTTCACCCAAAGCAGCCAGTATAGCTCTTTTCAAACTAATCGTCTTTAAATACACTCATTTTGTTGACAAAGCCAGCCAGCTAGTTTTTAACACAGTAAATGTCACAAATAGCATTCAGTCCTTTAGAAAATAAATGCTATAAGCAGCCAGTATCGCTCTTTTCAAACTAATCGTCTTTTAAATACACTCATTTTGTGATTCCGGTGTCAACACCTTGCACCGATGCAAGCATTTTATTTGTTTAAAAATGGATCAAACGGGCCATTTCTTCTGTAAGGGGTTTCATGGTTTCAGAGTAGTTTTTAACACAACAGATAGTCGCAAATAACATTCAGCCCTTTAGAAAATAAACGCTACAGTGATACTTCTAAAACCAGTCGCCCAGACCCGCTCCAACTTTTCAACAGCTGGCTAATTGTTTGAATTTGTTCAGGATTGTAAAAGCCCACTGCGGGTATCACTAGTTGAGAGTACCATGCGAACAAGGGCCCCGCCTATTGTTTAAAGTATCGGCTCCTTTGTAATTCCTTGAGAAGACAAAAGCCCTGTAGGGTCTCATTTAAATTGATTGGAGACATACCTTTTCTTTTTGGAAACACCCACCCTATATAAAAAACACGTTCAGAGCCCGAAACCCTGAGCCATTTACGCCTCAAGAGTCGCTGCAGAGCACACCATTTTCTTTGCGATCATCAACACTAACATCGTTCTTTATAACATGGCCATCGTAAACGGTAAGTAAAACAAAACCTATTATTGTGTGCTGTTCAAGTATCCATTGTCTGTGATTGTGTCTTTGTGAAAATTAAATAAAAAGACTTGTTAACATCAACATCTTAGTCATTTGTGGTTTGTAAATCATGGAAAGCACATTGCATAAAATATATCATGATCCAGCCCATCCTGCGCGGTTGGCCAGTTTAAATAAGCTACGTATAGCAGCAGGGGAGGCATCAGATGTAACACCTCCACTATCTCAGGTCAAACATTATTTAGAACAAGACGACACTTACACACTCCACAAACCTGCGAGGATCCATTTCCCCAGAAATAGAGTATTGGTGACAGGGGTCGACAAACAGTTTCAAGCCGATCTGGTTGACATGTGTGAATATGTGGCAGATAATGATAATGTGAGATATCTGCTAACATGTATAGATGTATTCTCAAAATACGCATGGGTTAGATGTCTAACAAACAAGACAGGGTGTCACGGGAGTGGAACGGACTCAGGCGCAGACTGAGGTAGCACAGTTCAACGACACTTTATTAATCACACTGGTGCACTATATACACGTGAAGGGGGGGGAAACACCAGGGTCCCGGGGATCACTTGGCTGGGGAGACACACTTCTTCGCACTCGCTCTGCTCCTCGTCCAAACAGTCTCCACACAAGCAGCTCAGCTCACTCTCCTACTCACAGGGTCCAGGGGTCACAAAAGGGCTGATCCAGGTAAACCTGTTTACACAGACGAGGGTAAGTCGAAGGCAAACACGGGAACAGTAGAATCGCAAGGAAGCCAGGCAATACTAACGAGAGTTACTCAATATTCCAGCGACGAACAGCTCAGAGCCCCAGCCTTAAGAGCCAGAGAACTGCAATCCGCTCGAGATCAGCTGCAGGTGCGTGGGCCAAGGGCAGGAGCCCAATCAGAGCTCCGCCCAGGCAGACAGGTAGGAGAGACAGAGTGAGAGAAAAACAACAAACACTTGTGGCCACACTGGGCTGGCCGGGGAGGCACAGGGACCATGACACAGGGACTGTTGTATCAGCTGCTTTTGAGGATATACTTAGTGAGGGTAGGATCCCTGTGAAACTACAAACAGATGAAGGCAAAGAGTTTTATAATGCAACCTTTAAACAGCTAATGAAGCGATATAATATCAAGCATTTCTCAACAGCTAGCGAGGTTAAATGCAGTATTGTCGAGAGATTCAATCGTAGCTTCAAGGGTAGAATGTGGAAGTACTTAACATCAGCCAACTCCCGGAGATATGTAGATGTCATACCAGATCTCACACAAGCATATAACAATGCTTATCACAGATCTATCCAAATGGCTCCGGCAGAGGTGAATAAGCATAATGAGAAGTCGGTCTTTAACGCGCTGTACAAAACGAGACCTCAGAGGGAACTGCGCTTTAAATTTAATATCGGTGACACTGTACGAATATCAAAACTGAGAGGAAAGTTTCGAAAAGGATACGAGCAGACCTACACCGATGAGATTTTCACAGTCAAGGAACGTATAGGGAGACAGCCCCCAGTGTACAGACTAGTGGATCTAGCAGGAGAGGTATTGAAAGGGTCATTTTATGAGCCTGAGATACAACGTGTGGTTGTTGATGAAAACAAAACATTTAAAATTGAAAACATATTGGCTAGAAAAAAAGTGGGTCGGAAAAAGCAGGTGCTAGTGAAATGGCTAGGATGGCCCAACAGCTTTAATTCGTGGATTCCAGAAAAAGACATCGTTGAGGCGTAATTAACTCAGATGACGCAGCTCTACATACATTCATTCAACACTGAGCATAGACTGAGAAAGCATGAATAAAAAGAACAACAATGCAGGCTTCTATGTAAGCCTCTTCTCGAATGCTTCAGCACATGTTTACCCGGGTAATAAGATATCTAATTTTAGAACAAAGCTAGCAAAACCTATTGTTTTGGATCAGCCGTATGAGGTCGCTGTTATAGAGATACAGTACCCACGCATATGGCGGACTTTTCCACAATCAGATTCGGAAGTGGAAATTCAGGACCCAGTCAAAGATGGAACCTTAGCCGTAACCACGATCGAACTGTCTGTGGGCCATTATGCATCTGTGGAACAGATAATAAAAGAATTTAATTTTAAATGTCAGCAGCACCAAGCCACTGGAGACATTAAAATGCAGTACAACGCAGTTAGTAACCATGCCTGTGTTATGGGGCCTAGGGGGACTATTCTCACATTTAAAGGGAGACTGGCGGAAATCCTAGGATTCAAAACAGGAGACCCGTTTGTACTTCATTATAAAAACACATATGCCCCACACCCCGCAGACATATACGGGGGAAAATATAACATCTTTATTTATGCAGATATCGTTGATTACCAGCTTGTGGGTGACGCCCACGCGAGGTTATTAAGAGCTATAAATATTGCAGACGATGACCGCCGCTTGCCTATTCTACAATTTGACAGCCCACACTACACACCTGTGTCAAAGACATTAATCGACGACATAGAAATTGATTTGAAAGACGATCGAAATCAACACATACCCTTTTTATATGGCAAAGTGTTTGTCAAGTTACACTTCCGACCGATAACCCAGCATTTTTGAAAAAAAAAAAAAAGGATGGCCGTCTACAACACTGATGACTCAAAATATGTAAAATACTACTTATCACAGGCTGGTGGAGAGCTCGGAGGGTATGTTGGGACCAGTACACAATATGGGACAGGTCTGGGTGGGTTGTTCCGTAGCTTGTTTAGATTTGCAGTACCGCTGTTTAAAAAAGGAGTCAGCATAGTCAAACCACACCTAAAAACAGCCGCATCGGGCATAGTGTCTGATGTCATAACCAACATAACCAGACCCTCAACCACTAAGCAGGACGGTAACGGCTTGTATGTGTATACGCCCAAACCATCTAAGACCCCACCCCCAGGGCAGCCGTTGTCTAAAAAGCGTAAAACCACAAAACCTAGCAGGAGAGCCACCAAACGGACACCGTCACGCAGAGTGAAAAGACCCAGAACCAGTCGTTCAAAAACTGCAGCGTTTGACATATTCTAAATGGCACTGTTACACAGTCATTCGGGAGAATGTGTAAAAACAGAGCTCGATCTTTTTACTGTCCCATACACACAGACTAGCATTGAGAAAAGTACATTTATTGAAATCCCACCTGTATCTGCAATCACTGATGGAGGGCCGATCGAGTTTTACATCTCATCGTCGGGTGAAGATTACCTGGATCTAAATGACTCATATATCTACACACGGGTGAGAATCACAAACGCTGATGGCTCAAACCTGGCTAGGGATGCTAATGTAGGATTTATTAATTATCCTGGATGCAGCATATTTAGTCAAGTCGATATTAATTTGGGAGACCGGCTCATTAGTCAATCATCCAATACATATCCATACAGAGGTGTGATAGAATGTCTTATCAATTATAATAAGGACACTTTAGACACACAGTTCAGCACCGGGTTATTCTGTAAGGATACATCATCACACATGAATGACACATCTATAGAAGGAGAGAACCAGGGTCTGGTGACCAGAGGTGGCTACACAGCAAATAGCAGTATTGTTGAATTGATTGCACCAGTACATGCAGACCTGTTTTTTCAAGAAAAACTGTTACTTAATGGAATCGACCTGTCGCTGAAATTTGTGCGCTCTAAAGACGAATTTGCTCTCATGACAGCGGATGCCAATGCATACAGAGTTAAAATTGTCTCAGCCAGTCTCTTTGTCAAGAAAGTTAGTGTATCACCAAGCGTCAGACTTGCACACAGCAAGGCATTGCACCATGGCATTGTCAGGCTTATCCTGCTAAACCATTCCAACCAAATTTCCAGAGAAAACACTATATCAGAGAATTTTACCAGCTGATACAAACCACAGGAAGACATTTAAAGGACAGATCCTTGGCCATAACATGTGACGACTTTGGTAACGGCTACACTTTATTCTGTTTCAATCTGGAAGCTGACGAAGGACATTCAGGGAATGTGTCGTTAATTAAAACTGGGAACGTGAGATTGGAAACCCGTTTCAGAAATCCACTACCCCGTACAGTGAACCTCTTGTGTTATTCTGTATTTGATTCAGTCATTGAAATATCTAACATGAGACAGGTGCTCTTGGACTACTATTGAGACAAAAACGGTCATGAACACTATAGAACTATCAGCCACCACGGCGGCATTATCAATAAAAACACACATTTCCTAGGCGTGTTAGCCTATGATCAGCTAACCACAGAACGGCTTCAAAGACTCCCCGCTATGGGTATTGTAAACACCCACCCTTCTACGATGCCAGGGGAACATTGGCTTGCTGTTTATATTTCGAGAGACAGACGCGGTTATTTTTTTGATAGTTTTGGACACTCGTTAGACAGTTTTCCCCCAGCAATAAAGATGTTTCTTCTAAAAAACTGTTCCACTGTTTTATGTTCAGGAAAACAAGTGCAGAACGACTTCTCCATCACATGTGGTCAACATTGTGTGTTTTTTTTTATATCATATGCAAAATGGTGTATCTTATGCCCGCCTGCTTAACATGTATGGGTCTGATTTAATTTGTAATGATGCTATGGTGTGTCGATTTGTCAACAACATACAACCTGTTGCTGTATGCAGTGATTATGTGTGTGTGCAATGTGGATACTGATATGTACTAATGAGAATAATAATAAAAACAACATGAGAGCATGATTTAATCGAGTCAATGGTATTTATTATCAAATCTCGTATATATATATATATATATATATATATATATATAGATTCATAACATACTTTGTTTAAACATAAAAGAAATCAAACATTAACCAGTAATAAAAGACATAAAATATTTAACAGTAATAAAAGAAAATAAAACAAAACAATTTAGCAGCAATAAGTGAAAAAAAAAAAACATAACAGTAGAAAAACACCAAACAGCAAATATTTTTAGCAGAAAAACAATTTCTGCAATAAGAAAAAAAAACCTGAATTCAAAAATCCAACCACTCTACAGGACCCCCCCTTTAATTTGTTTTTTTTATTCTTTATTTTTTTTAGTGTACTATGTCGCAGCGGTCCACCGGGGGTGTTCTTTTTTGGTGTGTGTTTTAAAAAACCACGGTCTTCAGACAGTGTGTGATCGGTTTTATACAAGGCGACGGTCTTACGTATGCCTGTGTTAGATATGGCTGATAACGGTATGTTTAAATCTGAGAAAGCTTTTAAAAACTCTGTCCAGCCGATAGGTCTCAAACCCTCAGAAGGTGTGTGTGTGGTTGTGACGGCTTTAATTAGATCATAAATGTGTGAACCAGGGATGGTGTGTTTATCAACAACAATTTCGCCTTTGTCATTGTAAGAGATCAAGTGTGGCGAACGGTTCACCGCTGATAGAATAAGTTCTGCATTCCTCCTACTCCTTTTAGGTATGTGTGTTAAAACATTCTCCGCAACAAGATCCCTCACCCCGGCATCACCATGAACAGGCGATGTGTCCGGTGACTGGGGTTGCACATCCCTGTTAAATTGTTCAGGTAATGATAAAGACAGTACATTCTTTTCACGGGCACCTTGTCTCACAAGGGTAAGGTATCTTTGGAGAATATCGCTGTATTTTTTAGCCTTCTCATACACATCTATGTCAGAATCTTGTAACACTTGTAACATCTCCTTATCCAACTCGTGCTGAGACTGTTGTCTGATGCTGCCTGTTTGCTGCTGCTGCTGCTGCTGTTGCTTTATTAAGTCCAACTGATGTTGGGGTACCAAAAACATCTTTTGCACATGTTCCATTTTCACCTGTTTGCTATCAGACTGGTTATGAAAGGGATTGCAGCCCCTAATAACGGCAGTAAAAACCCTCCAGATTGGTTGATTGTCTTTCTCTTTTTCAAAGTTTTTATTTTTTTGTCTGCAATCAGTCTGATTATTGTTTTTTTCTTTTTTAGCTGTTTGTACTGCTGATTGGTCAGTGGAATGTTACCATGCAATACATTAAAGGCTATCTCACACAATGCATTGATAAAATCTAAATTTGAATTACTAATAATAACTCTGCGTAGAGTAGGAGGAGCCCTGTATATCATCTCCAACAGAGACAGATTCCTCCGCATGCGTGATGACATCCTTTCACCTCTTTGCTGATTTTTGTTTTGGAATGTAAACAACCGGACGGTCTGATAGTAAATTTGTTCTGAGTCTTAAATAGTCCGGGGTCTTAGCTTTATAGACTATTAAAAGATACCCGTATGTTGTGGATGTGGCATCATTAAACGCTTCTATAAAATATTTAGTATTACCCGGAAACATTTGCCTACCTAAAAGCATAACCTGATATTTATCTCTCGGATTTTTAAACAATATTAGGTAATTAGTGTTCAAGGAAATGGTTCTACTGGATTTTCCTTGAATAAACAAATTCTGAACTAGATATATACAACTCAAATTCCTATGATGCACATACTTTGTAAACACATTTTGTACTTCTAAATTGTTAGCTGCGTCGTTCATTACATCGTCTATAATTAACAAATTGTTCTTTTCTGTGGGCAGAAGGGTGTCATCAGCAAGAGATTCGGGTATACCGTTAACAAAGTTTATGTTTCTTATCTTAAGAAGCTGGTCATATAGTGGCTGCCATCCTTATCCCATAGTGATTCGGGTAATTTGTCAGGGCCTTGGAAGGGTGGCCATATCAGGATACATGTTTTAAAAATGCGCTAAATGTAGGATACATGTTTGAAAAATTATACATGCTTTTAAAAATGTGGTAAATGCAGGTTACATGTTTTAAGAAAGAAAAAATCTGGATGCATGTTTGAAAAAATAAGCAGGGTAGCTGTTTGAAAGATACGGTACAATACGTTTTTTGTTTTTTTGGAAAGAATCAGTCTTTCAGAGAAAACATTAGCAGCCTCCTTTGTAACACTCTGTGACCAACCGTAGCTGCCCGATTTTCACCACGTCCAACCCCACCAGATTGTGGTATGCCTCGGCGATGGCGTCAAAGACTTTCCTTACCGATTTCAGTTCGTGCAAGAGAGTTTCCGCCACCATGCGGACTTTGACGTCGTCCATTTTGATGTTGCGGGCAATCAGCAGATGTTGAATGGAAGGAATGAAGCGAGGGGTGAGGAGTCTTTTTCTGATGCTGTAATAATTTTCAGCGTAAAAGTCATCCACCAACACTTGCAGACACTCATGCTGTCTCTGGCTGGGGTGATCAAACTTGCAGCCGTTGCATTTGTCAGTGAGGTACTTGTTGATTACTAGGTTGACTAGGTGATACACAGCTGTTTTCACGGTATCGATAAATAAAGAAGATGCCCGACCGTCAAGCTCGACGGCTTGCTGCTGCTGCTTCTCCAAGGGGCTATAGTAACCGGGCGTGTCAGGTACTAATGAGCCCTCGTCCGAGGAACTGTCCTCCTCCTCAGTGTGACGCAGGGGTGCAGAGTCCATCCTTCTCGCTGTTTTGAGATAAAAAAAAAAAGGTTTTGGAGGAATGAGACGGCGGTCTTGTTTTAAAATAACAGAAGGTGGGGCGTGATCCTGAAGTGGGATGATCTTAAAGGGCGGGTAGGATATGTAGCGTTTGAAATGCAAAACGTCTCCTTATCAGCTGGAAATATTAAAGCCAGAACTTGCAACATGATACTTTTTACTTCATGTACAGGGTTTCCAAAATAAATTTTATTTCAAGTAAACAAACTAATACATTTGATTCAGGTAAAACAGATCATCACATTTATTCTTGTAAAGGGTTTTCTAAAAAGTTTTATTTCATGTAAAGCGTTTCCAAGGCTGTTAGCCGCGTTGCCCTGTATTGAACTTATTTACAGTTTGTCAGTAAAGGGTGACATGCACTTCTGGCCCCTGTGTTGAATGAGCCCATGTTGGGTTTGTGAATTTGACACCTTAAGGTTTTGAAGTTGGGGATACATGCTCCTGGTGAGCACAAGATGTCTGATATCAGCTTGACATCTCAGTTATAAATGGAATTCAAAATGTTTTTGGAAGTATGACTAACGTATAATCTGACTTCTAAGGTACGCACGCAAAGGCCTAGAAGACAAGGGGACAGTTTACTTTGTGCTATAAAAACACAAACCTTAATCTTTGATCTTCCAATTTTATCTTTCTGTTCTGGTTTTAGAGTCTCTGTTTATTGAGTCGTACTTTGGGAATCACCCTGTTGTGAGACAAGGGTACGCTGGGAGAGAATATGGCATTATACAAGCAGAGTGTTTTGGCTGTTTCTGTAGATCTAAGAAATACACCTGTTATTGGTTATTAAAAAGAGTTAGCTGTGGTGCAGGTTTAATTTATAATTGTTGCATGAACTGTTAAAGAATTAAAGACAGCTTTACACCGATAGTGCAGGCATTTTTTTTTTTTACTTAAGTAAAAGTATAGCTGGTGTCAGAAATACTCAAGTAAAAGTTTGATAATGTATGGGCTCGGAAATGTGCTCAAAGTAAGAAAGTCAAAGTAGTAACCTAGCTGAATATTGCCCTGTAATAAAATAATATTAGTAGGTGAGAGTACAAACTTAGTCTGGTGGTGAACAGGCACAAGAGGGTCAGAGGCACATTTGGCAGCCAGAGCCAGGGTTAGAGTTCAGAGACCCTGAGCCTAGTGGTTGGGCTAGCAACATGGTCTGGTGAAAGAGTCTAACATCCATGCATTACATGGTGTTGCGGCTGATAAAAAACAAAACAAACAAACAAACAAAAAGCCTATAAACTGACCCCTTGTTTAGAGGTGATTGTCAGTTTGCTGGGTTTTTTAGAGACGCTGAGAGTGAGAGAGATCATGTTCTACATTACTTTAAAAGTGATTTTCAGAGCTGTTGATGTATGAAACACTGTCCATAGAAACATGGATCAACTCTGTTTATGGCATTGAGTGTTAAATTGTGACAGTTTCAATAAAGTCTGCAAAATTCTTGCATTTATACTGGGGAGCTAGGAAAAGTTAGACCTTGGTTGTACTATTAAAAATCAGTTTCATAAAAAACCAATTAAACCGATATGAAGAAGAATGTGTTTGTAAAACTAGCGGTAAAGTATGGGAACTATAAGACAGACTGTTTCTGCTATCAAAACAGTTTGTGTTGTTAATCCTGAATGATTCTTGGTCACAACATTTTACTCCACACACATTTGGAAAATCGCATAGTTTGACAATAAATATCCCAGTAAAGACACTTCATTTCTTAAGAAATATGCAGAGGGAGTGATCTTTATCAAAAGTAGAAGTTATATCTTTAGCTAAACCGTTGTACACAAGAGCTTTAAAAATCTATAGTGTGTGAGGTTGTGTAAGTAAGGGTTGGCTTGCCCTTCTCGCCCACGTGTGACAAACCATCTGTTGGATCATGGATTTGATGCCTCAGCATTGTGAAAGTGGGGAAACATACTCCTGGTTGAGCATACGATTTCTGCTTACAACTTAGAATCTCAGTTCTAAATGAAATTAAAAATGTTTTTGTAAGTATGGCTAATGTATACTTTGACTTCTAAGGCATTCACACACACACACACGCACGCACGCACGCACGCACGCACGCACGCACGCACACAAACAACATAAATACAGAGAAGAAGAGGGTGTAGTTTATTACGCATCATAAAAGATATCACTAATCTTTCAACTGTATCTTTCTGTTCTGAGTTTAGAGTCCTTGTTTGTCGTACTTTGGGAGTCATACTGTTGTGATACTGGGAGAAAGGGGTAAGGTGTGAGAGGCAAAACCATCACACACAAAACTTCAAAAATCTAAAGAGTGTGTGGGACTGCTAGCTGTGTCGTTCAGCAATAAACTTATCTACAGTGTGTTAGTAAAGAGTGACTTGTACTTCTGTCCCATTAAACAATGGTTTAAGAAATTTCACTGCAAACTATAAAAGGAATCTGGGTTTAAATAGAACATAGCAGATGTTGTCTAATGTACTACACACTTTGTTTATGAATTTGGTAAACTGTTGCCTTTGTACCTGTGCTTCTTGGTGGTATTGATTGAGTCTAGCTTCAATCAAACATAATTTATCAGCTATTGAAGCTATATGACTCTGTTCAGCAGGCTGAGCGTCTGGAAGCTTCATGTAAGCATCATACGCCGGTGATATTTGAGAGTCTGTTATGCCGCCTTCTTCGAAATCTATGCGTGAATCAATGCTATTTCTGTCACATTCTGGGGTGGTGGGTATATGAACTAGATCAAAATCTGATATACTGTACTCAAAAACATCAGAGAAATCGCGAGGTAGCCACTCACTCGGGGGTGTTGCAGGTTCGCTGATGAAGATCTGTTCTGACTCTCCACTGTTGCACAAAGCTCCAGGTTTTTGTTGTTCTGGGAGGTCGATACTGCTTAAACATTCCAAAAACGTCTGGAATCGTACGGTGTCCTGATCATTATGAGGAGGGGTGCTGTTCTGCAGTCTGTGAAGATAGATAGACATGTGTTAAAACATTTTATACATGTACCCATTTCAAACTGAATAAGCGTGTCTCCCTCTCTATCTCTTTTTATCTAATTTATATATGCCTATGCTTACCTTGTAGTGTGCGTTATTCGGGATGGTCCTGCTTCTCCACACACCCGGTTCTCTGGCGTGGCTCTGTAGGTGTAAAACGGTCAGTTTAGAACATTTGTAATTGTTTAAACCTCTTTTAAATTTTTTTTTCTTTTGAAAAAATAATACACAACTATACATCCCGTTGTATACACACCTGATGTAAGGTTGGGCTCTGTGGTTGCGGTGTCTGAATGTTTTCCTGCTCAGTTTGTTAACCCTGGAACAAACAAAAACGTTATTACATAATTTAAAACAATCGCTAGTTTAAAACATACATACGTTTTAAAATCCAGTAATGCTGTACACACCTTGTGCCTGTTAGAGGACTAGTTCCAGCTGTAAAAGCGCCCGTTTCTAAAGAAAAGGGCCCTGGGCCGTTCTCCCGAAAAAAAATAGTTTGAATATCCTATAATATGTTAACATAACACTTTTTAAAAATCCAATAATAGGTTTTGTTTTACTTACCGTTTACGATGGCCATGTTATAAAGAACGATGTTAGTGTTGATGATCGCAAAGAAAATGGTGTGCTCTGCAGCGAATCTTGAGGCGTAAATGGCTCAGGGTTTCGGGCTCTGAGCGTGTTTTTTTTATATAGGGTGGGTGTTTCCAAAAAGAAAAGGTATGTCTCCAATCAATTTAAATGAGACCCTTCAGGGCTTTTGTCTTCTCAAGGAATTACAAAGGAGCCGATACTTCAGACAATAGGCGGGGTCGCCACCCGACTGGTACACCTGCCCCATTTACCTTGTCGAGGAATTACAAAAAGAGCCAATACCGGCCACTTTAAACAATAGGCTGGGCCCTTGTTCGCATGGTACTCTCAACTAGTGATACCCGCGGTGGGCTTTTACAATCCTGAACAAATTCAAACAATTAGCCAGCTGTTGAAAAGTTGGAGCGGGTCTGGGCGACTGGTTTTAGAAGTATCACTGTAGCGTTTATTTTCTAAAGGGCTGAATGTTATTTGTGACTATCTGTTGTGTTAAAAACTACTCTGAAACCATGAAACCCCTTACAGAAGAAATGGCCCGTTTGATCCGTTTTTAAATAAATAAAATGCTTGCATCGGTGCAAGGTGTTGACACCGGAATCACAAAATGAGTGTATTTAAAAGACGATTAGTTTGAAAAGAGCGATACTGGTTGCTTTGGGGGAAAAGACGACATTGTGTGCAGCGTTTTAGAAGTATCACTGTAGCGTTTGCTGAATGTTATTTGCGACTATCTGTTGTGTTAAAAACTACTCTGAAACCATGAAAACCCCTTACAGAAGAAATGGCCCGTTTGATCCGTTTTTAAATAAATAAAATGCTTGCATCGGTGCAAGGTGTTGACACCGGAATCACAAAATGAGTGTATTTAAAAGACGATTAGTTTGAAAAGAGCGATACTGGCTGCTTATAGCATTTATTTTCTAAAGGACTGAATGCTATTTGTGACATTTACTGTGTTAAAAAACTAGCTGGCTTTGTCTCACTCTTAGTTCAACATTCCGAAATCCCGATTTTTAAATAAAATGATCGCATCAACCCTGGAAAGAAACCCCAGTAGATGTGTAAAAACTAGTTAAATTAAAACTAGGGGTTTGATTAAATGAAACGCTTGTGAACATGCTGACATCACCCATTCAGAAGAAATTCCCATTTGCGCCATTTATAAAATAAAATGCATGCCTGCAAGCTGAGACATTGTCAGATTTAGAAAATTAGTGTGATTAAAACACTATTACCAACACTTTTGACTAGAGCACACCCTCTTTGTTAAGGCGCACTGTGAACCAAAACAGCTTCCACTCCGCCAAGAATGAAACAAGAAACAAAGAATTGCTTTTAAGAACACATGCATAACTGAATGTTGCGATACACCTAAGTGATAAAAATAGTTTAATTAAAAACCCTATGGTTTGATTAAATTAAAACCCCGTTAAAAACACAAACTCATATAACCCCTCTGATCCCCTGTGGTATTTCCACACCTGAACACGCATGCGCACACACACACGAAACTGGTCAAATCGGTTTGGTTGGCCGCCATCTTGGACTAGTGCCATCGTATTACTGAACGCGCATGCGCACACGCACGAAACCGGTAAAACCGGTTGTCAAACCGGTTTGGTTGGCCGCCATATTGGACAGGTGCCATCGTATTACTGAACGCGCATGCGCACACGCACACGCACGAAACAGGTCAAACCGGTTGTAAAACCGGTTTGGTTGGCCGCCATCTTGGACAGGTGCCATCGTATTACTGAACGCGCATGCGCACACGCACGAAACCGGTCAAACCGGTTGTCAAACCGGTTTGGTTGGCCGCCATATTGGACAGGTGCCATCGTATTACTGAACGCGCATGCGCACACGCACGAAACCCGTCAAACCGGTTGTCAAACCGGTTTGGTTGGCCGCCATCTTGGACAGGTGCCATCGTATTACTACTCTCAGTAGCTCAGTCTAAAAATAACACAATCGCACACGCGTGCCGTGATAACAATCCATGGATTTGTGTGGAGACTTTTGAATAAACAAAGTTATGACTGAGCTGAAGTTAAAACTCTGGTGTAACTTGAGACAGATCTGGGATTCATTCTGGAAAGTTTTTGGATTTCAGTCACGGCAGCTCTAAAATTTCACTGATATAAACACAAATTTTTTTAAAACGTAAACATTTGCATTAAATATGGTCTAGTAGTGGCTGTAGCACAAGAGATAGAAAAGGCCATGTATTAATTAGAGGGTTGGTGGCTTGATCCCTGGCTGCTCCAGTCTGCAGGTCAGAGTATGGACATGATACTAACCCCAGAGGTTGCAATCTGATGTGTTCAACAGAGCATAAATATTACATAGAAAGCACTGAGGCACAGAAAAACGTACATACTTGTGTTAAATATACACTTGCATATAGAGAATTATTCTTTAACAATCCTTGACAGGTGAAGGTTATGTTTTTCTTGCCTTGTGCAGACCTATTACTATGACACTCCATCGTGAGGATAATGGCAGCTGTTTGTTCTGGTAAGTAATGTTTCTGATTGGTTTCTAACAGTTTTTATTCTTTCACTTGCAGTCCTGGTGGAGATTTATACTTAGTTCTTTTTGGGTCAGGCTTATAGAGTTATTAAATCTTTTTTTAAATGACATTTTTGGCCATTAGGAAAAAAACAGAAATAAAGTTTCACTAAGAATCTTTAGACGCTCCTAAAAACCTCTAGTCCCTGCTGCAATCTGCACTCTAAGGGATCATCTAGGAATAGTGATTTTTTTTTCCTGAGGTCTGATTGGTCAGTAAGTGGAATTTTCCTGCCATTGAGTCTCTAATTAGGAAAATAAGATGCCCTGGAGCAAGTTAGGTCTGCTACATTGTGATGTACCTTAGTAAATGAAGCAACTTCAAAATCCTGAAAAAGAAAAAGAGTTAAAACTGAAGTTAATCTGTAGCTCTGAGCAGGTCTGGGATTATTTTGGGGGTGATCCAGTTTGTGAAACAGCTCTTCAGCATTTGTTTGTGTGATACAGCTTCATGTGACTCCACCTGCAACATTAGAGCAGTGAAGAGGTGGACCGGTCAACAAGCTCTGATAGCAGCTTCCTAAAATAAAACTTAAGTAACACCCCCACCCCCACGCTGGGGTCAGACTAGATTACAGACAGACAGCTGGAGAACAGACGGAGGAAAGGACGAAGCTGAAACTCAAGGGAAACACTGGATTTCTGACAGTGGTAAACAACTTCAGTGACTGAAGCTGTTAGACTGAAATCTGACCTTCAGTTTTTCTGGCTCATTGTTTATCTCAGTTTCCTTCTTTTTGTTTATCTGGCCATCAAGATGGTTGTTATTAATTTTCTCCATTAAGCTGGGCTGTCTGCTTTAGGCTCTGAGTGCACACATTAAAAGGTGCTTTTTGTGGGTAATTCCACTCTTCTCCTGATGAAAATGATCGCTGTGAGTGTGCCACCAACTTCAATCAGAGCTGTTCTCAGATGATGATAAGATCTGTAAAAAACACAAAACTTTAACAGTAAAATAATCTGAGAGATTAATGCTTCACAAACTGGTTAAACTGGTGAACTTGAACTTTGAACTATATTACACTTTCTGCCTCCAAGTGTTACCAGCATGTCTTTAGCAGCTGTTTGTCCAGTATTTGTTGGTAGTGAACATGGGGGCGCTTGAGTTTCCATGCTTTTAAGCTTGCAGGTAAACCTTGTTGTAGTTATTTTTATTTTTTTTTAAATCATCAAACACTGAGTTTGTACAAAGTATGTTCAGAAAGACTTTGCAGCTTCTTTACGTGATAAAACGATTAAGTTAGAAACAATAAATATCTGATTGGTGTCACTTCCCATTTGTTACAGTGACATCATGGCAGGACCCAGGATCTCTCGCTCCACATCATCTGCTTCCAGTCTGACTTCTGACGATTATTCTCTCTATAGTAATCTGAGTGAAGAAGAGCTGCTGCAGCTTGCAATTGAGCGCAGCCTAACTGACACACATGGCAACACCACCGAATCCAACACCATCAGTGCCAACAACACCATCAGTGCCAGTACCCCCAGCTGTGTCCAGCCTTCTCATTGTCCTGACAAACTGAACCCAGCCATAAACACAAACCAGCCCAGCTACAGAGCTCAAAATTCATTTCAAGCACAGACCACAGCACACTACAGCTCACCAAACCCACCACCTCAAAAGCCTCCTGATCCGTGAGTAGCCTCCATTTTTATTCTTAGTCTCTTCTGACCAAGTATGTGGATAGTTGAATATATTTAGAGCTTCGGATCATTGATGAGTTTGCATGTAGAGTGATTGATTGATTGTTATTGAATGTGTTCTGATTGGATGCAGACCCTGTGTCCTTGTTCTCATTAGCTGCAGGTTCTGTGTCTGTGTCCTGATTGGCTGCAAATCCTGTCTTCGTGTTCTCATTGACTGTAGTTTCCTTGTCTGTAGTTTGATTGGCTGTTGTCTTTGTGACTGTGCTCTGATTGCTTTCTCTTTTTGGAACTGTGTCCTAATTGGCTGCTGTCTCGTCAGGAAGACATTTGATGGGACAATCAGTCTGTTTGTCACGGGTTCTGGGAAGAGGATGGTGGCATATCGCAGACATGATGGCAGTCTGGTCCACATCTGTCCCGAACCTGAAGAGTGAGTTTAGTTCTGCTCCTAACATGTACATCCATTTGACTCACCTCTGAACAAGGTGTTCCAGTTGGCTGATTGGTCTTGTCACTGCAGGGAGGAGGAACCTTTGTTCAAAGCAATCCGTGAAGGTGATACAAGCAGAGTGAAAGCACTTGCAATGTGCCCAGGAACAAACTTGATGTTGCCGAGTAAACCGGGCTGGCTGGCAGTTCACCAGGCAGCGTGGTTCGGCAAGGAAACCTGTCTGCGCATGCTGCTGTCAGGTAGGTTCACCTATTCAAAATTACAGAGAACAACTGAGCACACCTGCAATACCGTCTTTGGTTTGAGCAGCTCAGCCTGGGATGATCAACAAGAGGACAGAACATGGCGAGACAGCACTGCTGGTTGCCGTCAGTAGAGAGCATCTGGGATGCGTTGAGGTGCTCCTGGGAAGAGGAGCTGATCCTGACATCCCAAACTATGACAAAGAGACACCACTGTACAAAGGTAAAAGAGACAGGACACACATGGAGAAGAGAAACCCCCCCAAAGAAAAACAGAAATGATGATGCAAATGGATGAAAGGGTCCTAACCTTTTTTAAATGTAGGATTTTTATCCCATCTTCATAAGTTTTAATTAGGAGATTAGACTCTCTTTGACATCCAGTAGGAACAGCTTCACCAAGCCACTAAAAACAACCAATTTGACCAGCTCTGCATGAAATTTTAATCTACGTGGACTATATTTTGGAGATTGCCAATTTATAAACATAGACCGAGCAGTCATACCAGCATGAGTCTCAGCTTGAATCAACTGCATCTGATTCTTGTTTGGGTGAAATGTCCCTTTTATGTCTCCAAAAGTTGATTCTGTTCATCTGGACGTAGCGTTTTCAGTGGAAGACCGAAAACACTATGTTCAGAACAACAGAATCAACTTTTGGAGATTTACTTTTGGAGATTTACTTACCTGGATAATTGAGAATGTATCAAGATGTCCCTTTTATGTGTTTTCCAATCTGTAGCCTGTGAGAGGAGCAACCCAGCAATTGTGGCAGTGTTGCTGAACCACGGAGTAGTGGTGAACACTCGCTGCATTCAAGGGTGGACAGCACTACAGGAAGCTGTTAGCCGAAACAACCTGGACATCTGTGAGATGCTCCTGAAGGCCGGTGCCAAACACAGCATCAGCAACATGTATGGCATCACACCACTCTTCACCGCTGCTCAGAGTGGGCAGCTCGCCACGCTGCGTTTTCTGCTCAAACATGGTAAATAACGTGGTTAATGAACTTGTTGCACACTGAACACCTCTGTTGCCACTGAATTAACTCCACCTTTGACCCCACCCCATCTCCCATTTTGCAGGTGCTGACATCAACAGCCAGGCAGCTGATGGCGCGACAGCTCTGTATGAAGCCACTAAAAATGGACATGAACAAGTCGTTGAGCTTCTCATTTCCCAGAATGCTGATGCCAACAAACCAGGAAAGAGGGGACTGCTACCTCTTCATGTTGCCGCCCAGAGAGGAAGTGACACGTAGGTACACTATGAAATGTTTACCGAGTTGTGCAGACTCACTGGAGTTAATTTGGTATTTAATAGTGGCATTGTGTTAAGTGTGGCTACCTTGACTCATCCAGGTATTAGGTATCTGGAGCAATTTTAGGGAGCAACAGCATTAACCTTAAGTGTTCCCAGTGTTTCTAGACCAAAGTAGCGATGGGGTTTCGGCCACAAGTGGCCCAGATGTTCCTGGGCACAAGTGGCATTCTTTCTGGCCATGGTGTTTCTGGTCATAGGTGACCCAGGTTTTTCTGGTGCTAAGTAGCCAAAATGTTTCTGGCCATAAGTGGCGAAGTGTTTCTGATTGTAAGGGCACTAGGTTTTACTGCTTGTACAGGGCCGAGGTGTTTCCGGTTGTAAGTGGATAAAATGTTTCTGGCTGTGAGTTGCCATTGTTGTTCTGACTGTAAATGCCCCAGCTGTTTCTGATCGTAAGTGACCAAGTGTTTCTGTCCGTAAGCGTGACTAAGGTGTATCAGTTTAGGCTAATTGCTAGGTGTTTCCTGTTCCCAGCATAGTCTCCATGTTGATCCCAGCCACCAGTAAGGCCAGAGTCCGGCGGACTGGCATTAGCCCTCTGCACATGGCAGCAGAGCGTAACCGTGATGATGTCCTGGAGACTCTAATCGGGGCAGGGTTCGATGTCAACACCCAACTATCAGAGGAGTGGTCTAGGTTGTACGAGGACCGCCGTAGTACGGCACTCTACTTTGCTGTTATCAACGACAACATCGATGCTGTGCAAATGCTCCTGACTGCTGGCGCTAACCCAAACTTGGATGTGTTCAAGCCTGTGATGGTAGCAGCAAGGCAGGGCTGCATCCAGACCATCACACTGCTTGTAGAACACGGCGCTGAGATCAATGCTACCATCCCCACCCACCCCACTACTTTCCCTGCCGTGTACATGTTCTCAATGAAGTACCTGCCTATGTTCAAGTACCTGCTAGACCATGGAGGCAATGCCCTTTCCTGCTTCAATTGTGTGTATGGCAGTCGTCCTCACCCACCAATCAAAACCAGTCGAACAGAGAGGGATGAACTCCATGATATCGACCAAGCTGTCCCAAGAAGAGCCATTCAGGTGACCTCTATTTTTCCTTTTAATTTTATGTTTATCTGGTAAAATGAAACAAATCCAGGTAAAAATCAAAACAACAAAACCATTACCATAGCTACTCAGGTGGCCTTGTTTGAAACGGGGTATTTAAAAACTTTGTTAATGTGTGTGAAAAGGGGACATTTAAAGACATATCCAGGATAACTTTTTATTATCTAACAGTGATCATTAACATTGTACATAAGCCAGGTTATCTGAATCTAGCTCTGAGTGCATGCAGTTGGGCTGTATGCTTGGGTAATACCTGAAAGTACCTGGCAAAACCTTACTGCCTAATCACAGTACGGCCTTCAGGTGACCTCACGATAAAGTTAAGGTGTAACTAATTGTTTGATACACTCACGGACTGACAGTTCTGTGAGATGATATCCGTCCCCAGTATCTGTCGATGGGCGGGGCCAATTATTGATGTCTTGTTGGATTACGTCGGCCATGTGACTCTTTGCTCCAGACTGATGGAACACCTGGACAGTTACTCTGAATGGACCTGCATAAAGGAGAAAGCGGGTAAATCAAAGAGTGATAATTGATTCTTCTGCAATTTTACTGATTTCAGTGTTAATAGTTATTCTAGTGTGTTTCCAGGCTAACCAGTCTGTTTGTTTCAGCTCCACCGCGCCCACTGCTGCAGCTCTGCAGGCTGCAGATTCTTCACCTGGTTGGTCGCCGTTGGTTGAAGAAGTTGCCACTCCCTGGGGGTCTGATCCGTTTCCTGCAGCATCAGGAGTTGATGTAGATTGACTGATGTTTATAATCTGGATGGTTTGACTGAGAGTTATTGATTAGCTCTGATTTTTATTTTTATTTTTTTTAAGTTGGTACCCTGATGGTGCTGGAGACAGCAGTGGTAATCCACTCTTAATGCTGCACGAACCTTTTTTTTTTTTTAGTTTGGATTTTGAATAAATAAATGCCACAAGTCAAACCCCAGGGGGCACAAAGACTTGGCCTAAACAGCCAAGATGACTCTGAACTGTCTCTGACCGATTTTGAGTGATTCAAAGTCCAGACTCAAAGGTTTTTTTTTTTTGGGGGGGGGGGGGGTTGTGTGTGTGTGTGTGTGTGTGTGTGTGTTGTTTGATGTGTTGACATACTGCAAATCAATTTCCCATTGGGGACAATAAAGTTACCACTGAGCACTGAGACTGATCATCTGGGGAGACTCCTGAAGGTCTTCACTAATGACTCCCACCTAAATGGAGACTGAGAGGGTCTTTCTGATCAAGCAATGCAAGGCCTGCATATTTACCCAGGAATCATTTGAGGATCTGAAGGTTTCTTGTTCTGAATAATCTGAAAGAATAGAAATAATTATTTTTTTAATGACAAAAGAAACAAGGAGAAAGACTGTGATCCTCATTTTCAACTCATGACATTGTGGAAGGACAAAAAAAAAATCAACTTGACGGGGAAATGATTAAAAAAAAATACAAAAACAAACATATTCTGATTTGCTCAGGGTTAATATCCCGAAGAAGCAGACAAGATGTCCAAAGCTTTCCTGACTTCACTTTATCTAAACTGCTTTTTGCAAGGTTTGAAATTATTTGTTTAATTTTCTTTAAATGAGTCTAGAAGCTTTATTTCCCAAAGTAACTGTTTTTTTTATCATTAATTGTTCATAAATTGATAAAACAAATCTGACTTCACCAAGCATTTTAAAAGGAAGATACATCCATCCATTATTGAGTTGTAGGTTCTTAATCATACTTTTGTCCCTGAATATTTAAATTATTCCACGTTAAACTGGAATCTGGTTTCTTCATTCATTTTCACCTTGTTTGAGTGAATATTCTGAAATATCTTGATAAGCTCATAATTTAGCAGTGCTCTAGTGTAATGTTCAGATGAACAGAATTGCATCATTAGTGTACAGTGAGAGCATTTTCAGTCTGTTACTAGACAGATTTGTGAACTGTTACAAAGATTTGCTGTTAGTCTGAGAAGCAGTGGTGATGGTGAACAGATGTTTTGTCAGCTGTTTTTGATAAATTGTTACTGAGCTGACAGCACAGCAACCTCTCATCTCTGTGTTTAAGTCTCTGTACCTCACTAACAAAGACTGTTGATTAGTTAATTGATTTGACTGTTTACTGATGTTTTGATGTAAATCGATTCTGTTTTATTGTGAAAGGGCCTTAAATCTAGCCTGGAAGAAACAAAATATTACTTTACCAGGAAAACAACCAGCATCATCCTGAATCGACTTCAGTCCCACTCCAGGTGAGCAACTTTAAGGTCCACATTGAAGCAGTCCTAACCCGGTCCCAGCTCCTCATCAGATGCTGCTTCACCTCAAAGTCAACTCTTCCATTACCAGCCAATTTTCACTGCCTGGTGATGGAAGAGGTTACACACATAATGAAAGTAATGGCTGCTATAGGTAAATCAGTGTGAGAGGAAACACCCTATATGAAAGTGTTTGTGTTTTAAATGTTTGGGTCTGTCAGACTGGAAATGAGCTGCTATATTAATAAAGTTTAGGCTGTTTGAAGGCAAAGAAAAACTGTCTTAAAATCCAACTGTGTGAGAGAACAGACTGATCAATATCACAGCTTTATGATTAGGACACTGAAGAACTTGATGGCTTATATTTGATGATTTCATTAAATTAATGAAATTTCATTAAATTATCAGCTGAATTTTATCATCTGAGACTCTCAACTATAAGATTATTCAATGAAGGATCCAAACTGCCACAGAAACAAGTAAAAGTGAACAAAGACAAACGAACATGAAAATGATTAAAATCAGTTTGTATGCAGTTATATTTGATTTCATACTGACTTGTAGTATTAACGCGCTGATGTGTAATGACGCTGTTTAAACAGCAGGCGGCACTGTGTAACACATGACGTAATCCTTTGGCATCAGGTGACTTACCCGGAAGAGAGAGACGAGACTTCACGGGAACAACAGCGATCAAAACACGATCCTGCAGCTGGATTTTAATTTGAAATATCAGCGCGAAGGAAGGTAAGAAAACATGAGCTAACAGGCAGAGAGGAAGATGGAGGCCGGTAGGAAGCAGCTCAGTGTGTCATCTACAGGGAAGCCGTGCGAGCATCTATGGCAGCAGGAAAGAGGGCCAAAGACACACAGCTATTAGCAGGCGTTAAATCAGATAAAAAATGAATGGAGTCTGGTACAAAGCTCACAGCGCTAAGTTGAAATAAATCAGAACAAAGACGCAGAGCTACATGCTAGCACAGTTTGGATTAGAGAAAAATGAATAGTCTGGTGCAGAAACCACAGCTCTCTGTTAAAGTAAATTAGTGCACGGAGCTACATGTTGGCATACTTTGAATTGGATCGGGGGTGGGGGAACTCCAGTCCTCGAGGGCCGGTGTCCTTCAGGTTTTATGTGTCATTGATCCAAGAGAGCTGATTTAAATGGCTAAACTACCTCCTCTTTATTTCTTGAAGTTCTCCAGAGTTGTGGTAATGAACTAATCATTTATTTCAGGTGTGTTGACCCAGGGTAATATCTAAAACCTAAATGACACTGGCTCTTGAGGCTGGAGTTCTCCACACCTGGATTAGATGAAAAGTGAATTGACTAAGGTGGGAACCGTGGCTCAGGGGGTTGGGAAGCATATCTGTAACCGGAAGGTTGCCGGTTCGATTCCCGGGCTCTCTGTCCTGGTCGTTGTGTCCTTGGGCAAGACACTTTACCCTACCGCCTACTGGTGTTGGCCAGAGGGGCCGATGGCGCGATATGGCAGCCTGGCTTCTGTCAGTCTGCCCCAGGGCAGCTGTGGCTACAACCGTAGCTTGCCTCCACCAGTGTGTGAATGCGAGAGTGAATGAATAGTGGCATTGTGTGCCTTTGGGTGCCTTGAAAAGCGCTATATAAATCCAATCCATTATTATTATTATTATTAACTGAACATTAAAACCTGCAGTCTCCAGTGACAAACTGTTTCTTAGATTTAAATCAGATGGAATTGAAATTGACAGGGGCAGAGATTGTTTATCTCAGCACTGATGGAGTAGTTATTTCATTGATCCTAACATTGATTGTTGATTTGCTCTTTTGGATGATGTAATGACCTCTGACCTGTTACTGGATATAAGAGCACTGATGAATGTTGATCTTGTTTTGATTTTTAATCTGTTTCTTCCGCAGTATGGAGGATGATGAACTTCCGTCAGAGGATGGGATGGGTGGGTGTGGCTTTCTACTTGCTGCTCAGCGTCATGGCGGCGTACTACATCTTTGAGGTCCACAGCTTTAGTTTGGAACGTGTGCAGAGAGCAGGTACCAGCCCATCGGCTCCACCTCCTGCTATCACTGTCCATGGATCACTACTTCCTGTGTGGATGTGGGCATTGATCTTCCTGCTGCCATACTTGCAGCTCTTTCTCTTCTTGTTCTCGTGCACAAGGGCGGACCCCCGCGCTGTTGGATACTGTGTGCTTCCTGTCTGTATCGCCCTTCTGTACAGCCGCCGCCATGCCGCCAAATTGGCCAATCACAGGGCAGCAGGATCGCTCATTGACACGTAGGGGACGACCAATCAGAGAGCCTCCCACGTGATGAGGGGTGGGATGACAGCAGGACTAGTTTGTGATGTCATTTCCTGTGTGCCTTTTAAACACTCCTACAAGTTTTGCCCTGATTGCGGCCTGACAGGAAGTTCTGCCGCTCTCAGTACAGACTCACAGCACCCTGTGAAAAAAGCCCCTCCCACCAGTGGCAACCAGTCTTTTTCCCCTCTGTTTTTTTTTTTTTTTTTTTTTTTACTGTTGTGACATCAGTAATGTGTTGTGATTTGTTGCTTGGCTGTGAGTCACTTTATTTGCATTAGTTATTTGTTTACTGACAATGCAGTGATGTTGCCATGGTTACCTGATACATTATTTAGGTTAAGGTTAACTGAAAACCTCACAGCCAATCGGTGAGCAGGATTCCTCCGAAATGTGGTACTTTTCTCTATTTAATGAGTCACATGAAACACTGTTTACCTTGACATCTTTATTGTGTCGTCAATTTAAAAAAAGAAAAATCAATGTGAAAGTGTTCTCAGGTGTTTCAGGTTCGTGATCTTTTTGAGGGAGGATGCACTTCACAGTTCTCTTCTTCCTCAGCTTTCTCGTCCTCTTCACTGCTGTCTTCTTCGTCCTCATCTGTGACAGGTGAAACAGACAGGTGATGATTCTACATTGAACCTGGAGCATCAGACACCTGCAGTAACCAGCATCCTGCCAATTCACCAATCAAAGCGCTCAATCCACCAACAATAGTTCTTCAGTGACAATATCACAGTTAGTGATTCTGATTGTTTGATCAGGTGAGACAGGTGCTACAGGTGTTTAGCACTGACATTCATCAGTGCTCATATTTATTTATTTATTTTAAATGAAACCTTTATGAAGTGAAAACAAACATTGACAAAAGGACACAGGCAGAGGTCAGTGCTCAGGTGTGCACTGGTACGATTATGTTTTAAACATTGTTTTTTTGTATTTTTTTTTCTTCTGAGAATAAAACAAACCAGCTGTACGTAGAACCGTGTTTGTGTCATTAATCATCAGCACAAACTCCGGATCAGATTGTGGATGTTCAGGATGAGGTTGTTGTCTAAGCACCACTGTCTGAAGTGTTGGCTCTCCTTTGTAGTGCTAACCAAAATAAGCCAGTGTGAGCTCAGGTTCAATGTTTGTCTCTGAAAATGGCGAGATGCTTCAATTTTTGGAAGTGTCTCGCAGGGCAATTTTTTCCGTGTTAAGGTTGTGCAATTTGCAGTAAACAATGTGCTCAGAATTGTGTGACTTGTTTAAATACTCTTCTGTTGAAAGTGAAAGGCTTACAAATACATATGCACAAGTCCAAAGATCCTACTGTTCACAACTTTCAATCACAATCTGACTATGAGCATCTTTAATACATACAGCAGATTTTTAACAGAAAGAAGACTTTGCGCTCCGCAGACATCAGTAAATCTGACCCTAAATGTTCCTCCTCCTTTAAAACTCCAGCCTCTGTAATGAAGGATATTTTAACAGTCTGTTCAACAACAGGGTTAGAACACGTTATGAACTAAGATGTGTTTTGTAGTCCTTCTCCAGCACATTGTAGTTTCAACATGGCAAACATCTTACGTCATATCGTTAATGAGAGATGAGTGTAAAGCCATTCCAATTGTATGAAGTTACCAATTCTCAGGGGTCTCTCTTCTCTTTTCTTATCTTAAGTCCTTAGCAATTCTCCTATTTAACCTTCCCTTTATATTGGTAGGCAAAGAGATTTGGAATAGGAGGTATGAGGTACTCAAAATCTCTTGAAGTTCTCCAGAGGGCTGGTAATGAAATAATCATGTGATTCAGGTGTGTTAACCCAGGGTGATGTCGAAAACCTGCAGGGAGTGTTAGGAAGGTTATTTTTAAAATGTATTCCACTACACATTACAGAATACATGGCCGAAAATTAGGGCTGGGTATCGTCACAGATTTCTAGAATTGATTCGATTCCGATTCACAAGGTCTTGAATTGAATCGATCCACGATTTGATTTGAATTGGGGAAATTTTGCATCAGACAATCAGAAATATTATAATTCTTATCACGTATCAGTACATTTCCATATTTTTATATCTATAAAAAGAAAGCTGACACTTGTGAGACTTTATCAAAGGTGTAAGCATCACAGCAGATGCCTTTGTGTCAAAGTAACTGAGGATAAAACACAGAAAAACATGAAGGCGATTTTCCTTGCCTGGGATTTTATAGCAGATGACCTTAACTATTCTGCAGTAGATCAAAAATGAAAGAATACCATTAATTAACCTATGAACATTACCTGATACTGCTGAAGTGAAGCAGAGCAAAGTTACAGAGGTTTTATTAGAGACACAGCTAAGCGTATTGCAATTTTGCATAATTTTTACAAAGTTCAGTAGCCTATTGAACACAGAAATTGGTATTTCTTGTCGGAAGTATGTAAAAGGAAAGAAAACAGCAGCCGACAGTGCATGTTTACATCTTTGTGCAGAATCTGTTTACCTGCCCTCATTTACTGTTTTAGCTGTTTGGTGGTTGTTGAAATTTTGTGAGGTTTAAACTGAGAGTCTGGCGTTTCGGGCAAAATTAATGTATATTTAAAAATCGATTCAGGATTTTAATGAATCGATATCACGTTATCCAAGCTACAATCGATTTTAATCGAGAAAGCAATGATCAAAACCCACCCCTACCCAAAATGTATTTTGTAACATAATCTGTTAAATTACTCAATGACAGTAATGTATTCTGAATACTTTGGAATACTTAATATATTGTCATGGGTTTTACAGCTACATGAATGTAGTATTGCTGTGTTACATTACTATTACTGAAGGCTACTTGCTATAGCAATACCAACTAGATTTTTAAATCTTAATATAAAATGAGTAACAGTATGGTGGACATCAGGTAAGGCTGCACTTTTTTGCAGTGATCTTGTATAGAAAACTATTTCTGTATCATTAATATGTTTTCTTTTTGTCTGTTAATAATCATGTGGAATTGCAAATGAATATTTGTAGCTAGCAGGTTGTTAAAGCTATCCATCAAGTCTAAAAAAAGCATGTTAATATGTGGAGATCCTGAAGGCTGCTCCAAAAATGATCAGATTATATTTTAAATATTTATTCAAGTCTCTTCCAAACTCCAGCTGTTTATTTTAAGTTTGAATATTTACTAAAATAAAAATAAAAGCGTTCTAACATCTCACTTGTTTGTTTTTATTCAGGCATACATGTGTACTATGTTTATTCAGGGAGATTAAGCTTGTGTTTTAGTCATGTAGTGTGGTTAACTGTATGAAGCTTATTAGACATTGTGAAACAGATGATATTTAAAAGCAAATTTTGCAAAGTGCTTAAGATAATTAAAAAAAAAAAATTCTTAAAGAAATCTACTACATTGTGTGCAATTTTTTTTTATGTCATGTGTAATTTCCATTGCAAATATTACTCAAACTTAAATTAAGAGGGAATGGCAGTAAAAACTCCAGAGCAGTGATGCCATCATGTACATTGCCATACAATGCCATAGAACAATCACGCTGCGTTCTTGGGAAGTTTGGGCTTCCTTGTGAGTCCGGACTCGCGTACCTGAGTACAGTGGTCCCTTGCTATAACTCTGTTCACTTTTCGCGGCCTCGCTGTTTTGAGGCTTTTTTTTGTATGCAATTTTGCATGTTTTTTTTTTGGGGGGGGGGGTTAACAGCGCATTGTGTTTGTCGAGGAAACATTTTGCAAAGTCACCTGCGTAGCACCCAAAAGGCAGGGGAAGAAACCACTGCACAAAAAGTTGGACTTCTAAAGGAAGGTAGAAGTTGCCGTATTTTTTGGACCATGAGGCGCACCCTCTCCACTGAATTATAAGGCTTATTAAGCGAAACAAAACCGTCAGATAAGTATCTTGATGCATGCTCAATAATCCAGGTAGACGTCAGATAAGTACTTTACTCAACTCATTCTTCTTGCTTCCACTGCCTCCACTTCCATACATTGATTCATTAATGGTGAATTCTCTCGCAGGTGCTCTATTCCCATGTTCTGGACCTGAAAACAGGGCTTGGTCTTTGGTTTCATTCTGTAATACTGGACTTATTTTTCTACGAAGCTTTGAACTTTGAGAGTGTTTAAACAAGAGAGAAAAGTGTGAAAATGTTCACAAAGTGTGTAGTGAGGGGTTTAAAAGCCTTGAGACATGTTGACTGTAGCCATAGCAACTGTGCAAATACTTCCGTGCTACCTCTCCCAAAATGGCAAAAAGAAAGGCAGAAAACAGGAGCTTTCTGAACAGGTGGGAGACAGAATATCTGTTTACTAGGGGTGCAACGATATTCGTATCGATATTGAACCGTTCGATACAGTGCTTTCGGTTCGGTACGCATATGTATCGAACAATACAACATTTGTAATTTATTTTATCAACTTTCCTTCTGACAATGCTGTCTGTGTTGAGCGCTCAGTGAATCTGCGTTCGACTACTCCGCCTAGGCTGCACTGTCGAGCGCAGATCCACTGAGCGCTCAACACAGACAGCATAGTCAGAAGGAAGAGCGCAGGGCAAGCTAGCGAGACAGAAGTTAAGCTCTCCTTGCAACATGGACCTCCCCCACCCTCATTCAGATCTGGCGTTTGGAATTATTTTGGTTTTCATGTGACGTATGACCCTGAAGGTAAGCGAGTCATGGACTAAAGTAAAACAGTATGTTGGATGTGCCATGCAATGCTCAATTACATGGGTGGGAACTAGTGTGTTAGCGCAGTTAGCTCGTTAATGTGTTGGCTGTCTAGCCCCATGCACGGGGCGATCGGCGGTAGCTCATTAACGGAGATTTGCCGTGTTGTGGCGTTAAGGTCATTTCAACGAGATTAACCTGAAAGCACTAGTGGGAACACAACGAATATGACTGCACATTTACATCCTAGTGCAAAGACAAAAACAGCAAGCATGCTACTAACTTTAGCCGAGTCATTTAGACAGCTGTTAGCACATGATTCTCCTTATGCTGCTGAGAATATAGCCCAGAAGAAGCGGATAGTATAGCTTTTATTTTGGAAAGAGACATTTCTCTGTAATAAACTCTCTTTTCCAAAGATGAGTGATTCCTCAATCAGATACAGGGCTCGCAATATCTCTAGCCCGACGTCCCGGTGCTAGAGATTTTTTTCAGTCGGGCTACCAAAATCTATCTCTGCCCTGCCCGTCGGCCTATTGTAGGAAGGAAAAATATATGTCAATGCTTTTGCATTCTTTCAGAAATGTAGCTGGGTAATTATGTCATTGGCATCGGTGAGCCACTGTCAATATGTGACATTGAAATCGCGTTTGAATTTGCGCTTGTTTTTTTGCTTTCACTTTGCAATCGTGCGAACTGTGTATAGAGAGCGACAGCACTGATCTGTGAGTGATGATAATTTGTGCACCAATTCCTCTGACATCGTCTTATTAATCGTTAGCTTACTATGCAAACATGACAAGTGAAATCTCCCGCAGCAAGCTTAAACATGTGAGAGGTTGATCGCGCAGAGAATCTCTGAGCTTATGTGAGTGCGTGTGTAAAAGCAGCAGGATATATATTTTAGTTCTGCTGAGCCAAATAAGACAGGTCAGAAAAGCTTACCACAAAACGGAGAAGTTATGACAAATCAGACTATAAGGCAAAAAGAAAGTGCAGCTTTATGGTTTCATGGACAAAAGAATTTCTGTGGCTGCAATATGACGAGCTAAATAACCAGGGCTGCACATAAGTGGTCTGCAGGTGCGCATTCGCTGTCAAAATAAAAAACACGCAAAAAGGGTTAGGGTTAAATTTAAAAACTGTACTTTTGAGTTAAAATATATATTTATAATTTTAATAAATGACAAATTAAAAAGGCATGAAAAAAATTTTTGTATCGAAAAAATATCGAACCGTGACACCAAAGTATCGAACCGAACCGTGAATTTTGTGTATCGTTGCACCCCTACTGTTTACCTATGTGAAAGACTGACCTATTTGTCTTGTATGTGGAGCTAATGTGGCTATAACCAAGGAGTACATTAGACGACACTATGAAACGACACACCAAGACAAGAACCTGGACAATGTCCAGGTTCTTGAACCTGGACATGATTCAAAGGCGTCGGAAAACAGAAGAGATGAAAAGAAGTTTTGTTTGAAAACAGACTATGTTCAAAAAAGCCATATCACAAAGTGAGGCTGCTGTAAAGGCTAGTTTTATTGTGGTAGCAGAGATCGCAAAATCAGCCCGGCCCTTCAATGAGGGAGAGTTTGTGAAAAGGCGAATGATCAAAGTTTGTGACCTTGTGTGCCCAGAGAAAAAAGCAAACAGTCCATAAGTCCATTATGAGTCCATAAGAAAAGATTCATTCTTATATCTGGAGGAAGATTTTTTTTCAATAAATATTAATGTTAGCCCACGACTTTGTTCCAGTTTTGAATTTTGGCCCACTGTGTATTTGAGTTTGACACCCCTGCCTTAAGACATCTATAATAATTGTAAAAAATGAAGTTGGCTACTTCACGGATTTCACCTGTCTCAGGTTATTTTTAGAATGTAACTTTCGCGAAATACGAGGGACCACTGTATCGAGAAACGGCCTAACAGTCTGCAGTGAACTAACCACACCTAACACCAGCTAACAATGTTAGCTCGGTGGAGAGTATCCTTCATTAATAGTAATAAAAAATCACACAGCAATAGTACATACTGAAGTTTCGCACATTACATTCTTCTTATGAAGTGGTGTCGGAAATGCATTCCTGCCTGTGGACTGCTGGCTCTGGGTCCATTATGTAAATGACGCCACCAGCATTAACAGGACCCTTACATTACAGCCTCTAATTACGTGTTTTGTTTGGGTTTCCAGCAATTAGAATCAGAGAAACTGCATTAATCCCAGATAGAAATTGAGTAAAAAAATTTAAAAAACAAAACAAAAACACTACTCGAACATGGCCCGCTCTCAGCCAAGCAATATATGACTACATTATGGGTAGAACTTTGTGCATATTGAAAGAATGTCTCATCCTAGGAGGTCTGTAACATTCTAGGGTGTTCACCCCCACATATAGGAGCATGAGAGAGGTCGTAGCTTGTCTTATTGTTTTACGGTAGGATTAACGTAGCTATGTCAGTTTTAGTTTAAGTGCCTTCTTTACATATGGATGAACTGTTGGATTTTCCAGACCAGCAGGTTAAGGGAAGTCGTTTATGGGACCCCCCCCCCCACACACACACGTACACCTCCACATTCCAATGTAAGGAACAAATGCTTACTGAAGTATAAATAAAGACCGGGGCAGTTTCTCAGTGCGAGTCTCAGTTCTGGAGGCTGCCCTTGCTAGCAAGAAGTTCTGTGTGTTTCTCTTCTCTGAGTCTTTACTGAAGAAGTGTTTTAGAGTATATTTCTTGACAATGTGTAAAAACAAATGGATTTACGCAGGTATTTTAGTTCTGCTGAGCCAAAAAAGACAGGTCAGGATGAAGAAGGGACAGGCAAAGAAAGGCCTACCACAAAGCGGAAAAGTTACGACAAATCAGACTACGAGGCAAAAAGAAAGCGCAGTTTTTTGGTTTCATGGACAAAAGAATTTCTGTGGCTGGAATATGACAAGGTGAATAACATGATGTTCTGCCGGGTGTGTTGGGACCAGTAATTTTAGGAAAGACCCCATCAGAACCCATGAGAAATTTCTGCATCACAAGAAATGCATTGGTGCTCAGTCTGCAGCATCTTTCCCAGAACAAACACCCATTGCAAAAAACATGCTAAAAATAAACCAAGCACAACAAGAAGTCCTGAAAAAGCTGTTTAGAACTGCGTACTATGTGGTAAAGAGTGAACTACCATTGGCAAAATTTAGCAGTCTTTGCAAACTTCAAATAGCAAATGGCCTAGATCTTGGTTCCACAATGACCATGCTTGCAGAGAGTTTATTGGAGCAGTAGCACAAACTTCAAGAGACTAGAATAAAAAGGAAATTCAAGAAAGCAGGTTCTTATCCATTCTTGCAGATGGCAGTACAGACACTGGTATAATAGAACAGGAGTTGGTTCATGTCAGGTATGTGAGAGATAATAGTGACATAGCTACATACATGATCAAATTTCAGCCAGTCAAGAGTACAAATGCTGCAGGTATTTTAGAGGCTATTGAGAAGCAGTGAACACCATGGGTATCACAGAAGACACGTGGAAAAAGAAAATAGTGTGTGCAAATGTTGATGGTGCTGCAGTGATGATGGGTGAGAAAACAGGAGTAGCTGGGAGACTGAAACAGAGGATACCCCACATCATAACAATCCACTGTGTGGCACACAAACTAGAGCTAGCTGTGCTGGGTAGCGTGAAAAGCTGTGACTGTCTGGTAAAATTTGAAGTTACACTGAAAACCATCTTAAAGGTGTACTACTATTCCCCAAAGAAGCGAAGAGAGCTGACAGAAATAAGTGAACTGCTAAATGAGAAGCTGCCACATTTCAATGGCCTGAAGAGCACACAGTGGGTTCCAAGCTGGCTGAGATGCCTGAAGGCTGTGGAAAAAAAATTACACTCCCACTGTTGTTCATATGGAGAACATGGCAGAAGGAAGTGATGTCAAAGCCGAGGATGCAGCCAAGGCTAAGGGGGTGGTGCAGAAAATGAAGACTGAGAAATTTGTTTCTGCATTCTGCATTCCTGCATTTCATGTTGGACTACAGTACCATCTTATCCAAGTGCTGTACTGATTTTCAGCATGAAAACCTAACACCCCCCCCCCCCCCCAAAAAAACAAAAAAAAACAAAAAACAAAAACCTAAACATTACACCTAAACAAATCAGTTAGTTGAGAGCACCACATCACGCTTACTCAGCCTGAAAACAAAACCAGGAGAATATCAGAAACCCTTGGACACAAAGTTCACAGCGAACCAGGATGGTAGCATTTGCTACTGTGGAACTCAGCTAACAAAAAGTCAGCGACCTACTAGAAGAGGTGAGGGCACAGACAGAGACACCTTTGGTGCAGAGATTCAGAAGATTATTGACAACACAGTCAAGTACATGGACAACAGATTTAAAAATCTGCATGGAAAAACCTCTCTCTAGTTTCAAGGTTTTTGACCCTCCCACTCTTCCCTACCCTAGAAAAGAGTTGGCGAATTATGGGGATGAAGAGGTGGATTATCTTGTCACACATTTTGCCTGTTTGCTAGATGCAGAATAGAAAGAGAAAATTCCACAAGAGCAGATGGATCTAAAAATGTGGCTTGCAGAACACCGGGGTAGCAAAGTATATTGCTTGTACAGAGATCTCCTCTCTGAGAATCCAGAACACCTCTCTCATATCTTGTTGCTGTTGAAATTAATGCTGACACTTAGTCCATCAACAGCCATCTGTGAGAGAGGACTTTCTTGCATGAACCGAGTGAAGAAAACACATCTCTACACCCTGAAACACTGAATGACTGCATGCAAGTCTCCATTAATGGGGAAACAGTTGAATCTTTTTGCCCTGACAAGTCGATTCATGTCTGGATGCTTTCTGGAAAAGGTTCAAGACACCTGGATCATCAAGGAAAGGAAAAAAGAAGAAAAAAAAAGACAAATGAATTCTGAAGTCTTAATCCAGCTCAAGATGCTATAGATTCCTGACAGTAACACGTTCGGTCCACTGGTAAAACGTAGTTCTATTAACCTGTGCTCGATTGCTCTGGAACAGGTGTTGTGTCAAAAAGTGATCGCCTGCCAAAAACTGATTTCTAATGTTTCCATGTGTTTTTATGTCTTTTTAATTATTTACCAACATACGTAAAGATGACTTCGGTGAACATGGTTTACAAAGGGGTTATATATAAAATTTAAAAATGACCTGTTTTTCAACTATCTTTATAACTCTGTTATTGTACTTACATTATAACCAATCCGGTCCTTTTTGTCCACTTAAAATATATTTACAGAATGATTGTAATATTTGTTGCAATTTCTGCTTTCTTCTTGGCCAGTTTACTCTCACAAAAGACATTTTTAATGTCAACGAGACATTCTTTTAACTGCATAAATAAAATATATACAAAAGTCACTGCCAAAAACTGATTGCAGCTTTAGCAGTTTAAATACGAGCAATCAGTTTTTGGCACAACACCGGAACCAGATGTAAGTCCCAAAAAAACTGAATTTTGGAACTAAAATTGAATTTTAGAAATGAAACTGAATGGTGAGAAGTGAAACTGAAATTATTTGAAAGCTACATTTTTAAAGGATAAAATACAGTTTCAAAGCAAATGAATTCATTTTCTAAATATAAAATTCAATTTCAATTTAGTGACAATCATTTTCAAACCAATATATTAAATTTCAAATTAGGCTAATTCAAATTTAGTTTTAAAAAGCATTTATTCAAGTTACAATTCAGATTCAATCTGAGCAATTCAAATTCGAATTTAACTTATTCAAATTCAGTTTCTGGTGGCACAAAGTTCTACCCACCACTACTACATGCTCACCCAACTAAGCTAAACTTACGCCCGACCACATTAATCACCAAAATTGGGGAAGGAGAGGGGATAGCCTAACATATGAAACAGGAAATGACCGCCGTGTATTCCATTTATTCCAACAAAGCAACTGTATTCTGATTACCACCTATTTAAACTGCAACGGAATACAGTTACTCATATTTTGTATGTTAAATATGTAACCCCGGTACATGTATTTCATTACTCCCGCTTCACGGGGAATTGAAGCCTGGAGTTCCCCACCCCTGCTCTAAGTACTCACGGCATCACTCCGAGTCAGGCTCAGTGCCTTTGATACCCTCTGCTAGATTTGTTTAGCAGGTAATAAAACAGAGGCCTAGAAGCTCGTTCAGCACATCTAGCTATCTTTCTGTTACGCCTGTTCACAGGTAGTTTTTTGTAGCTCACCTTGTGCGCATACTTTTTCACGCTCAACAAGCTCGCTGAGCAGCTGCGACACGTTCTGGTTCAGCTCGGAGATTCCGCGTATCAAAGAGCTAAGGTCTGTTTCTACCTGCACGCTGACCGTCTGCCTCTGCCCATCTCTGAGTCTCAGCTCTGTCCGCAGCGACGCCATCTTCCTCGATGACGTCATCGCGGACATCTACTACTTTCAGGTTCGCTTTATGATTTATTTATCAAAAAATCCTCGTCATGTGGAACTCTGATCTACACACCGGAACTGAGTAATAGTTTACAATAACGGGCTTTAAAGTTTCAGGGGTCAAACTTTGCTGATGAGTCATGTTTGGAATGAAAGCTGCGCTTTAATCAGTTGTAGGAGGACATTCGTTAAACACGTGAACGCGACACAGCGCTTAGCTTATTTTTTATTTTATTTATCAGGTAATTATTATAAACTTTATTAATATTCAGACTCAGTATATAATATTTATATTGTACGAACGTGATCCTATATTTTACGAACGTGATAATTATGTATATTGTAATAACGTGATATTATGTTGTTCAAACGTGAAAAGTATATTGTACAAACATGATAGTATATTGTACAAACAGGAAAAGTATCTTGTTAGAACAATAAACCTTTCACGTTATAACGTGATACACTTGTATTTTTCTTTTGCCTGGGTGGCAGCATACGCTTCCGTACAGTGGAGCTTGACCTGTTTACTAATTTTATTTGTGTTTTTGTTCCGGTGACGTCTCGCCTCACCGTCCCGCCAAATACGATCTGAAGAAGTGAACCGGAAGTTGTCATTGGTTAATGGTAGCTAGCAGCTCGATGACACACATCAGAACATCGGACTTGATTATTTATTCTTGGTGCTTCATCGACTAGTTCACAGTCAAGCGGAGCAATCTGACCCTAGATCGGTGAGTGTTTTTGTTCTCAGAGCGAGCAGCCTTAGCATTAAGCACGCTGCCCGTTCGTATTTACCGAGGATGCGGGCTGGTGCTAACTGGCGCTAACCGTTAACATGCTTATTGATTGTCGCCGGTGTTCCAGATCTACTGGCGTTTAGATCAACTGGCGTTGGTCGAACAGATGTGTGGCAGTCTTGCGTTTCAGGAGCTGCTACCGACAAACCAGCAAAAAAACGCCAAATGTGTCACCTGTGACACTTGTGAGGTTATCTCAAACACACTCCGTCAGTCTTGATGCTGTTGAACAACAAAATGTTTAAAAATGTGGCGAGTTTATCTGGTGATATCCTCATTCGCGACACGATCGCGAAAACGGCAAACAATTAATACCACGCCGATGTTGTTCACAGGACAGCAAGAGTAAACGATCGGGAGACTCTTGTCGTCGTTATCGTTCCCCTCGCACGTTTTATTTCTCCGGTTTCAGCGTTTTTGCTTCACAACTAAAGCGAGCAGTTTACTTTGTGCACTAGCATGGAGTCGAGTCAACCAGCGCCACCTCTGGCCAAGTGCCACAGCCTACAGCCAGATCAACCTGTGACACACATCTGCACCACGTTTGATTTCGTTTCTTGCACAACACATTTGTACCTTTCAATTGTGTCTGTTTGTGCGTCATGCAAATAAACCTTTGAAATGAATGAAATGATATCATATATTCCTTATTGGCCTACATTTGTACAAAATTCCAAATTATATACACAAAGTCATAGAAATCACCACTCCAATTGGTCATCATGATTTTGATATTCTCTTTTCCCATAACAATGAAATACACCTTGGACAAATATGACACATCAATATTTCATTAGTGTTGTCACATCACATCATGTAAGCATCGTCTGCCTGTGTCCTTTCCCTGGAAATTAATATTTCCAGCCAATATACGCAATTCATCAACATGGCTGGAGAGTTGGTAGTTATATATAAAGTCAGTGACTCAGGTGTGTCGCTTGGTTTGTCATCTGTTTGTGAGACTGGAGGAGACGTAGAAATCTTTTGTTTTAAATCTTAGTTGGGAAGATTCCTGTTTTAAAACAAGCACTTTTTGTGAGAAATGCAAGAAGTACATCTGCAGAAAGCACACAGTTACATTCTGTCCATCATGTGGACAAAATCGAAAATGTTGAGCATTGAAAAACTGAGAACGTTGGGCAAGTTCAAAATACGTGTTTGTAAGAACGAAAAACCAAATTGTTCCTAAAATAGTTATGTTGTATGTCTGTGTTCTACATGTTTATCTGATGGGAAATAAAGTTGCTATTGTTTTATTGCAGTTTTTGGATAATTCTGAGTGGATTTACACAGTACGGATCTAAGTGACCCGCAATAAAATCAATGTCAATTGTTTGTTCTTCAACATAATACAAGGGTTAATTTCCAAAACTTGCTTATGATCTTCAATTTGTAGCAGATCCACTATCACACAGCAGCTGGAGCAGTTTCAAATGGAGCTCAGTCCACTACTGCCATAGCCTACTACTAGATTAACTTGTGACACATCTGCACCTGCTGCTATGATCACATTGAGTAGAGGCTGAGTGGCTGCACTAACCCCTGGTACATCCAAATCTACCAACAAACATGTTGAAAGATGCAATGCCAGCAATGTGGATTGTCAACACTGAAAACAATCAGTAAGCAAAGACAACAGGGATCATTTTTTTCTGTTTATTTAGCACCCACAACATTTGTAGTCGCCTTCTGCACAGGGGAAGTCCACACACACTGTGTGGTACCACTTTCCACAGAAGGTGCATTCATTCTGCAAGACTGAATGAGATTGTCAGAGTCATTGTCTGACTGTTTATTACTAATCACCTGCTGTACATTCACAGTAACTGCCATCTCCTTACAAATGTTTATTAGATTGACCACACTTATGCAGACTGTATATCACAACCAACTCTTACATGTTCGTTTGCAGAGGGAAGACACAGGCAGACTATGCTAACGACATGTGATGTTACAACACTGGTGAAATGTTAGTGTGTCATATATTTGTTCACCACATTTTTCTTATGGGCAAAAGTATTGATATCAGGATGGTGATTCTTATGACTGTGTATGTCATTTGGCATTTTGTACAAATGTAGGCTGATAATAAATACATGATATCATTTCATTAATTTCAAAGGTTTATTTGCATGACGCACAAACGGACACAATTGAAAGGTACAAATGTGCATGACACGAATTCAAACGTGCTGCAGATGTGTGTCACCAGTTGATCTGGCTGTAGGCTGTGGCACTTGGCCAGAGGTGGCGCTGGTTGACTCGACTCCATGTTAGTGCACAAAGTAAACTGCACGCTGTAGTTATGAAGCAAAAACGCTGAATTCGGAGAAATAAACCGTGCCAGGAGAACGATAATGACGACAAGAGTCTCCCGATCGTTTACTCTTGCTGTCCTGTGAACAACATCGGCGTGGTGTTACTTGTTTGCTGTTTTCGCGATCGCGTCGCGCGTGAGGATATCACCAGGTAAACTCGCCACATTTTTAAACATTTTGTTGTTCAACAGCATCAAGACTGACGGAGTGTGTTTGAGATAACCTCACAGGTGACACATTTGGCGTTTTTTTTTGCTGGTTTGTCGGTAGCAGCTCCTGAAACGCAAGACTGCCACACATCTGTTCGACCAACGCCAGTTGATCTAAACGCCAGTAGATCTGGAACACCGTACGCTTCGTAGTACGCGCACTTCGCTGACTACGTACAGAGGCAGCAATATAACATAGCTAACATTAACAGTGCAGTGAATCCTGCTTGTGCCGTGACATTCAGGACTGCAAACCAAGCAGCATTCACTGACTTTCAGCTAGTTGTGTTTGTGGATATATTACTGACTGTATATTGATCTGTGTCTAGCCAGTAATTCTTACTGCTCTGCCCCTCACCATGGTGACCTATTTGTGTACCTGAGCAGAGGAGGATGTGTGAGGAACAGACGGTGTCTCTGGTTGATGTTCTGGAGGAAGATGAGGAGCTAGAGGAAGAAGCTTCAGCTGTGCTGGCAGGAAGTGACTCTGACCACTGCTCCTATCCTCAGGTGAGTAAAACGTCTGGCAAAACATCCCCACAGACTGATAAACCTATCTCCACTAAGGTTGGGCATATGTAAAAATTTTCCAGCCGACAATCTTCAGTCCAATAGGTGATATATTTGCGGAGACTTTTTGCTGGGTGGTGCAATATAATCATTCACAGTAGGGCTGCCACAAATGATTATTTTGATAATCAACTAGTCACTGCATTACAGTATACAATATTATTGTCACTGCTACATTTCCGTAACGTATACCAGAAATTATTTCCACTACTAATTAATTACCGTTGGGCTCAAAGGTCCTATTAATAAACTGTTAACAAATGTGTATTTATGAAGACGATTTGTGAGACTGGTAAACTTATGATATGTACGATGGTCTTTCGTTCTACACGGTGCATTTCAAGGTCCTGTACCCATCCTTCGGTAAACTGTACCTGGGCTTGTTGCAGTGACCTGAAGTTACTAAAAACTTCATGAGTGTATGCACTCACTCCAAGAACTGTATAATTATAAATCTGAGCATGGTGAAAGTTGGGCAGCACGCTAACGTCTTTTGTCCACTCTGTGTGCTCATAAGGGTCTAACCCTTTCACTCCTTTGATTTTTTTCCTCGTATCTTTTTTTGACTTTTCATCAAGTCTGTCTTTGTACGGACCGGCATTGTTCTCCTTCGTTTTGTACATACCTTTTTGGGGGCCAAAGAAAAAGCAAGAATGTATTGGAACCGGAGAATGAACGTTTCGCGGTGCTGCAAATGCTTGCATTTGATGCGGTACTTGGATTGTTTTGCCACGAGTTCCCGGCATGCAATGCGCGAAAGTCACGTGGTCTGTCAGCCTCTATAAGTGCTACCTCCGAAGGATGTGGCCCCTGAATTTGGACACAAATACCGGAATTTGGACATACGATACCGAAGACTGCTGCTTCTTCTTCTTCTTTGGCGTTTAATGGCAGCTGGCATCCTTGTAGATGGACTGCTGCCATCTTCTGTCCGTTATTACACTCTTAAATCCTACTACTTATTCCTGCGTCTTTCAGGATATTGCCAAGCTTCAAACGACGCCTCGACTATTAAATAACCTGTAAACATGGTTATAGTTTCTCCTTGTTTCCCTCCCCATCACTGTTTTTTTTTTTTTTTGTTTTTTTGTTTTTTTATGTAAATAAAGTGTTTGGGGCTTTTTTCTGAACATAGGCTACTTGCCTTTCTTTCTTTCTGTTATGAGTTTCAGTAAATGAATTGTTGCATTTTGGCGCAGCTGGAAGAGGGTGCTGTTAAAAACAGCTATTATTTTTCAGTTAACTGCTTCTCTTAGCTTCAACCAATATTATTAGCAAACTTACTGTGGGAGGACTCGACTTAAGCGGTCAAAGAAGTGCAGGAGATGATGCTGTCCAGTGTAGCAAGTGATTTATTCACCATTTTGTGACCCAAACAATATTTACAAAGAAACAAATAAGAAACTCAACTCTATAATTAACTCAGTTCAAATAAACATAACTGAACTTAAATCAATGGAAATTAAGGTCAAACTGCACACAGCTACACTGACCTGAACCTTTCTTTTGAAACACCTGAGTTCTTCTGCTTAAATACTCCACATAACCAAACAATTTGTCCTCTGGACTATTCCATTCAGTAGGTAGATAAGATCAACATGATTATATTCAAACCTCTACTACTCCTCTTTACTGGCAACATGAACTCAGTGGTGTAATCAATACATATTACAACAATAAATCTATTTCTTCATAAACCCTCTAAAATCAACTTTATTAAATTATAAGAGTTCTTCCCCGTCTGCACTTGGTCTCTTCCTGTGACCTCAGATGAACCCAGAAGGTATAAAGGAGGAATTAAAACTACATTTCCTCCTTTTGTTTCTGGAAGACAGGTAGGTAAGGTAAGTTCTAAACAATACAAATTAACAGTTGAAATAAAGAACATGTTAACTTAACAAACTTGTAGGAATTGATTTAAACCAAGATGTTATATTATATAATCTGTAAAAGTGCAAAACATAAACAAACCCGGGATAGTAGATGTTTGCCTATTGCAGACTATATATGAAATATGGTTAAATCAAAACAATAATGTTGACTAAGAATATAGACAAATGGTCTTCTCACCCACTTTGTCACACTTACTCTTGGGCAAATAAATAAATAAATCTCTCTTGTAAAAATGATCGATGATAGGGTCAGTCTATCATCTACTGCTGATTATGGGTTTGAGGGTAAAGGTTTGATACATTCTCAATCATCCAGGTAAGTAAATCTCCAAAAGTTGATTCTGTTCATCTGGACGTAGCGTCCAGATGAACAGAATCAACTTTTGAAGAGGGTAAAGGTTAAATAGAATTCAAACATAGCCTGTGTACAGATCTGATTTGAAGTCAGCAGGTACAGTGTAGGTGTTCTGTTTTAGGATCAGATATTAATTAATTAATGAACAATGAAACTGTTCGAAAATTGTTTGCTGCTAACAGAGAAAATTAAAATAAAAAATAGAGTTCCATCTATTATTTATTATCTATTTACTGATGCTCATTAGAAAAACACAAAGACGTTACATAATACGTCCGGAGGCAGCCGACAGGTATCAACAGGCCAAGCGGAATGCGGCTCGGGCAGTGGCTGAAGCAAAAACTCGGGTGTGGGAGGAGTTCGGAGAGGCCATGGAAAAAGACTTTCGGACTGCCTCGAAGAGATTCTGGCAAACCGTCAGACGTCTCAGGAGGGGAAAGCGTTGCTCTACCTGCACTGTGTATAGTGCTGGCGGAGCGCTGCTGACGTCGACTGAGAAAATTGTCAGGCGGTGGAAGGAATACTTCGAGGACCTCCTTAATCCCACTGACACGTCTTCCGAGGAGGAAGCAGAGTCTGGGGATGAGGGGAATGACCCGCCAATTTCCGGGGGCGAGGTCACTGAGGCAGTTAAACAACTCCTTGGTGGCAGAGCCCCTGGTGTTGATGAGGTCCGCCCCGAGTTCCTGAAGGCTCTGGACGTTGTAGGGCTGTCCTGGTTGACACGCCTCTGCAATGTTGCGTGGAGATCAGGGGCAGTACCTGTGGACTGGCAGACCGGGGTGGTGGTCCCCATCTTTAAGAAAGGGGACCGGAGGGTGTGTTCCAACTACAGGGGGATCATACTCCTCAGCCTCCCTGGGAAAGTCTATGCCAGGGTGCTGGAAAGGAGAGTTCGTCCGTTAGTCGAACCTCGGATACAGGAGGAACAATGCGGTTTTCGTCCTGGTCGCGGAACACTGGACCAGCTCTTTATCCTCTCCAGGATACTTGAGGGTGCATGGGAGTTTGCCCAACCAGTCTACATGTGTTTTGTGGACTTGGAGAAGGCATTCGACCGTGTCCCTCGGGGTGTCCTGTGGGAGGTGTTGCGGGAATATGGGGTGTCTGGCCCATTGCTACGGGCCATTCGATCCCTATACAACCGTTGCAAGAGCTTGGTTCGCATTGCCGGCAATAAGTCGGACTCGTTCCCGGTGGGTGATGGGCTTCGCCAGGGCTGCCCTTTGTCTCCGGTTCTGTTCATAATTTTTATGGACAGGATTTCTAGGCGCAGCCAAGTGGCGGAGGGCTTTCGCTTTGGTGGCCTCAGAATCTCATCTCTGATTTTTGCAGATGATGTGGTTCTGTTGGCCTCATCGGGTGAAGGCCTCCAGCTCGCACTGGAACGGTTCGCAGCCGAGTGTGAAGCAGCGGGAATGAGGATCAGCACCTCCAAATCTGAGGCCATGGTTCTCAGCCGGAAAAGGGTGGAGTGCCCACTCTGGGTCGGGGATGAGTTCCTGCCACAAGTGGAGGAGTTCAAGTATCTCGGGGTCTTGTTCGCGAGTGATGGGAGAAGGGAGCCGGAGATCGACAGACGGATTGGGGCTGCAGCTGCAGTAATGCGGACGCTGCACCGGTCCGTCGTGGTGAAGAGGGAGCTGAGTGTAAAAGCGAAGCTCTCAATTTACCGGTCGGTCTACGTCCCTACCCTCATCTATGGCCACGAGCTGTGGGTAGTGACCGAAAGAACGAGATCGCGGATACAAGCGGCAGAAATGAGCTTCCTCCGAAGGGTGGCTGGCCTCTCCCTTAGAGATAGGGTGAGAAGTTCGGCCATCCGGGAGGGGCTCAGAGTAGAGCAGCTGCTGCTCCACATCGAAAGGAGCCAGCTGAGGTGGTTCGGGCATCTGACAAGGATGCCCCCTGGGCGCCTCCTGGGTGAGGTGTTCCAGGCATGTCCCACCGGGAGGAGGCCCCGGGGCAGACCCAGGACACGCTGGAGAGATTATATCTCTCGGCTGGCCTGGGAACGCCTTGGTATTCCCCCGGATAAGCTGGAGGAGGTGGCTGGGGAGAGGGAGGTCTGGGCCTCTTTGCTTAGGCTGCTGCCCCCGCGACCCGGCCCCGGACAAAGCGGATGAAGATGGATGGATGGACGTTACATAATATATAAAAAGCTTAGGAATCTTCTAGCAATAGTGATGCTATTTTCCAGAGATCCAATCGGTCAGTAAGTGGTGATGTCATAGCTGTTAATCTCTAATCTGTAAATTAGCATCTGTAAATACGTAAATTTAAAAAAAAAGAAAAAAGTAAAAGTTGGTTCAACTTAAGAATAAGTGAACCATCTTTATAGTACAGAAGATTCAGGGTTATCTCTGAAGTTACCTGGACTGGAATAAATCCTTCCTTGTAGTGCAGACCTCATGTGACCAGACATCTCTCTCTCTCTCTCTCAGGGCTATGTGAAGCGGCAGGCTCTGTATGCCTGTAACACCTGCACGCCAAAGGGCAGCGAGGCGGCCGGCATCTGTTTGGCGTGCTCCTACAAATGTCACGAAGGTCATGACCTCTTTGAACTGTACACTAAGAGGTGATCAATGCTTTTATTGATAAGTTAGTGACTGACCAGAAACTACTGGTCAGTTTCTGCAGTTATCAGTTCACACGGTGAGGTGGTCAATACAACTGTCTCTTATTCTGGTGCAGGAACTTCCGCTGTGACTGTGGAAACGGGAAGTTCTCGGAGCTGCAGTGTAAACTCCATCCGGTGAGTCCTCGTTGACCTGAGTCACTAGCAGGAGGTACCTCAGAGCACAGACATTTGTGTTTACCTGACAGATCACCATGATAACTGATGCTGATCACTTGGTTGGGAGCGTGTCTGATTCTGTGTGTGTGTGTGTGTGTGTGTGTGTGTGTGTGTGTGTGTGTGTGTGTGTGTGTGTGTGTGTGTGTGTGTGTTCCAGGACAAAGATGAGGTAAACAGTCTGAATAAATACAGTCAGAATTTCTTTGGAGTTTACTGCACCTGCGGCCGACCGTACCCGGACCCAGAGGATCAGGTAACCTCTCTCACCTGAGAAATCAGACCACTACTGACCCTTATACACAGATCTATAACCCAGTATGAGCACGTTTCAGTGACCTAAGGCTTTTGCACACCAAACGCAAATCCATGTGAATATTTTGCTTGTTGAAAATATTGTTTGGACTCGTACTTTTTTTTTTTTTACCCTCTTTTTTTTATGTAAATAAATGGTTCTGACCAATCAGACTATTTGGAAACCACTGCTATTATAGCTGGATCAAACTAGAAGTGTTGCTGTCTGCTCCTGAAATTCAGATAAACCATGCTTCATGTCCACTTCATTTCTTTCATAGTCCATTCTTTTAAAGGGAAAACTTTTCCAAAAAACGCAACACCTTAAGTGTGTACATGTGTCACATGAGAAATTCAAATCCAAAAAATTATTTTTGTCATTTTTTTTTTTCTCAGCGCAGTCGGTTTTAAAGGCCTTTAGAAATTTAGAAATAAAGACTGTTAATGACATAAAGAAGAAGGAAGTGCCTCGGTGGAGAATGAGAGAATAATGTCTGGTGATAAACTTCACCCTGATGATGTCCTTCACAAAACCTTAACCCATCCTCAGACAGTAAAACAAATCAGTACTTTACTGATCTGGGCCTGTTCCAGGAAGCAGGTTCGGCAAACTCTGAGTTTAAAAATACATTCTGAGTTTCATTTTCAGAACTTGATCAGAGTCAATTAACAACTGGCTATGCCGACTCTTGAGTTACGCATGTGTGTGAGTAGAAACAGCCATCATCAATGAATCCCTCAAATGATTCACTATGGTAAAGGATAAATAGAGAGCAGAGCTGCTATTTCAGTCCAGCAGACAAAGGAATTTGAACATGTGTCAGTGCTGACTCATATTTATTTATAAAAACAGGATGGGGAAAAAAGGGTCATTTTAATCAGTTTGGGCAACTCTCATCATATCAGTGGAACAAAGTTGGTTATAAAATATATAATTTTATTATAATGTTCTTGTTCATTAATTTGACCTTAACAACTTGAGGTTTTATTAGATGAGCGTGAATCCTAACTTTACATCTGGTTTTAAATCAAATAATTAAACTGTAATGTGACAGATCACTGATGTACCTGTGAGATTAGTTACCCATGACAATAGACTACAGAGTGGATCTGCCCTCAAGTCTGTTTATGCCCATTTCATTATTTCAGTAATTCCAACAATAATAGTAATGCTAATAAAGAGTTACATTATTTCTGCCATTATTAGATAAAAATGCTTTAAAAATTCTTCAAACGCAAATGAAACTGACTAAAGAGAGGTTCAGGTGCTCCTGGGCTAATCAGATTTTTCAGTCGGCATTCTGGAGAATGTCAACTGAAAAATCTGATTAGCCCAAGTGGCTATATTGATCCGAAGAACAGTCCCATTTAGACATGAGTCCACGGTTAGTGATCAGAATGGTCGATTTGTTCTGGTGATGGGCCATATTCATGCAACCCATGTTACTTTATTGAATTTATATGGTCCTAATTTTGATAGCCCAGCTTTCTTTCAACAAATATTTTATTTATTACCTAGTCTCGCTGATACTCATGTAATTTTAGGAGGCAATTTTAATTGTGTACTTGATAAACACTTGGATAGATCTACTCAAACCTCCCAGTTGTTTAACGCTTCGACTGTTCTGAATAATATGTTGAGTTCTACTAACCTAGTTGATGTTTGGAGACTGTGTAATCCTACTGGTAGAGATTACTCTTATTTTTCACAAGTGCACAAATCGTACTCCAGAATAGATTTTTTTTTTTTTTGCTTGATTCTAAATTGATGTCTAACGTTGTATGCTCAACTTATCACAACATCTTGATCTCCAACCTCTTTAGTCCTGGACTTCTGTGGTACGAAACAACAGGGTAACTGGCGTTTTTACCCGTCAGTCCTGTCTGAGACATCCTTTTGCCAATTTATGACAACTAAAATATCAGAATTCTTGGAAACTAATGATAAACAAGACGTTTCTGATTCGATTTTATGGGAATCCTTTAAACTGGTAATGCGAGGAGAAATTATTTCTTTTGAATCTTCATTAAAAAAAGAACGCCGGAAATGCCTGTTAGAAATAGAAACTGAATTAACACAGTTAGAACAGGACCACAAGGCCTCCTCTTGTCCCTCTTTGTTTCAAGACATCATTAAAAGGAAGTTTGAGTATAACACAATTTTATCTAGTCAAGTAACAGATCAGCTATTTAGGATCAGACAGAAGCATTTAGAGTTTGGAGATAAGCCCCATAAGCTTCTTTCTCGGCAGCTGAGAGGCCTACAGGCCAGTAGGGCTATACACAAAATTAAGTCAAGATCAGGCGAAATTTTAATCAGCCCTAAAGCTATTAATGAGCAATATAGAGAATATTATGAAGATTATGTCGAAATCTTGGGGCAATATTTCTGATTGGTTAGGGAAGCTGGATCTCCCGAAAATGAATGACGCTGCTCGAGAGGCTTTAAACCCAGATATTACTATTGAAGAAGTTTCGAAAGCTATTAAGTCATTCCCCCATGGAAAGTCCCCAGGCCCAGATAGGTTTGGCATTGAATTGTATAAGAAATACTCTGAAAAGGTGGCCCCGCTTTTATTGAGAATGTTTAAGAATGTTTAAGCGCATACTCAAGCATTTCCCCGTACGCTATATAAAGCTAATATTTCGTTGTTATTGAAAGAAGGAAAGGATGAAACAGAATGTTCCTCTTATTGACCTATTGCTTTGTTGAATTTGGATATGAAAATTTTCACGAAAATTTCGTCACTCAAAATAAGCGTCACACTCGCGGAAGCTGGTGTACCCGCCGAAACGCCGTGCATTTACTGAGACTTTCAGCCCCAGATAGGCCAATTATGGATTTTTGGATCCACATTATGTCAGCAGCTCCACCACGAACCATGTTAAAAGCAAACACCGCTCACGCCTCACAGATGACGGCTTACAGTCCTGCGTAAAGCTGAAAGTGACTTCACTGTGCGCAGAGGTTCAGGAGCAGAAGTTCCATTGTAAACATATCACGGCAGACCCGACGATGTTTCCATGAACATGCTTTTCAGCATCTCTTTATTGATCACTTTTCACACACGGTTGCTGTACACATACAGCCGGCTGTAGCTTTTCAGCTCACAGCCCGACAACACAACAGCAAAGAGAGCACAGACTTTAAGGCGGCAAGGCGTGATTGCGGGTGCCGCTCAGGTGCGTCCGACTCGCATGGGAGTCGGGTTTTGGTAATCGATTAAAATCGATTCTGGCTTGGATAACGTGATATCGATTCATTAAAATCCTGAATCGATTTTTAAATATAAATTTATTTTGCCCGAAATGCCAGAATCTCAGGTGAAACCTCACAAAATTTCGACAACCACCAAACAGCTAAAACAGTGGGGGCGGGCCCCACACTTTGGGAAGGTCTGGGTTATACAATTAATTGGCAGAAGAGTGAGTTTGTGGCCTTAACTGCAAACTTGGATGTTGATTTTTTTTTTTTTTTTTTTTTTAAATTTTGCCTTTTAAAATTACAGACAGATTGAAATACTTGGGTGTTATTTTGCCTAAGGATCCTAAATTGATCTTTAAGTTGAATTATCTTGAACAAGTTGAAAAATTGAAACGGGACATTGAGAAATGGAGGGCTCTTCCTATTTCCATGGTAGGTCGCATTAATGTAATCAAAATGGTTTCCCTTCTTAAATTTCTATATTTATTTTTAAACTTACCTGTTTTTTTGAATAAGCAATTTTTTAAAGTGATCGACTCAGTAGTATTACCATTTGTTTGGAGCTTTAAAACTGACAGGATATCAAAAGTTTATCTATGTAAGTCTAAACTTAAGGGTGGATTTGGTCTGCCACTGTTTCAGTTTTATTATTGGGCTGCAAATGCTAGAACTCTTGCTAGGCAGGAAGGGTACAAAAAGGTCATGTCTGCCGATACCCCCCCTGGGTGGTCATAGAGAGTGGTGGGGTTGAGAATGGTTTCCTCCCTGCACTTCTTTTTTCGTCCTCTAATCCGTGAACCAAGGTCAATAATTTTATAGTTTCGAACTGCGTTAAAATCTTTAGTCGGATCAAAAAAGGTTGTGCTCTACCAGACACTTCGACCCATACTCCAATATATTGTATATATTTCCACCCTCATGTTTAGATGCCTCTTTTGAGGTCTGGACACAGAAAGCTATTGTTACTCTCAAAGACGTATATATTGACAGGCAGTTTTTGTCGTTGCAGCGTAATCTTTTGCCTTATTTGTGTGTTTTTTGCCCTTGCTGTTGTGCTGTTTGTTGTTGGTTTTTTTTGTTTTTGTTTTTTTGTGTGTGTGTCTTTTGTGTCTTTTTTTCCCCTCTTATATCAAAAAATCTCAATAAACATACTTAAAAAAAAAACAAAAAAAAAGGGCCGAATCGATTCGGTCCACGATTCGATTTAATTCGATTCGAATCTGGGAAATTTTGACAGTCAGAAATATTATAATTCAGATCAGTACATTTACATATTTTTGTATCTATTAAAAGGAAGCTGACACACGCAAGACTTTATCAAAGGTGTGAGCATCACAGCAGAGGCCTTTGTGTCAAAGTAGCTGAAGATAAAACACAGAAAAACATGAAGGTGATTTTCCTGGCCTGGGATTTTATAAAAATAATCTGCAGTACATCACAAACGAAAGAAAACCATTAATCAACACATGAACATTACCTCTGAAGTTACAGCGGTTTTATTAGAGACACGGCTAAGCGTTTTGCATTTTGCTTAATTTTAAAAAGTTTAAATTTGTTCAATATTGAACGGCAGAAATTAGGTTTACTTTTCGGAAGTAAGTAAAAGGGGGAAAAAAAACGTCTGCCGACAGCGCTGTAAACAACGGTAGACTTGTGCGTAACAAGCAAGCGAATAATGCAGAAGAGAGAGAGAGAGAGCTGTGCATGAAGTGTGATTTTTTTTATCCTGAAAAGTCAGCAGAAGTCAGAGGGAATTCATGACGATGTTTATGTGAAGCGTAGTTTGGATCTTCTTTTGCTGCTGGTTCGGTCAATATTGTTTGGAGAGAGATAAAACTAAGAGCCATATGATCAGCGCAAAAAGGGCATAAACACACAGCGCGGACCCGCGGATCAGAATCAGCGAGCTGTCGGCTTTCAGCCCCGACCATCAGGTGAGAAAGGCGACATCTCACTGATTCTGATCCGCGGGTCCACGCTGTGTGTTTACGTCTTTGTGCAGAAGCCGTGTACCTGCTCTCATTTTACTGTCTTAGCTGTTTGGTGGTTGTTGAAATTTTGTGATCTTTCACCTGGGATTCTGGCATTTCGGGCAAAATAAATTAATATTAAAAAAATCAATTCAGGATTTTAATGAATCAATTTTACGTTATCCAAGCCAGAATCGATTTTAATAAAAACCCACCCCTATAACATACCATAAATATTTACATAGAAAAGGAACTGGGATTCTGACAGCATCACTATCCACAAAGTCAAGTTGGAGGCTATAGATCAGCAGTCCCCAACCTTTTTTTGTGCTGCCACGGACCGGTTTATTCCCGACAATGTTTTCATGGACCGGCCTTTAAGGTGTCGCGGATAAATACAACAAAATAAAACTAGTACCGGTACCGAAAAAAAGGAGGTTTATTCATAACACACGTGAAAAGACCCAGGAAAACCGAGTAAACGATAAAAACGATAACAAAATAACGCTGAAAACCGATTAAAAACCCTGAAAACTATACATTTCACACCTGAGCCTCAACTCTCGCGGCCCGGTACCAAACGACTCACGGACCGGTACCGGTCCGAGGCCCGGGGGTTGGGGACCGCTGCTATAGATTTTATTCTGAGCTGATAATAAATCTGTTAATGTTCATCTTTAGTACACAAATGTGGTTACAGATTTTGCAAGAACATGAACGAAAAACGTGAAGTTAACGTTAAGTTAATTTCTTTTTGCACTTTGACAGCTTTTACTATCTGTAAGGAAATGACTCAGTGTCAGTCAGCTGGTTTAGGTGCAGCAAGAAGGGAGGAGTTGGAACTCAGAGTTTGTTGAAGAAAACCTGCTAGCGAGTGGGTTTAGTTCACTGTTATCACGGTAACTGACTCAGAGTTAACGTCGATGCTTTGTCTGGAACAAAAAAATCAGAGTTTCTCTTATCTTGGGATTAACAAACTCAGATATGTTAGCTAGACCTGCTTCTCGGAATAGTTCCCTGCGCTGGCAGGTATTCTTGTAAACAACTAAACTACTCCTGTTAATGTCTCACCTGATGGTTTTAGCTCCTCCTCCTGTGCTGGTTTCGCTTTACTTAAGCTGTTTGTGTCTGCAGATGGAGGATGAGATGATTCAGTGTGTGGTGTGTGAGGACTGGCTGCACGGCCGGGTGAGTCATCAGTTTACCTGTTCCTGCACTTGTCTGGTGTGCCTCTCCTGACTCTTCTCCAAAAGTTGATTCTGTTCATCTGGTTTCAGTCATTATGCAAATGTATTTGTAGCACTTACGTGGAGTTACATAAAGTACCAATGGATAATTACCAAAGTAATGAGTAATTTGGGCTAGTGTCAGAAGACTGAGAACGACTCTTAGAGCTCTGGTACACGAATGACAGAGAAACCAGACAAACACAGTTGTGTGGCTTTTAAAAATACTTTAGTGATGTTAAGCCTTGTAAAATAAATTTGTAAACAACACAGTATCACAACAGGTTTTAACAGAATGTCAAGTATAAAAATTTTTCCCCGAAGTAGCAAAAATCTACAATCCTACAATCCTACAATCTACAATCCTCTACTTGTACAGTAGAGGATTGTAGTCCATCAATGTGAAAATGAGTGTGCGTGTATATGTATATCGTCTCCTAGGATCTTGGGTTGGCTCGCCATCCAGTGAACACTGGAACACTCTGGGTTCTGGAATCGCTGACCTGGTCTTTGGATTCGTCCCATATAAAAACCTGACCTATAAACAATGGCCAAATATATGTCACGTGCCCTTTAAGGATAACTTTCACAAATTAAACTAAAGTAGTGTCACAGTGCAGTAACAACTATTCAGATCAGCTATCATCAATTCAATCATCATCAGTTCAGTCACGTTGTACAACATTAAAATATCAAATTTCAAAGTTCAAAGTATCAATATCCAAAATTTCACAGTATCAAGGTTCAATTATTTGTAACCTGCAGTAACATTAAAGATTATCTACAAGGTTTTAAACATTCAGGAATTATAGTCACCATATAATTCACTTTCATTGTAAACATTAATTACATCCATCAAAAAAACTCACTGTACATATATATCCAATCACAAATAAATAAGTATATTACCCCTTTTAAGAAATGGAATAATATGCAAATGCTTATCAGAAATTGAACAAAGTGCAAATAATCACTTTCAATAACACGTAAACACAAGGGCTCAGTCCACAAATAGGAGTACTAAAATAGACGTGCTTAATCCCGCTTGTACCATAGGCCTACTAGTACAGGTGGAAATACACTAAAAATTACCTCCAAGTGTTCAATACTGAGTATTGTAAAACAACCGATTGACATCAAAATTTAAACAGGAAGTAGGATAAAGTCTGCTTACAATTATCTCTCATAAAGTTATTTTTAGCTGCTTTAACCATTTACAGCTTTTCACATGTTAATGACTTAGTTAATGATCTAACTAGCATAACAACAGTGCGTTTCAGAGACATGCAACAACTGTACCCACACTCCGCACATCACGTGTCTGATTAGCCACATTTAGCTTACCGGCGTCGAGTGGATGCTCAGCGTTTATGTGAAGCCACAGCTCAGTAAACCTTCCGGTTTCGCTCTGCCCTTGACGACAACAAGTGCAAATACATAATTTGTGAAAAATATCAGTTTAGATGGTATTTTTTTTAAACTCGTTAGAGGTTAATTTCTCCAGCTTACCGATAACAAAAGTTTTAGTCCGTCTGCTCTGTTCGGCTGTAGAAGCAAGAGACTGAAAACTTGGGAGCTGGTACTAAGGAGGGATAAGAGCTGCCTAGAGCTTCACCGATTGGGTGACATGCGAGGAGTGGAGTAAAACAATAGGCTCTCATCAGAGCTCATCAATCCTCTGAGAAAACTTAACCCTTGTTTGACCAGAGCATATCATATATAATCTGCGTCCCTTCTACGTTTAAATAAATATTTTGATCTCATTTCACTTTCATTAACAGGGACAGTAAGAACAGAACAATGAACATTAAATGTTTTAATTTTTCTTCTCTTTTTGTTTGAGATGATTTTAGGAACTGGGTTACATATTGTTTATAAGATTGGGGAAAACTGCAGTCAACTGAGACTGAAGAAGTCACTTGGATGAGTGACAAAACGTTTCTCCCACAAAACGCTACGTCCAGATGAACAGAATTTACTTTTGGAGATTTACTTTCCTGGATGATTGAGAATGCATCAAGATCTCCTGACTCTTGTACCTGTATATTGTTGCAGCACCTGGGCTGTGTGGTTCCAGACTGCGTGGAGCTTCAGGAGATGATCTGCGAGTCCTGTATGAAAACACACTCGTTTCTCTGGACCTACGCTTCGCACCTAGCAGGTAAAGCGTCCTGTTATCTTACAGTACTAACCTGGCACAAACATACTGTCATACACATGTTGTGCACTTCCTGTGTGTCTATGTTTGTGTGTGTGATGCACTTCCTGTTTTAGTACCGGGTGGAGCAGCGGAGGTGAAGGAGGAAACGGCAAAAGAGCCCACCATTCCCATCAAAGAAGAAGAGGTGAGGGGGTCACAGCAGTTTGCATCACACTCACTGATCAGGGTTGATTAATCAATAATCCAAAATCTGGCAGGTTGATGATGCCATTGAGCCTAGCTGCAAGCGGAGCCATGAGGAAGTGGAGCCGAGGTGCAGACTGAAGGAGCTGCAGGTAATTGGTCAGAAAAGAGTCCAATCAGGAGCTGTGTTCTGGCCTTCACCGTGGCGTTCCAAACTCTGCTCCTGCAGAATTTGCCAGGTACTGTGTCTGTGTTTAGTGTGTCTGAGCATGCTCTGATTGATATATAATGAGATTTTACTGAAGAGATTTATTTATTTATTTATTTATTTATTTATTTATTTTTTTACTCGCCTGGCGGACCGACCTGTGTGCTTAGCTGCGCCTGCTTGAAGCTGGTCTGTCCTTCCTGTTGGACGAGTCAGACACAGTCCTCGCCTACGAAAACAAAGGAAAGAACAGTGAGCAGAGACGACAGGAAGACGACCCTCTGATGTCAGCGCTCGACAACCTGAACCACGTGCAGCAGCTCGAGATCATCCATGGTACTGATACTACTACTACTACTACTTATGATTGTAATATTACACACGCGAAGTTGTAATAATTTGGTAAAAAAAAAGAAGTGTGAGAAACTGAGTCCAGTCATTCAGGACCAATAAGTTTGAGTGATGATTTGCTGTGTGACTTTCTTATTCTCTCACATCACTGAGGAGAAAGTTTGGTCCACACTTGTTTACAGTATTACTTCAGTTCATTTAGTTTTGCAGCATTCATTTATGCACAGCTCTCTAAATGTCCCACCACAGTCTCAGTCAGGCAGCACCTTGATACATTTCTTTTTCGGTCGTTCTGTTTGAGCTTTGCTGCTGTGCTTGGCGGGACAATTGTGCCGGTGTGTGTGGCTCGCCATCTGCCCCTGTCAGCTCTACTTGTGGGTTTTCTTTTCTTTCTTCTTCTTCTTCTTTTTTTTTTGCCTGTCCTGTTCGGCACTGTAGCAATCGCAATTAATGCCTGAAGGCCAAGAAAAATGCCCAATGGATATACTGTATTTTTTCCAAGTAGATCATTATTGGTCCACTTTATTCATCTTTGTTATTGTTTTTTATTTATTTATTTTTTGTTTAATTTTTAAGTCATTGTTGGGTCTGTGTTTCCACAAGCCCCGCTAATTCTAGAGACTTATTCATCATGAAGAAAACAAGACAGTCTTGTTGTTCGATTATTTGCGCAAGGGAGGCCTCGTTTGTGTCCACCACGAGAATGACCCCGACTCTGACCTCCTCCTGCTGCCTTTTTATTGAGAGACAGTTCACACAAAACACGTCATAGGAAAGCAACGCCCACTTGGTTCTAAGACAAGGCATTGTTTGTATATGTGTGAACTTCTGTATCTAGGTGTGTGTGTGTGTGTGTGTGTGTGTGTGTGTGTGTGTGTGTGTGTGTGTGTGTGTGTGTGTGTGTGTGAGACCTCCTGCTGACCAAAGGGTCATAAACGCAGAAAGCTTACATCAAAAAGAAGCAGATCTTCCAGATAGGATGTATCTGCAATAAAACATTACAGCCCCCCACCCAGAACCTTGAGAATCTGGGGGGAAGGACAGTGGAATCCTTTTCATCAGAGTTGGCAAGCATAGAAATGACAACATTTAACAATTCACTCTAATAGTTATTACAAATGGAACAGACTTGACTGGAGGATAGGAAAGGGAAAGACGTAGACCAGAGAAGTTAATGAAAAACAGAGGGAAAGAGGGAGTGAGAAAAGATATTAAAAAGTCCACTGAATCACCTACTGGAAGAAAAAAAAAAACAAGCAGAAGGAGAACAACACAGTAGGGAGACTACAGCAACAACCTAGATAAGTAAAAGTAAATAATAAATATTGAATGTTCTTGAGCAGGACACAAGCCTGACAACGCACGGTATGCTTTGAGACAGCAGCCAAGGAAGATATAGTGTGTATCTGTGCACGCCTGTGAGCACGAGCATGCTTGTATTCAAAAGGTTTCCCCATGTAACTATCTGATGAAGCAAGCACGGAGGAGATCCGGGCGCCAGAGCAGTCTGAGCCCCGGACCCAGAGGCCCGAGGCCCGAGGGCACCCAAATTTCCGGAAGGGGCCCGACCGATCAATGGGTGCCAGGCCTCTGCCAAGCAACCACCAAAAGTGAGTCAGTGCATACCTGAGTGCCCAGCCCCGAACATCGAGAAACACCAATGCACCGATGGTTGAGGGTATCTGAGATGTTCCCAGAGAGGTGAAGTCTAATGGTGTGTTCACACCGAACACGATAGACGTGAGCGAAAACGCCCCAAACGCCCCTAATTTGACGCGTGCACATTCGCGTGTCCAAGAAAACTCCATCGCGCCTCAGAAATGCATATTTTGACGTGCGTGAACCGGAAATGTAGGAGGAATGTGGGAAGAAGTTGTGCCAGACCGGTATCTTTGCTAGATGGCAGCTGTCGAGCTAGTGTTTGAAGAGAGAGTCTCCCTTCTCTATTTACTGTGGAGAGCAGAGCAGCGGCGTTAAGGACGTCCTCGCCGTACCTGGGTTCATCAGTGCTTCCTGTACATCTGATGCTACAATTACATACCTGTGGGTGCAGCAGCAGGAGCTCAGGGACTGGGAGCCCGGAGAAGCAACAGGGGATGCTCTGCTGCAGAATCAGTTGGTTCTATCAAGACGGTATTAAATGTTAACAGGTTGAAAACAATAGTCATATTGTCAGAGAAAGTATATATAGTGGTCCCTCATTTATTGCAGCAGGGGTTCTCAGAATAACTAGCCCCCCCCAGGTCAGCGGCTTCCCCACTGACCTGGGGAAGCCGCACAAAAGCGGCTTCCCCAGGTCAGTGAAAACTTTCAAAAGAGAAATGAATGAATTTACCAGGTTGCCCGATCTCTTCACATATCTTCCTCCACTTTATACACTGTTTTCCCCACACACATGAACATTAGTCACAGTTCTCACAAGTTGATTCTCAAAGTGCAAACCTTTGTAGATTGCAAAACGTAAAAGTATTATTATGCCGTGTTTTGTCTTCATCTGCCCGCCACTTTCGTGCGCCTTTTTCCCTCGCGGTGCAGGTGTCTATTTCTGAATGAGGGTCATAGTTATGGGTGTTTTTGTGCTGTTTTTTCTATTGAACGTGATGGTTATCAAAACCAAACGTGATAAATTTGGCAAGCGCAGGAGACACAGCACAGAAGAGATTTGTCAATCAGGCTACATAATGCAATGCTGCACTCCAATAAAAAAAAATCAGCAAAAAAGCAAAGCAGTGACGGATGAACAGCGGGACCACTGTGTGCTGTTTATTAATAAACAATAAAATATATTCCTATATGACAAGATGCATAAAAGCAGAACGGTATTTGTACGTCAGTGGGAAAATAGCGGTGGCTTGCTAGCTTTTGTGCGGCTTCCCCAGGTCAGTGAAAACTTTCAAAAGAGAAATGAATGAACTTACCAGGTTGCCCGATCTCTTCACATATCTTCCTCCAAGCTCGGTCCTTTTTATTCCTGTCTCGGTACAGAAAGCAGCTGGTGTCGTACAGCTCCGGGTTGTTTGCTACGGCGTTGATTAGCCTTCCCTCCATTGAAGAATGAAGGGCTCTGACTGGATCTGCCCCTTTGACCTAGGTCACAGCCACGTCACCAGGCTCCTGATTGGTTGTCGTGGCGCGATTTGACGCTGGAGTTCAGATTTTTCCAACTCGAGCGGTAGACACGAAACGCGCGTATGCACAAAATGCAACACAAAAACTCATGCGCTTGGTTTTTTTCGCGAGTCAAACGCGCCAGACGCGCTACACTGACGCGCGTTTCACGCGTTTTGGCGACGCAAATCTGCTTCTGAATTTTCACGGGACCTACAATCGCGTGTCATCGCGCTTTTCCATTGACTTTACATGTAAACTTGACGCTCTGTTCGCATCTATCGCGTTCGGTGTGAACACACCGTAAGACCCGACCTTCACCGAGAGGTGAAGTCTAAGACATAGACAAACAGGCACACACAGACACAAACATGCATTCCTGCCCTCATGCACACATATACCAATACTCAACACTCGCCCACCATTGAGACAAACAGAAATTAACTTTGTACACACACTCCCCAAACATACTCTATACCCTCAGTTCCAGGTGCCATCACACCCAGAGGGGCAATCTATCCCTAGACCCAGGAGATGTTGCCCTTTGCCCTGGGAAGGAGGCAAACAGACTGCTTAAAGTGTATATATTAGGGCTGTCAGTCGATGAAAATATTTAGTCGCGATTAATCGCGTACTTATCAATGGTTAACTCAAGATTCATCCCAAATTAATCACGGACTTTTAAAAAATTTGTTCTAAAGGAACTTAGAATACTTAGATGCTTTTCATGCTTCTAATACCCTTAACAGTATGGGAGTGAACAAATATACTTGCTTTATGCAAATATGTTTATTTTTATTGCAACAATTCAAAACAATCAAAAGTCCAAAATATTCTTTAGAAAAACCTCAAAGGTACTGAATGCTCAAAAATATGCTGAAAGGAAACTTAAGCATACACTCCCACACAATGTAACTGTTTAATTTACCATTAGACAGTTAAGGCTCACAAAACATATTTCCATCTAAGTGTGGGAGACACAGTACACATTAAAAATACAATAAATAAAATGCATATGTAATAATACTTAATACTTACAGTGTCTTTGACTAAAACAGTTTGGCTGTACTTGTTGCTCTCCAGTTGCATTTAGCAGAAGCTGAACAATGCAAGCTTCTTCCTTTTTCAGTTTTCCTAACAAAACATGAACATGGAAACACCACAAAGGAGAAAGGGAAGAAAGAACTAAAAACATACAGTGCATGGGTTGTCCCTATTACTTTTGTTTCTTTGCACTGAACCAGTTGCTCAAACAGACAAGCATTTTGACATTTTCAGATGACATGCCCAGAAAGTGTGACCCACCTGACCCCAACGCAGGAAACTACACCCACCCATAACCCCTCACATGGTATGGATGTGGCAGGTATTGCCAAGTACTTGCATGCAAGGTATGCCATCTCACTGTGTGCCCCTTCATGCTTGGGCCACCATTTCTGGGGACAGTCCTCTATGTCAACAGTTGGCTCTGCCCAGTATCACTCCACACATTTCTCAATGCAATCCTCTTCTTCATCAGATGAAGACTGAAGCAAGCACGAGAGCTGATCTTTTCTTAGATGGCTCAAATGTTACTGGTTGTTCAAGCTGCGCAGGCCTCTGCCTCTCCCTCAGCAATGCACTGATCAAGCGCCACACCTCAGCCCTGTCAGGTCTGCTCAGACACTTAAGATCCTTAAACCTAGGATCCACATGATGTTAGCTTTTTCCTTGCGCTTCTCCATTTCTGTTTTGAAGGTCACCCTTGAACTTAACCATGTAAGCTGGATCGTCCTCAGAGACCTCCATCACTCGCAACTGGTGACACAAAGCTGGCAACACCACTGAGCAGGAAACAAACTTCTCCCCTCCCTCCATAGAGAAATACACTTCATTAAGAATTTGTTACATTCACTCACATAAGGTTAAAATATTTTACACACACACACACACACACACACACACACACACACACACACACACACACACACACACACACACACACACACAAACATTCCTATGTCAAAAGTGGTAAGAGGAAATATTAATAAATTACCTGCAGTGTTCCAGCAGTCTCCAGCTTCTTCAGTTGTTGTTGATGGCATTGTGACATTGGTTGCATGTAGTGCCAGTGCATTTCTTGAGTGGTTCTCGATCTCTTAGAACACACTTGATCATTTCCAAGGTTCTGTTCCGTCTTGTTGATACGTCCTGTGTAAGTGACTCTTTCTTATGAAAATTTGCAATTTGCTGTTGTTCGATTCCCCACTGTCTAGCCACCGGCATAAAGTGCTTAGCGCACGTGTCAGCAAAGTGCCTCTCCTCCGTCTTCATAACAGTCACAGCATTCAACTGAAGTTCCCACTCTGGTGAAAAATAATGCGCTGTTACCCCTATGTTTACTTAGAGAAGTCCAATAGTCTCTGGTGAGTGCAACCGTGTTGGTCAGCCCCAAAGCCTCCACGACTTTGGCTTACACAACTTGTATGAAGATGAGAATCTTTGTCCATCTTACAGTGGTGGCTCTCAAAGGGAATTCATACGTGCAGTTGTTGGATGCTATGCTATGTGGAGGATGCTCATCCTCCACAATGTTAATCGACCTGCAAGCTGTAGCCACCCATTTTGCTATGGCTGTTGAAAGTTTGTTGGTTGTAGAATTGTCCAGACGTCTCCTTTGAAAGGTATCCAGCGTGGTCTGCCTTTGGTGAGAGGGAGGAGGGCTCTCTGCGTTAGCTGTGTGCTTGGCTAGCAAGTGGTATTTGAGACTGGACGTAGTACGTCCAGGGAACGGGGGTGCCTAACTCAGTTCAGCCACCACCGTTTCTTGGAAACCAATTAAGGCCAGGGTGCCTGGGCCCATCCAGACCGGGGCCCCCCACTGTAGTAGCACCATCAACCGCCACAGAGCCCATGGCGGCCCACCTGACCCCAACGCAGGAAACTACACCCACCCCATCATATAATCATCTTCCAGACTACATAAGAAAATAGACACCCAGATTGAGTTCATTCTGCACCTCTGCTAGAGCTCTCCCTCCATCTTCAGAGGGAACTGCTGGAGAGCAGAGACCTCGTGCAAGGATGTAACAACCTCCCCGCCAGCTGAAGTGGCCCCCAGTTCCGTCAATGTACCAGGGCTGGCACGTACCCACCCACAACCCCAGCGACACCAACCAGAACCCAAGCCCCCGAGGCCTAGCCCGGAAGCGGAGCACCCCAGAACCCTAAGCCTGCCCCGGAATCACACCGCGGCAGCCAAGCTACCAGGCCAGTAACCCTCTTCTGCCAGCACAGACCCTCCCCCAGCTCTGCTGCACGTAGCCACCAGGAAAACACTACCCAAGAGCCACCAGAGCCCCAACAAGGTCATGACCACAGCCCCTGGGTTGAGCCCTCCAGGAAAAATGTCCCTAGGGAGTCCCCAGATGCCCCAAGCACGCACCTACTCCTACATCAACCACAATTGCAAAGGCGGGACAAAACCATGACTGGGATTTCTAATCACTTGAAAGGTTTTTAAGCATACCTGAGAGCAGAAGTTTTGGTCTAAGCCGACTGATAAATCTGCTTTCCACTTTGCAGAAGGGATGTTGATTGATCTATGTTGTGTATTCTAAGGAGCTTGGAAAGAAAAGTGTCAACTTTTGGATTACTTAGAACCTTCACAGATATATTTTGTGTATTTTAGACAGTAATTTGGGTTTAAGATTAAGACATTGTACCACACTTGATTGTGTTTGTAATAACTAGTACCGTATTTTCACGACCATAAGGCGCACTTAAAAGTCTTAGATTTTCTTCAAAAAGTACGGCGCGCCCTATAGCGCAGTGCGCCCTGTGTGTTGTAATGAGGACGTAGTAGAGAACACCATGAGAACGCTAAAGGGTGAAGTGTGGCCGAGTTGGAGGAAAGACTCGAGCGGTGGATCATCGAGCAAAGAACGAGCGGGAGAAGCGTTTCGACGGTCACCATTTGGCTAAAAGCAGTTTCACTTTCACTTTTTATGAAACGGTGCCATTTTTCCATCAGGACCGGGACTACGGTAGCGCAGCAACTTCCAGCGGATTATAATGAAAAGCTGGCCATCTTCCGCTCCTACTACAGCAAACACATCGGCGACAAAAACATCCAGCCCAGCCACATCACTAACATGGACGAGGTCCCGCTCACTTTTGACATCCCGGTGAGTCACACTGTGGAGAAGAAGGGGACCAGCACGGTAGCGATACGCACAACGGGGTATGAAAAGTCGTCTTTTACTGTTGTGCTTGGCTGCCATGCTAATGGACAGAAACTGCCGCCTATGGTGATTTTTAAGCGAAAGACTTTGCCTAAAGAGAAGTTTCCAGCAGGAATCATCATTAAGGCAAATGAAAAGGGCTGGATGGATGAGGAAATGATGAAAGACTGGCTGAGGGAGGTGTATGTAAGGAGACCAGGTGGTTTTTTTCCACGCATCACCATCGCTCTTAATCTGTGACTCTATGCGTGCCCATCTCACAGCCGATGTGAAAAAACTAGTGAAACAAATGAACTGTGAGCTATAATGGTTGTATTGATGTATAGCAACTTGAAATGCTCCCAAAAATGGCACTACAGCATGTAAAAATATAATATAAGCTCTGGCGGACTTGGTTCTATGGTATGGAGCGCCAGGACTGCCATAATGAATTAATTAAATACACCATTAAATAATTAATTAAATGTGTCAATAATTAATTAAAATTGGAATTAATTAATTAAATAAATAGTTGACACATGTAATTAATTAATTATTGACACATTTAATTAATTATTTATGTATTTCACATTTTAATTAATTATTGACACATTTTAATTAATTATTGACACATTTAATTAATTAATTATTGACACAATTAATTATTTATGTATTTCACATTTTAATTAATTATTGACACATTTAATTAATTATTGACACATTTAATTAATTATTTAATGATATATTTATTTATTTCATTTTGGCAGTCCTGGCGCCTGGCTCTCATCATGAAATAATTTTATCTGTCAGCCTCACCCATCAAACTCAGGGGGCGGGGTTAACGCTGCCCATGCAGCTTCTCTAACATTTGATTGGTTGCCGTGCAAAGTAAGTCAAAACAGGTCGATCCTAGATAATCGATTGCTTGTGTAGACTTGGGGCAGCCAGGTATCGCAGAATGCAGATCAAATCACAGGCAGCAATGGTGGTGGTGTAGTTTTAAAATACCCCGTTTTTCTGTCACCAGCTACACTTTTAACAGTGTTTTAGCCGCGAATGTCGCGACGTATGTCTGGTCAGGTTGTCAACATAGAACATGTTTGCAAAAGTGCTCAGATGTTTTCAGAGATTTCACTAGCTCTGCTAACAATTAGCATTCAGAGTGCATCCAGGGGGTTACGTTAACTGGTTTGTTTACATATTCCACTCTCCGTGTTCCACATGTTGCATTCGCAGATTCTCATTTTCACCGAACGATCGTCTCTTTCCGCCTGGTCTTGTGTCTCTGTGCTTCTGTAACATAAAGAACGAGCTGACATTTTTCTCACGAAACCAGCGATCAGCTCAGCAGACCCTCAGTTTACCTGCATGCATCCTCCTCCTCATCTGTCAGCTGTTTAACACCTGCTGCTAATTCAAGAAACACGCCTACGTTACCTGGTGATAGTCAGGTAACGTAGGCGTGATAGTTACCTGGTGATAGCCCAGTTAAACTGTGATAGTCACAGTTTAACTGGGCAGCCGGTGCTCGATATAAAGCAATGTCAGCGCATTTTTCTGCACAAGATGAGTAAATATAGTGTTTTCCCCGAGCGCTGTTTTATTTACAACTGAGCAAATCGGTTTGGCTGAGGTTAAAGTTACGTTTCATAACTGCATAGTTTCACAGACGTTTAATGGTTCACTGGCACATGTGTTAGACTGAACTATCATCTAAATATCATCTGTTTTTTAATAGTTATTCAACTGTATTCTAAGCACCAGCTGTCTGTTAGAATGTGATTTTTTTTCTCTCTCTCTGTTGGCAGAGGTATAAAAATGTGCAGGAAAATCTTATGTCAACACTCTCTCTCTTTTTTTTTTTTTTTTTTTTTTTTTTTGCTTTTTCGGTCATGTTATGTTTACCTGTCAAAGGCTTGTTACAAACTATGAAACACATCGTGCAGACTTCTGGATGTTAGAAGAAAACTAATACTGCTCATGAAGGAGACTAAAGGCAGGAAGGTGTCCTTTAAAACTAAACATGTTAATAGGACCTCCCTATTTATATCATAGTCTATGATATAGCACGTGTATTTCAGTAATAGCCTGCTGATTTCAGTGTAGTGGTGAACAGTCGCACAGCTCACGTAGGCGTTATCTGTGATTCTCCTTAACTATAATTTATCCAAGTTAACTTCAGTTAACCATTCAGACAGTTCTTTTGCAATGAAAAACATAAACACCCATGCTGCCGGTAGGTTTCCTCAGTGCCAGCTGTTAACATTATAGCTGCTTATGCAGTAACCATGGTAACCACGGACTCTGAGCGGCTGGATCGACGGAGGTCAGACAACAATTTTACATGTATGATCTTAAAACAGGACACAGCCACTATACGTGCTGGCCTCATATAAAATGTGAAGGCAGACTGAATCTATGTTTGACGTTTGTTTATATCTAATCTTCCTTTTCAAACATTTAAACAGCAGCGAGTCTGCAGCTGAGGGAATACAAACTTAACATAACTCAAATTATCGGAACAGGTTTGCTCCTTTATTGGATTCATTTGGTGATTTATTAAATGTATAACTGTTATTCTAATCTGCTGCTGAGTCTCTTACACTTTTCTTTATGCTGTATATTTTCACGTCTCTGGAATAGTTGGAAGTTAGATAGTCAGCTGGGAAACTTTGTGTTAACTCATGGAGCTGTGGATATGCTGACCTCGCTGCGTGGTGTACAGAGCGAGGTCAGCATGATTAATATTCACAATAAAAATATTAGCCGAACATCATGAAGTCTGTATGTGTTTCATAGTGTTGAACAACCTTTGTACAGTTAAAGCCAGCAGTTACTACATGACAGAATCACCAACGCTATCTCTTTTATGCGTTTATACACAGGTCACGCTGATTACTGAACAAAAACCCAAAGATCAGATGTTAAACAGATTTATTTGCTCTCTCTCCTCCTTAAACATGTTTTTAATGTTAGTTATAATTCAGAATTGGCGACTGAAACACATAGGACACATAAGAACATCAGGAAATAAAACACCGATAAATATAACCTCAGTAAAAGAAGTCAGCGGGGGTTACTACAGCTGTGTACCGGGGCCTGCGCTTTGTCGGTGGGATTGCTTGCGAGGCGAGCGGGTCTATCCCACGCTTTGCCATGAGACTGGGCAGACATCTCCGAAATCATCGAAGCACTTTTGCAAAGAGGCTGTATCTTGACAAACCGACCAGACACATGAAGATTAAACCACTACATTCTCGGCTAAAAAAAAATATTAAAACGGTATTTGGTGACACACAAACAGGGTTTTTCAAAGTTCAGTTCTGTTAGCTTCCACATGCCGGTTGTTGTGTGCTAGAAACAATGGCCACCAGGCCAAAGCAATGGTTTTGACTCGATCAGCATTAACCCCGCCCCCTGAGTTTGATGGGTGAGGCTGACAGATAAAATTATTTCAAGATGAGAGCCAGGCGCCAGGACTGCCAAAATGAAATAAATAAATATATCATTAAATAATTAATTAAATGTGTCAATAATTAATTAAATGTGTCAATAATTAATTAAATGTGTCAATAATTAATTAAAATGTGAAATACATAATTAATTAATTACATGTGTCAATAATTAATTAATTAATTCCAATTTTAATTAATTATTGACACATTTAATTAATTATTTAATGGTGTATTTAATTAATTCATTATGGCAGTCCTGGCGCTCCATACTATGGTAGGTCTTAATGGGTTAAATGAGAATAAGAAAGAAACGTATTTCTTTGTGCCCCCCTTTCCCTGTTAATGCCCTACCCCTGCACACTTACCAGCTGTCAGCTACCGTTCATAACTTCCGTTCAACTCATTCATGTCACCTAAAAGGTAAACCTGTTTCTCCATCACCTGTTCAACAGTGGTGGTATCGCGCATCGCAGTTTTTTCCCCCCTCAGTACTCTTTTAACGCACACGTGAAATCTTTGCTTTTATGCAGGTGCTCACACTAACTTAACAATTCTGTAAGTGGACTCTGTAAGAAGAATGTTTGAACCTGCAGAAAGTCTATGAACAGATTAAATAGTCCTGATTATTTTTCTTGCAGGATACAATGACATGAAAACTGAGCTGAAGGACTTCCTGCAGAGATTTGCAGCTGAAGGAAAAGTGAGTCTTCCACCTGATAGGTCAAGTGTCTTGTGACTGTTCTGATAGGTTAACTGATATAATTTAACTATTCTATGATAGGTTGTGACATCTGATGACATTCGTCAGTTCTTCGAGCAGCAGAGTCGTAAAAGACGCAGAGTTGATGCCGGAGAGTTCTACTGCACCTGATCCCCCCTGACCTCGCCTCCATCTGCTGATCTTTCATCCCTGATTAAATGGAACCTGTTGTGTGTTTCCTGTTTTAACTTTTCTATAAAATCTGTCTGACATGTTGAACAACCTCTTTGTTTCTCAGTATTGTTTCCTTTTTAAACAATCTAATAAAACAATCTGAACATGGCAACATTTGGAGTTACTTCATGATCAGTCAACTGATTAGTCAATCAATTCTGCCAACTAATCCTCTTATGAATCAGCTGATAGAATGATTGAAAACTGAAAAACAGCTCAGAGACAATAAATACTTAAGAAACAAAGTTTCAGTTAAAGAAAAAAAAGCTAAATGTGTGAATGTGAAAGAGTAAAGAACCAGAAAATATGAAAAACCAAACTACAGAGGCCAAATCAATAACAAGACTATTCAGGTGGGTTTTTAAGCGATCAATAATATTCAGATGTTATTTTTAAAACTTAGTTTATTTTAATGATCTGATTGATGTTATCTAAGATGAGGCTAACGCAGCTGGCGCTGTCATCTCATTGGATGGCCACTTAAACATCCACAAATATTTTGAAAAATGTAGTGTTTTTCTTTATTTTAAAAAGACAAAACTGTGAAAGTAAGCACAATTTTTTTCCCTCACTCTTACTTAACTGAAGCCTTTCATTGAACTACTAAATAAACAAATTGGTACTCTCTGGCCAGGCATGTGGCAGCACTTCTTCTATCATTCTGTTCATATTTAACAAAAATGCTGCCATAAGGGTACACATTAGTTTTTGACTGCTAGTGAAAATGGTTTTCATTACAAATATCTCTAACTGAAAACCACATGCAGGATAATTGGGTTTATCAGCACTATTAACAGTGTAAGAATCACACACCAGTAGAGCTTTGGACACATCCCATTTGAGCCAACAGATTACATTTTCTCTGATATATTTGTTGTCAGGTGCAGTTGCAGCTACAGTTACTGTTGCTATGATGAGAGGAGCTCCGTAGCCTAGAGAGAATCCAATGGCCAGCATAGATGCTTTAGACAACCCCCCAAAGACATTAGTTGTACGGTAGAGCAGCAACAAAGCTGAGGCAAACATCCAGAAAAACAGAGCTAGGTAGAAAAATGGATTAAAAAAAAGGTAGCTGCAGTGCACGCTGGGTTTTTTTTTTTTTTTTTTTTTGAACTTTTGCATCTGAAATGGCCGCTCCAATTATAAACCAAATGTTTGCAATCAGGAGGGACAGTAATGTTGACTATGGCAACATGACGCACGTAAGAGGTTTCAGTCGTTATTTTTCTCCATATGAGTCCTTCAATGATGAGACATATGACCAAGGAAATCATGGACAGGCCAACTCCAATGTAGGTTATAATGTCTAAACAGAGTTTCTTTGGAATGTTTGGTGACATGAGGATGGAGAATGAGGTCAGGTGGTTGCAGTTGCAGGTAACAGTTCTGTTAGAGAATTGTGGATCATTATGGTTGTCATTGTGCAAGATGATTAGATCTTTAGCATGAATGTTCACCTCTGTTTTCTACACAGACGCACACTCACGTTTCACTGATCACATCACATGCTCACAGACACATTCACACACACACACACACACATCACATGTTCACTGTTGCAGACACACACGACACATGTTTATATGTATTTTATCTATCGCATGATTAATGAGATGTTTGTGTAAACACTGAGTTAATAAAAGAACTGCAAGAGGGGGCCAGAGTTGGAGTCGTCTGAGGTTTGGGTGCAGAGCTCACAGCTCTGAGATTCTGACTGGGCTCCCCTTGCGCAACTTAAAACCAATTGATCTCTGTTCGTCTGGCTTTGTTCACGGGACTAAGTCTCTGAGTCAGCGAGGCCTGCAAGCACAGACCTAACATTTATTTGGTCCTTCGGAGCCGGACTCCAACAAATGGCCTTTCATTGAGGAGGGGGTAGGACATACCGAAGTCTGTGGACAGCCAGGACACTAGGATGCCCGAAGAAAGCCCTGGAATGTGAATTTGTGGCCAGGCCGGTGAGATAGCGTCTGAACTCCCCTTGGTTGGATGGTGATTGACGGGATCCTGAGACCCTCCCCGTGAACGAGAAGCAGCACAACAGTAAGTAAACAGAGCGCCTCTATAACTGTGCGAATGATCGTAGGGTCCGAGATAGAAACGTGTCACCGTGACTGTGTGCGTTTAAGCAGGAGTGTTGGTCGCGCGAGTGCATGCGATAATTGGTGTGTGGATCGATATTGAAATATCGATTCTTCCGATCCCAGTAATTTATGTTCTAGAATCGATTCTCATATTAAAATATCGATATTTTAGTATTTTGGAGTAAATTTGTAGTTTTTCATTAACAGGAACACAATGGAAAGAAACTATATCATTTGGATCGTCTAAATTGGAAGAAACTACTTCCTCTTACGCCTTTCATAGTCATATGCGAAATACGGCTGTATAAATGTGTCGCAGCCCCTGGCCAGTGTTGCCAACTCCTCAGCAAGAAAAATCACTTTTGGCTATTCTAAAAGTCTCTAGAAGTCGCTAAACGACGTCATCGCCTAATTTGCATGATTGGTCATGCTAATGTCATTGTAACCCATGTTGTAGGAGAGAAAAAAAGAAGAAACAAAGTGAGTAAAAAAACGTCCTAAATGCATTTAGAATTTATTTAGAACTTCATATTAAATTTCTTTTAGCGATTATTGTTTTTTTTAATGCCACAATTCCAACCTTACTCCTTTATCTGCGCTTGGACCTGCAAAAGTGACTCGAAATAGGCACTCTGGTGGAGTTACTTTGTGTGTGTGTGTGTGTGTGTGTGTGTGTGTGTTTAAGTAGTTTTAAACCTTGTGATCCACAAAACAACATAACAGTAAAAGAAGAACTGAACTGATTGCGTTACTGTCAGTGCGGGAGCAGAGGCTTCACTCATACGTGATTCATTTGCAGTTTGGACGCATAGGTGGGAACATCTCCTGCCCTGATAGCAGCTGGGGGTGGACTATCCTCTGCCCGTGAGCGCTTTGGTATGGAACGCCAGGACTGCCATAATGAATTAATTAAATACACCATTAAATAATTAATTAAATGTGTCGATAATTAATTAAAAATTGAATTAATTAATTACTTAAATAAATAGTTATGACACATGTAATTAATTAATTATTGACACATTTAATTAATTATTTATGTATTTCACATTTTAATTAATTATTGACACATTTAATTAATTATTTAATGATATATTTATTTATTTCATTTTGGCAGTCCTGGCTCTTTTGTCCTGGCATTTTGGCAGTCTCATCATGAAACTAGAAAAATTTGCATTTCCTGCGAAAATGCTGTGTGGATGCCTTAACGCTGAAGATGTCTGCTGAAAAAAGCTGAAAAAGTTGAAAAAACAAACAAAAAAATGTTGCCCTGAGCAGGATTCGAACCTGGCACTTCTGGTACTCAAGGCAGGTTCTCATCTCACTGCGCCAAACTCTTTCTCACAAAGAAGAGGTGGAGAGACTGACAATTGTGCTGAAATGAGCAGAAGAGGCTGAGAATTGTGCTGATAAGAGGTGAAAAGGCTGAAAATATTTCAGAAAAGAGGTGAATCAGAAGAATATCTGCTGAAAAGAGGTAAAGAAGCAAAAAGATGAGCTGAAAAGAGGTGTAGAAGCAGAAGTGCTTGCTGAAGATGGCTGTATGTGTAATGACACACTGGAGAGTGTCAAGAAAGCAGAGCGCATGCAAGCAGGGAACATGTGTAGCAACTCTCACAGGATTCGAGCCTCTGCCACCGGGTCTCACGGCAGCTGCCCTACCCTCTGAGCCAAATGAGTTCTGGTCACAAGCAAAGATATGATGAGAGGGAAAATGTGCACTGTGGAGCAGAAGCTCAAATTAGCAGAAAAGAGGTGAAGAGGAAGAACTTTGTTGTGAAATGAGGTAAAGAAACTGAAATTTGTGCTTAAAACAAGTGAAAAAGCTGAACTCTGAAATCCTGCTAAAACAGCAGAAGAGGCGGATATTTTTCAGCTACTCATTGAGCCAAACTGGTTCTCACGTAACTGAAAAAAGGTGGAAAAGCTTAAAATTCTAATGAAAACAGCAGAAGAGGCTGAGATTTGTGCTGATAAGAGGTGAAAATGCTGAACCAATCAGAGGTACTGCTTCTGTCTGCTTCATCAGGCTGTGTACTTGTATGTATTTCTGCCACAGAGAATCTGAGGTCCATATTAGAAAAGCTGGTAAAATCATAAAACTTTTCAGAATTGTAATAAATTATCAATACGAATTACCGGTCTGTGATAGTGTATAAATTTGTAGTTTAAAAAAACATGTTGACCAAGGTGGAATCGAACCCAGGACCTTTGGTCTGAAGAGCCGTGTCATTATCAATCGCGCCACCTGAAAAGGGGGCGGGGCGCCTTAAAAATCAGGGTGATCAGCAGTCAGAATTTGATCGCGGTGAGCGGTGAAAAACGCCGTTTTTTGGAGTTACAAAACGTCGTGTAACTCAAAAACTAGGTGGGATAGAAGCATAATTCTTGCACTGTTTTAAATGCTGTTGGAGATGCATCAGGACTTTCGATTGGTCTTAGGCATGGCGATGCTGGAAGGTTGAGCCCTTGTTCAGCAGACTGAAGGTGAGCTATGCCAGAAGCTGAGAGGACTGACAGATCAATGGAAACAAAAGGTATTTGCCTTGTGTTTGGTGTGTAAAGTTTGCAGTACTGGGAGGAACACTTTCTTGTGAAGTGAACACTTGGATTTTCAGTCATTGTTTTTTGAATTACTGTGGACACATGGCACTGTGCATCAACACGATGAACACCAGTCTTCAACTGAACAGGGCAGAATATTGAGCTCAGCACCTCTGCCCTCAATGAATAGGCATGTTCAGTGACACCCTTTGAAGCAAGGGATTTCACAAGCTGGAATACTTTGTTCTCCTCTGAACTATTCAACATGTTTTGAGCAGTACGACTGTCACAGTAAGCGCAGCACAGACTTTGACAGAAGGCATCAAAGGCACAGGTGTTCATGACACAGTATTGTCCTTTGCCAAGTTTTACTGCACTGTAAACCCCAACAGTCTACCTGACTTATAAAGTTTGTGGATATAACAATTGAAATTCCTCAAAGTTGAAACAACTTAAAACTTTTGTTCTGTTAACGATTCAAACAGTTATAATTGTACATGGCTTAGAAGTTAAGAGTAAATACTGCTTTCTTAATTATGATTTAATTATGGTTTTTTTCCGAGCTCCGCATGTGTATGTCAACTACGTCATGACGTTTTCTCTCTAACCTGAACGACGTTGACAGAAAATTCTGTTCAATATGGCTGCCCTTCTCGAGCGACTGGAGAGCACATTTGGAGAAACTTGTAAGTAAAACGGAACCTTCGTTATGTTTATTTTTTCCGTAAAAAAGCAAGTATATTAATATGTTGCAGGCAAGAACTTCTATTTCGAATGCGCTGTTGTGTTAAAAAGCACAGACCCAGGTGGTGAATAGTGGTTCGCTGTTGTTCGCGCTCTTTTTCAAACATAGATTATGTCGTCAGTTTTAACCGATTAAAACAGTTTTACTAAGAATTACATAAAAAGACAGGGTCTTAATGATATTTTAACGACCACTTGCCAACGCAAGAAAGTTGACGTTTTTACAACAGCAGCCTCATTGTTCGGCAGGTTTTTTTTTCTTCTTCTCATTAGCATGATTCAAAACTGACTTAGCTAGCAGTGGCAACTTCAATCTAAAACAATTGAAATATAGCAAGGTTTTGTATATTTAGTGTGCTAATAAGGTTTTCAATATTTTTATTTTTTCCTTCCAAGGCTGAAGACTGAAGACAAAAGGACAGAAGAAAGAAAAAACTTCAGACTGCAATTAATTTCAGGTGGAGACAGTAAACACAGGTGAGTTGAAAGATCTATTGAAGAGTCCTTTCTTCATGGCCATTAAAACATTTTTAGGTTAAAAGACCCGTGTCATGAATCGCTGTGCGGCAGGCAGGAGTTGGACCCAATTCAATTCAATTTTATTTATATAGCGCCAAATCACAACATAAGTCGCCTCAAGGCGCTTCATAGATACAGAGAAAAACCCAACAATCATATGACCCCCTATGAGCAAGCACTTTGGCGACAGTGGGAAGGAAAAACTCCTTTTTAACAGGAAGAAACCTCCGGCAGAACCAGGCTCAGGGAGGGGCGGCCATCTGCTGCGACCGGTTGGGGTGAGAGAAGGAAGACAGGATAAAAGACATGCTGTGGAAGAGAGACAGAGGTTAATAACAGATATAATTCAATGCAGAGAGGTCTGTTAACACATAGTGAGTGAGAAAGGTGACTGGAAAGGAAAAACTCAATGCATCATGGGAATCCTCCGGCAGCCTATGTCTATTGCAGCATAACTAAGGGAGGATTCAGGGTCACCTGGTCCAGCCCTAACTATATGCTTTAGCAAAAAGGAAAGTTTTAAGCCTAATCTTGAAAGTAGAGATAGTGTCTGTCTCCTGAATCCAAACTGGAAGCTGGTTCCACAGAAGAGGGGCCTGAAAACTGAAGGCTCTCCCTCCCATTCTACTTTTAAATACTCTAGGAACAACAAGTAGGCCTGCAGAGCGAGAGCGAAGTGCTCTAATGGGGTGATATGGTACTACAAGGTCATTAAGATAAGATGGGGCCTGATTATTTAAGACCTTGTATGTGAGGAGCAGGATTTTGAATTCAATTCTGGATTTAACAGGAAGCCAATGAAGGGAAGCCAAAACAGGAGAAATATGCTCTCTCTTTCTAGTCCCTGTCAGTACTCTTGCTGCAGCATTTTGGATTAGCTGAAGGCTTTTCAGTGAGTTTTTTGGACATCCTGATAATAATGAATTACAGTAGTCCAGCCTGGAAGTAATAAATGCGTGAACTAGTTTTTCAGCGTCACTCTGAGACAGGATATTTCTAATTTTAGAGATGTTGCGCAAATGGAAGAACGCAGTCTTACATATTTGTTTAATACGTGCGTTGAAGGAGATATCCTGGTCAAAAATTACTCCAAGGTTCCTCACAGCGTTACTGGAGGCCAAGGTAATGCCATCCAGAGTAAGAATCTGGTTAGATACCATATTTCTAAGCTTTTCAGGGCCGAGTACAATAACCTCAGTTTTATCTGAATTAAGAAGCAGAAAGTTAGCGGCCATCCAGGTCTTTATGTCTTTAAGACATTCCTGCAGTTTAAGTAATTGGTGTGTGTTATCTGGCTTCATGGACAGATAGAGCTGGGTGTCATCTGCATAGCAGTGAAAATGTATGCTATGTCTTCTAATGATGCTGCCTAAGGGAAGCATGTATAATGTAAACAGAATTGGTCCCAGCACTGAACCCTGTGGAACTCCATAATTAATCTCAGTGTGTGAAGAGGACTCTCCATTTACATGAACAAACTGGAGTCTATTAGATAGATATGATACAAACCACTGCAGTGCAGTACCTGTAATACCTACAGCATGTTCTAATCGCTCTAATAGGATATTAAATGGTAAAATGGCCTGCATTTGTATAGCGCTTTACTAGTCCCTAAGGACCCCAAAGCGCTTTACACTACATTCAGTCATTCACCCATTCACACACACATTCACACACTGGCAATGGCAAGCTACATTGTAGCCACAGCTGCCCTGGGGCGCACTGACAGAGGCGAGGCTGCCGGACACTGGCGCCACCGGGCCCTCTGACCACCACCAGTAGGCAAACATGGGGTTAGTATCTTGCCCAAGGATATTTGGCATGCAGCCAGGAGACAGCCTGGGATCGAACCACCGACCTTCTGATTAGTGGCTGACCTGCTCTGCCACCTGAGCTACAGCCACCCAGTATCGAATGCTGCACTAAGGTCTAGCAGGACAAGCACAGAGATGAGTCCACTGTCAGTGGCCATAAGAAGATCATTTGTAACCTTCACTAAAGCTGTTTCTGTGCTGTGATGAGCTCTGAAACCTGACTGAAACTCTTCAAATAAACCATTCCTCTGCAGATGATCTGTTAGCTGTTTGACAACTACTCTTTCAAGGATTTTTGATATGAAAGGAAGGTTGGAGATTGGCCTATAATTACCGTAATTGTCGGGCTATAAGCCGCTACTTTTTGCACAAGCTTTGAACCCTGCGGCTTTTAGTCAGGTGCGGCTTTTCTATGGATTTTCCATGATTTTTGTGATATCGTAAGACGATTTGTTTTGTTTGTTCCGCTGTTGTACGGCACTACGTTGCCTGGCGGAAGGATCGGGGTTCAAGAGTGGTATGTTAGTCACATGTCCGTCCGCCAGGCAACGTAGTGCCGTACGAAGTAGCGCGAAAAACAAACTTCAAAGTAGCGCTACGCATTCAGCGGGAGGCGTGGATGACGAGCGGCGATAAACTTGCGAAAAGCAAGTTATGCCCAACTCCACCGGTGGATTCTGACAGCGTGGAAAAGTGCGAAAACATCCACGATCACCAACGGATTTTGAAGGGCTGGACTGCTGCATGATGGAGAGGAGGACACCGCCACGGCCCTTCTGAGGGTGTTCGACTCTGACACTGACAACGAGGATTTCTTTGGTTTTGAAAGTGACAACGAAGGAGAGAAGCGGAGAGTGGATGACGAAGCCATCCTGAGCCTGTTTGTATCCGACATTGGAGAAGAGGACTTTGGTGGTTTTAGAGCGCAGGAAGAAGAGAAAGATGGTGAATGACTGACTTTTCTTCTTGTTAAAGCCGTGTCACTGCACCTGAGCCTAAAAGGTAGTCCGAATCTATTTTTCTGGTGTGCTGTAGGTTACTGTTATGTACTACATGTGCAAATATGTACCCATAACTTGTTTTTCAAAATATTAATAAAAGGGGTGTGTCTCCAAACAGCCATCTCTTTCCTGACAATTCCCTTTGTGCATATTCTCTTACATATGATAAGTCAACATTGAAACACCTGCGGCTTTTAGTCAGGTGCGGCTAATGTATGTACAAAACAGGATTTTCCCCTGATTTTAGCTTGTGCGGCTAATATTCAGGTGCGCTTTGTAGTCCGGGAAATACGGTAGTTTCATCAGTTGTTCAGTTCTTATAAAATGTTGTATAATTGTACCAAATCACTGAGGATACATCCAATGTGTAAATCACAATCAACAATTTTACTGTGATATTCGCTCGTGTTTAGAGAATCTCCATTATCTTTGTTACTGAGTTTCCATTTTTGTAGGGCCAAATTTGTATTAAAAATTAATATTTTCATATGATGTGAAATGACTCAATCATTCCTAATTTTTAGAAGAAACCATTCATTAAGTCCCTTAAGGTGAAGATTTCATATATTGATAATGATAAAATTAACACAAATTAAAGGTTTCACTGATAAACACACAATTTTTCCTTGCTTTGAACCCCATGTTCTATATAGATTACAGCTCTGATCTGGAGAACACTATTTTAAAATACTGTGTAGGGTTTTTGTCAAATGATTAAGAAACAGACTCTCTGTCACAAGAGACAGAAAGGTTGTATCTTAAAAGAAAAGTCTCCAAAATTTGGTAGAGTCTGATGTCATGCAGTTTCATAAACATGTATTCTCCCCAAAGAATGACACCTGAAAACTTTGCGTTAAATGAACTTTTCTTTTCCCTTTTTAGGAGGCGCCTGATATCAACGTGAAACGCACTGCAGTACTTCGTGCCCTTCCTCTATGTCTATGTCTGTGTCAATTTTGGGCTCCTGAGAGGGGTTATCATCCACTTCCTGCTCCACAAAGGCTTTGTGTGGATACTGACGCTTCACTGTACCATCCTGTCTGGCAACCTCTGCTTCTTTTCGTATTTGTTTTGCAGAACAGATCCGCATGTTCCCTTCAATAAAACCAAGATGACGTGCAATGAATTTATCTATCCTTATAGGGAGATTTTCATGCTTGAACAGACCATGTTTAATGTTCTTGAACTCTGCTTCAACATTAGCTGAAGTTGCAGTGAGTTTTTCGCTCTGAAATAGGGGAACCATTTCTCCAGTCCAGAGTGGTAGGTATCCTCCCAATCTAATTAGGTGTGGGACGAGCTCAGGTAGATAGTGCATATTGTCTCGATCACCATGATCTTCAGCATGGCACCTGCTCCTCTCACAAATATCTGCCACCCACTGCCTTAAGTCGGTGTTTATTTCTGTGCATGGATCCAATCTAATGTCTTCTTCTTCCTTGTCATCAGAAACAGACAGTCTCATCTGCAATTTTTCTTTTCAGATTTGATTTGGACACTTCTGACATAATGGGGTTTCCAAAACTGTCACAGCCTTCTGTCTCACTTAATGCCACAATAGCAATGCTGCGTATTAGGACCTTTGCTTCTTCCAAGGATTGGGACTTGACAAGTTGACAAGTTGATCGCACGTAGAAATCCCTCACCCGATGAGGCTTTTTTCTCAAACAGTCCCACTGGCAAATCATTTTGATTAAGTGTGCCACACCCACTCTAATGAAACATTCAATTCAATTCAATTTTATTTATATAGCGCCAAATCACAACATAAGTCGCCTCAAGGCGCTTCATAGATACAGAGAAAAACCCAACAATCATATGACCCCCTATGAGCAAGCACTTTGGCGACAGTGGGAAGGAAAAACTCCCTTTTAACAGGAAGAAACCTCCGGCAGAACCAGGCTCAGGGAGGGGCGGCCATCTGCTGCGACCGGTTGGGGTGAGAGAAGGAAGACAGGATAAAAGACATGCTGTGGAAGAGAGACAGAGGTTAATAACAGATATAATTCAATGCAGAGAGGTCTGTTAACACATAGTGAGTGAGAAAGGAGACTGGAAAGGAAAAACTCAATGCATCATGGGAATCCCCCGGCAGCCTACGTCTATTGCAGCATAACTAAGGGAGGATTCAGGGTCACCTGGTCCAGCCCTAACTATATGCTTTAGCAAAAAGGAAAGTTTTAAGCCTAATCTTGAAAGTAGAGATAGTGTCTGTCTCCTGAATCCAAACTGGAAGCTGGTTCCACAGAAGAGGGGCCTGAAAACTGAAGGCTTTTATTCAATTCCATTACTGTGGGGGGGCTGGTTGACCTTTTGACCTTTACATTTTCATTAATATCTTTAAAACAGATGCAGCACAAACGACAATTTTTGCAGCACATACCAGCACAAACGTAGCACAGTTGATTGACACCAGTTTTGTTTGATTCCATTAATGTGGGGGGGGCTGGTTGACCTCTGATGACCTCTACAAATTTTCTTGAATATCTTTAAAATGATAGCGGCACAAACGTAAATTTTTGCAGCACAAACGTAGCACAAATGTTTGACATCAATTTTGTTCGATTCCATTAATGTGGGGGGGCTGGTTGACCTTTTGACCTTTACATTTTCATTAATATCTTTAAAACAGAGGCAGCACAAACCAGCACAAACGTAGCACAGTTGATTGACACCAGTTTTGTTTCATTCCATTAATGTGGGGGGGCTGGTTGACCTTTTGACCTTTACATTTTTATTAATATCTTTAAAACAGAGGCAGCACAAATGTAAATTTTTGCAGCACAAACGTAGCACAAATGTTTGACATCAATTTTGTTCGATTCCATTAATGTGGGGGGGCTGGTTGACCTTTTGACCTTTACATTTTCATTAATATCTTTAAAACAGAGGCAGCACAAACGACAATTTTAGCAGCACAAACCAGCACAAACGTTTGACATCAATTTTGTTCGATCCCATTAATGTGGGGGGACTGGTTGACCTTTTGACCTTTACATTTTCATTAATATCTTTAAAACAGAGGCAGCACAAACCAGCACAAACGTAGCACAGTTGATTGACACCAGTTTTGTTTGATTCCATTAATGTGGGGGGCCTGGTTGACCTTTTGACCTTTACATTTTCATTAATATCTTTAAAACAGAGGCAGCACAAACCAGCACAAACGTAGCACAGTTGATTGACACCAGTTTTGTTTGATTCCATTAATGTGGGGGGGCTGGTTGACCTCTGATGACCTCTACAAATTTTCTTGAATATCTTTAAAATGATAGCAGCACAAATGTAAATTTTTGCAGCACAAACCAGCACAAACATTTGACATCAATTTTGTTCGATTCCATTAATGTGGGGGGGCTGGTTGACCTTTTGACCTTTACATTTTCATTAATATCTTTAAAATGAAAGCGGCACAAACGACAATTTTAGCAGCACAAACCAGCACAAACGTTTGATACCACTTTTGTTGGATTTGAAGAAGGTGGGGGGGCCAACTTCACTCACATGCTTAATGGCTCAAAACACCTTATCCAATTATAAACTGATACGCACCTACTGGCATGCCCCTTTTAATTTCTTCATAAATGTTATTTAATGTTATTATTACGGCAGCACGGTGGTTAGCACTGTTGCCGCACAGCAAGAAGGTCCTGAGTTCAATTCCACCATCACGCCAGGGTCTTTCTGTGTGGAGTTTGCAGGTTCTCTCGCCATGTTTGCGTGGGTTCTCTCCGGGCTCTCTCCAAAGACATGCAGCTTCTGGTGATAGGTTAATTGGTTAATCCGAATTGCCCATAGGTGTGAATGTGAGTGCGAATGGTTGTCTGTCCCTGTGTGTTGGCCCTGTGACAGACTGGCAACCTGTCCAGGATGTACCCTGCCTCTTGCCCTATGACAGCTGGGATAGATTCCAGCACCCCCTGCGACCCTTAAAAGGATAAGCAAATGGATGGATGGATGGAATTTTATTAATATCTTTAAAATAATAGCACCACAAACAAAATTTTTTGCAGCACAAACCTGTGACATCAACTTTTGTTTGATTTGGGTGATGTGGGGGGGCTGGTTGACCTTTTGACGTTTGCATTTTCATTAATATCTTTAAAACAGAGGCAGCACAAACGACAATTTTAGCAGCACAAACCAGCACAAACACAGCACAGTTGATTGACACCAGTTTTGTTTGATTCCATTAATGTGGGGGGGGCTGGTTGACCTCTGATGACCTCTACAAATTTTCTTGAATATCTTTAAAATGATAGCGGCACAAACGTAAATTTTTGCAGCACAAACGTAGCACAAATGTTTGACATCAATTTTGTTCGATTCCATTAATGTGGGGGGGCTGGTTGACCTTTTGACCTTTACATTTTCATTAATATCTTTAAAACAGAGGCAGCACAAACCAGCACAAACGTAGCACAGTTGATTGACACCAGTTTTGTTTCATTCCATTAATGTGGGGGGGCTGGTTGACCTTTTGACCTTTACATTTTCATTAATATCTTTAAAACAGAGGCAGCACAAACGTAGCACAGTTGATTGACACCAGTTTTGTTTGATTCCATTAATGTGGGGGGGCTGGTTGACCTCTGATGACCTCTACAAATTTTCTTGAATATCTTTAAAATGATAGCAGCACAAACGACAATTTTTGCAGAACAAACCAGCACAAACGTAGCACAAATGTTTGACATCAATTTTGTTCGATTCCATTAATGTGTGTGTGTGTGTGTGTGTGTGTGTGTGTTGGGGGGGCTGGTTGACCTTTACATTTTCATTAATATCTTTAAAACAGAAGCCGCACAAACCAGCACAAACGTAGCACAGTTGATTGACACCCATTTTGTTTGATTTAATTAATGTGGGGGGGCTGGTTGACCTCTGATGACCTCTAGAAATTTTGATTAATATCTTTAAAATGATAGCAGCACAAACGACAATTTTTGCAGCACAAACGTAGCACAAACGTTTGATACCACTTTTGTTGGATTTGAAGAAGGTGGGGGGCCCAACTTCACTCACATATGTCATGTCTACTGAATTCTCATTTTTCATGCCTGTGGAGTTTATTATATGGACGTGGTGACAGTGTAAAGACAGCCTGCTCTTCTGATTTAACTTTTCAAGCATTCACACTAATTAGTGTTTAAACCTCCCATGGTTCTATATCTGGGGATGTGGCTTTGGTTTGCACTGATGAAAGCTTATAGTTGAAATGTGTTTGACGGTAAATGGTCAATAAAGAAGACAGCATTTTGTTTTGTTTTTACACAATGATTTTGTCATGTGCTGTGTGCAGGCAGGAACTGTGGACCCAATGTGCAGACACTTGGAGGTAAAAGTGTGAACTCAAAACAGCTTTAACGCTAAACACAAATATAACAAAAGCAAGAATACCAAAAGAAACTTACACAGGCAGCCAAACAGAACACACAGCATAGGATGAGGGAGATCGCAACAAAGACCAAAGAAAACTCAGGGCTTACATACCCAGAGAGAGCCATCAGGGAATGGGAGACAACAGAGAAACACAGCTGGGACAAATAAGGGTAGCGAGACAAGGGAAGCAAATCCAGATACGTTAACATGAGACATGGACTTTCAAAGTAAAACAGGAAACATAACACAGACAACGCGGACTTGACGAGGGGATACAGCAGACAGGGGGAGACAGAACAACTATGTAACACAGAGACAGAAACCAGAAGACAGAACTCTAAGAAACCAAAAGACTAGAAATGATAAATAATGGCAAAATCAAAGTTCAATAATAATGTAAAACTCAAAATTTTGGGTCAACGAACCCAGGCACCCTAACAGATTTATTTTTACAGTTAATTTTTTTCTATTTAATTATTTAGTTACAGTCCACCATACCTCTGATCCCCTGTCAATCCATCCACCTCCTTTTTAATGGTGTATCTGATTCAGGGTCATGAAGGGCTGGAGCAGCTGTCACAGACTGAGCAAGGTACACCCTGTACAGGTCACCAGTCTATGGCAGTGTCCCACTGTGTGTATTTTAAAAAGTACCATATCTTAAAAACCACAGCTGCAGATAGATGGCCTTGGCAACTCTTCACTACATTATGAGGGGGATTTTATTATAGCAAATGACAAAAAAAATGGACCACTCATGATCTATTCAAAATACAATCTAGAGATGTTTTAGTCCCTTAAAGAGAGCTAATTATGTTTATTTCCAGCTCCATACTTTAATTTGTGCACTACAGCAAATTTGTGTGAACCATTGCTGAAAATATGCTTATTTATCCTATACTGAGTCTTGGTGCAGTCCTTCAATTTATCTTCCATTTGAAATATGCCAGTTTAGCTGTCCTCTCTTTGAGCCAACCTTTGTCTTATTGGCTGCTCCTCAGAAGTTTTGAATAGCAGGTGGGTGGTACTTCTGTGCTTGGAGCAGGGATTACTTGTACATATACTGACCTCATTATTTGAAACTTGGCCCATGTTCGATATGAGCATTCACCATTTATATATACACAATATCTGTTGGTGTGTGTGTGTGTGTGTTAGAAAATATGGAAAAGGAATATTAAGTATTGGTCGAGGAGTTTGATTTCCAAACCAAATGCAAATCTTACTTTCATTCAGCAGTCCACCTTTTCTCAAAGCTCAGTTAAAGACACTTTTGACAATGTCATCTGGGTTGTAGCTTTGTTCCTGAAGATGTGCATGTCTTCAGGAATGAAAAGAAAGAAAGAAAGAAAGAAAGAAAGAAAGAAAGAAAGAAGTCCAGGAGATCTGAGTAGTTATTATGTCTGATGAAAAGAACAATCGAAAACAACCAAGGCACTTTGTCTTCAGGTATTTGTATTAGGATCAGCACAGATTTCACTCTCTGGCTTTATTTATAGCATAATAAGACATTTTACTTTTAAAAATCAAGGACACCAACAAGGCAGATAGGGCACATGCACTGGGGCCACAAATGTCCCAGGTTTAGTCCGTAATTCAATTCAATTCAATTTTATTTATATAGTGCCAAATCACAACAAAAGTCGCCTCAAGGGGCTTCATAGATACAGAGAAAAACCCAACAATCATATGACCCCCTATGAGCAAGCACTTTGGTGACAGTGGGAAGGAAAAACTCCCTTTTAACAGGAAGAAACCTTCAGCAGAATCAGGCTCAGGGAGGGGCGGGGCCATTTGCTGCGACCGGTTGGGGTGAGAGAAGGAAGACAGGATAAAAGACATGCTGTGGAAGAGAGCCAGAGGTTAATAACAGATATGATTCAATGCAGAGAGGTCTATTAACACAGCGGTCCCTAAGCACCACGGACCGGTTCATGCCCGACAATATTTTTACGGACCGGCCTAGTACCGGTACCGTAAAAAGGAAGATTTATTCATAACACACGTGAAAAGACCCAGGAAAACAGAGTTAACGAAAAAAACGATAACAAAATAACGCTAAAAAAAACGATAAAAATCCTGAAAACCATACATTTCACACCTGAGCCTCAACTCTCAACTCTCGTGGCCCGGTACCAAACGACTCACGGACCGGTACCGAGGCCCGGGGGTTGGGGACCGCTGTATTAATACATAGTGAGTGAGAAAGGTGACTGGAAAGGAAAAACTCAATGCATCATGGGAATCCCCGGCAGCCTACGTCTATCGCAGCATAACTACGGGAGGATTCAGGATCAGTGCCTTAAGTGCTCTAATGGGGTGATATGGTACTACAAGGTCATTAAGATAAGATGGGGCCTGATTATTCAAGACCTTGTATGTGAGGAGCAGGATTTTGAATTCAATTCTGGGTTTGAAGGGAAGCCAAAACAGGAGAAATATGCTCTCTCTTTCTAGTCCCTGTCAGTACTCTTGCTGCAGCATTTTGGATTAGCTGAAGGCTTTTCAGCGAGTTTTTTGGACATCCTGATAATAATGAATTGCAGTAGTCCAGCCTGGAAGTAATAAAAGCATGAACTAGTTTTTCAGCGTCACTCTGAGACAGGATCTTTCTAACTTTAGAGATGTTGCGCAAATGGAAGAACGCAGTCTTACATATTTGTTTAATACGTGCGTTGAAGGACATATCCTGGTCAAAAATTACTCCAAGGTTCCTCACAGCGTTACTGGAGGCCAAGGTAATGCCATCCAGAGTAAGAATCTGGTTAGATACCATATTTCTAGGCTTTTCAGGGCCGAATACAATAACCTCAGTTTTATCTGAATTAAGAAGCAGAAAGTTAGCGGCCATCCAGGTCTTTATGTCTTTAAGACATTCCTGCAGTTTAACTAATTGGTGTGTGTTATCTGGCTTCATGGACAGATAGAGCTGGGTGTCATCTGCATGGCAGTGAAATTGTATGCTATGTCTTTTAATGATGCTGCCTAGGGGATGCATGTATAATGTAAACAGAATTGGTCCTAGCACTGAACCTGTGGAACTCCATAATTAACCTCAGTGTGTGAAGAGGACTCTCCATTTACATGTACAAATCGGAGTCTATTAGATAGATATGATACAAACCACTGCAGTGCAGTACCTGTAATACCTACAGCATGTTCTAATCGCTCTAATAGGATATTATGGTCGACAGTATCGAATGCTGCACTAAGGTCTAGCAGGACAAGCACAGAGATAAGTCCACTGTCAGAGGCCATAAGAAGATCATTTGTAACCTTCACTAAAGCTGTTTCTGTGCTGTGATGAGCTCTGAAACCTGACTGAAACTCTTCAAATAAGCAGGAGGAGAGAAGCTGCAGAGATGCGTGTAAGACTGCAACTCTGCTTCCTGGTCCCAACTCTGGATAGTCATATTTTGGGGGGGGGGTTAATAAATTTGTCCATATTTCTAGAAATGAGAGCTGCTCCATCCAAAGTGGGATGGATGCCGTCTCTCCTAACAAGATCAGGTTTCCTCCAGAAGGTTTGCCAATTATCTATGAATTCCACATCGTTTCTGGGACACCACTCAGACAGCCAGCAATTTAAGGAGAACATGCGGCTAAACATGTCACTCCTGGTCTGATTGGGGAGGGGACCAGAGAAAACTACAGAATCTGACATTGTTTTGGCAAAGTTGCACACCGATTCAATATTGCTTTTAGTGACCTCCGATTGGCGTAACCGGGTGTCATTACTGCCGACGTGAATTATGATTGTACTGAATTTACGTTTATCCTTAGCCAGCAGTTTTGCATTTCCTTCAATGTCGCCTGCTCTGGCCCCTGGAAGACAATTGACTATGGTTGCCGGTGTCTCTAGCTTCACATGTCTGAGAACAGAATCACCAATTACCAGAGTTTGACCCCCGGCGGGCGTGTCGCCGAGTGGGGAAAAACAGTTAGACACATGAACAGGTTGGTGGTGTACCTGGGGCTTCTGTTTAGGACTATGCTTCCTCCTCACCGTCACCCAGCCGCCCTCTTTCCCCAGCTGCTTGGGGTCTGCCGGGGAACAGCTAGCGGGGCCTACGCTATCTTCGGCTGCACCAATTACAGGGGCCTGGCTAGCTACGGGTGAATGAAGGGTGCAAAGCCGAGTCTCCCTTCCAATGTGGATCACATCAGCCAGCAACACAGGCTCTGGTGAAAATGTAGATTACCTCATACAGTAGTGCAGGCCCTGCTTTCGTGAAGTTGGCCTCAGAGGGAGCACTAGCCCTGGTGCAATGTGGATGGCCTAAGCCAGCAATACAGGCCCTGGTGTGTTGACGATAGCCTCACAAGGAGCACATGCCGTGGTATAATGTGGATGGCCTCAGCCAGTAGCACAGGCCCTGTTGTAATGTGGATGGCCTCATCTACCAACACTGGCCCAGGTGAAATGTGGATGGTAATGGCCAGAACCACAGACCTTGGTGTAATGTGGATGGCCTTAGCCAACACCACTGGCCCTTGTGAAATGTGGATGACATCGGCAAGGACCAATGGCCCTGATGTAATGTGGATGGTTTCAGCCAACAGCACAGTCCCTGGTGTGGTGAAGATGGCCTCACAGGAAGCACTGTCCCTGGTGTAATGTGGATGGCCTCAGCAAACAACACTGGCCCTGGTGAAATGTCGGTGGTATCAGCCGGCACCAAAGGCCCTGGTGTAATGTGAATGTCCTCAGCCATGACCACAGGCCCTGATGAAATGTAGTTGGCCTCAGCCATGACCACAGGCCCTGGTGAAATGTAAATGTCCTCAGCCAGTAGCACAGGCCCTGTTGTAATGTGGATGGCCTCATCTAACAACTCTGTCGCTGGTGAAATATGGATAGGATTCGTCAGCACCACACACCCTGGTGAAATGTGCATGATATCGGTCAGCACCACAGGCCCAGGTGTAATCTGGATGGCATCAACGAGCAGCAGAGGCCCTGGTGTGGTGAAGATGGCCTCACAGGAAGCACTGTCCCTTGTGTAATGTGTATGGCCTTTGCCAAAAACAGTGGCCCTGGTGAAACGTGGATTATATTGGCCAGCACCACAGGCCCTGGTGTAATGTGAATATCCTCAGCCAGTAGTAAAGGCCCTTGTGTTTTGTGGAACGCATCAGCCAGCAACACAATCCCTGGTGAAATGTGGATGGCCTCATCCAGCACCACAGGCCCTGGTTTGGTGATGATTGCCACACAGGAAGAACTGTACCTGGTGTAATGTGGATGGCCTCATCCAACAGTACAGGCCCTGGTGTGGTGAAGATGGCCTCACAGGAAGCACAGGCCTTGGTGTAATGTGAATGGCCTCAGACAGCAGCCAGGCCCTGGTGAAATGTAGATGGCCTCAGCCGGCAACATGCGCTCTGGTGAAAGGTACACCTGGGCCTGTGGTGCTGACCGATATCATGCACATTTCACCAGGGTGTGTGGTGCTGACAAATCCCATCCATATTTCACCAGCGACAGAGTTGTTAGATGAAGCCATCCACATTACAACAGGGCCTGTGCTACTGGCTGAGGACATTTACATTTCACTAGGGCCTTTGGTCATGGCTGAGGCCAACTACATTTCATCACGGCCTGTGGTCATGGCTGAGGACATTCACATTACACCAGGGCCTGTGGTGCTAGCCAATACCATCCACATTACACAAGGGCCTGTGCTGCTAGCCTTCCATATTACCCAAGGGCCTGTGTTGCTGGCTGATGCCATTCACAATACTCAAGGGCCTGTTCTACTGGCTGATGCCATCTACATTACAGCAGGGCCTGTGGTGCTGGCAAATACCATCGACATTTTACCAAGGCCAGTGTTGTTTGCTGAGGCCATCCACATTACACCAGGGACAGTGCTTCCTGTGAGGCCATCTTCACCACACGAGGGCCTGTGCTGGTGGCCTAAGCCATTCAAATTACACCAGGGCCTCTGGTGCTGGCCAACACCATCCACATTTCACCAGGGCCACTGTTGTTGGCTTAGGCCATCAACATTACACCAGAGACTGTGACGCCGGCTTCTACCATCCACATTACACCAGGGCCTGTGCTTCCTGTGAGGCCATCTTTACCCCACCAGGGCCTTTGATGCTCGTTGATGCCATCCACATTAGGGCCTGTGATGCTGGCCGATATCATGCACATTACACCAGGGCCAGTGGTGTAAGCTAAGGCCATCCACATTACACCAGGGTGTGTGGTGCTTACCATACCATCCATATTTCACAAGGGCCAGTGTTGTTAGATTATGCCATCCACATAACACCAGGTCCTGTGCTGCTGGCTGAGGCCATCCACATTGCACCGGGGCCATGGGGTTGGATGAGGACATTAACATTACACCAGGGACTGTGTTGCTGGCTGAGGCCATTCACATTGCAGTAGGGCCTGTGCTGCTGGCTGAGGCCACCTATATTTCACGAGGGCCTGTGTTGACGACTGATGCCATCCACAATACACCAGGGCCAGTGGTGTTGGCTGAGGACATTCAAATTGCACCAGGGCCTGTGGTGCTGGCTAATACCATCCACATTTCACCAGGGCCAGTGATTTCTGTGAGGCCATCTTCACTAGACCAGGGTCTGTGCTGCTTGCTGATGCCATCGAAAATACACCAGGGCCAGTGATTCCTGTGAGGCCATCTTCACCAGTCCAGGGTCTGTGCTGCTAGCCATCCAAATTACCCAAGGGCCTGTGTTGTTGGCCGAAAACAACCACATTTCACCAGGGTTTGTGTTACTGGATGATGCGATCCACATTTCACCAGGGCCAGTGTTGTTGGCTGAGGTCATCCACATTTTACCAGGGCCTGTGCTTTTGGCTAATGCCATTCACATTACACCTGGGCCTGTGGTGCTGAACCATTTCATGCACATTTCACCAGATCAAGTAGTGTTGGCTATGGCCATTCACATTACACCAGGGTGTGTGGTGCTGTCCAATACCATCCATATTTCACCAGGGACAGTGTTGTTAGATGAGGCCATCCACATTACAAAAGGGCCTGTGCTACTGGCTGAGGACATTTACATTTCACCAGGGCCTGTTGTCATGGCTGAGGCCAACTACATTTCACCAGGGCCTGTGTTGGTGGCTGATCCCATCCACAACATACAAAGGCCTGTGCTACTGGCTGATGCCATCCACATTACACCAGGGCCAGTGCTCCCTGTGAAGCCATCTTCACCACACCACTGCCTGTGTTGCTGGCAGACGCCATCCACATTGCACCAGGGACAGTGCTCCCTGTGAGGCCATATTCACCACACCAGGGCCTATACTGTTGGCTGAGGCCATCCACATTACACCAGGGCCTTTGGTGCTGGCCAATACCATCCACATTTCACCAGGGCAACTGTTGTTGGCTTCTACCATCCATATTACACCACGGACAGTGTTTCCTGTGATGCCATCTTCACCCGACCAGGGCCTCTGTTGCTCGTTGATGCCATCCACATTACACCAGGGTGTGTGGTGCTGACCAATACCATCCATATTTCACCAGGGCCACTGTTGTTGGCTTCTACCATCCACATTACACCAGGGACAGTGCTTCCTGTGAGGCCATCTTCACCACACCACTGCCTGTGTTACTGTCAGGGGCCATCCACATTACACGCGGGCCTGTGGTGTTGTCCGAAACCATCCACATTTCACCAGGGCTTGTGTTTCTGCCTGATGACATCCACAAAACATAGGGGCCTGTGGTGCTGGATGAGGCCATCCACATTACACCAGGGCCTGTGGTGCTGGCCAATACCATCCACATTTCACCAGGCCCAGTGTTGTTGGCTGAGGCCATCCACATTACACCACTGCCAGTGCTTCCTTTGATTCATTCATCACCACACCAGGGCCTGTGGTGCTGGCCAATACCAGCCACATTTCACCAGGGCCACTGTTGTTGGCTGAGGCCATACACTTTACACCAGGCACAGTGCTTCCTGTGAGGCCATCTTCACCACACCAGGGCCTGTACTGTTGGATGAGGACATCCACATTACACCAGGGACAGTTCTTCTTGTGCGGCCATCATCACCACACCAGGGCCTGTGCTACTTGCTGATGCCATCCACAATACACCTGGGCCTGTGGTGCTGACCAATATCATGCACAATTCACCAGGGCCAGTGGTGTTGGCTCAGGACATTCACATTACACCAGGGTGTGTGGTGCTGTCCAATACCATCCACATTTCACCAGGGCCAGTGTTGTTGGCTGGGGCCATCCACATTACACCAGGGACAGTGCTTCCTGTGATTCCATCATCACCACACCAGGGCCTGTGGTGCTGGCCAATACCATCCACATTTCACCAGGGCCACTGTTTTTAGCTGAGGCCTGTGACAAAGTGGCTAGGACAGAATTCATTTGCCATTTGTCACTTGTGTATATTGTTATTCTGTGTTCTGTTATTTTACAGTCAGCCATAATGCTTTAATTTAGACATTGCTGGTGTAACTTCTCTTAACACACAATATCCCGGGTTTTGTTTGTGGTAGCAGTAGTTACATTCTTTACATCCATGCATGTGTTTTAAAGCAAACACTACTAACCATCAGATCATCTGAATTCTCTTCTGTTTACAGGCACATGTCTAGTAAATTATGTTTCTTTATGTTGCTTTGGTTATACTTACCATGGTGTCCATGTTGTGCTTGCAGGTCCTATATGTGAGACAGGTGTATGGGACGGGCCGCCCACTACTTCCTGTTTATATAGGGTCATGAGGTCAATAATTGGATCACCGGGTGTAACCAAATGGAGGGTTTTTCATTTTGTATAGTATTGTTTGTTTTCTTTAAAGTAGCCTTTTGAGTTATATTGTATGCAGTGTTTTACTTTACAAACTATTTAGTTGAGTAAATGAGTTTGTCAGTTTCATGCATGACTTTATTCCTGTTCTTTGTTTAGAATTGTATTATTTGGTTTGACCTATTTTGTTCAATGGTAGTGACTAACGAGGTCAGGTGTGGGCAAAGTCTTGTATAAAGCCAGTGGGATTTTTGCATGCCTGATTGATTGTTTTATGGTAAAAGGGAGATGCTAGCAATAAAGTATGCTTAAAAAGAACTTCAATTGTCTGCTAATGCTATTTACTTATCACCTTCTGTCACGGACCGCCGTGGCAGACCGTGTGGAGTGAGTGGAGGACCCAAGAGCAAACAGAGGTGAGGACACAAAACCGGACTTAACAGAAGGCGAGCCTTTATTTAGGGCCGAAAACTTAAGGAACAAGGCAGCAAAGCAACTGAGGGAAAACCTGAACATAGACTGGGAAAACTATGGCTAAACAAAGTACAAACTAGGACTAGTTAAGGCTGGGAAACTATGACAAGGGGTAGGGGAGATAACACAGACGACGCGACGCAGACTACATGAAACACAGAGACTAAATACACATGAGGGATGATCAGGGGAAGTGGCCACACATGGGATCACAGCTGACACACATGAACCTAACGACAGGACAGGAGGGTGCAACTGAATACACTGACAATGAATACAGACTTACAAAGTAAAACAGGAAACATGGAAATTAGACATGACAAGAACTAAACATAACCACGCAGACAGGATTCATGACCCAGGGAAACTTAGTACAGGGGAGATGACATAACTGACAGCATGAACTTGACAGTACAAGACACACAGACATAAACACACGAAGGGCAAGGGAGACTTAATGCAAGGGTAATATATACAAATGGCTGGGCTACCTTAGAGAACCTAAACAAACCATAAACATCAAAATAGGCTAAACATAACACACTGGGTCACACGACCCAGGACCATGACACCTTCCTTGCTGCTTAAGTTATGCTACATCACAAGGCCATACACATTACACCAGGGACAGTGCTTCCTGTGAGGCTGTCAGGGTCCTGGGTCTCCTGACCCAGCATTTTAGTTCTTTGTGATTTTTGTATTATTGTACTTGGTGTGAGTTATTCTATAGTTTCTAGTTTCGATCCCTTGCCCTTCTCGTTTCTCTGTGTCCCCTCTGTTCTATAAGTCTGTGTCTGCATGTTTGAGTTCCCCTCCGTGTCTATCGGTTCTTAGAGTCCTCTGCCTTATGGTTTATGTCTCTGTTTCTTAGTTGCTGTCTCCACGGTGTCAAGTTTGCGTCTCTGTGTGATCCTTCCTGTTTTACTTTGAAGGTCCGTGACTTATGTGAATGTGTCCTGCTTTGCTTGTCTCGTCAGTTCTAATTTCCCCCAGCTGTGCTCTCCTTCTGTGTCTCATTCTCCTCGTTACTTCCCAGTGTATTTAGACCCTGTGTTTCTCTGAGTCAGTGTTGCGTCGTACCCTCAACAAGCTATGTGTGTTTTGCCTCCGTGTTGCCAGTGTTTTGTTTCCAGTTCAGTGTTTTGTTTCCAGTTCAGTGTTTTGTTTCCAGTTCAGTGTTTTCTGCTTCAGTGTTTTAGTCCACCAGCGTTTTTCTTTGTCTTTTGATGCCTTTAGTTAGTAAGAGGGTTTCCAGCAATAAAGCTGCGCTTTAAGTTGAACTTCTGTGTCTGAGTCCTGCATTTTGGATCCACCACTCCTGCCACACAGCCAACCATGACAGAACGATGCAACCATCAAATGGATCCTGCGGACTCACAGTCTCAGTATCTCGCGCAGTTGTGGAATTACTGCCGGGGCGTAATCCACGCTGAGGACACCCCCAAGAGACTCATTCAGGTGGTCTTTTTCGACAACTTTTTGTCTTCCACCCTCTGCACAGCTGGTTTTTTTGGACATTAACAGATTAAAACAACTAATAACAGCTCTGAGGGCCAGGATTTGCTTCGAACTGTTTGGCATGGGTGGTCCAGGCAAGGAAGGGTCAGCTACCCTCCTGGAAGCCCTCGCTGCCTGGTATTCTCAGCATCAGCATCCTTTCCCATCAAGATTTATCACTAAATCATTCGATCCTCCCTTAAGAGAGAAACTGCATCCTCGCTGCCTTCACCCCAGTACACCAGTGTCACCTGTGTCTCCAGTAGCTCAGCTCCCAGTGTCACCTGCCCCGCAGCCACTCTCAGCTCGGTTAGCCGCCCCGCAGCCACTCTCAGCTCGGTTAGCCGCCCCGCAGCCACTCTCAGCTCGGTTAGCCGCCCCGCAGCCACTCTCAGCTCGGTTAGCCGCCCCGCAGCCACTCTCAGCTCGGTTAGCCGCCACTCTCAGCTCGGTTAGCTACCCCGCAGCCACTCTCAGCTCGGTTAGCTACCCCGCAGCCACTCTCAGCTCGGTCTCCAGAGTCACCAGTGTCACTGTCAGTTCAGTCACCAGAGTCACCAGAGTCACCCTCAGTTCAGTCTCCAGTGTCACCCTCAGTTCAGTCTCCAGTGTCACCCTCAGTTCAGTCTCCAGTGTCACCCTCAGTTCAGTCTCCAGTGTCACCCGTGTCCCTTTCAGTTCAGTTTCCAGAGCCTCCAGTGCCGCCCGTAGCGCATGCCCCCATAGCTCCAGTGCCGCCCGTAGCGCAGGCCCCAGTAGCTCCAGTGCCGCCCGTAGCGCAGGCCCCAGTAGCTCCAGTGCCCCCGCTACCCGTAGCTCTGGCTCCAGTAATAGTGGTCTCACACACTCGCTCCATGCAGGGAGAAAGTATAATTTTACCTCAAGGTGCTTTTCGTAGTTCAGCTGCCTTTGGCACAGTTTGCCGCTCCAAGGCTTTCCCAGAGGCTAGGTCCCAGTCCTCAGCTGATTCTGGACCCCTGGAGTTTAAGCAGCCACCCGAGGGACCGCTCCGGCCTTCGTTTCCTGTTTCCGCTGGAGGGTCTGAGGGACCGCTCCGGCCTTCGTTTCCTGTTTCCGCTGGAGGGTCCGAGGGACCGCTCCGGCCTTCGTCTCCTGTCTCCGCTGGAGGGTCCGAGGGACCGCTCCGGCCTTCGTTTCCTGTTTCCGCTGGAGGGTCCGAGGGACCGCTCCGGCCTTCGTTTCCTGTTTCCGCTGGAGGGTCCGAGGAGCCCGTCCAGCTTCCTGCCTCGTCAGCTGGGGGGCCCGAGGAGCCCGTCCAGCCGCCAGCAGCAGCTTCCTCATCATCCTCGCCTGCTGCAGCTTCATCATCATCCTCGCCTGGCCCAGCCTCCGTGCCTTCAGCCTCGCCTGGCCCGGCCTCATTTCGGTCTGGAGCTAAACGGCCGTTTTCTAGACCGCTGGCTAGGCCACTGGCTGGGCACCATTGCCGTCCGCACGGCCCCCGGACCGCCTTCGCCTGAGTGGCCACCATTGCCGTCCGCACGGCCGGCCCCTGGACCCTCGTCGCCTGAGTGGCCGCCGTTGCCGTTCGCACGGCCGGCCTCCCGAACTGTGTCGGCCCCCTGAACTGTTTGGACTCCTGTGCTGTCGGCCCCCTGGCCCTGTTTGGACTCCTGTGCTGTCGGCCCCCTGGCCGGCCCCCTGAACTGTTCTTTTTGGACGCGTGTTTTGTTTTGGGGCTTTCTTGTGCTTCGGTGTTTTTGTTTCGTGCCCTCCTTCCTGGACCCCCGCTGCCCGCCCTAGTCGGGTGGTTTTCTGTTTTGGGCGGTTTTCGGGTTTTTTTTTCGTTTTCTTGTGTTGGGCTGTCGGGAGCCAGCCCTTGGGGGGAGGGTACTGTCAGGGTCCTGGGTCTCCTAACCCAGCATTTTAGTTCTTTGTGATTTTTGTATTATTGTACTTGGTGTGAGTTATTCTATAGTTTCTAGTTTCGATCCCTTGCCCTTCTCGTTTCTCTGTGTCCCCTCTGTTCTGTAAGTCTGTGTCTGCATGTTTGAGTTCCCCTCCGTGTCTATCGGTTCTTAGAGTCCTCTGCCTTATGGTTTATGTCTCTATGTTTCTTAGTTGCTGTCTCCACGGTGTCAAGTTCGCATCTCTGTGTGATCCTTCCTGTTTTACTTTGAAGGTCCGTGACTTATGTGAATGTGTCCTGCTTTGCTTGTCTCGTCAGTTCTAATTTCCCCCAGCTGTGCTCTCCTTCTGTGTCTCATTCTCCTCGTTACTTCCCAGTGTATTTAGACCCTGTGTTTCTCTGAGTCAGTGTTGCGTCGTACCCTCAACAAGCTGTGTGTTTTGCCTCCGTGTTGCCAGTGTTTTGTTTCCAGTTCAGTGTTTTCTGCTTCAGTGTTTTAGTCCACCAGCGTTTTTGTTTGTCTTTTGATGCCTTTAGTTCGTAAGAGGGTTTCCAGCAATAAAGCTGCGCTTTAAGTTGAACTTCTGTGTCTGAGTCCTGCATTTTGGATCCACCACTCCTGCTTGCCCGCCTGCCACACAGCCAACCATGACAGAACGACGCAACCATCAAATGGATCCTGCGGACTCAGTCTCAGTATCTCGCGCAGTTGTAGAATTACTGCCGGGGCGTAATCCACGCTGAGGACACCCCCAAGAGACTCATTCAGGTGGTCTTTTTTGACAACTTTTTGTCTTCCACCCTCTGCACAGCTGTTTTTTTTGACATTAAAAGATTAAAACAACTAATAACAGCTCTGAGGGCCAGGATTTGCTTCGAACTGTTTGGCATGGGCGGTCCAGGCAAGGAAGGGTCAGCTACCCTCCTGGAAGCCCTCGCTGCCTGGTATTCTCAGCATCAGCATCCTTTCCCATCAAGATTTATCACTAAATCATTCGATCCTCCCTTAAGAGAGAAACTGCATCCTCGCTGCCTTCACCCCAGTACACCAGTGTCACCTGTGTCTCCAGTAGCTCAGCTCCCAGTGTCACCTGCCCCGCAGCCTCCTTCAGCTCGGTTAGCCGCCCCGCAGCCACTCTCAGCTCGGTTAGCTACCCCACAACCACTCTCAGCTTGGTTACCTACCCCGCAGCCACTCTCAGCTTGGTTAGCTACCCCGCAGCCACTCTCAGCTCAGTCTCCAGAGTCACCAGTGTCACTGTCAGTTCAGTCAACAGAGTCACCAGTATCACTGTCAGCTCAGTCTCCAGTGTCACCAGTATCACTGTCAGCTCAGTCTCCAGTGTCACCCTCAGTTCAGCCTCATGACAGAGGCCATCTTCACCACACCAGGGAGTGTGCTTTTGGATGAGGCCATACACATTACACCAGGGCCTGTGGTGCTCGTTGATGCCATCCACAATACACAAGGGCCTGTGGTGCTGACCAATATCATGCACATTTCACCAGGGCCAGTCGTGTTGGCTGAGGACATCCACATTACACCAGGGCCTGTGGTTCTGGACAATACATCCACATTTCACCAGGGCCAGTCGTGTTGGCTGAGGCCATACACATTACACCAGGGACAGTGCTTCCTGTGAGGCCATCTTCACCACACCACTGCCTGTGTTACTGGCACAGGCCATCCACATTACACCCGGGCTTGTGGTGTTGTCCGAAATCATCCACTTTTCACCAGGGCTTGTGTTTCTGCCTGATGACATCCACAAAACACAGGGGCCTGTGATACTGGCTGATGCCATCCACATTACACCACTACCAGTGCTTCCTGTGAGGCCATCATCACCACACCAGGGCGTGTGGTGCTGGATGAGGCCATCATCACCACACCAGGGCCTGTGGTGCTGGCCAATACCATCCACATTACACCAGGGCCAATGGTGTTGGCTGAGGACATTAACATTAGACCAGGAACTGTGTTGCTGGCTGAGGCCACCTATATTTCACGAGGGCCTGTGTTATTGGCTGATGCCATCCACAATACACCAGGGCCAGTGATTTCTGTGAGGCCATCTTCACTAGACCAGGGTCTGTGCTGCTTGCTGATGACATCGAAAATACACCAGGGCCAGTGATTCCTGTGAGGCCATCTTCACCAGACCAGGGCCTGTGCTGCTAGCCATCCAAATTACCCAAAGGCCTGTGTTGCTGGCCGAAAACAACCACATTTCACCAGGGCCTGTGGTGTTGCTGGATGAGGCCATCCACATTATACCAGGGCCTGTGCTACTCGTTGATACCATCCACATTTCACCAGGGCTTGTGTTGCTGGCTGATGCGATCCACAGTACACAAGGGCCTGGTCTACTGGTGAGGACATTCACATTACAACATGGCCTGTTGTGCTGGCCAATACCATCCATATTTCACCAGGGCCATTGTGGTTGGCTGAGGCCATACACTTTACATCTGGGACAGTGCCTCCTTTGAGGCGATCTTCACCACACAGGGACTGTACTGTTGGATGATTCCATCCACATTACACCAGGGCCTGTGCTACTCGATGATACCATCCACATTTCAGCAGGGCCACTGTTGTTGGCTGAGACCATATACTTTACATCAGGGACAGTGCTTCCTGTCAGGCCATCATCAGCACACCAGGGCCTGTGGTGCTGGATGATGCCAACAACAACAACAACAATCTTTATTTATAGAGCACATTTAAAAACCAACGGCATGCCAAAGTGGTTAACATAAAACAAATTAACACAAGTATAATCAAAGTCATAAAAACAAAAATTAAAAGTGTAAAATTATGTTCACAGGAAAAAGCCACCAATAGAAAAAGTATAACTATAGCACATAACTATAGCATAATATAACTATGCCATCAAAACACAATGGTGATATGACATGCACAGCGCAAATAAAAGCATAATAGCAAAATTAATAGAATAAATCACTGCAAACAAGGCCAGCATTTAACCGGTAGAAAAAGCAAGATTGAATAGAGTCAGACGCCCGGATGCCAATCGGAAAGTTGTTCCATAACTCTGGTGCAGCCAGAGCAAACGCTCGATCACCTCTAGACTTCAGCCGAGATCTAGGCTGCACCAACAGTAACTGTGAGGATGATCTTAAAGCCCTAGTAGGAACATATGAGCTTAGGAGTTCCTTAAGATAGCTCGGTGCTATGTTGTTAGTGATTTTAAAAGTAAACAGCAGAATTTTAAATTGGATACGGTATTTCACAGGCAACCAGTGCAAATCAGCTAGGACGGGAGTAATGTGGGCAAACTTCCTAGTTTTGGTTAGAATGCGTGCAGCAGCATTTTGGACTGTCTGTAATCTATGAAGGAGGGCAGAGTGGAGACCAAAATAGAGTGAATTGCAGTAATCCAGTCTCGAAGTTACAAAGGCATGGATGAGCTTTTCCAGGGCTTTATGCGGGATATACTGCCTGGCCTTAGAAATAAGGCGGAGCCATTGCTTGACCTCACACATGCACTCTCGAAAACAATTCAAGGACAAAGCTAGGTCATCATTTACCTCAAAGTAGATCTGAATGTCATCGGCATAATAATGAAAAGCGATGTGATATTTCTCAAAGATAGCGCTTAAAGGAAGCATGTACAATGAGAACAGAGTAGGGCCTTACACAGATCCCTGAGGGACACCACAGCAGACAGGTACAGCAGAGGAAGAGGAAGTGGCCAAATGAACCGAGGAGAGCCGATTGGAGAGGTATGATTTAAACCAATCCAGGGCAGTACCCTTGATGCCTACAGTTAGGGCTGCTCAATTAATCGAATTTTAATCACGATTACGATCTGGGCTTTCAACGATCATTAAAAATGACTGAGCCGATTATTAGCCCCTCCCTCATTTATCCGCGACACCTTAAAGGCCGGTCCGTGAAAATATTGTCGGGCGCAAAAAAGGTTGGAGACCGCTGATTAAGAGGACCCGAGGGAAGCCCGGAAAGCTAAACAGAAGTTATTTGGAGAGGAGAGTGACTGCCGCTGGTTGAAAAGAGAGGTAAAAAAAACTTCAGTGGTGTTGCACACTATTTTATATTATTTTTTAAAGTCATTGTTAACCCTTTAAAGCCGGTCAGAGCAGCACGCTCCGTGTTGTGTAACTATTTTTAAATCCCTGTAGAACCGGAACTGTGTAAGCTAGCGCAATAATTTGTTTTGCATATGAAACCGGAGGAGTTGTACTTACATCTGATGCCATCAGCTTGTCCTCGGTCACAGTTTCCTTCCACATAAAGCTTTGCAAAAACTGCATAAAAAGCTCTTGCAGGAACAAAAACACAATATTCCAGAAACACGCTTTGCCGTTCCTATCAGCTGTTCGTAACACTTCCCACAGTGAAACAGACGTCAGCGGGAACTGTCGCATGTCCACCATTTCCTGGCCGAAACCGGAAGTGACGTCATTTTCGCGGAAATTGTAGTTTTTTACTTGTAGGCCTTAAAAGCCTATACTGGTCATGTTTGACCTTTCTGAATAGTTGCTGGGATGCTTAGAACTCAAATTGCACTGCTGGAAATAGTTTATTTTGATGCACATGCTGTTTTCTTTGCAAATTTGCATCATAGGATTGTTTTTTCGTTTTTCCTGCAGTATATAAAAATTGGTGTATCTCCAAAATAAAACTATGAAGACACTCAAAATAAATTTCCTGTTGTTGTAAACTTTTTTTTGCAACTTTTTTGTATTTAAAGTTTTGAGGGATAAACCTCTTAAATTTCTCCAAGTAGAAATACATGTAAAAAACAAAACCGATTTTCAATTTTTTTGTAGTTTATTGCACTTTTTTGCAATTAATGTAGTTACTATGGACTTAATGCATACATATTATTAAAATATGGGCTATAACAGTTGCATAGCAAATTGAAATGCTCCCACAAACGGCACTACAGCATGTAAAAAAAAATAATATAAGCTCTGGCGGACTTGGTTCTATAGTAGGTCTTAAAGGGTTAAATAAATATCGTCAAATAATCGCGATCTCAATTTCAGTGAAAATAATCGTGATTATCATTTTTGCCATAATCGAGCAGCCCTACCTACAGTGTGCTCAAGTCTCGCCAATAGGATGTTATGATCAACCATATCAAATGCCGACGATAGATCCAATAGCACTAGGACCGAGGAGCATCCATTATCGGCCATTAATAGAAGGTCATTAAGAACTCTGAGCAGCGCTGACTCAGTGCTATGATGTGGTTTGAAGGCCGATTGGAATTTATCATTAATGCTATTCTCATCCAGGTAGGCCTGGAGTTGAAGCAAAACTATCTTCTCAAGAAGTTTGGCCAAGAACGGAAGCTTGGAAATCGGCCTATAGTTCGCATAATCATTATAATCGAGGTTCCTTTTTTTAAGAACAGGCTGAATTATAGCATGTTTAAAGGCTGATGGTACACAGCCGGAAAGCAAAGAAGAGTTCAAAAGGGACAATATACTAGGTCCAATTGCACTGAAACAGTCCTTAACTATACGAGATGGAAGAACATCATATACGGGATTAGTATTGTTCAGTTGTTCAACTAGACACTTAAGAGTAGGGAGTGAAACGGGTTCAAACTGATGGAAGGTAGAGGAACAGTCAGGGATAAATGCAGGGCCTGTCATTAAAGGAAGAGCAGATTTAAGAGATGAAACTTTATCTAAAAAATAATTAAAAAATTGTTCGCAAGGAACCGGAGAGCACGGTAGCGGCATAGTGGGGCAGGTGTTAACCACAGAGTTAAAAATTTTAAATAAAATTCGAGGATTGTTACCATTGGTAGAGATAATTTTTGAAAGGAAAGCTGCTTTAGCCATTTTGGCAGCAGTTTGAAACTTCAGCTAATACGTAGGATGTCGTAAGATGCCTGGAGTTTATCTTTCCTCCACCTCCTCTCATCACGCCGACACACACGTCGTAGAGCGCGAACAGAGTCGCTTAACCAGCATTGTGAATAAGTTCTGGGGCGCTTCATTTTAATAGGTGCAACAATGTCGAGGATGGAGGAACATGTAGTTAACAGGGTATTGGCAAAATTCTCAACCGTATGAGGGGTAAGACAATCTGACGTAATAGATGCAGAATTCACAAAAGAAGCAGAGAAATTCACCACAGTATCAGCATTAACAGTACGCATAGGGCAAAGAGGAGCCTCAAGGTGTAATCCGATATTACCTAGGTCAACATCGAAGATAACCGGGGAGTGGTCGGAAAGACCAGTATTTCTAATATCCTTAATGCATATATCCACGCCATATGTAAAGACCAAATCAAGGGTATGGCCTTTAACATGGGTTGGTTCATTCACCCACTGAGTAAGATTAAAAGAGTTAGTCAATGCAAGAAAATCTTTGGCCAATTGGTCATCCATACAGCAGACATGTATATTAAAATCACCAGAAATAATAACAAAGCCATATTTAAAAAGAATGGATCCCAAAAAGTCAGTAAATTCAGAAATAAACATCTTGTGGTATTTAGGCGGACGATAAACCACAACACACAGAGTAGTCCGAGAGCCAGTCAGCTCCAATAACTGACCTTCAAAGCTAGAGTAGATGGGGGAGGATAGCAGCCGAGCTTCATGTTTGTTTTTAAAAACCGAGGCTAAGCCGCCACCTCTGCCAGTGAGCCTTGGTGAGCTAAAAAAAAAAAAAGCACAGTCAGGAGGGAGAAGCTCAGAGAAGGGGATGAACTCACCTGGAGAAGTCCACGTCTCTGTCAGAAATAGAACGTCCAGTCCCGTGGTGAGGAAAAAGTCATTTAAGAGAAAAGCCTTATTCGAGAGAGACCTGACGTTAAATAAAGCCATCCGAGTCCGAGGAGCTAGGTCATTAGCGGTGGCCCGTCGCAGAGTGCTGAGGTTGTTATGTTGAACACCACGACCGAGCGACGTTATCCAGGACCGAACAGGGAGGCAAGCCACTGGGCAGGCAGGGTAGGTTTGAAGGCCAGCAAGTCAGATCCAACGATGACTCAACAGTTTAACCGCGGAGCGGCTCCTGGAATAGTGGATGAAACGTGAAAGCTCACGGCTTGTAAAAGGGTAATCCGTAGCCATGGCTCTAAGATAAGCCTTGAAGCGGAAGCGAACGCCACTCCTTCTACCCCGTTTCCTGAAGCGTTTCTTACGCAGAGTGGAAAAAGGTAAGTAGGTCACACTGGTGGGGGAAACGGGCATCAAGGGGATTGCATCGCCCAAGGTCCCACAGAGGTCCAGTCGTTGGGGATAGGAAAACCGAAGATTCAGGAGCGTGTCTCTGTCATAAGTAATTAGCGTACAGTCACCTAGTGAACATAAAACCAAAGATAAAACAACAAGGAGTGCTACGCCAAGGCGCAGTCGAAGTCGAAGACGGCCTGCCATGCACATCAACATTACACCAGGGCCTGTGCTACTCGTTGATGCCATCCACATTACACCAGGGCCTTTGGTGCTGGCCAATTCCATCCACATATCACCAGGGCCAGTGTTGTTGACTCAGGCCATCCACATTACACCACTGCCAGTGCTTCCTGTGATGCCATCATCACCAAACCAGGGCCTGTGGTGCTGGCTGACGCCATCCACATTACACCAGGGCCTCTGCTACTCGATGATACCATCCACATTTCACCAGGGATTGTGTTGCCGGCTAATGCGTTCCAGAAAACACAAGGGCCTTTACTACTGGCTGAGGATATTCACAATACACCAGGGCCTGTGGTGCTGGCCAATATAATCCACATTTCACCAGGGCCACTGTTGTTGGCTGAGGCCATACACATTAAACAAGGGACAGTGCTTCCCGTGAGGCCATCTTCACCACACCAGGGCCTGTGCTTTTGGCTGAGGCGATCCACATTACATCACGGCCTGTGATGCCGGCTTCTACCATCCACATTACATCAGGGACAGTGATTGCTGTGTGGCCATCTTCACCCCACCAGTGCCTCTGCTGCTCGTTGATGCCATCCACATTACACCTGGGCCTCTGGTGCTGACCGATATCATGCACATTTCACCAGGGCCAGTGGTGTTGGCTAAGGCGATTCACATTACACCAGGGTGTGTGGTGCTGACCAATACCATCCATATTTCACCAGGGACAGAGTTGTTAGATGAGGCCATCCACATTACAACAGGGCCTGTGCTACTGGCTGAGGACATTTACATTTCACCAGGGCCTGTGGTCATGGCTGAGGCCAACTACATTTCATCAGGGCCTGTGGTCATGGCTGAGGACATTCACATTACACCAGGGCCTGTGGTGCTGGCCAATACCATCCACATTTCATCTGGGCCAGTGTTGGTAGATGAGGCCATCCACATTACAACAGGGCCTCTGTTGCTGGCTGATGTGATCCACATTACACAAGGGCCTGTGCTACTCGTTGATGCCATCCACATTAAACCAGGGCCTGTGGTGCAGGCCGAAACCATCCACATTTCACCAGGGCTTGTGTTGCTGGCTGATGCGATCCACAATACACAAGGGCATGTGCTACTGGCTGATGCCATCCCCATTACAGCAGGGCCTGTGGTGTTGGCTGAGGACATTCACATTACGCCAGGGCCTGTGGTGTTGGCCAATACCATCCACATTTAAAGAGGGCCAGTGTTGTTGGCTGAGGACATACACATTACACCAGGGACAGTGCTTCCTGTGAGGCCATCTTCACCACAACAGGGCCTGTGCTACTGGCTGAGGCAGACTACATTTCACCAGAGCGCATGTTGCCGGCTGAGGCCATCTACATTTCACCAGGGCCTGGCTGCTGTCTGAGGCCATCCACATTACACCATGGCCTGTGCTTCCTTTGAGGCCATCTTCACCACACCAGGGCCTGTACTGTTGGTTGAGGCCATCCACATTACACCAGGTACAGTTCTTCCTGTGTGGCAATCATCAGCAAACCAGGGCCTGTGGTGCTGGATGAGGCCATCCACATTTCACCAGGGATTGTGTTGCTGGCTGATGCGTTACACAAAACACAAGGGCCTTTACTACTGGCTGAGGATATTCACATTACACCAGGGCCTGTGGTGCTGGCCAATATGATCCACATTTCACCGGGGCCACTGTTGTTGGCTGAGGCCATACACATTACACAAGGGACAGTGCTTCCTGTGAGGCCATCTTCACCACACCAGGGCCTCTTCTGCTCGTTGATGCGATCCACATTACACCTGGGCCTGTGGTGCTGACCGATATCATTCAAATTCAAAATTTTATTTGTCACGTACACAGTCATACACAGTACGATATGTAGTGAAATGCTTGGACAACTGCTCGTGACCTAAAGAAAACAAAAAAGGAAAAGGCTATGAATAAGATAGGAAATAAATATGAAAAATTAAAAAGGGTAAATTTAAGTAGGAAGGAATAAAATATAAATTAAGGTTAAAAATGAAATAACTGTACAACACAAATTAGAATGAAGGGTAAATTTAACTGGGAAAGAATGAGATAAAATATATAAATTAAAGTTGAAAATAAAATAACTGTACAACAAAATACACAATATAGAACTATATAAGAATGTATGAAGAAATATAAATAAATATATACACAATAACAGCAGCTGTACAAGTATTAACTGGAAATGAAGAATATAATGTCCGGTGTTGTGCAATCCACATTATGTCTTGTGCAGTGCAAATATGCTTAAAGTGATTTAAGTGATGAAGTGAAAACAATGTCCAGAATGTCCAGTGTGTGTGTAAGAACTGTATGTGTGGGTCAGTACTGTATGGTGGTGTGATTGAGAGACCGTATCGCCTGCGGGAAGAAGCTCCTCCTCAGTCTCTCTGTGTTGGTCTTCAGGGAGCGGAATCGCTTTCCTGACCTCAACAGAGAGAACAGTCTGTTGTTGGGATGGCTGAGGTCCTTCACGATCTTCCTGGCCTTGGTCCAGCACCGCCTGCTGTAGATTGAGTGCAGGTCAGGGAGCTCGGAGCGGATGGTGCGCTCAGCTGACCGCACAACCCTCTGTAGAGCTCGTCTGTCCTGCATGGTGCTGTTCCCGAACCAGGTTAAGATGTTTCCCGCCAGGATGCTCTCTATGGTTCACGAGTAAAAGTTCCTGAGCACCTTGGAGGGCAGTTGGAAGTCTCTCAAGCGTCTGAGGTGGTAGAGACGCTGTCGGGCCTTTTTCACCACGGTGTTGATGTGACAGGACCATGACAGGTCCTGCGTGATGTGAACTCCGAGGTATTTGAAGCTGTCCACTCTATCCACTGGGCACTCGTTGATGACGGGGGTCTGGTAGGTCCTCTCCTGCTTAGTGCTGAAGTCCACTATCAGCTCCTTTGTCTTACTGACGTTTAGAAGGAGTTTGTTCCTCTGGCACCAGTTCTCCAGATTTGTAATCTCCTTCAGGTAGGCCGTCTCGTTGTTATCAGAGATCAGGCCCACCTGTTCGTCAGCAAACTGACCATCATGCACATTTCACCAGGGTGTGTGGTGCTGACCAATCCCATCCATATTTCACCAGCGACAGAGTTGTTAGATGAGGCCATCCACATTACAACAGGGGCTGTGCTACTGGCTGAGGACATTTACATTTCACCAGGGCCTGTGGTCATGGCTGAGGCCAACTAAATTTCATCAGGGCCAGTGGTCATGGCTGAGGACATCCACATTTCACCAGGGCCAGTGTTGTTGGATGAGGCCATTCACGTTACACCAGGGCCTGTGGTGCTAGCCAATACCATCCACATTACACCAGGGCCAATGGTGTTGGCTGAGGACATTCACATTACACCAGGGCCTGTAGTGCTGGCCAATACCATCCACATGTCACCAGGGCCAGTGTTGTTTGCTGAGGCCATCCACATTACACCAGGGACAGTGCTTCCTGTGAGGCCATCTTCACCAGGACCTGTGCTGCTGGTTGAAGCCATTCAAATTACACCACGGCCTCTGGTGCTGGCCAATACCATCCACATTTCACCAGGGCCACTGTTGTTGGCTTAGGCCATCCACATTACACCAGAGACTGTGATGCCGCCTTCTACCATCCACATTACACCAGGGCCCGTGCTTCCTGTGAGGCCATCTTTACCCCACCAGGGCCTTTGATGCTCGTTGATGCCATCCACATTAGGGCCTGTGATGCTGGCCGATATCATGCACATTACACCAGGGCCAGTGGTGTAAGCTAAGGCCATCCACATCACACCAAGGTGTGTGGTGCTTTACCAATACCATCCATATTTCACAAGGGCCAGTGTTGTTAGATTATGCCATCCACATTACACCAGGTCCTGTGCTGCTGGCTGAGGCCATCCACATTGCAGTAGGGCCTGTGCTGCTGGCTGAGGCCACCTATATTTCACTAGGGCCTGTGTTGATGGCTGATGCCATCCACAATACACCAGGGCCAGTGATTTCTGTGAGGCCATCTTCACTAGACCAGGGTCTGTGCTGCTTGCTGATGCCATTGAAAATACACCAGGGCCAGTGATTCCTGTGAGGCCATCTTCACCAGACCAGGGCCTGTGCTGCTAGCCATCCAAATTACCCAAGGGCCTGTGTTGTTGGCCGAAAACAACCACATTTCACCAGGGCCTGTGGTGTTGCTGGATGAGGCCATCCACATTACAAAAGGGCCTGTGCTACTCGTTGATACCATCCACATTTCACCAGGGCTTGTGTTGCTGGTTGATGCGATCCACAGTACACAAGGGCCTGTGCTACTGGCTGAGGACATTCACATTACAACATGGCCTGTTGTGCTGGCCAATACCATCCGCATTACACCATGGACAGTGCTTCCTGTCAGGCCATCATCACCACACCAGGTCCTGTGGTGCTGGATGATGCCATCAACATTACACCAGGGCCTGTGCTACTCGTTGATGCCATCCACATTACACCTGGGCCTGTGGTGCTGACCGATATCATGCATATTTCACCAGGGTGTGTGGTGCTGACCAATACCATCCATATTTCACCAGCGACAGAGTTGTTAGGTGAGGCCATCCACATTACACCAGGGCAAGTGTTGTTGGCTAAGGCCATTCACATTACACCAGGGTGTGTGGTGCTGACCAATACCATCCATATTTCACCAGGGACAGTGTTGTTAGATGAGGCCATCCACATTACAACAGGGCCTGTGCTACTGGCTGAGGACATTTACATTAGACCAGGGACAGTGCTTCCTGTGAGGCCATCATCACCACACCAGGGCCCGCACTGTTGGATGAGGCCATCCAAATTACACCAGGGAATGTTCTTCCTGTGAGGCCATTATCACCACACCAGGGCCTGTGGTGTTGGATAAGGCCATCCACATTTCACCAGGGCCTGTGCTTTTGGCTGAGGCCATCCACATTACATTACGGCCTGTGACGCCGACTTCTACCATCCACATTACACCAGGGACAGTGCTTCCTGTGAGGCCATCTTCACCCCACCAGGGCCTCTGCTGCTCATTGATGCGATCCACATTACACCTGGCCCTGTGCTGCTGAACGATATCATGCACATTTAACCAGGGACAGTGTTGTTAGATGAGGCCATCCACATTACAACAGGGCCTGTGGTACTGGCTGAGGACATCTACATTTCACCAGGGCCTGTGTTGGTGGCTGATCCCATCCACAATATACAAAGTCCTGCGTTACTGGTGGAGGCAATCCACATTGCACCAGGGCCTGTGGTGTTGGCTGGGGACATGCACATTACGCCAGGGCCTGTGGTGCTGGCCAATATCATCCACATTTCACCAGGAAAAGTGTTGTTGGCTGAGGCCATCCACATTACACCAGGGCCAGTGCTCCCTGTGAGGCCATAATGACCACACCAGGGCCGGTGCTGCTGGGTGATACATCCTCCTTTCCCCGGGGCCTGCGTTGCTGGCTGAGGCTATCCACATTTCACCAGAACTACGTTGCTGGCTCATGCCATCCAGTTTACATCAGGGCCTGTGCTACTCGTTGATGGTCTCCACATTACACCCGGGCCTGTGGTGCTGTCTGAAACCATCCACATTTCACCAGGAATTGTGTTGCTGGCTGATGACATCCACAAAACACAAGGGCCTGTGATACTGGCTGATGGCATTCACATTACACCAGGGCCAGTGGTGTTGGCTGAGGACATTCACATTATACCAGGGACAGTGCTTCCTTTGAGGCCATCTTCACCACACCAGGGCATGTGCTTTAGGCTAAGGCCATCCAATTTACATCACGGCCTGTGACGCCGACTTCTACCATCCACATTACACCAGGGACAGTGCTACCTGTGAGGCCATCTTCACCCCACCAGGGCCTCTGCTGCTCATTGATGCCATCCACATTACACCTGGCCCTGTGCTGCTGGCTGAGGACATCTACATTTCACCAGGGCCTGTGTTGGTGGCTGATCCCATCCACAATATACAAAGGCCTGCGTTGCTGGCTGAGGCCATCCACATTGCACCAGGGCCACTGCTCCCTGTGAGGCCATATTGACCACACCAGGGCCTGTGCTTCTGGCTGATACCATTCTGATTACACCAGGGCCTGCGTTGCTGGCTCATGCCATCCATATTACACCAGTGCATGTGATGCTGTCCGAAACCATCCACATTTCACCAGGGCTTGTGTTGCTGGATGATGCCATCCACATTTCACAAGGGTCAGTGTTGTTGGCTGTGGCCATCCACATTACACCACTGCCAGTGCTCCCTGTGAGGCTGTCTTCACCACACCAGGGCCTGTGCTACTGCCTGATGCCATCAACATTACACCAGATCCAGTGCTACCTGTGAGAACATCTTCACCAGACCAGGGTCTTTGCTAGTGCCTGATGCCATCCACATTATATCAGGGCCACTGCTTCCTGTGAGGCCATCTTCACCACACCAGGTCCTGTACTGCTTTCTGAGGCCATCTACATTACACAAGGGACTGTGTTGCTGGCTTAGACCAATTAAATTTTACCAGGGCCTGTGCTACTCGTTGATGCCATGCACATTACACCAAGGCCTATGGTTTTGGCGGTTACATTTTTACCAGGGCCAGTGTTGTTGGATGAGGCCATCCACATTACACCAGGGACAGTGCTTCCTGTGAGGCCATCATCACCACACCAGGGCATGTGATGCTGGATGAGGCCATCCACATTACACCAGGGCCTGTGCTACTTGATGATACCATCCACATTTCACCAGGGCTTGTGTTGCTGGCTGATGCGTTCCACAATACGCAAGGGCCTGTGCTACTGGCTGAAGACTTTCACATCACGCCAGGGCCTGTGGTGCTTGCCAATACCATCCACATTTCACCAGGGCCAATGTTGTTGGATGAGGCCATTCACATTACACCAGGGCCTGTGGTGCTAGGCAATACCATCCCCATTGCACCAGGGCCAATGGTGTTGGCTGAGGACATTCACATTACACCAAGGCCTGTGGTGCTGGCCAATACCATCCGCATTTCACCAGGGCCAGTGTTGTTGGATGAGGCCATCCAAATTATACCAGGGACAGTGCTTCCTGTGAGGCCATCATCACCACACCAGGGCCTGTGGTGCTGGCTGATGCCATCCACAGTACACAAGGGCGTCTGCTGCTAGCCTTCCACATTACTCAAGGGCCTGTTTTGCTCGCTGATGCCATTCACAATACTCAAGGGCCTGTTCTACTGGTTGATGCCAACTACATTACAGCAGGGCCTGTGGTGCTGGCCAATACCATCCACATTTCACCAGGGCCAGTGTTGTTGGATGAGGCCATCCAAATTACACCAGGGACAGTGCTTCCCGTGAGGCCATCATCACCACAACAGGGCCTGTGGTGCTGGTTGATGCCATCCACAGTACATAAGGGCCTGTGCTGCTAGCCTTCAACATTACCCAAGGGCCTGTGTTGCTGGCTGATGCCATTCACAATACTCAAGGGCCTGTGCTACTGGCTGAGTCCACCTATATTTCACGAGGGCCTGTGTTGATGGCTGATGCCATCCACAATACACCAGGGCCAGTGATTTCTGTGAGGCCATCTTCACTAGACCAGGGTCTGTGCTGCTTGCTGATGCCATCGAAAATACACCAGGGCCAGTGCTACTCGTTGATACCATCCACATTTCACCAGGGCCTGTGGTGCTGGATGATGCCATCCACATTACACCAGGGCCTCTGCTACTCGTTGATACCAACCACATTTCACCAGGGCTTGTGTTGCTGGCTGATGCGATCCACAATACACAAGGGCCTGTGCTTCTGGCTGAGGACATTCACATTACACCAGGGCCTGTGGTGCTGGCCAATACCATCCACATTTCACCAGGGCTTGTGTTGATGGCTGATGCCATCCACAATACACCAGGGCCAGTGATTTCTGTGAGGCCATCTTCACTAGACCAGGGTCTGTGCTGCTTGCTGATGACATCGAAAATACACCAGGGCCAGTGATTCCTTTGAGGCCATCTTCACCAGACCAGGGCCTGTGCTGCTAGCCATCCAAATTACCCAAAGGCCTGTGTTGCTGGCCGAAAACAACCACATTTGACCAGGGCCTGTGGTGTTGCTGGATGAGGCCATCCACATTACACCAGGGCCTGTGCTACTCGTTGATACCATCCACATTTCACCAGGGCTTGTGTTGCTGGCTGATGCGATCCACAGTACACAAGGGCCTTTGCTACTGGCTGAGGACATTCACATCACAACATAGCCTGTTGTTCTGGCCAATACCATCCACATTTCACCAGGGCAACTTTTGTTGGCTGAGGCCATACACTTTACATCAGGGACAGTGCTTCCTGTGAGGCCATCTTCACCACACCAGGGCCTGTACTTTTGGCTGAGGCCATCCACATTACACCAGGGCCTTTGGTGCTGGCCAATACCATTCACATTTCACCAGGCCCTTTGGTGCTGTCCGAAACCATCCACATTTCACCAGGGCTTGTGTTGCTGGCTGATGACATCAACAACACAGAAGGGCCAGTTCTTCCTGTGAGGACATCATCACCACACCAGGGCATGTGGTGCTGGATTAGGCCATCCACATTACACCAGAGCCTGTGCTACTCGTTGATACCATCCACATTTCACCAGGGCTTGTGTTGCTTTGCATTTCATTCAAAGTATTTAACAGGGTCGCAAGAAGCGTGTGGAAAAACCAAGGCGCAAAATAACTGCCCATGAACTGAGAAAAGTCAAGCGTGCAGCTGCCAAGATGCCACTTGCCAACAGTTTGGCCATATTTCAGAGCTGCAACATCACTGGAGTGCCCAAAAGCACAAGGTGTGCAATACTCAGAGACATGGCCAAGGTAAGAAAGGCTGAAAGACGACCTCCACTGAACAAGACACACAAGCCGAAACGTCAAGACTGGGCCAAGAAACATCTCAAGACTGATTTTTCTAAGATTTTATGGACTGATGAAATGGGCCAGATGGATGGGCCCGTGGCTGGATTGGTAATGGGCAGAGAGCTCCAGTCCGACTCAGACGCCAGCAAGGTGGAGGTGGAGTACTGGTTTGGGCTGGTATCATCAACGATGAGTTTGTGGAGCCTTTTCGGGTTGAGGATGGAGTCAAGCTCAACTCCCAGTCCTACTGCCAGTTTCTGGAAGACCCCTTCTTCAAGCAGTGGTACAGGAAGAAGTCTGCATCCTTCAAGAAAAACATGATTTTCATGCAGGACAATGCTCCATCACACGCTTCCAAGTACTCCACAGCGTGGCTGGCAAGAAAGGGTACAAAAGAAGAAAAACTAATGACATGGTCACCTTGCTCACCTGATCTGAACCCCATTGAGAACCTGTTGTCCATCATCAAATGTGAGATTTACAAGGAGGGAAAACAGTACACCTCTCTGAACAGTGTCTGGGAGGCTGTGGTTGCTGCTGCATGCAATGTTGATGGTGAACAGATCAAAACACTGACAGAATCCATGGATGGCAGGCTTTTGAGTGTCCTTGCAAAGAAAGGTGGCTATATTGGTCGCTGATTTGTTTTTGTTTTGTTTTTGAATGTCAGAAATGTATATTTGTGAATGTGGAGATGTTATATTGGTTTCACTGTTAAAAATAAATAATTGAAATGGGTATATATTTGTTTTTTGTTAAGTTGCCTAATAATTATGCATAGTAATAGTCACCTGCACACACAGATATCCCCGAAAAATAGCTAAAACTAAAAACAAACTAAAAACTACTTCCACAAACATTCAGCTTTGATATTAATAAGTTTTTTGGGTTCATTGATAACATGGTTGTTGTTCAATAATAAAATTATTCCTCAAAAATGCAACTTGCCTAATAATTCTGCACTCCCTGTACTGTTTCGCCCAAAACAAAGTATAGGTATTCATTATGTGAATAACATGAAAATCTTAGCTCAAAAACCTGCAAAACCTGTTTGCCCAGCACGGGGATATTGAAGTCTACAAGATAAAGCCATAAATGTGTATTTCTGAGTCTTCTATCAAAAGTTACAGCTGTCTTTATGAAGACCATGAAAAACGCTTTATTTCACCACGTTAGTGCGTTTCTCGCTATTACATGCATTTGAATGGAGTTCTCGCCCGTCACAAAGTATAGGTTTTCATTATGTGAATAACTTGAAAATCTTAGCTCAAACAGCTGCAAAACCTGTTTGCCCAGACCGGGGATATTGAATTGTATAAGATAAAGCCATAAATATGTGTGTCTGAGCCTTCTATCAAAAAATACAGCTGTCTTCATGAAGTTGTACAAAAACGCTTTATTTCGCCAAGACAGTGCGTTTCTGACGATTACATGCATTTGAATGGGGAACTCGCCTAAAACAAAGTATAGGTATTCAATATGTGAATAACTTTAACATCTTAGCTCACACAGCTGCAAAACCTGATTTCCCAGCACGGGAATATTGAATTCTATAAGATAAAGCCACGAATACGTATATCTGAATCTTCTATCAAAAGTTACAGCTGTCTTTATGAAGACAATGAAAATAGCTTTATTTCACTACGTTAGTGCGTTTCTCGCTATTACGTGCATTTGAATGGAGTTCTCTCCCGACACAAAGTATAGGTTTTCATTATGTGAATAATTTTAAAATCTTAGCTCAAACGGCTGTTTGCCCAGCACGGGGATATTGAGTTCTATAAGATAAAGCCATAAACATGTGTTTCTGAGTCTTCTATCAAAAGTTACAGCGATTTATATGAAGTTGTTCAAAAACGCTTTATTTCGCCAAGACAATGCGTTTCTCACTGTTACATGCATTTGAATGGGAAACTCGCCCGAGACAAAGTATAGGTTTTCATTATGTGAATAATTTTAAAATCTTAGCTCAAACGGCTGCAAAACCTGTTTGCCCAGCACGGGGATATTGAGTTCTATAAGATAAAGCCATAAACATGTGTTTCTGAGTCTTCTATCAAAAGTTACAGCGATTTATATGAAGTTGTTCAAAAGCGCTTTATTTCGCCAAGACAATGCGTTTCTCACTGTTACATGCATTTGAATGGGAAACTCGCCCGAGACAAAGTATAGGTTTTCATTATGTGAATAATTTTAAAATCTTAGCTCAAACGGCTGCAAAACCTGTTTGCCCAGCACGGGGATATTGAGTTCTATAAGATAAAGCCATAAACATGTTTGTCTGAGTCTTCTATCAAAAGTTACAGCGATTTATATGAAGTTGTACGAAAACGCTTTATTTCGCCAAGACAGTGTGTTTCTCACTGTTACATGCATTTGAATGGGAAACTCGCCCGAGACAAAGTATAGGTTTTCATTATGTGAATAATTTTAAAATCTTAGCTCAAACGGCTGCAAAACCTGTTTGCCCAGCACGGGGATATTGAGTTCTATAAGATAAAGCCATAAACATGTGTTTCTGAGTCTTCTATCAAAAGTTACAGCGATTTATATGAAGTTGTTCAAAAACGCTTTATTTCGCCAAGACAATGCGTTTCTCACTGTTACATGCATTTGAATGGGAAACTCGCCCGAGACAAAGTATAGGTTTTCATTATGTGAATAATTTTAAAATCTTAGCTCAAACGGCTGCAAAACCTGTTTGCCCAGCACGGGGATATTGAGTTCTATAAGATAAAGCCATAAACATGTGTTTCTGAGTCTTCTATCAAAAGTTACAGCGATTTATATGAAGTTGTACAAAAATGCTTTCTTTCGCCAAGACAATGCGTTTCTCACTGTTACATGCATTTGAATGGGAAACTCGCCCGAAACAAAGTATAGGTTTTCATTATGTGAATAATTTTAAAATCTTAGCTCAAACGGCTGCAAAACCTGTTTGCCCAGCACGGGGATATTGAGTTCTATAAGATAAAGCCATAAACATGTGTTTCTGAGTCTTCTATCAAAAGTTACAGCGATTTATATGAAGTTGTACGAAAACGCTTTATTTCGCCAAGACAGTGTGTTTCTCACTGTTACATGCATTTGAATGGGAAACTCGCCCGAGACAAAGTATAGGTTTTCATTATGTGAATAATTTTAAAATCTTAGCTCAAACGGCTGCAAAACCTGTTTGCCCAGCACGGGGATATTGAGTTCTATAAGATAAAGCCATAAACATGTTTGTCTGAGTCTTCTATCAAAAGTTACAGCGATTTATATGAAGTTGTACGAAAACGCTTTCTTTCGCCAAGACAATGCGTTTCTCACTGTTACATGCATTTGAATGGGAAACTCGCCTGAAACAAAGTATAGGTTTTCATTATGTGAATAATTTTAAAATCTTAGCTCAAACGGCTGCAAAACCTGTTTGCCCAGCACGGGGATATTGAGTTCTATAAGATAAAGCCATAAACATGTGTTTCTGAGTCTTCTATCAAAAGTTACAGCGATTTATATGAAGTTGTTCAAAAACGCTTTATTTCGCCAAGACAATGCGTTTCTCACTGTTACATGCATTTGAATGGGAAACTCGCCCGAGACAAAGTATAGGTTTTCATTATGTGAATAATTTTAAAATCTTAGCTCAAACGGCTGCAAAACCTGTTTGCCCAGCACGGGGATATTGAGTTCTATAAGATAAAGCCATAAACATGTGTTTCTGAGTCTTCTATCAAAAGTTACAGCGATTTATATGAAGTTGTTCAAAAGCGCTTTATTTCGCCAAGACAATGCGTTTCTCACTGTTACATGCATTTGAATGGGAAACTCGCCCGAGACAAAGTATAGGTTTTCATTATGTGAATAATTTTAAAATCTTAGCTCAAACGGCTGCAAAACCTGTTTGCCCAGCACGGGGATATTGAGTTCTATAAGATAAAGCCATAAACATGTTTGTCTGAGTCTTCTATCAAAAGTTACAGCGATTTATATGAAGTTGTACGAAAACGCTTTATTTCGCCAAGACAGTGTGTTTCTCACTGTTACATGCATTTGAATGGGAAACTCGCCCGAGACAAAGTATAGGTTTTCATTATGTGAATAATTTTAAAATCTTAGCTCAAACGGCTGCAAAACCTGTTTGCCCAGCACGGGGATATTGAGTTCTATAAGATAAAGCCATAAACATGTGTTTCTGAGTCTTCTATCAAAAGTTACAGCGATTTATATGAAGTTGTTCAAAAACGCTTTATTTCGCCAAGACAATGCGTTTCTCACTGTTACATGCATTTGAATGGGAAACTCGCCCGAGACAAAGTATAGGTTTTCATTATGTGAATAATTTTAAAATCTTAGCTCAAACGGCTGCAAAACCTGTTTGCCCAGCACGGGGATATTGAGTTCTATAAGATAAAGCCATAAACATGTGTTTCTGAGTCTTCTATCAAAAGTTACAGCGATTTATATGAAGTTGTACAAAAATGCTTTCTTTCGCCAAGACAATGCGTTTCTCACTGTTACATGCATTTGAATGGGAAACTCGCCCGAAACAAAGTATAGGTTTTCATTATGTGAATAATTTTAAAATCTTAGCTCAAACGGCTGCAAAACCTGTTTGCCCAGCACGGGGATATTGAGTTCTATAAGATAAAGCCATAAACATGTGTTTCTGAGTCTTCTATCAAAAGTTACAGCGATTTATATGAAGTTGTACGAAAACGCTTTATTTCGCCAAGACAGTGTGTTTCTCACTGTTACATGCATTTGAATGGGAAACTCGCCCGAGACAAAGTATAGGTTTTCATTATGTGAATAATTTTAAAATCTTAGCTCAAACGGCTGCAAAACCTGTTTGCCCAGCACGGGGATATTGAGTTCTATAAGATAAAGCCATAAACATGTTTGTCTGAGTCTTCTATCAAAAGTTACAGCGATTTATATGAAGTTGTACGAAAACGCTTTCTTTCGCCAAGACAATGCGTTTCTCACTGTTACATGCATTTGAATGGGAAACTCGCCTGAAACAAAGTATAGGTTTTCATTATGTGAATAATTTTAAAATCTTAGCTCAAACGGCTGCAAAACCTGTTTGCCCAGCACGGGGATATTGAGTTCTATAAGATAAAGCCATAAACATGTGTTTCTGAGTCTTCTATCAAAAGTTACAGCGATTTATATGAAGTTGTTCAAAAACGCTTTATTTCGCCAAGACAATGCGTTTCTCACTGTTACATGCATTTGAATGGGAAACTCGCCCGAGACAAAGTATAGGTTTTCATTATGTGAATAATTTTAAAATCTTAGCTCAAACGGCTGCAAAACCTGTTTGCCCAGCACGGGGATATTGAGTTCTATAAGATAAAGCCATAAACATGTGTTTCTGAGTCTTCTATCAAAAGTTACAGCGATTTATATGAAGTTGTACAAAAATGCTTTCTTTCGCCAAGACAATGCGTTTCTCACTGTTACATGCATTTGAATGGGAAACTCGCCCGAAACAAAGTATAGGTTTTCATTATGTGAATAATTTTAAAATCTTAGCTCAAACGGCTGCAAAACCTGTTTGCCCAGCACGGGGATATTGAGTTCTATAAGATAAAGCCATAAACATGTTTGTCTGAGTCTTCTATCAAAAGTTACAGCGATTTATATGAAGTTGTACAAAAACGCTTTATTTCGCCAAGACAATGCGTTTCTCACTGTTACATGCATTTGAATGGGAAACTCGCCCGAGACAAAGTATAGGTTTTCATTATGTGAATAATTTTAAAATCTTAGCTCAAACGGCTGCAAAACCTGTTTGCCCAGCACGGGGATATTGAGTTCTATAAGATAAAGCCATAAACATGTGTTTCTGAGTCTTCTATCAAAAGTTACAGCGATTTATATGAAGTTGTTCAAAAACGCTTTATTTCGCCAAGACAATGCGTTTCTCACTGTTACATGCATTTGAATGGGAAACTCGCCCGAGACAAAGTATAGGTTTTCATTATGTGAATAATTTTAAAATCTTAGCTCAAACGGCTGCAAAACCTGTTTGCCCAGCACGGGGATATTGAGTTCTATAAGATAAAGCCATAAACATGTGTTTCTGAGTCTTCTATCAAAAGTTACAGCGATTTATATGAAGTTGTACAAAAATGCTTTCTTTCGCCAAGACAATGCGTTTCTCACTGTTACATGCATTTGAATGGGAAACTCGCCTGAAACAAAGTATAGGTTTTCATTATGTGAATAATTTTAAAATCTTAGCTCAAACGGCTGCAAAACCTGTTTGCCCAGCACGGGGATATTGAGTTCTATAAGATAAAGCCATAAACATGTTTGTCTGAGTCTTCTATCAAAAGTTACAGCGATTTATATGAAGTTGTACAAAAACGCTTTATTTCGCCAAGACAATGCGTTTCTCACTGTTACATGCATTTGAATGGGAAACTCGCCTGAAACAAAGTATAGGTTTTCATTATGTGAATAATTTTAAAATCTTAGCTCAAACGGCTGCAAAACCTGTTTGCCCAGCACGGGGATATTGAATTCTATAAGATAAAGCCATAAACATGTGTTTCTGAGTCTTCTATCAAAAGTTACAGCGATTTATATGAAGTTGTTCAAAAACGCTTTATTTCGCCAAGACAATGCGTTTCTCACTGTTACATGCATTTGAATGGGAAACTCGCCCGAGACAAAGTATAGGTTTTCATTATGTGAATAATTTTAAAATCTTAGCTCAAACGGCTGCAAAACCTGTTTGCCCAGCACGGGGATATTGAGTTCTATAAGATAAAGCCATAAACATGTGTTTCTGAGTCTTCTATCAAAAGTTACAGCGATTTATATGAAGTTGTACAAAAATGCTTTCTTTCGCCAAGACAATGCGTTTCTCACTGTTACATGCATTTGAATGGGAAACTCGCCTGAAACAAAGTATAGGTTTTCATTATGTGAATAATTTTAAAATCTTAGCTCAAACGGCTGCAAAACCTGTTTGCCCAGCACGGGGATATTGAGTTCTATAAGATAAAGCCATAAACATGTGTTTCTGAGTCTTCTATCAAAAGTTACAGCGATTTATATGAAGTTGTTCAAAAACGCTTTATTTCGCCAAGACAATGCGTTTCTCACTGTTACATGCATTTGAATGGGAAACTCGCCTGAAACAAAGTATAGGTTTTCATTATGTGAATAATTTTAAAATCTTAGCTCAAACGGCTGCAAAACCTGTTTGCCCAGCACGGGGATATTGAGTTCTATAAGATAAAGCCATAAACATGTTTGTCTGAGTCTTCTATCAAAAGTTACAGCGATTTATATGAAGTTGTACGAAAACGCTTTATTTCGCCAAGACAGTGTGTTTCTCACTGTTACATGCATTTGAATGGGAAACTCGCCCGAGACAAAGTATAGGTTTTCATTATGTGAATAATTTTAAAATCTTAGCTCAAACGGCTGCAAAACCTGTTTGCCCAGCACGGGGATATTGAGTTCTATAAGATAAAGCCATAAACACGTGTTTCTGAGTCTTCTATCAAAAGTTACAGCGATTTATATGAAGTTGTACAAAAATGCTTTCTTTCGCCAAGACAATGCGTTTCTCACTGTTACATGCATTTGAATGGGAAACTCGCCTGAAACAAAGTATAGGTTTTCATTATGTGAATAATTTTAAAATCTTAGCTCAAACGGCTGCAAAACCTGTTTGCCCAGCACGGGGATATTGAGTTCTATAAGATAAAGCCATAAACATGTGTTTCTGAGTCTTCTATCAAAAGTTACAGCGATTTATATGAAGTTGTTCAAAAACGCTTTATTTCGCCAAGACAATGCGTTTCTCACTGTTACATGCATTTGAATGGGAAACTCGCCCGAGACAAAGTATAGGTTTTCATTATGTGAATAATTTTAAAATCTTAGCTCAAACGGCTGCAAAACCTGTTTGCCCAGCACGGGGATATTGAGTTCTATAAGATAAAGCCATAAACATGTGTTTCTGAGTCTTCTATCAAAAGTTACAGCGATTTATATGAAGTTGTTCAAAAACGCTTTATTTCGCCAAGACAATGCGTTTCTCACTGTTACATGCATTTGAATGGGAAACTCGCCCGAGACAAAGTATAGGTTTTCATTATGTGAATAATTTTAAAATCTTAGCTCAAACGGCTGCAAAACCTGTTTGCCCAGCACGGGGATATTGAGTTCTATAAGATAAAGCCATAAACACGTGTTTCTGAGTCTTCTATCAAAAGTTACAGCGATTTATATGAAGTTGTACAAAAATGCTTTCTTTCGCCAAGACAATGCGTTTCTCACTGTTACATGCATTTGAATGGGAAACTCGCCTGAAACAAAGTATAGGTTTTCATTATGTGAATAATTTTAAAATCTTAGCTCAAACGGCTGCAAAACCTGTTTGCCCAGCACGGGGATATTGAGTTCTATAAGATAAAGCCATAAACATGTTTGTCTGAGTCTTCTATCAAAAGTTACAGCGATTTATATGAAGTTGTACGAAAACGCTTTATTTCGCCAAGACAGTGTGTTTCTCACTGTTACATGCATTTGAATGGGAAACTCGCCCGAGACAAAGTATAGGTTTTCATTATGTGAATAATTTTAAAATCTTAGCTCAAACGGCTGCGAAACCTGTTTGCCCAGCACGGGGATATTGAGTTCTATAAGATAAAGCCATAAACATGTTTGTCTGAGTCTTCTATCAAAAGTTACAGCGATTTATATGAAGTTGTACGAAAACGCTTTATTTCGCCAAGACAATGCGTTTCTCACTGTTACATGCATTTGAATGGGAAACTCGCCCGAGACAAAGTATAGGTTTTCATTATGTGAATAATTTTAAAATCTTAGCTCAAACGGCTGCAAAACCTGTTTGCCCAGCACGGGGATATTGAGTTCTATAAGATAAAGCCATAAACATGTTTGTCTTTGTCTTCTATCAAAAGTTACAGCGATTTATATGAAGTTGTACGAAAACGCTTTATTTCGCCAAGACAGTGTGTTTCTCACTGTTACATGCATTTGAATGGGAAACTCGCCCGAGACAAAGTATAGGTTTTCATTATGTGAATAATTTTAAAATCTTAGCTCAAACGGCTGCAAAACCTGTTTGCCCAGCACGGGGATATTGAGTTCTATAAGATAAAGCCATAAACATGTGTTTCTGAGTCTTCTATCAAAAGTTACAGCGATTTATATGAAGTTGTTCAAAAGCGCTTTATTTCGCCAAGACAGTGTGTTTCTCACTGTTACATGCATTTGAATGGGAAACTCGCCTGAAACAAAGTATAGGTTTTCATTATGTGAATAATTTTAAAATCTTAGCTCAAACGGCTGCAAAACCTGTTTGCCCAGCACGGGGATATTGAGTTCTATAAGATAAAGCCATAAACATGTGTTTCTGAGTCTTCTATCAAAAGTTACAGCGATTTATATGAAGTTGTACGAAAACGCTTTATTTCGCCAAGACAGTGTGTTTCTCACTGTTACATGCATTTGAATGGGAAACTCGCCCGAGACAAAGTATAGGTTTTCATTATGTGAATAATTTTAAAATCTTAGCTCAAACGGCTGCAAAACCTGTTTGCCCAGCACGGGGATATTGAGTTCTATAAGATAAAGCCATAAACACGTGTTTCTGAGTCTTCTATCAAAAGTTACAGCGATTTATATGAAGTTGTACAAAAATGCTTTCTTTCGCCAAGACAATGCGTTTCTCACTGTTACATGCATTTGAATGGGAAACTCGCCCGAAACAAAGTATAGGTTTTCATTATGTGAATAATTTTAAAATCTTAGCTCAAACGGCTGCAAAACCTGTTTGCCCAGCACGGGGATATTGAGTTCTATAAGATAAAGCCATAAACATGTGTTTCTGAGTCTTCTATCAAAAGTTACAGCGATTTATATGAAGTTGTTCAAAAACGCTTTATTTCGCCAAGACAATGCGTTTCTCACTGTTACATGCATTTGAATGGGAAACTCGCCTGAAACAAAGTATAGGTTTTCATTATGTGAATAATTTTAAAATCTTAGCTCAAACGGCTGCAAAACCTGTTTGCCCAGCACGGGGATATTGAGTTCTATAAGATAAAGCCATAAACATGTTTGTCTGAGTCTTCTATCAAAAGTTACAGCGATTTATATGAAGTTGTACAAAAATGCTTTCTTTCGCCAAGACAATGCGTTTCTCACTGTTACATGCATCTGAATGGGAAACTCGCCTGAAACAAAGTATAGGTTTTCATTATGTGAATAATTTTAAAATCTTAGCTCAAACGGCTGCAAAACCTGTTTGCCCAGCACGGGGATATTGAGTTCTATAAGATAAAGCCATAAACATGTGTTTCTGAGTCTTCTATCAAAAGTTACAGCGATTTATATGAAGTTGTTCAAAAGCGCTTTATTTCGCCAAGACAGTGTGTTTCTCACTGTTACATGCATTTGAATGGGAAACTCGCCTGAAACAAAGTATAGGTTTTCATTATGTGAATAATTTTAAAATCTTAGCTCAAACGGCTGCAAAACCTGTTTGCCCAGCACGGGGATATTGAGTTCTATAAGATAAAGCCATAAACACGTGTTTCTGAGTCTTCTATCAAAAGTTACAGCGATTTATATGAAGTTGTACAAAAATGCTTTCTTTCGCCAAGACAGTGTGTTTCTCACTGTTACATGCATTTGAATGGGAAACTCGCCCGAGACAAAGTATAGGTTTTCATTATGTGAATAATTTTAAAATCTTAGCTCAAACGGCTGCAAAACCTGTTTGCCCAGCACGGGGATATTGAGTTCTATAAGATAAAGCCATAAACATGTGTTTCTGAGTCTTCTATCAAAAGTTACAGCGATTTATATGAAGTTGTACGAAAACGCTTTATTTCGCCAAGACAGTGTGTTTCTCACTGTTACATGCATTTGAATGGGAAACTCGCCCGAGACAAAGTATAGGTTTTCATTATGTGAATAATTTTAAAATCTTAGCTCAAACGGCTGCAAAACCTGTTTGCCCAGCACGGGGATATTGAGTTCTATAAGATAAAGCCATAAACATGTGTTTCTGAGTCTTCTATCAAAAGTTACAGCGATTTATATGAAGTTGTTCAAAAGCGCTTTATTTCGCCAAGACAATGCGTTTCTCACTGTTACATGCATTTGAATGGGAAACTCGCCCGAGACAAAGTATAGGTTTTCATTATGTGAATAATTTTAAAATCTTAGCTCAAACGGCTGCAAAACCTGTTTGCCCAGCACGGGGATATTGAGTTCTATAAGATAAAGCCATAAACATGTGTTTCTGAGTCTTCTATCAAAAGTTACAGCGATTTATATGAAGTTGTACGAAAACGCTTTATTTCGCCAAGACAGTGTGTTTCTCACTGTTACATGCATTTGAATGGGAAACTCGCCCGAGACAAAGTATAGGTTTTCATTATGTGAATAATTTTAAAATCTTAGCTCAAACGGCTGCAAAACCTGTTTGCCCAGCACGGGGATATTGAGTTCTATAAGATAAAGCCATAAACACGTGTTTCTGAGTCTTCTATCAAAAGTTACAGCGATTTATATGAAGTTGTACAAAAATGCTTTCTTTCGCCAAGACAATGCGTTTCTCACTGTTACATGCATTTGAATGGGAAACTCGCCCGAAACAAAGTATAGGTTTTCATTATGTGAATAATTTTAAAATCTTAGCTCAAACGGCTGCAAAACCTGTTTGCCCAGCACGGGGATATTGAGTTCTATAAGATAAAGCCATAAACATGTGTTTCTGAGTCTTCTATCAAAAGTTACAGCGATTTATATGAAGTTGTTCAAAAACGCTTTATTTCGCCAAGACAATGCGTTTCTCACTGTTACATGCATTTGAATGGGAAACTCGCCTGAAACAAAGTATAGGTTTTCATTATGTGAATAATTTTAAAATCTTAGCTCAAACGGCTGCAAAACCTGTTTGCCCAGCACGGGGATATTGAGTTCTATAAGATAAAGCCATAAACATGTTTGTCTGAGTCTTCTATCAAAAGTTACAGCGATTTATATGAAGTTGTACAAAAATGCTTTCTTTCGCCAAGACAATGCGTTTCTCACTGTTACATGCATCTGAATGGGAAACTCGCCTGAAACAAAGTATAGGTTTTCATTATGTGAATAATTTTAAAATCTTAGCTCAAACGGCTGCAAAACCTGTTTGCCCAGCACGGGGATATTGAGTTCTATAAGATAAAGCCATAAACATGTGTTTCTGAGTCTTCTATCAAAAGTTACAGCGATTTATATGAAGTTGTTCAAAAGCGCTTTATTTCGCCAAGACAGTGTGTTTCTCACTGTTACATGCATTTGAATGGGAAACTCGCCTGAAACAAAGTATAGGTTTTCATTATGTGAATAATTTTAAAATCTTAGCTCAAACGGCTGCAAAACCTGTTTGCCCAGCACGGGGATATTGAGTTCTATAAGATAAAGCCATAAACACGTGTTTCTGAGTCTTCTATCAAAAGTTACAGCGATTTATATGAAGTTGTACAAAAATGCTTTCTTTCGCCAAGACAGTGTGTTTCTCACTGTTACATGCATTTGAATGGGAAACTCGCCCGAGACAAAGTATAGGTTTTCATTATGTGAATAATTTTAAAATCTTAGCTCAAACGGCTGCAAAACCTGTTTGCCCAGCACGGGGATATTGAGTTCTATAAGATAAAGCCATAAACATGTGTTTCTGAGTCTTCTATCAAAAGTTACAGCGATTTATATGAAGTTGTACGAAAACGCTTTATTTCGCCAAGACAGTGTGTTTCTCACTGTTACATGCATTTGAATGGGAAACTCGCCCGAGACAAAGTATAGGTTTTCATTATGTGAATAATTTTAAAATCTTAGCTCAAACGGCTGCAAAACCTGTTTGCCCAGCACGGGGATATTGAGTTCTATAAGATAAAGCCATAAACATGTGTTTCTGAGTCTTCTATCAAAAGTTACAGCGATTTATATGAAGTTGTTCAAAAGCGCTTTATTTCGCCAAGACAATGCGTTTCTCACTGTTACATGCATTTGAATGGGAAACTCGCCCGAGACAAAGTATAGGTTTTCATTATGTGAATAATTTTAAAATCTTAGCTCAAACGGCTGCAAAACCTGTTTGCCCAGCACGGGGATATTGAGTTCTATAAGATAAAGCCATAAACATGTTTGTCTGAGTCTTCTATCAAAAGTTACAGCGATTTATATGAAGTTGTACGAAAACGCTTTATTTCGCCAAGACAGTGTGTTTCTCACTGTTACATGCATTTGAATGGGAAACTCGCCCGAGACAAAGTATAGGTTTTCATTATGTGAATAATTTTAAAATCTTAGCTCAAACGGCTGCAAAACCTGTTTGCCCAGCACGGGGATATTGAGTTCTATAAGATAAAGCCATAAACATGTTTGTCTGAGTCTTCTATCAAAAGTTACAGCGATTTATATGAAGTTGTACGAAAACGCTTTATTTCGCCAAGACAGTGTGTTTCTCACTGTTACATGCATTTGAATGGGAAACTCGCCCGAGACAAAGTATAGGTTTTCATTATGTGAATAATTTTAAAATCTTAGCTCAAACGGCTGCAAAACCTATTTGCCCAGCACGGGGATATTGAGTTCTATAAGATAAAGCCATAAACATGTTTGTCTGAGTCTTCTATCAAAAGTTACAGCGATTTATATGAAGTTGTACGAAAACGCTTTATTTCGCCAAGACAGTGTGTTTCTCACTGTTACATGCATTTGAATGGGAAACTCGCCCGAGACAAAGTATAGGTTTTCATTATGTGAATAATTTTAAAATCTTAGCTCAAACGGCTGCAAAACCTGTTTGCCCAGCACGGGGATATTGAGTTCTATAAGATAAAGCCATAAACACGTGTTTCTGAGTCTTCTATCAAAAGTTACAGCGATTTATATGAAGTTGTACAAAAATGCTTTCTTTCGCCAAGACAGTGTGTTTCTCACTGTTACATGCATTTGAATGGGAAACTCGCCCGAGACAAAGTATAGGTTTTCATTATGTGAATAATTTTAAAATCTTAGCTCAAACGGCTGCAAAACCTGTTTGCCCAGCACGGGGATATTGAGTTCTATAAGATAAAGCCATAAACATGTGTTTCTGAGTCTTCTATCAAAAGTTACAGCGATTTATATGAAGTTGTACGAAAACGCTTTATTTCGCCAAGACAGTGTGTTTCTCACTGTTACATGCATTTGAATGGGAAACTCGCCCGAGACAAAGTATAGGTTTTCATTATGTGAATAATTTTAAAATCTTAGCTCAAACGGCTGCAAAACCTGTTTGCCCAGCACGGGGATATTGAGTTCTATAAGATAAAGCCATAAACATGTTTGTCTGAGTCTTCTATCAAAAGTTACAGCGATTTATATGAAGTTGTACGAAAACGCTTTATTTCGCCAAGACAGTGTGTTTCTCACTGTTACATGCATTTGAATGGGAAACTCGCCCGAGACAAAGTATAGGTTTTCATTATGTGAATAATTTTAAAATCTTAGCTCAAACGGCTGCAAAACCTGTTTGCCCAGCACGGGGATATTGAGTTCTATAAGATAAAGCCATAAACATGTTTGTCTGAGTCTTCTATCAAAAGTTACAGCGATTTATATGAAGTTGTACGAAAACGCTTTATTTCGCCAAGACAGTGTGTTTCTCACTGTTACATGCATTTGAATGGGAAACTCGCCCGAGACAAAGTATAGGTTTTCATTATGTGAATAATTTTAAAATCTTAGCTCAAACGGCTGCAAAACCTGTTTGCCCAGCACGGGGATATTGAGTTCTATAAGATAAAGCCATAAACACGTGTTTCTGAGTCTTCTATCAAAAGTTACAGCGATTTATATGAAGTTGTACAAAAATGCTTTCTTTCGCCAAGACAGTGTGTTTCTCACTGTTACATGCATTTGAATGGGAAACTCGCCCGAGACAAAGTATAGGTTTTCATTATGTGAATAATTTTAAAATCTTAGCTCAAACGGCTGCAAAACCTGTTTGCCCAGCACGGGGATATTGAGTTCTATAAGATAAAGCCATAAACATGTGTTTCTGAGTCTTCTATCAAAAGTTACAGCGATTTATATGAAGTTGTTCAAAAGCGCTTTATTTCGCCAAGACAGTGTGTTTCTCACTGTTACATGCATTTGAATGGGAAACTCGCCTGAAACAAAGTATAGGTTTTCATTATGTGAATAATTTTAAAATCTTAGCTCAAACGGCTGCAAAACCTGTTTGCCCAGCACGGGGATATTGAGTTCTATAAGATAAAGCCATAAACATGTTTGTCTGAGTCTTCTATCAAAAGTTACAGCGATTTATATGAAGTTGTACGAAAACGCTTTATTTCGCCAAGACAGTGTGTTTCTCACTGTTACATGCATTTGAATGGGAAACTCGCCCGAGACAAAGTATAGGTTTTCATTATGTGAATAATTTTAAAATCTTAGCTCAAACGGCTGCAAAACCTGTTTGCCCAGCACGGGGATATTGAGTTCTATAAGATAAAGCCATAAACATGTGTTTCTGAGTCTTCTATCAAAAGTTACAGCGATTTATATGAAGTTGTTCAAAAGCGCTTTATTTCGCCAAGACAGTGTGTTTCTCACTGTTACATGCATTTGAATGGGAAACTCGCCTGAAACAAAGTATAGGTTTTCATTATGTGAATAATTTTAAAATCTTAGCTCAAACGGCTGCAAAACCTGTTTGCCCAGCACGGGGATATTGAGTTCTATAAGATAAAGCCATAAACATGTTTGTCTGAGTCTTCTATCAAAAGTTACAGCGATTTATATGAAGTTGTACGAAAACGCTTTATTTCGCCAAGACAGTGTGTTTCTCACTGTTACATGCATTTGAATGGGAAACTCGCCCGAGACAAAGTATAGGTTTTCATTATGTGAATAATTTTAAAATCTTAGCTCAAACGGCTGCAAAACCTGTTTGCCCAGCACGGGGATATTGAGTTCTATAAGATAAAGCCATAAACATGTGTTTCTGAGTCTTCTATCAAAAGTTACAGCGATTTATATGAAGTTGTTCAAAAGCGCTTTATTTCGCCAAGACAGTGTGTTTCTCACTGTTACATGCATTTGAATGGGAAACTCGCCTGAAACAAAGTATAGGTTTTCATTATGTGAATAATTTTAAAATCTTAGCTCAAACGGCTGCAAAACCTGTTTGCCCAGCACGGGGATATTGAGTTCTATAAGATAAAGCCATAAACATGTGTTTCTGAGTCTTCTATCAAAAGTTACAGCGATTTATATGAAGTTGTTCAAAAGCGCTTTATTTCGCCAAGACAGTGTGTTTCTCACTGTTACATGCATTTGAATGGGAAACTCGCCTGAAACAAAGTATAGGTTTTCATTATGTGAATAATTTTAAAATCTTAGCTCAAACGGCTGCAAAACCTGTTTGCCCAGCACGGGGATATTGAGTTCTATAAGATAAAGCCATAAACATGTTTGTCTGAGTCTTCTATCAAAAGTTACAGCGATTTATATGAAGTTGTACGAAAACGCTTTATTTCGCCAAGACAGTGTGTTTCTCACTGTTACATGCATTTGAATGGGAAACTCGCCCGAGACAAAGTATAGGTTTTCATTATGTGAATAATTTTAAAATCTTAGCTCAAACGGCTGCAAAACCTGTTTGCCCAGCACGGGGATATTGAGTTCTATAAGATAAAGCCATAAACATGTTTGTCTGAGTCTTCTATCAAAAGTTACAGCGATTTATATGAAGTTGTACGAAAACGCTTTATTTCGCCAAGACAGTGTGTTTCTCACTGTTACATGCATTTGAATGGGAAACTCGCCCGAGACAAAGTATAGGTTTTCATTATGTGAATAATTTTAAAATCTTAGCTCAAACGGCTGCAAAACCTGTTTGCCCAGCACGGGGATATTGAGTTCTATAAGATAAAGCCATAAACATGTGTTTCTGAGTCTTCTATCAAAAGTTACAGCGATTTATATGAAGTTGTACGAAAACGCTTTATTTCGCCAAGACAGTGTGTTTCTCACTGTTACATGCATTTGAATGGGAAACTCGCCCGAGACAAAGTATAGGTTTTCATTATGTGAATAATTTTAAAATCTTAGCTCAAACGGCTGCAAAACCTGTTTGCCCAGCACGGGGATATTGAGTTCTATAAGATAAAGCCATAAACATGTGTTTCTGAGTCTTCTATCAAAAGTTACAGCGATTTATATGAAGTTGTTCAAAAGCGCTTTATTTCGCCAAGACAATGCGTTTCTCACTGTTACATGCATTTGAATGGGAAACTCGCCCGAGACAAAGTATAGGTTTTCATTATGTGAATAATTTTAAAATCTTAGCTCAAACGGCTGCAAAACCTGTTTGCCCAGCACGGGGATATTGAGTTCTATAAGATAAAGCCATAAACATGTTTGTCTGAGTCTTCTATCAAAAGTTACAGCGATTTATATGAAGTTGTACGAAAACGCTTTATTTCGCCAAGACAATGCGTTTCTCACTGTTACATGCATTTGAATGGGAAACTCGCCTGAAACAAAGTATAGGTTTTCATTATGTGAATAATTTTAAAATCTTAGCTCAAACGGCTGCAAAACCTGTTTGCCCAGCACGGGGATATTGAGTTCTATAAGATAAAGCCATAAACATGTGTTTCTGAGTCTTCTATCAAAAGTTACAGCGATTTATATGAAGTTGTTCAAAAACGCTTTATTTCGCCAAGACAATGCGTTTCTCACTGTTACATGCATTTGAATGGGAAACTCGCCCGAGACAAAGTATAGGTTTTCATTATGTGAATAATTTTAAAATCTTAGCTCAAACGGCTGCAAAACCTGTTTGCCCAGCACGGGGATATTGAGTTCTATAAGATAAAGCCATAAACATGTGTTTCTGAGTCTTCTATCAAAAGTTATAGCGATTTATATGAAGTTGTACAAAAATGCTTTCTTTCGCCAAGACAATGCGTTTCTCACTGTTACATGCATTTGAATGGGAAACTCGCCTGAAACAAAGTATAGGTTTTCATTATGTGAATAATTTTAAAATCTTAGCTCAAACGGCTGCAAAACCTGTTTGCCCAGCACGGGGATATTGAGTTCTATAAGATAAAGCCATAAACATGTTTGTCTGAGTCTTCTATCAAAAGTTACAGCGATTTATATGAAGTTGTACGAAAACGCTTTATTTCGCCAAGACAGTGTGTTTCTCACTGTTACATGCATTTGAATGGGAAACTCGCCCGAAACAAAGTATAGGTTTTCATTATGTGAATAATTTTAAAATCTTAGCTCAAACGGCTGCAAAACCTGTTTGCCCAGCACGGGGATATTGAGTTCTATAAGATAAAGCCATAAACATGTTTGTCTGAGTCTTCTATCAAAAGTTACAGCGATTTATATGAAGTTGTACGAAAACGCTTTATTTCGCCAAGACAGTGTGTTTCTCACTGTTACATGCATTTGAATGGGAAACTCGCCCGAAACAAAGTATAGGTTTTCATTATGTGAATAATTTTAAAATCTTAGCTCAAACGGCTGCAAAACCTGTTTGCCCAGCACGGGGATATTGAGTTCTATAAGATAAAGCCATAAACATGTTTGTCTGAGTCTTCTATCAAAAGTTACAGCGATTTATATGAAGTTGTACGAAAATGCTTTATTTCGCCAAGACAGTGTGTTTCTCACTGTTACATGCATTTGAATGGGAAACTCGCCCGAGACAAAGTATAGGTTTTCATTATGTGAATAATTTTAAAATCTTAGCTCAAACGGCTGCAAAACCTGTTTGCCCAGCACGGGGATATTGAGTTCTATAAGATAAAGCCATAAACACGTGTTTCTGAGTCTTCTATCAAAAGTTACAGCGATTTATATGAAGTTGTACAAAAATGCTTTCTTTCGCCAAGACAATGCGTTTCTCACTGTTACATGCATTTGAATGGGAAACTCGCCTGAAACAAAGTATAGGTTTTCATTATGTGAATAATTTTAAAATCTTAGCTCAAACGGCTGCAAAACCTGTTTGCCCAGCACGGGGATATTGAGTTCTATAAGATAAAGCCATAAACATGTGTTTCTGAGTCTTCTATCAAAAGTTACAGCGATTTATATGAAGTTGTTCAAAAACGCTTTATTTCGCCAAGACAATGCGTTTCTCACTGTTACATGCATTTGAATGGGAAACTCGCCCGAGACAAAGTATAGGTTTTCATTATGTGAATAATTTTAAAATCTTAGCTCAAACGGCTGCAAAACCTGTTTGCCCAGCACGGGGATATTGAGTTCTATAAGATAAAGCCATAAACATGTGTTTCTGAGTCTTCTATCAAAAGTTACAGCGATTTATATGAAGTTGTTCAAAAACGCTTTATTTCGCCAAGACAATGCGTTTCTCACTGTTACATGCATTTGAATGGGAAAATCGCCCGAGACAAAGTATAGGTTTTCATTATGTGAATAATTTTAAAATCTTAGCTCAAACGGCTGCAAAACCTGTTTGCCCAGCACGGGGATATTGAGTTCTATAAGATAAAGCCATAAACACGTGTTTCTGAGTCTTCTATCAAAAGTTACAGCGATTTATATGAAGTTGTACAAAAATGCTTTCTTTCGCCAAGACAATGCGTTTCTCACTGTTACATGCATTTGAATGGGAAACTCGCCTGAAACAAAGTATAGGTTTTCATTATGTGAATAATTTTAAAATCTTAGCTCAAACGGCTGCAAAACCTGTTTGCCCAGCACGGGGATATTGAGTTCTATAAGATAAAGCCATAAACATGTTTGTCTGAGTCTTCTATCAAAAGTTACAGCGATTTATATGAAGTTGTACGAAAACGCTTTATTTCGCCAAGACAGTGTGTTTCTCACTGTTACATGCATTTGAATGGGAAACTCGCCCGAAACAAAGTATAGGTTTTCATTATGTGAATAATTTTAAAATCTTAGCTCAAACGGCTGCAAAACCTGTTTGCCCAGCACGGGGATATTGAGTTCTATAAGATAAAGCCATAAACATGTTTGTCTGAGTCTTCTATCAAAAGTTACAGCGATTTATATGAAGTTGTACGAAAACGTTTTATTTCGCCAAGACAGTGTGTTTCTCACTGTTACATGCATTTGAATGGGAAACTCGCCCGAAACAAAGTATAGGTTTTCATTATGTGAATAATTTTAAAATCTTAGCTCAAACGGCTGCAAAACCTGTTTGCCCAGCACGGGGATATTGAGTTCTATAAGATAAAGCCATAAACATGTTTGTCTGAGTCTTCTATCAAAAGTTACAGCGATTTATATGAAGTTGTACGAAAATGCTTTATTTCGCCAAGACAGTGTGTTTCTCACTGTTACATGCATTTGAATGGGAAACTCGCCCGAGACAAAGTATAGGTTTTCATTATGTGAATAATTTTAAAATCTTAGCTCAAACGGCTGCAAAACCTGTTTGCCCAGCACGGGGATATTGAGTTCTATAAGATAAAGCCATAAACACGTGTTTCTGAGTCTTCTATCAAAAGTTACAGCGATTTATATGAAGTTGTACAAAAATGCTTTCTTTCGCCAAGACAATGCGTTTCTCACTGTTACATGCATTTGAATGGGAAACTCGCCTGAAACAAAGTATAGGTTTTCATTATGTGAATAATTTTAAAATCTTAGCTCAAACGGCTGCAAAACCTGTTTGCCCAGCACGGGGATATTGAGTTCTATAAGATAAAGCCATAAACATGTGTTTCTGAGTCTTCTATCAAAAGTTACAGCGATTTATATGAAGTTGTTCAAAAGCGCTTTATTTCGCCAAGACAATGCGTTTCTCACTGTTACATGCATTTGAATGGGAAACTCGCCCGAGACAAAGTATAGGTTTTCATTATGTGAATAATTTTAAAATCTTAGCTCAAACGGCTGCAAAACCTGTTTGCCCAGCACGGGGATATTGAGTTCTATAAGATAAAGCCATAAACATGTTTGTCTGAGTCTTCTATCAAAAGTTACAGCGATTTATATGAAGTTGTACGAAAACGCTTTATTTCGCCAAGACAGTGTGTTTCTCACTGTTACATGCATTTGAATGGGAAACTCGCCCGAGACAAAGTATAGGTTTTCATTATGTGAATAATTTTAAAATCTTAGCTCAAACGGCTGCAAAACCTGTTTGCCCAGCACGGGGATATTGAGTTCTATAAGATAAAGCCATAAACATGTGTTTCTGAGTCTTCTATCAAAAGTTACAGCGATTTATATGAAGTTGTTCAAAAACGCTTTATTTCGCCAAGACAATGCGTTTCTCACTGTTACATGCATTTGAATGGGAAACTCGCCCGAGACAAAGTATAGGTTTTCATTATGTGAATAATTTTAAAATCTTAGCTCAAACGGCTGCAAAACCTGTTTGCCCAGCACGGGGATATTGAGTTCTATAAGATAAAGCCATAAACATGTGTTTCTGAGTCTTCTATCAAAAGTTACAGCGATTTATATGAAGTTGTACAAAAATGCTTTCTTTCGCCAAGACAATGCGTTTCTCACTGTTACATGCATTTGAATGGGAAACTCGCCCGAAACAAAGTATAGGTTTTCATTATGTGAATAATTTTAAAATCTTAGCTCAAACGGCTGCAAAACCTGTTTGCCCAGCACGGGGATATTGAGTTCTATAAGATAAAGCCATAAACATGTGTTTCTGAGTCTTCTATCAAAAGTTACAGCGATTTATATGAAGTTGTACGAAAACGCTTTATTTCGCCAAGACAGTGTGTTTCTCACTGTTACATGCATTTGAATGGGAAACTCGCCCGAGACAAAGTATAGGTTTTCATTATGTGAATAATTTTAAAATCTTAGCTCAAACGGCTGCAAAACCTGTTTGCCCAGCACGGGGATATTGAGTTCTATAAGATAAAGCCATAAACATGTTTGTCTGAGTCTTCTATCAAAAGTTACAGCGATTTATATGAAGTTGTACGAAAACGCTTTCTTTCGCCAAGACAATGCGTTTCTCACTGTTACATGCATTTGAATGGGAAACTCGCCTGAAACAAAGTATAGGTTTTCATTATGTGAATAATTTTAAAATCTTAGCTCAAACGGCTGCAAAACCTGTTTGCCCAGCACGGGGATATTGAGTTCTATAAGATAAAGCCATAAACATGTGTTTCTGAGTCTTCTATCAAAAGTTACAGCGATTTATATGAAGTTGTTCAAAAACGCTTTATTTCGCCAAGACAATGCGTTTCTCACTGTTACATGCATTTGAATGGGAAACTCGCCCGAGACAAAGTATAGGTTTTCATTATGTGAATAATTTTAAAATCTTAGCTCAAACGGCTGCAAAACCTGTTTGCCCAGCACGGGGATATTGAGTTCTATAAGATAAAGCCATAAACATGTGTTTCTGAGTCTTCTATCAAAAGTTACAGCGATTTATATGAAGTTGTACAAAAATGCTTTCTTTCGCCAAGACAATGCGTTTCTCACTGTTACATGCATTTGAATGGGAAACTCGCCCGAAACAAAGTATAGGTTTTCATTATGTGAATAATTTTAAAATCTTAGCTCAAACGGCTGCAAAACCTGTTTGCCCAGCACGGGGATATTGAGTTCTATAAGATAAAGCCATAAACATGTTTGTCTGAGTCTTCTATCAAAAGTTACAGCGATTTATATGAAGTTGTACAAAAACGCTTTATTTCGCCAAGACAATGCGTTTCTCACTGTTACATGCATTTGAATGGGAAACTCGCCCGAGACAAAGTATAGGTTTTCATTATGTGAATAATTTTAAAATCTTAGCTCAAACGGCTGCAAAACCTGTTTGCCCAGCACGGGGATATTGAGTTCTATAAGATAAAGCCATAAACATGTGTTTCTGAGTCTTCTATCAAAAGTTACAGCGATTTATATGAAGTTGTTCAAAAACGCTTTATTTCGCCAAGACAATGCGTTTCTCACTGTTACATGCATTTGAATGGGAAACTCGCCCGAGACAAAGTATAGGTTTTCATTATGTGAATAATTTTAAAATCTTAGCTCAAACGGCTGCAAAACCTGTTTGCCCAGCACGGGGATATTGAGTTCTATAAGATAAAGCCATAAACATGTGTTTCTGAGTCTTCTATCAAAAGTTACAGCGATTTATATGAAGTTGTACAAAAATGCTTTCTTTCGCCAAGACAATGCGTTTCTCACTGTTACATGCATTTGAATGGGAAACTCGCCTGAAACAAAGTATAGGTTTTCATTATGTGAATAATTTTAAAATCTTAGCTCAAACGGCTGCAAAACCTGTTTGCCCAGCACGGGGATATTGAGTTCTATAAGATAAAGCCATAAACATGTTTGTCTGAGTCTTCTATCAAAAGTTACAGCGATTTATATGAAGTTGTACAAAAACGCTTTATTTCGCCAAGACAATGCGTTTCTCACTGTTACATGCATTTGAATGGGAAACTCGCCTGAAACAAAGTATAGGTTTTCATTATGTGAATAATTTTAAAATCTTAGCTCAAACGGCTGCAAAACCTGTTTGCCCAGCACGGGGATATTGAATTCTATAAGATAAAGCCATAAACATGTGTTTCTGAGTCTTCTATCAAAAGTTACAGCGATTTATATGAAGTTGTTCAAAAACGCTTTATTTCGCCAAGACAATGCGTTTCTCACTGTTACATGCATTTGAATGGGAAACTCGCCCGAGACAAAGTATAGGTTTTCATTATGTGAATAATTTTAAAATCTTAGCTCAAACGGCTGCAAAACCTGTTTGCCCAGCACGGGGATATTGAGTTCTATAAGATAAAGCCATAAACATGTGTTTCTGAGTCTTCTATCAAAAGTTACAGCGATTTATATGAAGTTGTACAAAAATGCTTTCTTTCGCCAAGACAATGCGTTTCTCACTGTTACATGCATTTGAATGGGAAACTCGCCTGAAACAAAGTATAGGTTTTCATTATGTGAATAATTTTAAAATCTTAGCTCAAACGGCTGCAAAACCTGTTTGCCCAGCACGGGGATATTGAGTTCTATAAGATAAAGCCATAAACATGTGTTTCTGAGTCTTCTATCAAAAGTTACAGCGATTTATATGAAGTTGTTCAAAAACGCTTTATTTCGCCAAGACAATGCGTTTCTCACTGTTACATGCATTTGAATGGGAAACTCGCCTGAAACAAAGTATAGGTTTTCATTATGTGAATAATTTTAAAATCTTAGCTCAAACGGCTGCAAAACCTGTTTGCCCAGCACGGGGATATTGAGTTCTATAAGATAAAGCCATAAACATGTTTGTCTGAGTCTTCTATCAAAAGTTACAGCGATTTATATGAAGTTGTACGAAAACGCTTTATTTCGCCAAGACAGTGTGTTTCTCACTGTTACATGCATTTGAATGGGAAACTCGCCCGAGACAAAGTATAGGTTTTCATTATGTGAATAATTTTAAAATCTTAGCTCAAACGGCTGCAAAACCTGTTTGCCCAGCACGGGGATATTGAGTTCTATAAGATAAAGCCATAAACACGTGTTTCTGAGTCTTCTATCAAAAGTTACAGCGATTTATATGAAGTTGTACAAAAATGCTTTCTTTCGCCAAGACAATGCGTTTCTCACTGTTACATGCATTTGAATGGGAAACTCGCCTGAAACAAAGTATAGGTTTTCATTATGTGAATAATTTTAAAATCTTAGCTCAAACGGCTGCAAAACCTGTTTGCCCAGCACGGGGATATTGAGTTCTATAAGATAAAGCCATAAACATGTGTTTCTGAGTCTTCTATCAAAAGTTACAGCGATTTATATGAAGTTGTTCAAAAACGCTTTATTTCGCCAAGACAATGCGTTTCTCACTGTTACATGCATTTGAATGGGAAACTCGCCCGAGACAAAGTATAGGTTTTCATTATGTGAATAATTTTAAAATCTTAGCTCAAACGGCTGCAAAACCTGTTTGCCCAGCACGGGGATATTGAGTTCTATAAGATAAAGCCATAAACATGTGTTTCTGAGTCTTCTATCAAAAGTTACAGCGATTTATATGAAGTTGTTCAAAAACGCTTTATTTCGCCAAGACAATGCGTTTCTCACTGTTACATGCATTTGAATGGGAAACTCGCCCGAGACAAAGTATAGGTTTTCATTATGTGAATAATTTTAAAATCTTAGCTCAAACGGCTGCAAAACCTGTTTGCCCAGCACGGGGATATTGAGTTCTATAAGATAAAGCCATAAACACGTGTTTCTGAGTCTTCTATCAAAAGTTACAGCGATTTATATGAAGTTGTACAAAAATGCTTTCTTTCGCCAAGACAATGCGTTTCTCACTGTTACATGCATTTGAATGGGAAACTCGCCTGAAACAAAGTATAGGTTTTCATTATGTGAATAATTTTAAAATCTTAGCTCAAACGGCTGCAAAACCTGTTTGCCCAGCACGGGGATATTGAGTTCTATAAGATAAAGCCATAAACATGTTTGTCTGAGTCTTCTATCAAAAGTTACAGCGATTTATATGAAGTTGTACGAAAACGCTTTATTTCGCCAAGACAGTGTGTTTCTCACTGTTACATGCATTTGAATGGGAAACTCGCCCGAGACAAAGTATAGGTTTTCATTATGTGAATAATTTTAAAATCTTAGCTCAAACGGCTGCAAAACCTGTTTGCCCAGCACGGGGATATTGAGTTCTATAAGATAAAGCCATAAACATGTTTGTCTGAGTCTTCTATCAAAAGTTACAGCGATTTATATGAAGTTGTACGAAAACGCTTTATTTCGCCAAGACAATGCGTTTCTCACTGTTACATGCATTTGAATGGGAAACTCGCCCGAGACAAAGTATAGGTTTTCATTATGTGAATAATTTTAAAATCTTAGCTCAAACGGCTGCAAAACCTGTTTGCCCAGCACGGGGATATTGAGTTCTATAAGATAAAGCCATAAACATGTTTGTCTTTGTCTTCTATCAAAAGTTACAGCGATTTATATGAAGTTGTACGAAAACGCTTTATTTCGCCAAGACAGTGTGTTTCTCACTGTTACATGCATTTGAATGGGAAACTCGCCCGAGACAAAGTATAGGTTTTCATTATGTGAATAATTTTAAAATCTTAGCTCAAACGGCTGCAAAACCTGTTTGCCCAGCACGGGGATATTGAGTTCTATAAGATAAAGCCATAAACATGTGTTTCTGAGTCTTCTATCAAAAGTTACAGCGATTTATATGAAGTTGTTCAAAAGCGCTTTATTTCGCCAAGACAGTGTGTTTCTCACTGTTACATGCATTTGAATGGGAAACTCGCCTGAAACAAAGTATAGGTTTTCATTATGTGAATAATTTTAAAATCTTAGCTCAAACGGCTGCAAAACCTGTTTGCCCAGCACGGGGATATTGAGTTCTATAAGATAAAGCCATAAACATGTGTTTCTGAGTCTTCTATCAAAAGTTACAGCGATTTATATGAAGTTGTACGAAAACGCTTTATTTCGCCAAGACAGTGTGTTTCTCACTGTTACATGCATTTGAATGGGAAACTCGCCCGAGACAAAGTATAGGTTTTCATTATGTGAATAATTTTAAAATCTTAGCTCAAACGGCTGCAAAACCTGTTTGCCCAGCACGGGGATATTGAGTTCTATAAGATAAAGCCATAAACACGTGTTTCTGAGTCTTCTATCAAAAGTTACAGCGATTTATATGAAGTTGTACAAAAATGCTTTCTTTCGCCAAGACAATGCGTTTCTCACTGTTACATGCATTTGAATGGGAAACTCGCCCGAAACAAAGTATAGGTTTTCATTATGTGAATAATTTTAAAATCTTAGCTCAAACGGCTGCAAAACCTGTTTGCCCAGCACGGGGATATTGAGTTCTATAAGATAAAGCCATAAACATGTGTTTCTGAGTCTTCTATCAAAAGTTACAGCGATTTATATGAAGTTGTTCAAAAACGCTTTATTTCGCCAAGACAATGCGTTTCTCACTGTTACATGCATTTGAATGGGAAACTCGCCTGAAACAAAGTATAGGTTTTCATTATGTGAATAATTTTAAAATCTTAGCTCAAACGGCTGCAAAACCTGTTTGCCCAGCACGGGGATATTGAGTTCTATAAGATAAAGCCATAAACATGTTTGTCTGAGTCTTCTATCAAAAGTTACAGCGATTTATATGAAGTTGTACAAAAATGCTTTCTTTCGCCAAGACAATGCGTTTCTCACTGTTACATGCATCTGAATGGGAAACTCGCCTGAAACAAAGTATAGGTTTTCATTATGTGAATAATTTTAAAATCTTAGCTCAAACGGCTGCAAAACCTGTTTGCCCAGCACGGGGATATTGAGTTCTATAAGATAAAGCCATAAACATGTGTTTCTGAGTCTTCTATCAAAAGTTACAGCGATTTATATGAAGTTGTTCAAAAGCGCTTTATTTCGCCAAGACAGTGTGTTTCTCACTGTTACATGCATTTGAATGGGAAACTCGCCTGAAACAAAGTATAGGTTTTCATTATGTGAATAATTTTAAAATCTTAGCTCAAACGGCTGCAAAACCTGTTTGCCCAGCACGGGGATATTGAGTTCTATAAGATAAAGCCATAAACACGTGTTTCTGAGTCTTCTATCAAAAGTTACAGCGATTTATATGAAGTTGTACAAAAATGCTTTCTTTCGCCAAGACAGTGTGTTTCTCACTGTTACATGCATTTGAATGGGAAACTCGCCCGAGACAAAGTATAGGTTTTCATTATGTGAATAATTTTAAAATCTTAGCTCAAACGGCTGCAAAACCTGTTTGCCCAGCACGGGGATATTGAGTTCTATAAGATAAAGCCATAAACATGTGTTTCTGAGTCTTCTATCAAAAGTTACAGCGATTTATATGAAGTTGTACGAAAACGCTTTATTTCGCCAAGACAGTGTGTTTCTCACTGTTACATGCATTTGAATGGGAAACTCGCCCGAGACAAAGTATAGGTTTTCATTATGTGAATAATTTTAAAATCTTAGCTCAAACGGCTGCAAAACCTGTTTGCCCAGCACGGGGATATTGAGTTCTATAAGATAAAGCCATAAACATGTGTTTCTGAGTCTTCTATCAAAAGTTACAGCGATTTATATGAAGTTGTTCAAAAGCGCTTTATTTCGCCAAGACAATGCGTTTCTCACTGTTACATGCATTTGAATGGGAAACTCGCCCGAGACAAAGTATAGGTTTTCATTATGTGAATAATTTTAAAATCTTAGCTCAAACGGCTGCAAAACCTGTTTGCCCAGCACGGGGATATTGAGTTCTATAAGATAAAGCCATAAACATGTGTTTCTGAGTCTTCTATCAAAAGTTACAGCGATTTATATGAAGTTGTACGAAAACGCTTTATTTCGCCAAGACAGTGTGTTTCTCACTGTTACATGCATTTGAATGGGAAACTCGCCCGAGACAAAGTATAGGTTTTCATTATGTGAATAATTTTAAAATCTTAGCTCAAACGGCTGCAAAACCTGTTTGCCCAGCACGGGGATATTGAGTTCTATAAGATAAAGCCATAAACACGTGTTTCTGAGTCTTCTATCAAAAGTTACAGCGATTTATATGAAGTTGTACAAAAATGCTTTCTTTCGCCAAGACAATGCGTTTCTCACTGTTACATGCATTTGAATGGGAAACTCGCCCGAGACAAAGTATAGGTTTTCATTATGTGAATAATTTTAAAATCTTAGCTCAAACGGCTGCAAAACCTGTTTGCCCAGCACGGGGATATTGAGTTCTATAAGATAAAGCCATAAACATGTGTTTCTGAGTCTTCTATCAAAAGTTACAGCGATTTATATGAAGTTGTTCAAAAGCGCTTTATTTCGCCAAGACAGTGTGTTTCTCACTGTTACATGCATTTGAATGGGAAACTCGCCTGAAACAAAGTATAGGTTTTCATTATGTGAATAATTTTAAAATCTTAGCTCAAACGGCTGCAAAACCTGTTTGCCCAGCACGGGGATATTGAGTTCTATAAGATAAAGCCATAAACATGTGTTTCTGAGTCTTCTATCAAAAGTTACAGCGATTTATATGAAGTTGTACGAAAACGCTTTATTTCGCCAAGACAGTGTGTTTCTCACTGTTACATGCATTTGAATGGGAAACTCGCCCGAGACAAAGTATAGGTTTTCATTATGTGAATAATTTTAAAATCTTAGCTCAAACGGCTGCAAAACCTGTTTGCCCAGCACGGGGATATTGAGTTCTATAAGATAAAGCCATAAACACGTGTTTCTGAGTCTTCTATCAAAAGTTACAGCGATTTATATGAAGTTGTACAAAAATGCTTTCTTTCGCCAAGACAATGCGTTTCTCACTGTTACATGCATTTGAATGGGAAACTCGCCCGAAACAAAGTATAGGTTTTCATTATGTGAATAATTTTAAAATCTTAGCTCAAACGGCTGCAAAACCTGTTTGCCCAGCACGGGGATATTGAGTTCTATAAGATAAAGCCATAAACATGTGTTTCTGAGTCTTCTATCAAAAGTTACAGCGATTTATATGAAGTTGTTCAAAAACGCTTTATTTCGCCAAGACAATGCGTTTCTCACTGTTACATGCATTTGAATGGGAAACTCGCCTGAAACAAAGTATAGGTTTTCATTATGTGAATAATTTTAAAATCTTAGCTCAAACGGCTGCAAAACCTGTTTGCCCAGCACGGGGATATTGAGTTCTATAAGATAAAGCCATAAACATGTTTGTCTGAGTCTTCTATCAAAAGTTACAGCGATTTATATGAAGTTGTACAAAAATGCTTTCTTTCGCCAAGACAATGCGTTTCTCACTGTTACATGCATCTGAATGGGAAACTCGCCTGAAACAAAGTATAGGTTTTCATTATGTGAATAATTTTAAAATCTTAGCTCAAACGGCTGCAAAACCTGTTTGCCCAGCACGGGGATATTGAGTTCTATAAGATAAAGCCATAAACATGTGTTTCTGAGTCTTCTATCAAAAGTTACAGCGATTTATATGAAGTTGTTCAAAAGCGCTTTATTTCGCCAAGACAGTGTGTTTCTCACTGTTACATGCATTTGAATGGGAAACTCGCCTGAAACAAAGTATAGGTTTTCATTATGTGAATAATTTTAAAATCTTAGCTCAAACGGCTGCAAAACCTGTTTGCCCAGCACGGGGATATTGAGTTCTATAAGATAAAGCCATAAACACGTGTTTCTGAGTCTTCTATCAAAAGTTACAGCGATTTATATGAAGTTGTACAAAAATGCTTTCTTTCGCCAAGACAGTGTGTTTCTCACTGTTACATGCATTTGAATGGGAAACTCGCCCGAGACAAAGTATAGGTTTTCATTATGTGAATAATTTTAAAATCTTAGCTCAAACGGCTGCAAAACCTGTTTGCCCAGCACGGGGATATTGAGTTCTATAAGATAAAGCCATAAACATGTGTTTCTGAGTCTTCTATCAAAAGTTACAGCGATTTATATGAAGTTGTACGAAAACGCTTTATTTCGCCAAGACAGTGTGTTTCTCACTGTTACATGCATTTGAATGGGAAACTCGCCCGAGACAAAGTATAGGTTTTCATTATGTGAATAATTTTAAAATCTTAGCTCAAACGGCTGCAAAACCTGTTTGCCCAGCACGGGGATATTGAGTTCTATAAGATAAAGCCATAAACATGTGTTTCTGAGTCTTCTATCAAAAGTTACAGCGATTTATATGAAGTTGTTCAAAAGCGCTTTATTTCGCCAAGACAATGCGTTTCTCACTGTTACATGCATTTGAATGGGAAACTCGCCCGAGACAAAGTATAGGTTTTCATTATGTGAATAATTTTAAAATCTTAGCTCAAACGGCTGCAAAACCTGTTTGCCCAGCACGGGGATATTGAGTTCTATAAGATAAAGCCATAAACATGTGTTTCTGAGTCTTCTATCAAAAGTTACAGCGATTTATATGAAGTTGTACGAAAACGCTTTATTTCGCCAAGACAGTGTGTTTCTCACTGTTACATGCATTTGAATGGGAAACTCGCCCGAGACAAAGTATAGGTTTTCATTATGTGAATAATTTTAAAATCTTAGCTCAAACGGCTGCAAAACCTGTTTGCCCAGCACGGGGATATTGAGTTCTATAAGATAAAGCCATAAACACGTGTTTCTGAGTCTTCTATCAAAAGTTACAGCGATTTATATGAAGTTGTACAAAAATGCTTTCTTTCGCCAAGACAATGCGTTTCTCACTGTTACATGCATTTGAATGGGAAACTCGCCCGAAACAAAGTATAGGTTTTCATTATGTGAATAATTTTAAAATCTTAGCTCAAACGGCTGCAAAACCTGTTTGCCCAGCACGGGGATATTGAGTTCTATAAGATAAAGCCATAAACATGTGTTTCTGAGTCTTCTATCAAAAGTTACAGCGATTTATATGAAGTTGTTCAAAAACGCTTTATTTCGCCAAGACAATGCGTTTCTCACTGTTACATGCATTTGAATGGGAAACTCGCCTGAAACAAAGTATAGGTTTTCATTATGTGAATAATTTTAAAATCTTAGCTCAAACGGCTGCAAAACCTGTTTGCCCAGCACGGGGATATTGAGTTCTATAAGATAAAGCCATAAACATGTTTGTCTGAGTCTTCTATCAAAAGTTACAGCGATTTATATGAAGTTGTACAAAAATGCTTTCTTTCGCCAAGACAATGCGTTTCTCACTGTTACATGCATCTGAATGGGAAACTCGCCTGAAACAAAGTATAGGTTTTCATTATGTGAATAATTTTAAAATCTTAGCTCAAACGGCTGCAAAACCTGTTTGCCCAGCACGGGGATATTGAGTTCTATAAGATAAAGCCATAAACATGTGTTTCTGAGTCTTCTATCAAAAGTTACAGCGATTTATATGAAGTTGTTCAAAAGCGCTTTATTTCGCCAAGACAGTGTGTTTCTCACTGTTACATGCATTTGAATGGGAAACTCGCCTGAAACAAAGTATAGGTTTTCATTATGTGAATAATTTTAAAATCTTAGCTCAAACGGCTGCAAAACCTGTTTGCCCAGCACGGGGATATTGAGTTCTATAAGATAAAGCCATAAACACGTGTTTCTGAGTCTTCTATCAAAAGTTACAGCGATTTATATGAAGTTGTACAAAAATGCTTTCTTTCGCCAAGACAGTGTGTTTCTCACTGTTACATGCATTTGAATGGGAAACTCGCCCGAGACAAAGTATAGGTTTTCATTATGTGAATAATTTTAAAATCTTAGCTCAAACGGCTGCAAAACCTGTTTGCCCAGCACGGGGATATTGAGTTCTATAAGATAAAGCCATAAACATGTGTTTCTGAGTCTTCTATCAAAAGTTACAGCGATTTATATGAAGTTGTACGAAAACGCTTTATTTCGCCAAGACAGTGTGTTTCTCACTGTTACATGCATTTGAATGGGAAACTCGCCCGAGACAAAGTATAGGTTTTCATTATGTGAATAATTTTAAAATCTTAGCTCAAACGGCTGCAAAACCTGTTTGCCCAGCACGGGGATATTGAGTTCTATAAGATAAAGCCATAAACATGTGTTTCTGAGTCTTCTATCAAAAGTTACAGCGATTTATATGAAGTTGTTCAAAAGCGCTTTATTTCGCCAAGACAATGCGTTTCTCACTGTTACATGCATTTGAATGGGAAACTCGCCCGAGACAAAGTATAGGTTTTCATTATGTGAATAATTTTAAAATCTTAGCTCAAACGGCTGCAAAACCTGTTTGCCCAGCACGGGGATATTGAGTTCTATAAGATAAAGCCATAAACATGTTTGTCTGAGTCTTCTATCAAAAGTTACAGCGATTTATATGAAGTTGTACGAAAACGCTTTATTTCGCCAAGACAGTGTGTTTCTCACTGTTACATGCATTTGAATGGGAAACTCGCCCGAGACAAAGTATAGGTTTTCATTATGTGAATAATTTTAAAATCTTAGCTCAAACGGCTGCAAAACCTGTTTGCCCAGCACGGGGATATTGAGTTCTATAAGATAAAGCCATAAACATGTTTGTCTGAGTCTTCTATCAAAAGTTACAGCGATTTATATGAAGTTGTACGAAAACGCTTTATTTCGCCAAGACAGTGTGTTTCTCACTGTTACATGCATTTGAATGGGAAACTCGCCCGAGACAAAGTATAGGTTTTCATTATGTGAATAATTTTAAAATCTTAGCTCAAACGGCTGCAAAACCTATTTGCCCAGCACGGGGATATTGAGTTCTATAAGATAAAGCCATAAACATGTTTGTCTGAGTCTTCTATCAAAAGTTACAGCGATTTATATGAAGTTGTACGAAAACGCTTTATTTCGCCAAGACAGTGTGTTTCTCACTGTTACATGCATTTGAATGGGAAACTCGCCCGAGACAAAGTATAGGTTTTCATTATGTGAATAATTTTAAAATCTTAGCTCAAACGGCTGCAAAACCTGTTTGCCCAGCACGGGGATATTGAGTTCTATAAGATAAAGCCATAAACACGTGTTTCTGAGTCTTCTATCAAAAGTTACAGCGATTTATATGAAGTTGTACAAAAATGCTTTCTTTCGCCAAGACAGTGTGTTTCTCACTGTTACATGCATTTGAATGGGAAACTCGCCCGAGACAAAGTATAGGTTTTCATTATGTGAATAATTTTAAAATCTTAGCTCAAACGGCTGCAAAACCTGTTTGCCCAGCACGGGGATATTGAGTTCTATAAGATAAAGCCATAAACATGTGTTTCTGAGTCTTCTATCAAAAGTTACAGCGATTTATATGAAGTTGTACGAAAACGCTTTATTTCGCCAAGACAGTGTGTTTCTCACTGTTACATGCATTTGAATGGGAAACTCGCCCGAGACAAAGTATAGGTTTTCATTATGTGAATAATTTTAAAATCTTAGCTCAAACGGCTGCAAAACCTGTTTGCCCAGCACGGGGATATTGAGTTCTATAAGATAAAGCCATAAACATGTTTGTCTGAGTCTTCTATCAAAAGTTACAGCGATTTATATGAAGTTGTACGAAAACGCTTTATTTCGCCAAGACAGTGTGTTTCTCACTGTTACATGCATTTGAATGGGAAACTCGCCCGAGACAAAGTATAGGTTTTCATTATGTGAATAATTTTAAAATCTTAGCTCAAACGGCTGCAAAACCTGTTTGCCCAGCACGGGGATATTGAGTTCTATAAGATAAAGCCATAAACATGTTTGTCTGAGTCTTCTATCAAAAGTTACAGCGATTTATATGAAGTTGTACGAAAACGCTTTATTTCGCCAAGACAGTGTGTTTCTCACTGTTACATGCATTTGAATGGGAAACTCGCCCGAGACAAAGTATAGGTTTTCATTATGTGAATAATTTTAAAATCTTAGCTCAAACGGCTGCAAAACCTGTTTGCCCAGCACGGGGATATTGAGTTCTATAAGATAAAGCCATAAACACGTGTTTCTGAGTCTTCTATCAAAAGTTACAGCGATTTATATGAAGTTGTACAAAAATGCTTTCTTTCGCCAAGACAGTGTGTTTCTCACTGTTACATGCATTTGAATGGGAAACTCGCCCGAGACAAAGTATAGGTTTTCATTATGTGAATAATTTTAAAATCTTAGCTCAAACGGCTGCAAAACCTGTTTGCCCAGCACGGGGATATTGAGTTCTATAAGATAAAGCCATAAACATGTGTTTCTGAGTCTTCTATCAAAAGTTACAGCGATTTATATGAAGTTGTTCAAAAGCGCTTTATTTCGCCAAGACAGTGTGTTTCTCACTGTTACATGCATTTGAATGGGAAACTCGCCTGAAACAAAGTATAGGTTTTCATTATGTGAATAATTTTAAAATCTTAGCTCAAACGGCTGCAAAACCTGTTTGCCCAGCACGGGGATATTGAGTTCTATAAGATAAAGCCATAAACATGTTTGTCTGAGTCTTCTATCAAAAGTTACAGCGATTTATATGAAGTTGTACGAAAACGCTTTATTTCGCCAAGACAGTGTGTTTCTCACTGTTACATGCATTTGAATGGGAAACTCGCCCGAGACAAAGTATAGGTTTTCATTATGTGAATAATTTTAAAATCTTAGCTCAAACGGCTGCAAAACCTGTTTGCCCAGCACGGGGATATTGAGTTCTATAAGATAAAGCCATAAACATGTGTTTCTGAGTCTTCTATCAAAAGTTACAGCGATTTATATGAAGTTGTTCAAAAGCGCTTTATTTCGCCAAGACAGTGTGTTTCTCACTGTTACATGCATTTGAATGGGAAACTCGCCTGAAACAAAGTATAGGTTTTCATTATGTGAATAATTTTAAAATCTTAGCTCAAACGGCTGCAAAACCTGTTTGCCCAGCACGGGGATATTGAGTTCTATAAGATAAAGCCATAAACATGTTTGTCTGAGTCTTCTATCAAAAGTTACAGCGATTTATATGAAGTTGTACGAAAACGCTTTATTTCGCCAAGACAGTGTGTTTCTCACTGTTACATGCATTTGAATGGGAAACTCGCCCGAGACAAAGTATAGGTTTTCATTATGTGAATAATTTTAAAATCTTAGCTCAAACGGCTGCAAAACCTGTTTGCCCAGCACGGGGATATTGAGTTCTATAAGATAAAGCCATAAACATGTGTTTCTGAGTCTTCTATCAAAAGTTACAGCGATTTATATGAAGTTGTTCAAAAGCGCTTTATTTCGCCAAGACAGTGTGTTTCTCACTGTTACATGCATTTGAATGGGAAACTCGCCTGAAACAAAGTATAGGTTTTCATTATGTGAATAATTTTAAAATCTTAGCTCAAACGGCTGCAAAACCTGTTTGCCCAGCACGGGGATATTGAGTTCTATAAGATAAAGCCATAAACATGTGTTTCTGAGTCTTCTATCAAAAGTTACAGCGATTTATATGAAGTTGTTCAAAAGCGCTTTATTTCGCCAAGACAGTGTGTTTCTCACTGTTACATGCATTTGAATGGGAAACTCGCCTGAAACAAAGTATAGGTTTTCATTATGTGAATAATTTTAAAATCTTAGCTCAAACGGCTGCAAAACCTGTTTGCCCAGCACGGGGATATTGAGTTCTATAAGATAAAGCCATAAACATGTTTGTCTGAGTCTTCTATCAAAAGTTACAGCGATTTATATGAAGTTGTACGAAAACGCTTTATTTCGCCAAGACAGTGTGTTTCTCACTGTTACATGCATTTGAATGGGAAACTCGCCCGAGACAAAGTATAGGTTTTCATTATGTGAATAATTTTAAAATCTTAGCTCAAACGGCTGCAAAACCTGTTTGCCCAGCACGGGGATATTGAGTTCTATAAGATAAAGCCATAAACATGTTTGTCTGAGTCTTCTATCAAAAGTTACAGCGATTTATATGAAGTTGTACGAAAACGCTTTATTTCGCCAAGACAGTGTGTTTCTCACTGTTACATGCATTTGAATGGGAAACTCGCCCGAGACAAAGTATAGGTTTTCATTATGTGAATAATTTTAAAATCTTAGCTCAAACGGCTGCAAAACCTGTTTGCCCAGCACGGGGATATTGAGTTCTATAAGATAAAGCCATAAACATGTGTTTCTGAGTCTTCTATCAAAAGTTACAGCGATTTATATGAAGTTGTACGAAAACGCTTTATTTCGCCAAGACAGTGTGTTTCTCACTGTTACATGCATTTGAATGGGAAACTCGCCCGAGACAAAGTATAGGTTTTCATTATGTGAATAATTTTAAAATCTTAGCTCAAACGGCTGCAAAACCTGTTTGCCCAGCACGGGGATATTGAGTTCTATAAGATAAAGCCATAAACATGTGTTTCTGAGTCTTCTATCAAAAGTTACAGCGATTTATATGAAGTTGTTCAAAAGCGCTTTATTTCGCCAAGACAATGCGTTTCTCACTGTTACATGCATTTGAATGGGAAACTCGCCCGAGACAAAGTATAGGTTTTCATTATGTGAATAATTTTAAAATCTTAGCTCAAACGGCTGCAAAACCTGTTTGCCCAGCACGGGGATATTGAGTTCTATAAGATAAAGCCATAAACATGTTTGTCTGAGTCTTCTATCAAAAGTTACAGCGATTTATATGAAGTTGTACGAAAACGCTTTATTTCGCCAAGACAGTGTGTTTCTCACTGTTACATGCATTTGAATGGGAAACTCGCCCGAAACAAAGTATAGGTTTTCATTATGTGAATAATTTTAAAATCTTAGCTCAAACGGCTGCAAAACCTGTTTGCCCAGCACGGGGATATTGAGTTCTATAAGATAAAGCCATAAACATGTTTGTCTGAGTCTTCTATCAAAAGTTACAGCGATTTATATGAAGTTGTACGAAAATGCTTTATTTCGCCAAGACAGTGTGTTTCTCACTGTTACATGCATTTGAATGGGAAACTCGCCCGAGACAAAGTATAGGTTTTCATTATGTGAATAATTTTAAAATCTTAGCTCAAACGGCTGCAAAACCTGTTTGCCCAGCACGGGGATATTGAGTTCTATAAGATAAAGCCATAAACACGTGTTTCTGAGTCTTCTATCAAAAGTTACAGCGATTTATATGAAGTTGTACAAAAATGCTTTCTTTCGCCAAGACAATGCGTTTCTCACTGTTACATGCATTTGAATGGGAAACTCGCCTGAAACAAAGTATAGGTTTTCATTATGTGAATAATTTTAAAATCTTAGCTCAAACGGCTGCAAAACCTGTTTGCCCAGCACGGGGATATTGAGTTCTATAAGATAAAGCCATAAACATGTGTTTCTGAGTCTTCTATCAAAAGTTACAGCGATTTATATGAAGTTGTTCAAAAACGCTTTATTTCGCCAAGACAATGCGTTTCTCACTGTTACATGCATTTGAATGGGAAACTCGCCCGAGACAAAGTATAGGTTTTCATTATGTGAATAATTTTAAAATCTTAGCTCAAACGGCTGCAAAACCTGTTTGCCCAGCACGGGGATATTGAGTTCTATAAGATAAAGCCATAAACATGTGTTTCTGAGTCTTCTATCAAAAGTTACAGCGATTTATATGAAGTTGTTCAAAAACGCTTTATTTCGCCAAGACAATGCGTTTCTCACTGTTACATGCATTTGAATGGGAAACTCGCCCGAGACAAAGTATAGGTTTTCATTATGTGAATAATTTTAAAATCTTAGCTCAAACGGCTGCAAAACCTGTTTGCCCAGCACGGGGATATTGAGTTCTATAAGATAAAGCCATAAACACGTGTTTCTGAGTCTTCTATCAAAAGTTACAGCGATTTATATGAAGTTGTACAAAAATGCTTTCTTTCGCCAAGACAATGCGTTTCTCACTGTTACATGCATTTGAATGGGAAACTCGCCTGAAACAAAGTATAGGTTTTCATTATGTGAATAATTTTAAAATCTTAGCTCAAACGGCTGCAAAACCTGTTTGCCCAGCACGGGGATATTGAGTTCTATAAGATAAAGCCATAAACATGTTTGTCTGAGTCTTCTATCAAAAGTTACAGCGATTTATATGAAGTTGTACGAAAACGCTTTATTTCGCCAAGACAGTGTGTTTCTCACTGTTACATGCATTTGAATGGGAAACTCGCCCGAAACAAAGTATAGGTTTTCATTATGTGAATAATTTTAAAATCTTAGCTCAAACGGCTGCAAAACCTGTTTGCCCAGCACGGGGATATTGAGTTCTATAAGATAAAGCCATAAACATGTTTGTCTGAGTCTTCTATCAAAAGTTACAGCGATTTATATGAAGTTGTACGAAAACGTTTTATTTCGCCAAGACAGTGTGTTTCTCACTGTTACATGCATTTGAATGGGAAACTCGCCCGAAACAAAGTATAGGTTTTCATTATGTGAATAATTTTAAAATCTTAGCTCAAACGGCTGCAAAACCTGTTTGCCCAGCACGGGGATATTGAGTTCTATAAGATAAAGCCATAAACATGTTTGTCTGAGTCTTCTATCAAAAGTTACAGCGATTTATATGAAGTTGTACGAAAATGCTTTATTTCGCCAAGACAGTGTGTTTCTCACTGTTACATGCATTTGAATGGGAAACTCGCCCGAGACAAAGTATAGGTTTTCATTATGTGAATAATTTTAAAATCTTAGCTCAAACGGCTGCAAAACCTGTTTGCCCAGCACGGGGATATTGAGTTCTATAAGATAAAGCCATAAACACGTGTTTCTGAGTCTTCTATCAAAAGTTACAGCGATTTATATGAAGTTGTACAAAAATGCTTTCTTTCGCCAAGACAATGCGTTTCTCACTGTTACATGCATTTGAATGGGAAACTCGCCTGAAACAAAGTATAGGTTTTCATTATGTGAATAATTTTAAAATCTTAGCTCAAACGGCTGCAAAACCTGTTTGCCCAGCACGGGGATATTGAGTTCTATAAGATAAAGCCATAAACATGTGTTTCTGAGTCTTCTATCAAAAGTTACAGCGATTTATATGAAGTTGTTCAAAAACGCTTTATTTCGCCAAGACAATGCGTTTCTCACTGTTACATGCATTTGAATGGGAAACTCGCCCGAGACAAAGTATAGGTTTTCATTATGTGAATAATTTTAAAATCTTAGCTCAAACGGCTGCAAAACCTGTTTGCCCAGCACGGGGATATTGAGTTCTATAAGATAAAGCCATAAACACGTGTTTCTGAGTCTTCTATCAAAAGTTACAGCGATTTATATGAAGTTGTACAAAAATGCTTTCTTTCGCCAAGACAATGCGTTTCTCACTGTTACATGCATTTGAATGGGAAACTCGCCTGAAACAAAGTATAGGTTTTCATTATGTGAATAATTTTAAAATCTTAGCTCAAACGGCTGCAAAACCTGTTTGCCCAGCACGGGGATATTGAGTTCTATAAGATAAAGCCATAAACATGTTTGTCTGAGTCTTCTATCAAAAGTTACAGCGATTTATATGAAGTTGTACGAAAACGCTTTATTTCGCCAAGACAGTGTGTTTCTCACTGTTACATGCATTTGAATGGGAAACTCGCCCGAGACAAAGTATAGGTTTTCATTATGTGAATAATTTTAAAATCTTAGCTCAAACGGCTGCAAAACCTGTTTGCCCAGCACGGGGATATTGAGTTCTATAAGATAAAGCCATAAACATGTTTGTCTGAGTCTTCTATCAAAAGTTACAGCGATTTATATGAAGTTGTACGAAAACGCTTTATTTCGCCAAGACAATGCGTTTCTCACTGTTACATGCATTTGAATGGGAAACTCGCCCGAAACAAAGTATAGGTTTTCATTATGTGAATAATTTTAAAATCTTAGCTCAAACGGCTGCAAAACCTGTTTGCCCAGCACGGGGATATTGAGTTCTATAAGATAAAGCCATAAACATGTTTGTCTGAGTCTTCTATCAAAAGTTACAGCGATTTATATGAAGTTGTACGAAAATGCTTTATTTCGCCAAGACAGTGTGTTTCTCACTGTTACATGCATTTGAATGGGAAACTCGCCCGAGACAAAGTATAGGTTTTCATTATGTGAATAATTTTAAAATCTTAGCTCAAACGGCTGCAAAACCTGTTTGCCCAGCACGGGGATATTGAGTTCTATAAGATAAAGCCATAAACACGTGTTTCTGAGTCTTCTATCAAAAGTTACAGCGATTTATATGAAGTTGTACAAAAATGCTTTCTTTCGCCAAGACAATGCGTTTCTCACTGTTACATGCATTTGAATGGGAAACTCGCCTGAAACAAAGTATAGGTTTTCATTATGTGAATAATTTTAAAATCTTAGCTCAAACGGCTGCAAAACCTGTTTGCCCAGCACGGGGATATTGAGTTCTATAAGATAAAGCCATAAACATGTGTTTCTGAGTCTTCTATCAAAAGTTACAGCGATTTATATGAAGTTGTTCAAAAACGCTTTATTTCGCCAAGACAATGCGTTTCTCACTGTTACATGCATTTGAATGGGAAACTCGCCCGAGACAAAGTATAGGTTTTCATTATGTGAATAATTTTAAAATCTTAGCTCAAACGGCTGCAAAACCTGTTTGCCCAGCACGGGGATATTGAGTTCTATAAGATAAAGCCATAAACACGTGTTTCTGAGTCTTCTATCAAAAGTTACAGCGATTTATATGAAGTTGTACAAAAATGCTTTCTTTCGCCAAGACAATGCGTTTCTCACTGTTACATGCATTTGAATGGGAAACTCGCCTGAAACAAAGTATAGGTTTTCATTATGTGAATAATTTTAAAATCTTAGCTCAAACGGCTGCAAAACCTGTTTGCCCAGCACGGGGATATTGAGTTCTATAAGATAAAGCCATAAACATGTTTGTCTGAGTCTTCTATCAAAAGTTACAGCGATTTATATGAAGTTGTACGAAAACGCTTTATTTCGCCAAGACAGTGTGTTTCTCACTGTTACATGCATTTGAATGGGAAACTCGCCCGAGACAAAGTATAGGTTTTCATTATGTGAATAATTTTAAAATCTTAGCTCAAACGGCTGCAAAACCTGTTTGCCCAGCACGGGGATATTGAGTTCTATAAGATAAAGCCATAAACATGTTTGTCTGAGTCTTCTATCAAAAGTTACAGCGATTTATATGAAGTTGTACGAAAACGCTTTATTTCGCCAAGACAATGCGTTTCTCACTGTTACATGCATTTGAATGGGAAACTCGCCCGAAACAAAGTATAGGTTTTCATTATGTGAATAATTTTAAAATCTTAGCTCAAACGGCTGCAAAACCTGTTTGCCCAGCACGGGGATATTGAGTTCTATAAGATAAAGCCATAAACATGTTTGTCTGAGTCTTCTATCAAAAGTTACAGCGATTTATATGAAGTTGTACGAAAATGCTTTATTTCGCCAAGACAGTGTGTTTCTCACTGTTACATGCATTTGAATGGGAAACTCGCCCGAGACAAAGTATAGGTTTTCATTATGTGAATAATTTTAAAATCTTAGCTCAAACGGCTGCAAAACCTGTTTGCCCAGCACGGGGATATTGAGTTCTATAAGATAAAGCCATAAACACGTGTTTCTGAGTCTTCTATCAAAAGTTACAGCGATTTATATGAAGTTGTACAAAAATGCTTTCTTTCGCCAAGACAATGCGTTTCTCACTGTTACATGCATTTGAATGGGAAACTCGCCTGAAACAAAGTATAGGTTTTCATTATGTGAATAATTTTAAAATCTTAGCTCAAACGGCTGCAAAACCTGTTTGCCCAGCACGGGGATATTGAGTTCTATAAGATAAAGCCATAAACATGTGTTTCTGAGTCTTCTATCAAAAGTTACAGCGATTTATATGAAGTTGTTCAAAAACGCTTTATTTCGCCAAGACAATGCGTTTCTCACTGTTACATGCATTTGAATGGGAAACTCGCCCGAGACAAAGTATAGGTTTTCATTATGTGAATAATTTTAAAATCTTAGCTCAAACGGCTGCAAAACCTGTTTGCCCAGCACGGGGATATTGAGTTCTATAAGATAAAGCCATAAACATGTGTTTCTGAGTCTTCTATCAAAAGTTACAGCGATTTATATGAAGTTGTTCAAAAACGCTTTATTTCGCCAAGACAATGCGTTTCTCACTGTTACATGCATTTGAATGGGAAACTCGCCCGAGACAAAGTATAGGTTTTCATTATGTGAATAATTTTAAAATCTTAGCTCAAACGGCTGCAAAACCTGTTTGCCCAGCACGGGGATATTGAGTTCTATAAGATAAAGCCATAAACACGTGTTTCTGAGTCTTCTATCAAAAGTTACAGCGATTTATATGAAGTTGTACAAAAATGCTTTCTTTCGCCAAGACAATGCGTTTCTCACTGTTACATGCATTTGAATGGGAAACTCGCCTGAAACAAAGTATAGGTTTTCATTATGTGAATAATTTTAAAATCTTAGCTCAAACGGCTGCAAAACCTGTTTGCCCAGCACGGGGATATTGAGTTCTATAAGATAAAGCCATAAACATGTTTGTCTGAGTCTTCTATCAAAAGTTACAGCGATTTATATGAAGTTGTACGAAAACGCTTTATTTCGCCAAGACAGTGTGTTTCTCACTGTTACATGCATTTGAATGGGAAACTCGCCCGAAACAAAGTATAGGTTTTCATTATGTGAATAATTTTAAAATCTTAGCTCAAACGGCTGCAAAACCTGTTTGCCCAGCACGGGGATATTGAGTTCTATAAGATAAAGCCATAAACATGTTTGTCTGAGTCTTCTATCAAAAGTTACAGCGATTTATATGAAGTTGTACGAAAACGCTTTATTTCGCCAAGACAGTGTGTTTCTCACTGTTACATGCATTTGAATGGGAAACTCGCCCGAAACAAAGTATAGGTTTTCATTATGTGAATAATTTTAAAATCTTAGCTCAAACGGCTGCAAAACCTGTTTGCCCAGCACGGGGATATTGAGTTCTATAAGATAAAGCCATAAACATGTTTGTCTGAGTCTTCTATCAAAAGTTACAGCGATTTATATGAAGTTGTACGAAAATGCTTTATTTCGCCAAGACAGTGTGTTTCTCACTGTTACATGCATTTGAATGGGAAACTCGCCCGAGACAAAGTATAGGTTTTCATTATGTGAATAATTTTAAAATCTTAGCTCAAACGGCTGCAAAACCTGTTTGCCCAGCACGGGGATATTGAGTTCTATAAGATAAAGCCATAAACACGTGTTTCTGAGTCTTCTATCAAAAGTTACAGCGATTTATATGAAGTTGTACAAAAATGCTTTCTTTCGCCAAGACAATGCGTTTCTCACTGTTACATGCATTTGAATGGGAAACTCGCCTGAAACAAAGTATAGGTTTTCATTATGTGAATAATTTTAAAATCTTAGCTCAAACGGCTGCAAAACCTGTTTGCCCAGCACGGGGATATTGAGTTCTATAAGATAAAGCCATAAACATGTGTTTCTGAGTCTTCTATCAAAAGTTACAGCGATTTATATGAAGTTGTTCAAAAACGCTTTATTTCGCCAAGACAATGCGTTTCTCACTGTTACATGCATTTGAATGGGAAACTCGCCCGAGACAAAGTATAGGTTTTCATTATGTGAATAATTTTAAAATCTTAGCTCAAACGGCTGCAAAACCTGTTTGCCCAGCACGGGGATATTGAGTTCTATAAGATAAAGCCATAAACATGTGTTTCTGAGTCTTCTATCAAAAGTTACAGCGATTTATATGAAGTTGTTCAAAAACGCTTTATTTCGCCAAGACAATGCGTTTCTCACTGTTACATGCATTTGAATGGGAAACTCGCCCGAGACAAAGTATAGGTTTTCATTATGTGAATAATTTTAAAATCTTAGCTCAAACGGCTGCAAAACCTGTTTGCCCAGCACGGGGATATTGAGTTCTATAAGATAAAGCCATAAACACGTGTTTCTGAGTCTTCTATCAAAAGTTACAGCGATTTATATGAAGTTGTACAAAAATGCTTTCTTTCGCCAAGACAATGCGTTTCTCACTGTTACATGCATTTGAATGGGAAACTCGCCTGAAACAAAGTATAGGTTTTCATTATGTGAATAATTTTAAAATCTTAGCTCAAACGGCTGCAAAACCTGTTTGCCCAGCACGGGGATATTGAGTTCTATAAGATAAAGCCATAAACATGTTTGTCTGAGTCTTCTATCAAAAGTTACAGCGATTTATATGAAGTTGTACGAAAACGCTTTATTTCGCCAAGACAGTGTGTTTCTCACTGTTACATGCATTTGAATGGGAAACTCGCCCGAAACAAAGTATAGGTTTTCATTATGTGAATAATTTTAAAATCTTAGCTCAAACGGCTGCAAAACCTGTTTGCCCAGCACGGGGATATTGAGTTCTATAAGATAAAGCCATAAACATGTTTGTCTGAGTCTTCTATCAAAAGTTACAGCGATTTATATGAAGTTGTACGAAAACGCTTTATTTCGCCAAGACAGTGTGTTTCTCACTGTTACATGCATTTGAATGGGAAACTCGCCCGAAACAAAGTATAGGTTTTCATTATGTGAATAATTTTAAAATCTTAGCTCAAACGGCTGCAAAACCTGTTTGCCCAGCACGGGGATATTGAGTTCTATAAGATAAAGCCATAAACATGTTTGTCTGAGTCTTCTATCAAAAGTTACAGCGATTTATATGAAGTTGTACGAAAATGCTTTATTTCGCCAAGACAGTGTGTTTCTCACTGTTACATGCATTTGAATGGGAAACTCGCCCGAGACAAAGTATAGGTTTTCATTATGTGAATAATTTTAAAATCTTAGCTCAAACGGCTGCAAAACCTGTTTGCCCAGCACGGGGATATTGAGTTCTATAAGATAAAGCCATAAACACGTGTTTCTGAGTCTTCTATCAAAAGTTACAGCGATTTATATGAAGTTGTACAAAAATGCTTTCTTTCGCCAAGACAATGCGTTTCTCACTGTTACATGCATTTGAATGGGAAACTCGCCTGAAACAAAGTATAGGTTTTCATTATGTGAATAATTTTAAAATCTTAGCTCAAACGGCTGCAAAACCTGTTTGCCCAGCACGGGGATATTGAGTTCTATAAGATAAAGCCATAAACATGTGTTTCTGAGTCTTCTATCAAAAGTTACAGCGATTTATATGAAGTTGTTCAAAAACGCTTTATTTCGCCAAGACAATGCGTTTCTCACTGTTACATGCATTTGAATGGGAAACTCGCCCGAGACAAAGTATAGGTTTTCATTATGTGAATAATTTTAAAATCTTAGCTCAAACGGCTGCAAAACCTGTTTGCCCAGCACGGGGATATTGAGTTCTATAAGATAAAGCCATAAACATGTGTTTCTGAGTCTTCTATCAAAAGTTACAGCGATTTATATGAAGTTGTTCAAAAACGCTTTATTTCGCCAAGACAATGCGTTTCTCACTGTTACATGCATTTGAATGGGAAACTCGCCCGAGACAAAGTATAGGTTTTCATTATGTGAATAATTTTAAAATCTTAGCTCAAACGGCTGCAAAACCTGTTTGCCCAGCACGGGGATATTGAGTTCTATAAGATAAAGCCATAAACACGTGTTTCTGAGTCTTCTATCAAAAGTTACAGCGATTTATATGAAGTTGTACAAAAATGCTTTCTTTCGCCAAGACAATGCGTTTCTCACTGTTACATGCATTTGAATGGGAAACTCGCCTGAAACAAAGTATAGGTTTTCATTATGTGAATAATTTTAAAATCTTAGCTCAAACGGCTGCAAAACCTGTTTGCCCAGCACGGGGATATTGAGTTCTATAAGATAAAGCCATAAACATGTGTTTCTGAGTCTTCTATCAAAAGTTACAGCGATTTATATGAAGTTGTTCAAAAACGCTTTATTTCGCCAAGACAATGCGTTTCTCACTGTTACATGCATTTGAATGGGAAACTCGCCCGAGACAAAGTATAGGTTTTCATTATGTGAATAATTTTAAAATCTTAGCTCAAACGGCTGCAAAACCTGTTTGCCCAGCACGGGGATATTGAGTTCTATAAGATAAAGCCATAAACATGTGTTTCTGAGTCTTCTATCAAAAGTTACAGCGATTTATATGAAGTTGTTCAAAAACGCTTTATTTCGCCAAGACAATGCGTTTCTCACTGTTACATGCATTTGAATGGGAAACTCGCCCGAGACAAAGTATAGGTTTTCATTATGTGAATAATTTTAAAATCTTAGCTCAAACGGCTGCAAAACCTGTTTGCCCAGCACGGGGATATTGAGTTCTATAAGATAAAGCCATAAACACGTGTTTCTGAGTCTTCTATCAAAAGTTACAGCGATTTATATGAAGTTGTACAAAAATGCTTTCTTTCGCCAAGACAATGCGTTTCTCACTGTTACATGCATTTGAATGGGAAACTCGCCTGAAACAAAGTATAGGTTTTCATTATGTGAATAATTTTAAAATCTTAGCTCAAACGGCTGCAAAACCTGTTTGCCCAGCACGGGGATATTGAGTTCTATAAGATAAAGCCATAAACATGTTTGTCTGAGTCTTCTATCAAAAGTTACAGCGATTTATATGAAGTTGTACGAAAACGCTTTATTTCGCCAAGACAGTGTGTTTCTCACTGTTACATGCATTTGAATGGGAAACTCGCCCGAAACAAAGTATAGGTTTTCATTATGTGAATAATTTTAAAATCTTAGCTCAAACGGCTGCAAAACCTGTTTGCCCAGCACGGGGATATTGAGTTCTATAAGATAAAGCCATAAACATGTGTTTCTGAGTCTTCTATCAAAAGTTACAGCGATTTATATGAAGTTGTTCAAAAACGCTTTATTTCGCCAAGACAATGCGTTTCTCACTGTTACATGCATTTGAATGGGAAACTCGCCCGAGACAAAGTATAGGTTTTCATTATGTGAATAATTTTAAAATCTTAGCTCAAACGGCTGCAAAACCTGTTTGCCCAGCACGGGGATATTGAGTTCTATAAGATAAAGCCATAAACACGTGTTTCTGAGTCTTCTATCAAAAGTTACAGCGATTTATATGAAGTTGTACAAAAATGCTTTCTTTCGCCAAGACAATGCGTTTCTCACTGTTACATGCATTTGAATGGGAAACTCGCCTGAAACAAAGTATAGGTTTTCATTATGTGAATAATTTTAAAATCTTAGCTCAAACGGCTGCAAAACCTGTTTGCCCAGCACGGGGATATTGAGTTCTATAAGATAAAGCCATAAACATGTTTGTCTGAGTCTTCTATCAAAAGTTACAGCGATTTATATGAAGTTGTACGAAAACGCTTTATTTCGCCAAGACAGTGTGTTTCTCACTGTTACATGCATTTGAATGGGAAACTCGCCCGAAACAAAGTATAGGTTTTCATTATGTGAATAATTTTAAAATCTTAGCTCAAACGGCTGCAAAACCTGTTTGCCCAGCACGGGGATATTGAGTTCTATAAGATAAAGCCATAAACATGTTTGTCTGAGTCTTCTATCAAAAGTTACAGCGATTTATATGAAGTTGTACGAAAACGCTTTATTTCGCCAAGACAGTGTGTTTCTCACTGTTACATGCATTTGAATGGGAAACTCGCCCGAAACAAAGTATAGGTTTTCATTATGTGAATAATTTTAAAATCTTAGCTCAAACGGCTGCAAAACCTGTTTGCCCAGCACGGGGATATTGAGTTCTATAAGATAAAGCCATAAACATGTTTGTCTGAGTCTTCTATCAAAAGTTACAGCGATTTATATGAAGTTGTACGAAAATGCTTTATTTCGCCAAGACAGTGTGTTTCTCACTGTTACATGCATTTGAATGGGAAACTCGCCCGAGACAAAGTATAGGTTTTCATTATGTGAATAATTTTAAAATCTTAGCTCAAACGGCTGCAAAACCTGTTTGCCCAGCACGGGGATATTGAGTTCTATAAGATAAAGCCATAAACACGTGTTTCTGAGTCTTCTATCAAAAGTTACAGCGATTTATATGAAGTTGTACAAAAATGCTTTCTTTCGCCAAGACAATGCGTTTCTCACTGTTACATGCATTTGAATGGGAAACTCGCCTGAAACAAAGTATAGGTTTTCATTATGTGAATAATTTTAAAATCTTAGCTCAAACGGCTGCAAAACCTGTTTGCCCAGCACGGGGATATTGAGTTCTATAAGATAAAGCCATAAACATGTGTTTCTGAGTCTTCTATCAAAAGTTACAGCGATTTATATGAAGTTGTTCAAAAACGCTTTATTTCGCCAAGACAATGCGTTTCTCACTGTTACATGCATTTGAATGGGAAACTCGCCCGAGACAAAGTATAGGTTTTCATTATGTGAATAATTTTAAAATCTTAGCTCAAACGGCTGCAAAACCTGTTTGCCCAGCACGGGGATATTGAGTTCTATAAGATAAAGCCATAAACATGTGTTTCTGAGTCTTCTATCAAAAGTTACAGCGATTTATATGAAGTTGTTCAAAAACGCTTTATTTCGCCAAGACAATGCGTTTCTCACTGTTACATGCATTTGAATGGGAAACTCGCCCGAGACAAAGTATAGGTTTTCATTATGTGAATAATTTTAAAATCTTAGCTCAAACGGCTGCAAAACCTGTTTGCCCAGCACGGGGATATTGAGTTCTATAAGATAAAGCCATAAACACGTGTTTCTGAGTCTTCTATCAAAAGTTACAGCGATTTATATGAAGTTGTACAAAAATGCTTTCTTTCGCCAAGACAATGCGTTTCTCACTGTTACATGCATTTGAATGGGAAACTCGCCTGAAACAAAGTATAGGTTTTCATTATGTGAATAATTTTAAAATCTTAGCTCAAACGGCTGCAACCTGTTTGCCCAGCACGGGGATATTGAGTTCTATAAGATAAAGCCATAAACATGTTTGTCTGAGTCTTCTATCAAAAGTTACAGCGATTTATATGAAGTTGTACGAAAACGCTTTATTTCGCCAAGACAGTGTGTTTCTCACTGTTACATGCATTTGAATGGGAAACTCGCCCGAGACAAAGTATAGGTTTTCATTATGTGAATAATTTTAAAATCTTAGCTCAAACGGCTGCAAAACCTGTTTGCCCAGCACGGGGATATTGAGTTCTATAAGATAAAGCCATAAACATGTTTGTCTGAGTCTTCTATCAAAAGTTACAGCGATTTATATGAAGTTGTACGAAAACGCTTTATTTCGCCAAGACAATGCGTTTCTCACTGTTACATGCATTTGAATGGGAAACTCGCCCGAGACAAAGTATAGGTTTTCATTATGTGAATAATTTTAAAATCTTAGCTCAAACGGCTGCAAAACCTGTTTGCCCAGCACGGGGATATTGAGTTCTATAAGATAAAGCCATAAACATGTGTTTCTGAGTCTTCTATCAAAAGTTACAGCGATTTATATGAAGTTGTACGAAAACGCTTTATTTTGCCAAGACAGTGTGTTTCTCACTGTTACATGCATTTGAATGGGAAACTCGCCCGAGACAAAGTATAGGTTTTCATTATGTGAATAATTTTAAAATCTTAGCTCAAACGGCTGCAAAACCTGTTTGCCCAGCACGGGGATATTGAGTTCTATAAGATAAAGCCATAAACATGTGTTTCTGAGTCTTCTATCAAAAGTTACAGCGATTTATATGAAGTTGTACGAAAACGCTTTATTTTGCCAAGACAGTGTGTTTCTCACTGTTACATGCATTTGAATGGGAAACTCGCCCGAGACAAAGTATAGGTTTTCATTATGTGAATAATTTTAAAATCTTAGCTCAAACGGCTGCAAAACCTGTTTGCCCAGCACGGGGATATTGAGTTCTATAAGATAAAGCCATAAACATGTTTGTCTGAGTCTTCTATCAAAAGTTACAGCGATTTATATGAAGTTGTACGAAAACGCTTTATTTCGCCAAGACAGTGTGTTTCTCACTGTTACATGCATTTGAATGGGAAACTCGCCTGAAACAAAGTATAGGTTTTCATTATGTGAATAATTTTAAAATCTTAGCTCAAACGGCTGCAAAACCTGTTTGCCCAGCACGGGGATATTGAGTTCTATAAGATAAAGCCATAAACATGTTTGTCTGAGTCTTCTATCAAAAGTTACAGCGATTTATATGAAGTTGTACAAAAATGCTTTATTTCGCCAAGACAGTGTGTTTCTCACTGTTACATGCATTTGAATGGGAAACTCGCCCGAGACAAAGTATAGGTTTTCATTATGTGAATAATTTTAAAATCTTAGCTCAAACGGCTGCAAAACCTGTTTGCCCAGCACGGGGATATTGAGTTCTATAAGATAAAGCCATAAACATGTTTGTCTGAGTCTTCTATCAAAAGTTACAGCGATTTATATGAAGTTGTACGAAAACGCTTTATTTCGCCAAGACAGTGTGTTTCTCACTGTTACATGCATTTGAATGGGAAACTCGCCCGAGACAAAGTATAGGTTTTCATTATGTGAATAATTTTAAAATCTTAGCTCAAACGGCTGCAAAACCTGTTTGCCCAGCACGGGGATATTGAGTTCTATAAGATAAAGCCATAAACACGTGTTTCTGAGTCTTCTATCAAAAGTTACAGCGATTTATATGAAGTTGTACAAAAATGCTTTCTTTCGCCAAGACAATGCGTTTCTCACTGTTACATGCATTTGAATGGGAAACTCGCCTGAAACAAAGTATAGGTTTTCATTATGTGAATAATTTTAAAATCTTAGCTCAAACGGCTGCAAAACCTGTTTGCCCAGCACGGGGATATTGAGTTCTATAAGATAAAGCCATAAACATGTGTTTCTGAGTCTTCTATCAAAAGTTACAGCGATTTATATGAAGTTGTTCAAAAACGCTTTATTTCGCCAAGACAATGCGTTTCTCACTGTTACATGCATTTGAATGGGAAACTCGCCTGAAACAAAGTATAGGTTTTCATTATGTGAATAATTTTAAAATCTTAGCTCAAACGGCTGCAAAACCTGTTTGCCCAGCACGGGGATATTGAGTTCTATAAGATAAAGCCATAAACATGTTTGTCTGAGTCTTCTATCAAAAGTTACAGCGATTTATATGAAGTTGTACGAAAACGCTTTATTTCGCCAAGACAGTGTGTTTCTCACTGTTACATGCATTTGAATGAGAAACTCGCCCGAGACAAAGTATAGGTTTTCATTATGTGAATAATTTTAAAATCTTAGCTCAAACGGCTGCAAAACCTGTTTGCCCAGCACGGGGATATTGAGTTCTATAAGATAAAGCCATAAACACGTGTTTCTGAGTCTTCTATCAAAAGTTACAGCGATTTATATGAAGTTGTACAAAAATGCTTTCTTTCGCCAAGACAGTGTGTTTCTCACTGTTACATGCATTTGAATGGGAAACTCGCCCGAGACAAAGTATAGGTTTTCATTATGTGAATAATTTTAAAATCTTAGCTCAAACGGCTGCAAAACCTGTTTGCCCAGCACGGGGATATTGAGTTCTATAAGATAAAGCCATAAACATGTTTGTCTGAGTCTTCTATCAAAAGTTACAGCGATTTATATGAAGTTGTACGAAAACGCTTTATTTCGCCAAGACAATGCGTTTCTCACTGTTACATGCATTTGAATGGGAAACTCGCCCGAGACAAAGTATAGGTTTTCATTATGTGAATAATTTTAAAATCTTAGCTCAAACGGCTGCAAAACCTGTTTGCCCAGCACGGGGATATTGAGTTCTATAAGATAAAGCCATAAACATGTTTGTCTGAGTCTTCTATCAAAAGTTACAGCGATTTATATGAAGTTGTACGAAAACGCTTTATTTCGCCAAGACAGTGTGTTTCTCACTGTTACATGCATTTGAATGGGAAACTCGCCCGAGACAAAGTATAGGTTTTCATTATGTGAATAATTTTAAAATCTTAGCTCAAACGGCTGCAAAACCTGTTTGCCCAGCACGGGGATATTGAGTTCTATAAGATAAAGCCATAAACACGTGTTTCTGAGTCTTCTATCAAAAGTTACAGCGATTTATATGAAGTTGTAGAAAAATGCTTTCTTTCGCCAAGACAATGCGTTTCTCACTGTTACATGCATTTGAATGGGAAACTCGCCTGAAACAAAGTATAGGTTTTCATTATGTGAATAATTTTAAAATCTTAGCTCAAACGGCTGCAAAACCTGTTTGCCCAGCACGGGGATATTGAGTTCTATAAGATAAAGCCATAAACATGTGTTTCTGAGTCTTCTATCAAAAGTTACAGCGATTTATATGAAGTTGTTCAAAAACGCTTTATTTCGCCAAGACAGTGTGTTTCTCACTGTTACATGCATTTGAATGGGAAACTCGCCTGAAACAAAGTATAGGTTTTCATTATGTGAATAATTTTAAAATCTTAGCTCAAACGGCTGCAAAACCTGTTTGCCCAGCACGGGGATATTGAGTTCTATAAGATAAAGCCATAAACATGTTTGTCTGAGTCTTCTATCAAAAGTTACAGCGATTTATATGACGTTGTACGAAAACGCTTTATTTCGCCAAGACAATGCGTTTCTCACTGTTACATGCATTTGAATGGGAAACTCGCCCGAAACAAAGTATAGGTTTTCATTATGTGAATAATTTTAAAATCTTAGCTCAAACGGCTGCAAAACCTGTTTGCCCAGCACGGGGATATTGAGTTCTATAAGATAAAGCCATAAACATGTGTTTCTGAGTCTTCTATCAAAAGTTACAGCGATTTATATGAAGTTGTAGAAAAATGCTTTATTTCGCCAAGACAATGCGTTTCTCACTGTTACATGCATTTGAATGGGAAACTCGCCTGAAACAAAGTATAGGTTTTCATTATGTGAATAATTTTAAAATCTTAGCTCAAACGGCTGCAAAACCTGTTTGCCCAGCACGGGGATATTGAGTTCTATAAGATAAAGCCATAAACATGTGTTTCTGAGTCTTCTATCAAAAGTTACAGCGATTTATATGAAGTTGTTCAAAAACGCTTTATTTCGCCAAGACAGTGTGTTTCTCACTGTTACATGCATTTGAATGGGAAACTCGCCCGAGACAAAGTATAGGTTTTCATTATGTGAATAATTTTAAAATCTTAGCTCAAACGGCTGCAAAACCTGTTTGCCCAGCACGGGGATATTGAGTTCTATAAGATAAAGCCATAAACATGTTTGTCTGAGTCTTCTATCAAAAGTTACAGCGATTTATATGAAGTTGTACGAAAACGCTTTATTTCGCCAAGACAATGCGTTTCTCACTGTTACATGCATTTGAATGGGAAACTCGCCCGAAACAAAGTATAGGTTTTCATTATGTGAATAATTTTAAAATCTTAGCTCAAACGGCTGCAAAACCTGTTTGCCCAGCACGGGGATATTGAGTTCTATAAGATAAAGCCATAAACATGTTTGTCTGAGTCTTCTATCAAAAGTTACAGCGATTTATATGAAGTTGTACGAAAATGCTTTATTTCGCCAAGACAGTGTGTTTCTCACTGTTACATGCATTTGAATGGGAAACTCGCCTGAAACAAAGTATAGGTTTTCATTATGTGAATAATTTTAAAATCTTAGCTCAAACGGCTGCAAAACCTGTTTGCCCAGCACGGGGATATTGAGTTCTATAAGATAAAGCCATAAACATGTGTTTCTGAGTCTTCTATCAAAAGTTACAGCGATTTATATGAAGTTGTTCAAAAACGCTTTATTTCGCCAAGACAGTGTGTTTCTCACTGTTACATGCATTTGAATGGGAAACTCGCCCGAGACAAAGTATAGGTTTTCATTATGTGAATAATTTTAAAATCTTAGCTCAAACGGCTGCAAAACCTGTTTGCCCAGCACGGGGATATTGAGTTCTATAAGATAAAGCCATAAACATGTTTGTCTGAGTCTTCTATCAAAAGTTACAGCGATTTATATGAAGTTGTACGAAAACGCTTTATTTCGCCAAGACAATGCGTTTCTCACTGTTACATGCATTTGAATGGGAAACTCGCCCGAAACAAAGTATAGGTTTTCATTATGTGAATAATTTTAAAATCTTAGCTCAAACGGCTGCAAAACCTGTTTGCCCAGCACGGGGATATTGAGTTCTATAAGATAAAGCCATAAACATGTTTGTCTGAGTCTTCTATCAAAAGTTACAGCGATTTATATGAAGTTGTACGAAAATGCTTTATTTCGCCAAGACAGTGTGTTTCTCACTGTTACATGCATTTGAATGGGAAACTCGCCCGAGACAAAGTATAGGTTTTCATTATGTGAATAATTTTAAAATCTTAGCTCAAACGGCTGCAAAACCTGTTTGCCCAGCACGGGGATATTGAGTTCTATAAGATAAAGCCATAAACACGTGTTTCTGAGTCTTCTATCAAAAGTTACAGCGATTTATATGAAGTTGTACAAAAATGCTTTCTTTCGCCAAGACAATGCGTTTCTCACTGTTACATGCATTTGAATGGGAAACTCGCCTGAAACAAAGTATAGGTTTTCATTATGTGAATAATTTTAAAATCTTAGCTCAAACGGCTGCAAAACCTGTTTGCCCAGCACGGGGATATTGAGTTCTATAAGATAAAGCCATAAACATGTGTTTCTGAGTCTTCTATCAAAAGTTACAGCGATTTATATGAAGTTGTTCAAAAACGCTTTATTTCGCCAAGACAATGCGTTTCTCACTGTTACATGCATTTGAATGGGAAACTCGCCCGAGACAAAGTATAGGTTTTCATTATGTGAATAATTTTAAAATCTTAGCTCAAACGGCTGCAAAACCTGTTTGCCCAGCACGGGGATATTGAGTTCTATAAGATAAAGCCATAAACATGTGTTTCTGAGTCTTCTATCAAAAGTTACAGCGATTTATATGAAGTTGTAGAAAAATGCTTTCTTTCGCCAAGACAATGCGTTTCTCACTGTTACATGCATTTGAATGGGAAACTCGCCTGAAACAAAGTATAGGTTTTCATTATGTGAATAATTTTAAAATCTTAGCTCAAACGGCTGCAAAACCTGTTTGCCCAGCACGGGGATATTGAGTTCTATAAGATAAAGCCATAAACATGTGTTTCTGAGTCTTCTATCAAAAGTTACAGCGATTTATATGAAGTTGTTCAAAAACGCTTTATTTCGCCAAGACAGTGTGTTTCTCACTGTTACATGCATTTGAATGGGAAACTCGCCCGAGACAAAGTATAGGTTTTCATTATGTGAATAATTTTAAAATCTTAGCTCAAACGGCTGCAAAACCTGTTTGCCCAGCACGGGGATATTGAGTTCTATAAGATAAAGCCATAAACATGTTTGTCTGAGTCTTCTATCAAAAGTTACAGCGATTTATATGAAGTTGTACGAAAACGCTTTATTTCACCAAGACAATGCGTTTCTCACTGTTACATGCATTTGAATGGGAAACTCGCCCGAAACAAAGTATAGGTTTTCATTATGTGAATAATTTTAAAATCTTAGCTCAAACGGCTGCAAAACCTGTTTGCCCAGCACGGGGATATTGAGTTCTATAAGATAAAGCCATAAACATGTTTGTCTGAGTCTTCTATCAAAAGTTACAGCGATTTATATGAAGTTGTACGAAAATGCTTTATTTCGCCAAGACAGTGTGTTTCTCACTGTTACATGCATTTGAATGGGAAACTCGCCCGAGACAAAGTATAGGTTTTCATTATGTGAATAATTTTAAAATCTTAGCTCAAACGGCTGCAAAACCTGTTTGCCCAGCACGGGGATATTGAGTTCTATAAGATAAAGCCATAAACACGTGTTTCTGAGTCTTCTATCAAAAGTTACAGCGATTTATATGAAGTTGTACAAAAATGCTTTCTTTCGCCAAGACAATGCGTTTCTCACTGTTACATGCATTTGAATGGGAAACTCGCCTGAAACAAAGTATAGGTTTTCATTATGTGAATAATTTTAAAATCTTAGCTCAAACGGCTGCAAAACCTGTTTGCCCAGCACGGGGATATTGAGTTCTATAAGATAAAGCCATAAACATGTGTTTCTGAGTCTTCTATCAAAAGTTACAGCGATTTATATGAAGTTGTTCAAAAACGCTTTATTTCGCCAAGACAATGCGTTTCTCACTGTTACATGCATTTGAATGGGAAACTCGCCCGAGACAAAGTATAGGTTTTCATTATGTGAATAATTTTAAAATCTTAGCTCAAACGGCTGCAAAACCTGTTTGCCCAGCACGGGGATATTGAGTTCTATAAGATAAAGCCATAAACATGTTTGTCTGAGTCTTCTATCAAAAGTTACAGCGATTTATATGAAGTTGTTCAAAAACGCTTTATTTCGCCAAGACAATGCGTTTCTCACTGTTACATGCATTTGAATGGGAAACTCGCCCGAGACAAAGTATAGGTTTTCATTATGTGAATAATTTTAAAATCTTAGCTCAAACGGCTGCAAAACCTGTTTGCCCAGCACGGGGATATTGAGTTCTATAAGATAAAGCCATAAACACGTGTTTCTGAGTCTTCTATCAAAAGTTACAGCGATTTATATGAAGTTGTACAAAAATGCTTTCTTTCGCCAAGACAATGCGTTTCTCACTGTTACATGCATTTGAATGGGAAACTCGCCTGAAACAAAGTATAGGTTTTCATTATGTGAATAATTTTAAAATCTTAGCTCAAACGGCTGCAAAACCTGTTTGCCCAGCACGGGGATATTGAGTTCTATAAGATAAAGCCATAAACATGTTTGTCTGAGTCTTCTATCAAAAGTTACAGCGATTTATATGAAGTTGTACGAAAACGCTTTATTTCGCCAAGACAGTGTGTTTCTCACTGTTACATGCATTTGAATGGGAAACTCGCCCGAAACAAAGTATAGGTTTTCATTATGTGAATAATTTTAAAATCTTAGCTCAAACGGCTGCAAAACCTGTTTGCCCAGCACGGGGATATTGAGTTCTATAAGATAAAGCCATAAACATGTTTGTCTGAGTCTTCTATCAAAAGTTACAGCGATTTATATGAAGTTGTACGAAAACGCTTTATTTCGCCAAGACAGTGTGTTTCTCACTGTTACATGCATTTGAATGGGAAACTCGCCCGAAACAAAGTATAGGTTTTCATTATGTGAATAATTTTAAAATCTTAGCTCAAACGGCTGCAAAACCTGTTTGCCCAGCACGGGGATATTGAGTTCTATAAGATAAAGCCATAAACATGTTTGTCTGAGTCTTCTATCAAAAGTTACAGCGATTTATATGAAGTTGTACGAAAATGCTTTATTTCGCCAAGACAGTGTGTTTCTCACTGTTACATGCATTTGAATGGGAAACTCGCCCGAGACAAAGTATAGGTTTTCATTATGTGAATAATTTTAAAATCTTAGCTCAAACGGCTGCAAAACCTGTTTGCCCAGCACGGGGATATTGAGTTCTATAAGATAAAGCCATAAACATGTGTTTCTGAGTCTTCTATCAAAAGTTACAGCGATTTATATGAAGTTGTTCAAAAACGCTTTATTTCGCCAAGACAGTGTGTTTCTCACTGTTACATGCATTTGAATGGGAAACTCGCCTGAAACAAAGTATAGGTTTTCATTATGTGAATAATTTTAAAATCTTAGCTCAAACGGCTGCAAAACCTGTTTGCCCAGCACGGGGATATTGAGTTCTATAAGATAAAGCCATAAACATGTTTGTCTGAGTCTTCTATCAAAAGTTACAGCGATTTATATGACGTTGTACGAAAACGCTTTATTTCGCCAAGACAATGCGTTTCTCACTGTTACATGCATTTGAATGGGAAACTCGCCCGAAACAAAGTATAGGTTTTCATTATGTGAATAATTTTAAAATCTTAGCTCAAACGGCTGCAAAACCTGTTTGCCCAGCACGGGGATATTGAGTTCTATAAGATAAAGCCATAAACATGTGTTTCTGAGTCTTCTATCAAAAGTTACAGCGATTTATATGAAGTTGTAGAAAAATGCTTTATTTCGCCAAGACAATGCGTTTCTCACTGTTACATGCATTTGAATGGGAAACTCGCCTGAAACAAAGTATAGGTTTTCATTATGTGAATAATTTTAAAATCTTAGCTCAAACGGCTGCAAAACCTGTTTGCCCAGCACGGGGATATTGAGTTCTATAAGATAAAGCCATAAACATGTGTTTCTGAGTCTTCTATCAAAAGTTACAGCGATTTATATGAAGTTGTTCAAAAACGCTTTATTTCGCCAAGACAGTGTGTTTCTCACTGTTACATGCATTTGAATGGGAAACTCGCCCGAGACAAAGTATAGGTTTTCATTATGTGAATAATTTTAAAATCTTAGCTCAAACGGCTGCAAAACCTGTTTGCCCAGCACGGGGATATTGAGTTCTATAAGATAAAGCCATAAACATGTTTGTCTGAGTCTTCTATCAAAAGTTACAGCGATTTATATGAAGTTGTACGAAAACGCTTTATTTCGCCAAGACAATGCGTTTCTCACTGTTACATGCATTTGAATGGGAAACTCGCCCGAAACAAAGTATAGGTTTTCATTATGTGAATAATTTTAAAATCTTAGCTCAAACGGCTGCAAAACCTGTTTGCCCAGCACGGGGATATTGAGTTCTATAAGATAAAGCCATAAACATGTTTGTCTGAGTCTTCTATCAAAAGTTACAGCGATTTATATGAAGTTGTACGAAAATGCTTTATTTCGCCAAGACAGTGTGTTTCTCACTGTTACATGCATTTGAATGGGAAACTCGCCTGAAACAAAGTATAGGTTTTCATTATGTGAATAATTTTAAAATCTTAGCTCAAACGGCTGCAAAACCTGTTTGCCCAGCACGGGGATATTGAGTTCTATAAGATAAAGCCATAAACATGTGTTTCTGAGTCTTCTATCAAAAGTTACAGCGATTTATATGAAGTTGTTCAAAAACGCTTTATTTCGCCAAGACAGTGTGTTTCTCACTGTTACATGCATTTGAATGGGAAACTCGCCCGAGACAAAGTATAGGTTTTCATTATGTGAATAATTTTAAAATCTTAGCTCAAACGGCTGCAAAACCTGTTTGCCCAGCACGGGGATATTGAGTTCTATAAGATAAAGCCATAAACATGTTTGTCTGAGTCTTCTATCAAAAGTTACAGCGATTTATATGAAGTTGTACGAAAACGCTTTATTTCGCCAAGACAATGCGTTTCTCACTGTTACATGCATTTGAATGGGAAACTCGCCCGAAACAAAGTATAGGTTTTCATTATGTGAATAATTTTAAAATCTTAGCTCAAACGGCTGCAAAACCTGTTTGCCCAGCACGGGGATATTGAGTTCTATAAGATAAAGCCATAAACATGTTTGTCTGAGTCTTCTATCAAAAGTTACAGCGATTTATATGAAGTTGTACGAAAATGCTTTATTTCGCCAAGACAGTGTGTTTCTCACTGTTACATGCATTTGAATGGGAAACTCGCCCGAGACAAAGTATAGGTTTTCATTATGTGAATAATTTTAAAATCTTAGCTCAAACGGCTGCAAAACCTGTTTGCCCAGCACGGGGATATTGAGTTCTATAAGATAAAGCCATAAACACGTGTTTCTGAGTCTTCTATCAAAAGTTACAGCGATTTATATGAAGTTGTACAAAAATGCTTTCTTTCGCCAAGACAATGCGTTTCTCACTGTTACATGCATTTGAATGGGAAACTCGCCTGAAACAAAGTATAGGTTTTCATTATGTGAATAATTTTAAAATCTTAGCTCAAACGGCTGCAAAACCTGTTTGCCCAGCACGGGGATATTGAGTTCTATAAGATAAAGCCATAAACATGTGTTTCTGAGTCTTCTATCAAAAGTTACAGCGATTTATATGAAGTTGTTCAAAAACGCTTTATTTCGCCAAGACAATGCGTTTCTCACTGTTACATGCATTTGAATGGGAAACTCGCCCGAGACAAAGTATAGGTTTTCATTATGTGAATAATTTTAAAATCTTAGCTCAAACGGCTGCAAAACCTGTTTGCCCAGCACGGGGATATTGAGTTCTATAAGATAAAGCCATAAACATGTGTTTCTGAGTCTTCTATCAAAAGTTACAGCGATTTATATGAAGTTGTAGAAAAATGCTTTCTTTCGCCAAGACAATGCGTTTCTCACTGTTACATGCATTTGAATGGGAAACTCGCCTGAAACAAAGTATAGGTTTTCATTATGTGAATAATTTTAAAATCTTAGCTCAAACGGCTGCAAAACCTGTTTGCCCAGCACGGGGATATTGAGTTCTATAAGATAAAGCCATAAACATGTGTTTCTGAGTCTTCTATCAAAAGTTACAGCGATTTATATGAAGTTGTTCAAAAACGCTTTATTTCGCCAAGACAGTGTGTTTCTCACTGTTACATGCATTTGAATGGGAAACTCGCCCGAGACAAAGTATAGGTTTTCATTATGTGAATAATTTTAAAATCTTAGCTCAAACGGCTGCAAAACCTGTTTGCCCAGCACGGGGATATTGAGTTCTATAAGATAAAGCCATAAACATGTTTGTCTGAGTCTTCTATCAAAAGTTACAGCGATTTATATGAAGTTGTACGAAAACGCTTTATTTCGCCAAGACAATGCGTTTCTCACTGTTACATGCATTTGAATGGGAAACTCGCCCGAAACAAAGTATAGGTTTTCATTATGTGAATAATTTTAAAATCTTAGCTCAAACGGCTGCAAAACCTGTTTGCCCAGCACGGGGATATTGAGTTCTATAAGATAAAGCCATAAACATGTTTGTCTGAGTCTTCTATCAAAAGTTACAGCGATTTATATGAAGTTGTACGAAAATGCTTTATTTCGCCAAGACAGTGTGTTTCTCACTGTTACATGCATTTGAATGGGAAACTCGCCCGAGACAAAGTATAGGTTTTCATTATGTGAATAATTTTAAAATCTTAGCTCAAACGGCTGCAAAACCTGTTTGCCCAGCACGGGGATATTGAGTTCTATAAGATAAAGCCATAAACACGTGTTTCTGAGTCTTCTATCAAAAGTTACAGCGATTTATATGAAGTTGTACAAAAATGCTTTCTTTCGCCAAGACAATGCGTTTCTCACTGTTACATGCATTTGAATGGGAAACTCGCCTGAAACAAAGTATAGGTTTTCATTATGTGAATAATTTTAAAATCTTAGCTCAAACGGCTGCAAAACCTGTTTGCCCAGCACGGGGATATTGAGTTCTATAAGATAAAGCCATAAACATGTGTTTCTGAGTCTTCTATCAAAAGTTACAGCGATTTATATGAAGTTGTTCAAAAACGCTTTATTTCGCCAAGACAATGCGTTTCTCACTGTTACATGCATTTGAATGGGAAACTCGCCCGAGACAAAGTATAGGTTTTCATTATGTGAATAATTTTAAAATCTTAGCTCAAACGGCTGCAAAACCTGTTTGCCCAGCACGGGGATATTGAGTTCTATAAGATAAAGCCATAAACATGTTTGTCTGAGTCTTCTATCAAAAGTTACAGCGATTTATATGAAGTTGTTCAAAAACGCTTTATTTCGCCAAGACAATGCGTTTCTCACTGTTACATGCATTTGAATGGGAAACTCGCCCGAGACAAAGTATAGGTTTTCATTATGTGAATAATTTTAAAATCTTAGCTCAAACGGCTGCAAAACCTGTTTGCCCAGCACGGGGATATTGAGTTCTATAAGATAAAGCCATAAACACGTGTTTCTGAGTCTTCTATCAAAAGTTACAGCGATTTATATGAAGTTGTACAAAAATGCTTTCTTTCGCCAAGACAATGCGTTTCTCACTGTTACATGCATTTGAATGGGAAACTCGCCTGAAACAAAGTATAGGTTTTCATTATGTGAATAATTTTAAAATCTTAGCTCAAACGGCTGCAAAACCTGTTTGCCCAGCACGGGGATATTGAGTTCTATAAGATAAAGCCATAAACATGTTTGTCTGAGTCTTCTATCAAAAGTTACAGCGATTTATATGAAGTTGTACGAAAACGCTTTATTTCGCCAAGACAGTGTGTTTCTCACTGTTACATGCATTTGAATGGGAAACTCGCCCGAAACAAAGTATAGGTTTTCATTATGTGAATAATTTTAAAATCTTAGCTCAAACGGCTGCAAAACCTGTTTGCCCAGCACGGGGATATTGAGTTCTATAAGATAAAGCCATAAACATGTTTGTCTGAGTCTTCTATCAAAAGTTACAGCGATTTATATGAAGTTGTACGAAAACGCTTTATTTCGCCAAGACAGTGTGTTTCTCACTGTTACATGCATTTGAATGGGAAACTCGCCCGAAACAAAGTATAGGTTTTCATTATGTGAATAATTTTAAAATCTTAGCTCAAACGGCTGCAAAACCTGTTTGCCCAGCACGGGGATATTGAGTTCTATAAGATAAAGCCATAAACATGTTTGTCTGAGTCTTCTATCAAAAGTTACAGCGATTTATATGAAGTTGTACGAAAATGCTTTATTTCGCCAAGACAGTGTGTTTCTCACTGTTACATGCATTTGAATGGGAAACTCGCCCGAGACAAAGTATAGGTTTTCATTATGTGAATAATTTTAAAATCTTAGCTCAAACGGCTGCAAAACCTGTTTGCCCAGCACGGGGATATTGAGTTCTATAAGATAAAGCCATAAACATGTGTTTCTGAGTCTTCTATCAAAAGTTACAGCGATTTATATGAAGTTGTTCAAAAACGCTTTATTTCGCCAAGACAGTGTGTTTCTCACTGTTACATGCATTTGAATGGGAAACTCGCCTGAAACAAAGTATAGGTTTTCATTATGTGAATAATTTTAAAATCTTAGCTCAAACGGCTGCAAAACCTGTTTGCCCAGCACGGGGATATTGAGTTCTATAAGATAAAGCCATAAACATGTTTGTCTGAGTCTTCTATCAAAAGTTACAGCGATTTATATGACGTTGTACGAAAACGCTTTATTTCGCCAAGACAATGCGTTTCTCACTGTTACATGCATTTGAATGGGAAACTCGCCCGAAACAAAGTATAGGTTTTCATTATGTGAATAATTTTAAAATCTTAGCTCAAACGGCTGCAAAACCTGTTTGCCCAGCACGGGGATATTGAGTTCTATAAGATAAAGCCATAAACATGTGTTTCTGAGTCTTCTATCAAAAGTTACAGCGATTTATATGAAGTTGTAGAAAAATGCTTTATTTCGCCAAGACAATGCGTTTCTCACTGTTACATGCATTTGAATGGGAAACTCGCCTGAAACAAAGTATAGGTTTTCATTATGTGAATAATTTTAAAATCTTAGCTCAAACGGCTGCAAAACCTGTTTGCCCAGCACGGGGATATTGAGTTCTATAAGATAAAGCCATAAACATGTGTTTCTGAGTCTTCTATCAAAAGTTACAGCGATTTATATGAAGTTGTTCAAAAACGCTTTATTTCGCCAAGACAGTGTGTTTCTCACTGTTACATGCATTTGAATGGGAAACTCGCCCGAGACAAAGTATAGGTTTTCATTATGTGAATAATTTTAAAATCTTAGCTCAAACGGCTGCAAAACCTGTTTGCCCAGCACGGGGATATTGAGTTCTATAAGATAAAGCCATAAACATGTTTGTCTGAGTCTTCTATCAAAAGTTACAGCGATTTATATGAAGTTGTACGAAAACGCTTTATTTCGCCAAGACAATGCGTTTCTCACTGTTACATGCATTTGAATGGGAAACTCGCCCGAAACAAAGTATAGGTTTTCATTATGTGAATAATTTTAAAATCTTAGCTCAAACGGCTGCAAAACCTGTTTGCCCAGCACGGGGATATTGAGTTCTATAAGATAAAGCCATAAACATGTTTGTCTGAGTCTTCTATCAAAAGTTACAGCGATTTATATGAAGTTGTACGAAAATGCTTTATTTCGCCAAGACAGTGTGTTTCTCACTGTTACATGCATTTGAATGGGAAACTCGCCTGAAACAAAGTATAGGTTTTCATTATGTGAATAATTTTAAAATCTTAGCTCAAACGGCTGCAAAACCTGTTTGCCCAGCACGGGGATATTGAGTTCTATAAGATAAAGCCATAAACATGTGTTTCTGAGTCTTCTATCAAAAGTTACAGCGATTTATATGAAGTTGTTCAAAAACGCTTTATTTCGCCAAGACAGTGTGTTTCTCACTGTTACATGCATTTGAATGGGAAACTCGCCCGAGACAAAGTATAGGTTTTCATTATGTGAATAATTTTAAAATCTTAGCTCAAACGGCTGCAAAACCTGTTTGCCCAGCACGGGGATATTGAGTTCTATAAGATAAAGCCATAAACATGTTTGTCTGAGTCTTCTATCAAAAGTTACAGCGATTTATATGAAGTTGTACGAAAACGCTTTATTTCGCCAAGACAATGCGTTTCTCACTGTTACATGCATTTGAATGGGAAACTCGCCCGAAACAAAGTATAGGTTTTCATTATGTGAATAATTTTAAAATCTTAGCTCAAACGGCTGCAAAACCTGTTTGCCCAGCACGGGGATATTGAGTTCTATAAGATAAAGCCATAAACATGTTTGTCTGAGTCTTCTATCAAAAGTTACAGCGATTTATATGAAGTTGTACGAAAATGCTTTATTTCGCCAAGACAGTGTGTTTCTCACTGTTACATGCATTTGAATGGGAAACTCGCCCGAGACAAAGTATAGGTTTTCATTATGTGAATAATTTTAAAATCTTAGCTCAAACGGCTGCAAAACCTGTTTGCCCAGCACGGGGATATTGAGTTCTATAAGATAAAGCCATAAACACGTGTTTCTGAGTCTTCTATCAAAAGTTACAGCGATTTATATGAAGTTGTACAAAAATGCTTTCTTTCGCCAAGACAATGCGTTTCTCACTGTTACATGCATTTGAATGGGAAACTCGCCTGAAACAAAGTATAGGTTTTCATTATGTGAATAATTTTAAAATCTTAGCTCAAACGGCTGCAAAACCTGTTTGCCCAGCACGGGGATATTGAGTTCTATAAGATAAAGCCATAAACATGTGTTTCTGAGTCTTCTATCAAAAGTTACAGCGATTTATATGAAGTTGTTCAAAAACGCTTTATTTCGCCAAGACAATGCGTTTCTCACTGTTACATGCATTTGAATGGGAAACTCGCCCGAGACAAAGTATAGGTTTTCATTATGTGAATAATTTTAAAATCTTAGCTCAAACGGCTGCAAAACCTGTTTGCCCAGCACGGGGATATTGAGTTCTATAAGATAAAGCCATAAACATGTGTTTCTGAGTCTTCTATCAAAAGTTACAGCGATTTATATGAAGTTGTAGAAAAATGCTTTCTTTCGCCAAGACAATGCGTTTCTCACTGTTACATGCATTTGAATGGGAAACTCGCCTGAAACAAAGTATAGGTTTTCATTATGTGAATAATTTTAAAATCTTAGCTCAAACGGCTGCAAAACCTGTTTGCCCAGCACGGGGATATTGAGTTCTATAAGATAAAGCCATAAACATGTGTTTCTGAGTCTTCTATCAAAAGTTACAGCGATTTATATGAAGTTGTTCAAAAACGCTTTATTTCGCCAAGACAGTGTGTTTCTCACTGTTACATGCATTTGAATGGGAAACTCGCCCGAGACAAAGTATAGGTTTTCATTATGTGAATAATTTTAAAATCTTAGCTCAAACGGCTGCAAAACCTGTTTGCCCAGCACGGGGATATTGAGTTCTATAAGATAAAGCCATAAACATGTTTGTCTGAGTCTTCTATCAAAAGTTACAGCGATTTATATGAAGTTGTACGAAAACGCTTTATTTCGCCAAGACAATGCGTTTCTCACTGTTACATGCATTTGAATGGGAAACTCGCCCGAAACAAAGTATAGGTTTTCATTATGTGAATAATTTTAAAATCTTAGCTCAAACGGCTGCAAAACCTGTTTGCCCAGCACGGGGATATTGAGTTCTATAAGATAAAGCCATAAACATGTTTGTCTGAGTCTTCTATCAAAAGTTACAGCGATTTATATGAAGTTGTACGAAAATGCTTTATTTCGCCAAGACAGTGTGTTTCTCACTGTTACATGCATTTGAATGGGAAACTCGCCCGAGACAAAGTATAGGTTTTCATTATGTGAATAATTTTAAAATCTTAGCTCAAACGGCTGCAAAACCTGTTTGCCCAGCACGGGGATATTGAGTTCTATAAGATAAAGCCATAAACACGTGTTTCTGAGTCTTCTATCAAAAGTTACAGCGATTTATATGAAGTTGTACAAAAATGCTTTCTTTCGCCAAGACAATGCGTTTCTCACTGTTACATGCATTTGAATGGGAAACTCGCCTGAAACAAAGTATAGGTTTTCATTATGTGAATAATTTTAAAATCTTAGCTCAAACGGCTGCAAAACCTGTTTGCCCAGCACGGGGATATTGAGTTCTATAAGATAAAGCCATAAACATGTGTTTCTGAGTCTTCTATCAAAAGTTACAGCGATTTATATGAAGTTGTTCAAAAACGCTTTATTTCGCCAAGACAATGCGTTTCTCACTGTTACATGCATTTGAATGGGAAACTCGCCCGAGACAAAGTATAGGTTTTCATTATGTGAATAATTTTAAAATCTTAGCTCAAACGGCTGCAAAACCTGTTTGCCCAGCACGGGGATATTGAGTTCTATAAGATAAAGCCATAAACATGTTTGTCTGAGTCTTCTATCAAAAGTTACAGCGATTTATATGAAGTTGTTCAAAAACGCTTTATTTCGCCAAGACAATGCGTTTCTCACTGTTACATGCATTTGAATGGGAAACTCGCCCGAGACAAAGTATAGGTTTTCATTATGTGAATAATTTTAAAATCTTAGCTCAAACGGCTGCAAAACCTGTTTGCCCAGCACGGGGATATTGAGTTCTATAAGATAAAGCCATAAACACGTGTTTCTGAGTCTTCTATCAAAAGTTACAGCGATTTATATGAAGTTGTACAAAAATGCTTTCTTTCGCCAAGACAATGCGTTTCTCACTGTTACATGCATTTGAATGGGAAACTCGCCTGAAACAAAGTATAGGTTTTCATTATGTGAATAATTTTAAAATCTTAGCTCAAACGGCTGCAAAACCTGTTTGCCCAGCACGGGGATATTGAGTTCTATAAGATAAAGCCATAAACATGTTTGTCTGAGTCTTCTATCAAAAGTTACAGCGATTTATATGAAGTTGTACGAAAACGCTTTATTTCGCCAAGACAGTGTGTTTCTCACTGTTACATGCATTTGAATGGGAAACTCGCCCGAAACAAAGTATAGGTTTTCATTATGTGAATAATTTTAAAATCTTAGCTCAAACGGCTGCAAAACCTGTTTGCCCAGCACGGGGATATTGAGTTCTATAAGATAAAGCCATAAACATGTTTGTCTGAGTCTTCTATCAAAAGTTACAGCGATTTATATGAAGTTGTACGAAAACGCTTTATTTCGCCAAGACAGTGTGTTTCTCACTGTTACATGCATTTGAATGGGAAACTCGCCCGAAACAAAGTATAGGTTTTCATTATGTGAATAATTTTAAAATCTTAGCTCAAACGGCTGCAAAACCTGTTTGCCCAGCACGGGGATATTGAGTTCTATAAGATAAAGCCATAAACATGTTTGTCTGAGTCTTCTATCAAAAGTTACAGCGATTTATATGAAGTTGTACGAAAATGCTTTATTTCGCCAAGACAGTGTGTTTCTCACTGTTACATGCATTTGAATGGGAAACTCGCCCGAGACAAAGTATAGGTTTTCATTATGTGAATAATTTTAAAATCTTAGCTCAAACGGCTGCAAAACCTGTTTGCCCAGCACGGGGATATTGAGTTCTATAAGATAAAGCCATAAACATGTGTTTCTGAGTCTTCTATCAAAAGTTACAGCGATTTATATGAAGTTGTTCAAAAACGCTTTATTTCGCCAAGACAATGCGTTTCTCACTGTTACATGCATTTGAATGGGAAACTCGCCCGAGACAAAGTATAGGTTTTCATTATGTGAATAATTTTAAAATCTTAGCTCAAACGGCTGCAAAACCTGTTTGCCCAGCACGGGGATATTGAGTTCTATAAGATAAAGCCATAAACACGTGTTTCTGAGTCTTCTATCAAAAGTTACAGCGATTTATATGAAGTTGTACAAAAATGCTTTCTTTCGCCAAGACAATGTGTTTCTCACTGTTACATGCATTTGAATGGGAAACTCGCCTGAAACAAAGTATAGGTTTTCATTATGTGAATAATTTTAAAATCTTAGCTCAAACGGCTGCAAAACCTGTTTGCCCAGCACGGGGATATTGAGTTCTATAAGATAAAGCCATAAACATGTGTTTCTGAGTCTTCTATCAAAAGTTACAGCGATTTATATGAAGTTGTACGAAAATGCTTTATTTCGCCAAGACAGTGTGTTTCTCACTGTTACATGCATTTGAATGGGAAACTCGCCCGAGACAAAGTATAGGTTTTCATTATGTGAATAATTTTAAAATCTTAGCTCAAACGGCTGCAAAACCTGTTTGCCCAGCACGGGGATATTGAGTTCTATAAGATAAAGCCATAAACACGTGTTTCTGAGTCTTCTATCAAAAGTTACAGCGATTTATATGAAGTTGTACAAAAATGCTTTCTTTCGCCAAGACAATGCGTTTCTCACTGTTACATGCATTTGAATGGGAAACTCGCCTGAAACAAAGTATAGGTTTTCATTATGTGAATAATTTTAAAATCTTAGCTCAAACGGCTGCAAAACCTGTTTGCCCAGCACGGGGATATTGAGTTCTATAAGATAAAGCCATAAACATGTGTTTCTGAGTCTTCTATCAAAAGTTACAGCGATTTATATGAAGTTGTTCAAAAACGCTTTATTTCGCCAAGACAATGCGTTTCTCACTGTTACATGCATTTGAATGGGAAACTCGCCCGAGACAAAGTATAGGTTTTCATTATGTGAATAATTTTAAAATCTTAGCTCAAACGGCTGCAAAACCTGTTTGCCCAGCACGGGGATATTGAGTTCTATAAGATAAAGCCATAAACATGTGTTTCTGAGTCTTCTATCAAAAGTTACAGCGATTTATATGAAGTTGTAGAAAAATGCTTTCTTTCGCCAAGACAATGCGTTTCTCACTGTTACATGCATTTGAATGGGAAACTCGCCTGAAACAAAGTATAGGTTTTCATTATGTGAATAATTTTAAAATCTTAGCTCAAACGGCTGCAAAACCTGTTTGCCCAGCACGGGGATATTGAGTTCTATAAGATAAAGCCATAAACATGTGTTTCTGAGTCTTCTATCAAAAGTTACAGCGATTTATATGAAGTTGTTCAAAAACGCTTTATTTCGCCAAGACAGTGTGTTTCTCACTGTTACATGCATTTGAATGGGAAACTCGCCCGAGACAAAGTATAGGTTTTCATTATGTGAATAATTTTAAAATCTTAGCTCAAACGGCTGCAAAACCTGTTTGCCCAGCACGGGGATATTGAGTTCTATAAGATAAAGCCATAAACATGTTTGTCTGAGTCTTCTATCAAAAGTTACAGCGATTTATATGAAGTTGTACGAAAATGCTTTATTTCGCCAAGACAGTGTGTTTCTCACTGTTACATGCATTTGAATGGGAAACTCGCCCGAGACAAAGTATAGGTTTTCATTATGTGAATAATTTTAAAATCTTAGCTCAAACGGCTGCAAAACCTGTTTGCCCAGCACGGGGATATTGAGTTCTATAAGATAAAGCCATAAACACGTGTTTCTGAGTCTTCTATCAAAAGTTACAGCGATTTATATGAAGTTGTACAAAAATGCTTTCTTTCGCCAAGACAATGCGTTTCTCACTGTTACATGCATTTGAATGGGAAACTCGCCTGAAACAAAGTATAGGTTTTCATTATGTGAATAATTTTAAAATCTTAGCTCAAACGGCTGCAAAACCTGTTTGCCCAGCACGGGGATATTGAGTTCTATAAGATAAAGCCATAAACATGTGTTTCTGAGTCTTCTATCAAAAGTTACAGCGATTTATATGAAGTTGTTCAAAAACGCTTTATTTCGCCAAGACAATGCGTTTCTCACTGTTACATGCATTTGAATGGGAAACTCGCCCGAGACAAAGTATAGGTTTTCATTATGTGAATAATTTTAAAATCTTAGCTCAAACGGCTGCAAAACCTGTTTGCCCAGCACGGGGATATTGAGTTCTATAAGATAAAGCCATAAACACGTGTTTCTGAGTCTTCTATCAAAAGTTACAGCGATTTATATGAAGTTGTACAAAAATGCTTTCTTTCGCCAAGACAATGCGTTTCTCACTGTTACATGCATTTGAATGGGAAACTCGCCTGAAACAAAGTATAGGTTTTCATTATGTGAATAATTTTAAAATCTTAGCTCAAACGGCTGCAAAACCTGTTTGCCCAGCACGGGGATATTGAGTTCTATAAGATAAAGCCATAAACATGTTTGTCTGAGTCTTCTATCAAAAGTTACAGCGATTTATATGAAGTTGTACGAAAACGCTTTATTTCGCCAAGACAGTGTGTTTCTCACTGTTACATGCATTTGAATGGGAAACTCGCCCGAAACAAAGTATAGGTTTTCATTATGTGAATAATTTTAAAATCTTAGCTCAAACGGCTGCAAAACCTGTTTGCCCAGCACGGGGATATTGAGTTCTATAAGATAAAGCCATAAACATGTTTGTCTGAGTCTTCTATCAAAAGTTACAGCGATTTATATGAAGTTGTACGAAAACGCTTTATTTCGCCAAGACAGTGTGTTTCTCACTGTTACATGCATTTGAATGGGAAACTCGCCCGAAACAAAGTATAGGTTTTCATTATGTGAATAATTTTAAAATCTTAGCTCAAACGGCTGCAAAACCTGTTTGCCCAGCACGGGGATATTGAGTTCTATAAGATAAAGCCATAAACATGTTTGTCTGAGTCTTCTATCAAAAGTTACAGCGATTTATATGAAGTTGTACGAAAATGCTTTATTTCGCCAAGACAGTGTGTTTCTCACTGTTACATGCATTTGAATGGGAAACTCGCCCGAGACAAAGTATAGGTTTTCATTATGTGAATAATTTTAAAATCTTAGCTCAAACGGCTGCAAAACCTGTTTGCCCAGCACGGGGATATTGAGTTCTATAAGATAAAGCCATAAACACGTGTTTCTGAGTCTTCTATCAAAAGTTACAGCGATTTATATGAAGTTGTACAAAAATGCTTTCTTTCGCCAAGACAATGCGTTTCTCACTGTTACATGCATTTGAATGGGAAACTCGCCTGAAACAAAGTATAGGTTTTCATTATGTGAATAATTTTAAAATCTTAGCTCAAACGGCTGCAAAACCTGTTTGCCCAGCACGGGGATATTGAGTTCTATAAGATAAAGCCATAAACATGTGTTTCTGAGTCTTCTATCAAAAGTTACAGCGATTTATATGAAGTTGTTCAAAAACGCTTTATTTCGCCAAGACAATGCGTTTCTCACTGTTACATGCATTTGAATGGGAAACTCGCCCGAGACAAAGTATAGGTTTTCATTATGTGAATAATTTTAAAATCTTAGCTCAAACGGCTGCAAAACCTGTTTGCCCAGCACGGGGATATTGAGTTCTATAAGATAAAGCCATAAACACGTGTTTCTGAGTCTTCTATCAAAAGTTACAGCGATTTATATGAAGTTGTACAAAAATGCTTTCTTTCGCCAAGACAATGTGTTTCTCACTGTTACATGCATTTGAATGGGAAACTCGCCTGAAACAAAGTATAGGTTTTCATTATGTGAATAATTTTAAAATCTTAGCTCAAACGGCTGCAAAACCTGTTTGCCCAGCACGGGGATATTGAGTTCTATAAGATAAAGCCATAAACATGTGTTTCTGAGTCTTCTATCAAAAGTTACAGCGATTTATATGAAGTTGTTCAAAAACGCTTTATTTCGCCAAGACAATGCGTTTCTCACTGTTACATGCATTTGAATGGGAAACTCGCCCGAGACAAAGTATAGGTTTTCATTATGTGAATAATTTTAAAATCTTAGCTCAAACGGCTGCAAAACCTGTTTGCCCAGCACGGGGATATTGAGTTCTATAAGATAAAGCCATAAACATGTTTGTCTGAGTCTTCTATCAAAAGTTACAGCGATTTATATGAAGTTGTACGAAAACGCTTTATTTCGCCAAGACAATGCGTTTCTCACTGTTACATGCATTTGAATGGGAAACTCGCCTGAAACAAAGTATAGGTTTTCATTATGTGAATAATTTTAAAATCTTAGCTCAAACGGCTGCAAAACCTGTTTGCCCAGCACGGGGATATTGAGTTCTATAAGATAAAGCCATAAACATGTGTTTCTGAGTCTTCTATCAAAAGTTACAGCGATTTATATGAAGTTGTACGAAAACGCTTTATTTTGCCAAGACAGTGTGTTTCTCACTGTTACATGCATTTGAATGGGAAACTCGCCCGAGACAAAGTATAGGTTTTCATTATGTGAATAATTTTAAAATCTTAGCTCAAACGGCTGCAAAACCTGTTTGCCCAGCACGGGGATATTGAGTTCTATAAGATAAAGCCATAAACACGTGTTTCTGAGTCTTCTATCAAAAGTTACAGCGATTTATATGAAGTTGTACAAAAATGCTTTCTTTCGCCAAGACAATGCGTTTCTCACTGTTACATGCATTTGAATGGGAAACTCGCCTGAAACAAAGTATAGGTTTTCATTATGTGAATAATTTTAAAATCTTAGCTCAAACGGCTGCAAAACCTGTTTGCCCAGCACGGGGATATTGAGTTCTATAAGATAAAGCCATAAACATGTTTGTCTGAGTCTTCTATCAAAAGTTACAGCGATTTATATGAAGTTGTACGAAAACGCTTTATTTCGCCAAGACAGTGTGTTTCTCACTGTTACATGCATTTGAATGGGAAACTCGCCTGAAACAAAGTATAGGTTTTCATTATGTGAATAATTTTAAAATCTTAGCTCAAACGGCTGCAAAACCTGTTTGCCCAGCACGGGGATATTGAGTTCTATAAGATAAAGCCATAAACATGTTTGTCTGAGTCTTCTATCAAAAGTTACAGCGATTTATATGAAGTTGTACAAAAATGCTTTCTTTCGCCAAGACAATGCGTTTCTCACTGTTACATGCATCTGAATGGGAAACTCGCCTGAAACAAAGTATAGGTTTTCATTATGTGAATAATTTTAAAATCTTAGCTCAAACGGCTGCAAAACCTGTTTGCCCAGCACGGGGATATTGAGTTCTATAAGATAAAGCCATAAACATGTGTTTCTGAGTCTTCTATCAAAAGTTACAGCGATTTATATGAAGTTGTTCAAAAGCGCTTTATTTCGCCAAGACAGTGTGTTTCTCACTGTTACATGCATTTGAATGGGAAACTCGCCCGAGACAAAGTATAGGTTTTCATTATGTGAATAATTTTAAAATCTTAGCTCAAACGGCTGCAAAACCTGTTTGCCCAGCACGGGGATATTGAGTTCTATAAGATAAAGCCATAAACATGTTTGTCTGAGTCTTCTATCAAAAGTTACAGCGATTTATATGAAGTTGTACGAAAACGCTTTATTTCGCCAAGACAGTGTGTTTCTCACTGTTACATGCATTTGAATGGGAAACTCGCCCGAGACAAAGTATAGGTTTTCATTATGTGAATAATTTTAAAATCTTAGCTCAAACGGCTGCAAAACCTGTTTGCCCAGCACGGGGATATTGAGTTCTATAAGATAAAGCCATAAACACGTGTTTCTGAGTCTTCTATCAAAAGTTACAGCGATTTATATGAAGTTGTACAAAAATGCTTTCTTTCGCCAAGACAATGCGTTTCTCACTGTTACATGCATTTGAATGGGAAACTCGCCTGAAACAAAGTATAGGTTTTCATTATGTGAATAATTTTAAAATCTTAGCTCAAACGGCTGCAAAACCTGTTTGCCCAGCACGGGGATATTGAGTTCTATAAGATAAAGCCATAAACATGTGTTTCTGAGTCTTCTATCAAAAGTTACAGCGATTTATATGAAGTTGTTCAAAAACGCTTTATTTCGCCAAGACAATGCGTTTCTCACTGTTACATGCATTTGAATGGGAAACTCGCCTGAAACAAAGTATAGGTTTTCATTATGTGAATAATTTTAAAATCTTAGCTCAAACGGCTGCAAAACCTGTTTGCCCAGCACGGGGATATTGAGTTCTATAAGATAAAGCCATAAACATGTTTGTCTGAGTCTTCTATCAAAAGTTACAGCGATTTATATGAAGTTGTACAAAAATGCTTTATTTCGCCAAGACAATGCGTTTCTCACTGTTACATGCATTTGAATGGGAAACTCGCCTGAAACAAAGTATAGGTTTTCATTATGTGAATAATTTTAAAATCTTAGCTCAAACGGCTGCAAAACCTGTTTGCCCAGCACGGGGATATTGAGTTCTATAAGATAAAGCCATAAACATGTTTGTCTGAGTCTTCTATCAAAAGTTACAGCGATTTATATGAAGTTGTACGAAAACGCTTTCTTTCGCCAAGACAGTGTGTCTCTCACTGTTACATGCATTTGAATGGGAAACTCGCCCGAGACAAAGTATAGGTTTTCATTATGTGAATAATTTTAAAATCTTAGCTCAAACGGCTGCAAAACCTGTTTGCCCAGCACGGGGATATTGAGTTCTATAAGATAAAGCCATAAACATGTTTGTCTGAGTCTTCTATCAAAAGTTACAGCGATTTATATGAAGTTGTACGAAAACGCTTTATTTCGCCAAGACAATGCGTTTCTCACTGTTACATGCATTTGAATGGGAAACTCGCCCGAGACAAAGTATAGGTTTTCATTATGTGAATAATTTTAAAATCTTAGCTCAAACGGCTGCAAAACCTGTTTGCCCAGCACGGGGATATTGAGTTCTATAAGATAAAGCCATAAACATGTTTGTCTGAGTCTTCTATCAAAAGTTACAGCGATTTATATGAAGTTGTACGAAAACGCTTTATTTCGCCAAGACAGTGTGTTTCTCACTGTTACATGCATTTGAATGGGAAACTCGCCCGAGACAAAGTATAGGTTTTCATTATGTGAATAATTTTAAAATCTTAGCTCAAACGGCTGCAAAACCTGTTTGCCCAGCACGGGGATATTGAGTTCTATAAGATAAAGCCATAAACACGTGTTTCTGAGTCTTCTATCAAAAGTTACAGCGATTTATATGAAGTTGTAGAAAAATGCTTTCTTTCGCCAAGACAATGCGTTTCTCACTGTTACATGCATTTGAATGGGAAACTCGCCTGAAACAAAGTATAGGTTTTCATTATGTGAATAATTTTAAAATCTTAGCTCAAACGGCTGCAAAACCTGTTTGCCCAGCACGGGGATATTGAGTTCTATAAGATAAAGCCATAAACATGTGTTTCTGAGTCTTCTATCAAAAGTTACAGCGATTTATATGAAGTTGTTCAAAAACGCTTTATTTCGCCAAGACAGTGTGTTTCTCACTGTTACATGCATTTGAATGGGAAACTCGCCCGAGACAAAGTATAGGTTTTCATTATGTGAATAATTTTAAAATCTTAGCTCAAACGGCTGCAAAACCTGTTTGCCCAGCACGGGGATATTGAGTTCTATAAGATAAAGCCATAAACACGTGTTTCTGAGTCTTCTATCAAAAGTTACAGCGATTTATATGAAGTTGTAGAAAAATGCTTTCTTTCGCCAAGACAATGCGTTTCTCACTGTTACATGCATTTGAATGGGAAACTCGCCTGAAACAAAGTATAGGTTTTCATTATGTGAATAATTTTAAAATCTTAGCTCAAACGGCTGCAAAACCTGTTTGCCCAGCACGGGGATATTGAGTTCTATAAGATAAAGCCATAAACATGTGTTTCTGAGTCTTCTATCAAAAGTTACAGCGATTTATATGAAGTTGTTCAAAAACGCTTTATTTCGCCAAGACAATGCGTTTCTCACTGTTACATGCATTTGAATGGGAAACTCGCCTGAAACAAAGTATAGGTTTTCATTATGTGAATAATTTTAAAATCTTAGCTCAAACGGCTGCAAAACCCGTTTGCCCAGCACGGGGATATTGAGTTCTATAAGATAAAGCCATAAACATGTGTTTCTGAGTCTTCTATCAAAAGTTACAGCGATTTATATGAAGTTGTTCAAAAGCGCTTTATTTCGCCAAGACAGTGTGTTTCTCACTGTTACATGCATTTGAATGGGAAACTCGCCTGAAACAAAGTATAGGTTTTCATTATGTGAATAATTTTAAAATCTTAGCTCAAACGGCTGCAAAACCTGTTTGCCCAGCACGGGGATATTGAGTTCTATAAGATAAAGCCATAAACATGTTTGTCTGAGTCTTCTATCAAAAGTTACAGCGATTTATATGAAGTTGTACGAAAACGCTTTATTTCGCCAAGACAATGCGTTTCTCACTGTTACATGCATTTGAATGGGAAACTCGCCCGAAACAAAGTATAGGTTTTCATTATGTGAATAATTTTAAAATCTTAGCTCAAACGGCTGCAAAACCTGTTTGCCCAGCACGGGGATATTGAGTTCTATAAGATAAAGCCATAAACATGTTTGTCTGAGTCTTCTATCAAAAGTTACAGCGATTTATATGAAGTTGTACGAAAATGCTTTCTTTCGCCAAGACAGTGTGTTTCTCACTGTTACATGCATTTGAATGGGAAACTCGCCCGAGACAAAGTATAGGTTTTCATTATGTGAATAATTTTAAAATCTTAGCTCAAACGGCTGCAAAACCTGTTTGCCCAGCACGGGGATGTTGAGTTCTATAAGATAAAGCCATAAACATGTGTTTCTGAGTCTTCTATCAAAAGTTACAGCGATTTATATGAAGTTGTACGAAAATGCTTTATTTCGCCAAGACAGTGTGTTTCTCACTGTTACATGCATTTGAATGGGAAACTCGCCCGAGACAAAGTATAGGTTTTCATTATGTGAATAATTTTAAAATCTTAGCTCAAACGGCTGCAAAACCTGTTTGCCCAGCACGGGGATATTGAGTTCTATAAGATAAAGCCATAAACATGTTTGTCTGAGTCTTCTATCAAAAGTTACAGCGATTTATATGAAGTTGTACGAAAATGCTTTCTTTCGCCAAGACAGTGTGTTTCTCACTGTTACATGCATTTGAATGGGAAACTCGCCCGAGACAAAGTATAGGTTTTCATTATGTGAATAATTTTAAAATCTTAGCTCAAACGGCTGCAAAACCTGTTTGCCCAGCACGGGGATATTGAGTTCTATAAGATAAAGCCATAAACACGTGTTTCTGAGTCTTCTATCAAAAGTTACAGCGATTTATATGAAGTTGTACGAAAACGCTTTATTTCGCCAAGACAGTGTGTTTCTCACTGTTACATGCATTTGAATGGGAAACTCGCCCGAGACAAAGTATAGGTTTTCATTATGTGAATAATTTTAAAATCTTAGCTCAAACGGCTGCAAAACCTGTTTGCCCAGCACGGGGATATTGAGTTCTATAAGATAAAGCCATAAACATGTGTTTCTGAGTCTTCTATCAAAAGTTACAGCGATTTATATGAAGTTGTTCAAAAGCGCTTTATTTCGCCAAGACAGTGTGTTTCTCACTGTTACATGCATTTGAATGGGAAACTCGCCTGAAACAAAGTATAGGTTTTCATTATGTGAATAATTTTAAAATCTTAGCTCAAACGGCTGCAAAACCTGTTTGCCCAGCACGGGGATATTGAGTTCTATAAGATAAAGCCATAAACATGTTTGTCTGAGTCTTCTATCAAAAGTTACAGCGATTTATATGAAGTTGTACGAAAACGCTTTATTTCGCCAAGACAATGCGTTTCTCACTGTTACATGCATTTGAATGGGAAACTCGCCCGAAACAAAGTATAGGTTTTCATTATGTGAATAATTTTAAAATCTTAGCTCAAACGGCTGCAAAACCTGTTTGCCCAGCACGGGGATATTGAGTTCTATAAGATAAAGCCATAAACATGTTTGTCTGAGTCTTCTATCAAAAGTTACAGCGATTTATATGAAGTTGTACAAAAATGCTTTCTTTCGCCAAGACAATGCGTTTCTCACTGTTACATGCATCTGAATGGGAAACTCGCCTGAAACAAAGTATAGGTTTTCATTATGTGAATAATTTTAAAATCTTAGCTCAAACGGCTGCAAAACCTGTTTGCCCAGCACGGGGATATTGAGTTCTATAAGATAAAGCCATAAACATGTGTTTCTGAGTCTTCTATCAAAAGTTACAGCGATTTATATGAAGTTGTTCAAAAGCGCTTTATTTCGCCAAGACAGTGTGTTTCTCACTGTTACATGCATTTGAATGGGAAACTCGCCTGAAACAAAGTATAGGTTTTCATTATGTGAATAATTTTAAAATCTTAGCTCAAACGGCTGCAAAACCTGTTTGCCCAGCACGGGGATATTGAGTTCTATAAGATAAAGCCATAAACATGTGTTTCTGAGTCTTCTATCAAAAGTTACAGCGATTTATATGAAGTTGTACAAAAATGCTTTCTTTCGCCAAGACAATGCGTTTCTCACTGTTACATGCATTTGAATGGGAAACTCGCCTGAAACAAAGTATAGGTTTTCATTATGTGAATAATTTTAAAATCTTAGCTCAAACGGCTGCAAAACCTGTTTGCCCAGCACGGGGATATTGAGTTCTATAAGATAAAGCCATAAACATGTGTTTCTGAGTCTTCTATCAAAAGTTACAGCGATTTATATGAAGTTGTTCAAAAGCGCTTTATTTCGCCAAGACAGTGTGTTTCTCACTGTTACATGCATTTGAATGGGAAACTCGCCTGAAACAAAGTATAGGTTTTCATTATGTGAATAATTTTAAAATCTTAGCTCAAACGGCTGCAAAACCTGTTTGCCCAGCACGGGGATATTGAGTTCTATAAGATAAAGCCATAAACATGTTTGTCTGAGTCTTCTATCAAAAGTTACAGCGATTTATATGAAGTTGTACGAAAACGCTTTATTTCGCCAAGACAATGCGTTTCTCACTGTTACATGCATTTGAATGGGAAACTCGCCCGAAACAAAGTATAGGTTTTCATTATGTGAATAATTTTAAAATCTTAGCTCAAACGGCTGCAAAACCTGTTTGCCCAGCACGGGGATATTGAGTTCTATAAGATAAAGCCATAAACATGTTTGTCTGAGTCTTCTATCAAAAGTTACAGCGATTTATATGAAGTTGTACAAAAATGCTTTCTTTCGCCAAGACAATGCGTTTCTCACTGTTACATGCATCTGAATGGGAAACTCGCCTGAAACAAAGTATAGGTTTTCATTATGTGAATAATTTTAAAATCTTAGCTCAAACGGCTGCAAAACCTGTTTGCCCAGCACGGGGATATTGAGTTCTATAAGATAAAGCCATAAACATGTGTTTCTGAGTCTTCTATCAAAAGTTACAGCGATTTATATGAAGTTGTTCAAAAGCGCTTTATTTCGCCAAGACAGTGTGTTTCTCACTGTTACATGCATTTGAATGGGAAACTCGCCTGAAACAAAGTATAGGTTTTCATTATGTGAATAATTTTAAAATCTTAGCTCAAACGGCTGCAAAACCTGTTTGCCCAGCACGGGGATATTGAGTTCTATAAGATAAAGCCATAAACATGTGTTTCTGAGTCTTCTATCAAAAGTTACAGCGATTTATATGAAGTTGTACAAAAATGCTTTCTTTCGCCAAGACAATGCGTTTCTCACTGTTACATGCATTTGAATGGGAAACTCGCCTGAAACAAAGTATAGGTTTTCATTATGTGAATAATTTTAAAATCTTAGCTCAAACGGCTGCAAAACCTGTTTGCCCAGCACGGGGATATTGAGTTCTATAAGATAAAGCCATAAACATGTGTTTCTGAGTCTTCTATCAAAAGTTACAGCGATTTATATGAAGTTGTACGAAAACGCTTTATTTCGCCAAGACAGTGTGTTTCTCACTGTTACATGCATTTGAATGGGAAACTCGCCCGAGACAAAGTATAGGTTTTCATTATGTGAATAATTTTAAAATCTTAGCTCAAACGGCTGCAAAACCTGTTTGCCCAGCACGGGGATATTGAGTTCTATAAGATAAAGCCATAAACATGTTTGTCTGAGTCTTCTATCAAAAGTTACAGCGATTTATATGAAGTTGTACGAAAATGCTTTCTTTCGCCAAGACAGTGTGTTTCTCACTGTTACATGCATTTGAATGGGAAACTCGCCCGAGACAAAGTATAGGTTTTCATTATGTGAATAATTTTAAAATCTTAGCTCAAACGGCTGCAAAACCTGTTTGCCCAGCACGGGGATATTGAGTTCTATAAGATAAAGCCATAAACATGTGTTTCTGAGTCTTCTATCAAAAGTTACAGCGATTTATATGAAGTTGTACGAAAACGCTTTATTTCGCCAAGACAGTGTGTTTCTCACTGTTACATGCATTTGAATGGGAAACTCGCCCGAGACAAAGTATAGGTTTTCATTATGTGAATAATTTTAAAATCTTAGCTCAAACGGCTGCAAAACCTGTTTGCCCAGCACGGGGATATTGAGTTCTATAAGATAAAGCCATAAACATGTGTTTCTGAGTCTTCTATCAAAAGTTACAGCGATTTATATGAAGTTGTACGAAAACGCTTTATTTCGCCAAGACAGTGTGTTTCTCACTGTTACATGCATTTGAATGGGAAACTCGCCCGAGACAAAGTATAGGTTTTCATTATGTGAATAATTTTAAAATCTTAGCTCAAACGGCTGCAAAACCTGTTTGCCCAGCACGGGGATATTGAGTTCTATAAGATAAAGCCATAAACATGTTTGTCTGAGTCTTCTATCAAAAGTTACAGCGATTTATATGAAGTTGTACGAAAATGCTTTCTTTCGCCAAGACAGTGTGTTTCTCACTGTTACATGCATTTGAATGGGAAACTCGCCCGAGACAAAGTATAGGTTTTCATTATGTGAATAATTTTAAAATCTTAGCTCAAACGGCTGCAAAACCTGTTTGCCCAGCACGGGGATATTGAGTTCTATAAGATAAAGCCATAAACACGTGTTTCTGAGTCTTCTATCAAAAGTTACAGCGATTTATATGAAGTTGTACAAAAATGCTTTCTTTCGCCAAGACAGTGTGTTTCTCACTGTTACATGCATTTGAATGGGAAACTCGCCCGAGACAAAGTATAGGTTTTCATTATGTGAATAATTTTAAAATCTTAGCTCAAACGGCTGCAAAACCTGTTTGCCCAGCACGGGGATATTGAGTTCTATAAGATAAAGCCATAAACACGTGTTTCTGAGTCTTCTATCAAAAGTTACAGCGATTTATATGAAGTTGTACAAAAATGCTTTCTTTCGCCAAGACAATGCGTTTCTCACTGTTACATGCATTTGAATGGGAAACTCGCCTGAAACAAAGTATAGGTTTTCATTATGTGAATAATTTTAAAATCTTAGCTCAAACGGCTGCAAAACCTGTTTGCCCAGCACGGGGATATTGAGTTCTATAAGATAAAGCCATAAACATGTTTGTCTGAGTCTTCTATCAAAAGTTACAGCGATTTATATGAAGTTGTACGAAAACGCTTTATTTCGCCAAGACAATGCGTTTCTCACTGTTACATGCATTTGAATGGGAAACTCGCCCGAAACAAAGTATAGGTTTTCATTATGTGAATAATTTTAAAATCTTAGCTCAAACGGCTGCAAAACCTGTTTGCCCAGCACGGGGATATTGAGTTCTATAAGATAAAGCCATAAACATGTGTTTCTGAGTCTTCTATCAAAAGTTACAGCGATTTATATGAAGTTGTTCAAAAGCGCTTTATTTCGCCAAGACAGTGTGTTTCTCACTGTTACATGCATTTGAATGGGAAACTCGCCTGAAACAAAGTATAGGTTTTCATTATGTGAATAATTTTAAAATCTTAGCTCAAACGGCTGCAAAACCTGTTTGCCCAGCACGGGGATATTGAGTTCTATAAGATAAAGCCATAAACATGTTTGTCTGAGTCTTCTATCAAAAGTTACAGCGATTTATATGAAGTTGTACGAAAACGCTTTATTTCGCCAAGACAATGCGTTTCTCACTGTTACATGCATTTGAATGGGAAACTCGCCCGAAACAAAGTATAGGTTTTCATTATGTGAATAATTTTAAAATCTTAGCTCAAACGGCTGCAAAACCTGTTTGCCCAGCACGGGGATATTGAGTTCTATAAGATAAAGCCATAAACATGTTTGTCTGAGTCTTCTATCAAAAGTTACAGCGATTTATATGAAGTTGTACAAAAATGCTTTCTTTCGCCAAGACAATGCGTTTCTCACTGTTACATGCATCTGAATGGGAAACTCGCCTGAAACAAAGTATAGGTTTTCATTATGTGAATAATTTTAAAATCTTAGCTCAAACGGCTGCAAAACCTGTTTGCCCAGCACGGGGATATTGAGTTCTATAAGATAAAGCCATAAACATGTGTTTCTGAGTCTTCTATCAAAAGTTACAGCGATTTATATGAAGTTGTTCAAAAGCGCTTTATTTCGCCAAGACAGTGTGTTTCTCACTGTTACATGCATTTGAATGGGAAACTCGCCTGAAACAAAGTATAGGTTTTCATTATGTGAATAATTTTAAAATCTTAGCTCAAACGGCTGCAAAACCTGTTTGCCCAGCACGGGGATATTGAGTTCTATAAGATAAAGCCATAAACATGTTTGTCTGAGTCTTCTATCAAAAGTTACAGCGATTTATATGAAGTTGTACGAAAACGCTTTATTTCGCCAAGACAATGCGTTTCTCACTGTTACATGCATTTGAATGGGAAACTCGCCCGAAACAAAGTATAGGTTTTCATTATGTGAATAATTTTAAAATCTTAGCTCAAACGGCTGCAAAACCTGTTTGCCCAGCACGGGGATATTGAGTTCTATAAGATAAAGCCATAAACATGTGTTTCTGAGTCTTCTATCAAAAGTTACAGCGATTTATATGAAGTTGTACAAAAATGCTTTCTTTCGCCAAGACAATGCGTTTCTCACTGTTACATGCATTTGAATGGGAAAGTCGCCCGAGACAAAGTATAGGTTTTCATTATGTGAATAATTTTAAAATCTTAGCTCAAACGGCTGCAAAACCTGTTTGCCCAGCACGGGGATATTGAGTTCTATAAGATAAAGCCATAAACATGTGTTTCTGAGTCTTCTATCAAAAGTTACAGCGATTTATATGAAGTTGTTCAAAAGCGCTTTATTTCGCCAAGACAGTGTGTTTCTCACTGTTACATGCATTTGAATGGGAAACTCGCCTGAAACAAAGTATAGGTTTTCATTATGTGAATAATTTTAAAATCTTAGCTCAAACGGCTGCAAAACCTGTTTGCCCAGCACGGGGATATTGAGTTCTATAAGATAAAGCCATAAACATGTGTTTCTGAGTCTTCTATCAAAAGTTACAGCGATTTATATGAAGTTGTTCAAAAGCGCTTTATTTCGCCAAGACAGTGTGTTTCTCACTGTTACATGCATTTGAATGGGAAACTCGCCTGAAACAAAGTATAGGTTTTCATTATGTGAATAATTTTAAAATCTTAGCTCAAACGGCTGCAAAACCTGTTTGCCCAGCACGGGGATATTGAGTTCTATAAGATAAAGCCATAAACATGTGTTTCTGAGTCTTCTATCAAAAGTTACAGCGATTTATATGAAGTTGTACAAAAATGCTTTCTTTCGCCAAGACAATGCGTTTCTCACTGTTACATGCATCTGAATGGGAAACTCGCCTGAAACAAAGTATAGGTTTTCATTATGTGAATAATTTTAAAATCTTAGCTCAAACGGCTGCAAAACCTGTTTGCCCAGCACGGGGATATTGAGTTCTATAAGATAAAGCCATAAACATGTGTTTCTGAGTCTTCTATCAAAAGTTACAGCGATTTATATGAAGTTGTACAAAAATGCTTTCTTTCGCCAAGACAATGCGTTTCTCACTGTTACATGCATTTGAATGGGAAACTCGCCTGAAACAAAGTATAGGTTTTCATTATGTGAATAATTTTAAAATCTTAGCTCAAACGGCTGCAAAACCTGTTTGCCCAGCACGGGGATATTGAGTTCTATAAGATAAAGCCATAAACATGTTTGTCTGAGTCTTCTATCAAAAGTTACAGCGATTTATATGAAGTTGTACGAAAATGCTTTCTTTCGCCAAGACAGTGTGTTTCTCACTGTTACATGCATTTGAATGGGAAACTCGCCCGAGACAAAGTATAGGTTTTCATTATGTGAATAATTTTAAAATCTTAGCTCAAACGGCTGCAAAACCTGTTTGCCCAGCACGGGGATATTGAGTTCTATAAGATAAAGCCATAAACATGTGTTTCTGAGTCTTCTATCAAAAGTTACAGCGATTTATATGAAGTTGTACGAAAACGCTTTATTTCGCCTAGACAGTGTGTTTCTCACTGTTACATGCATTTGAATGGGAAACTCGCCCGAGACAAAGTATAGGTTTTCATTATGTGAATAATTTTAAAATCTTAGCTCAAACGGCTGCAAAACCTGTTTGCCCAGCACGGGGATATTGAGTTCTATAAGATAAAGCCATAAACATGTGTTTCTGAGTCTTCTATCAAAAGTTACAGCGATTTATATGAAGTTGTACGAAAACGCTTTATTTCGCCAAGACAGTGTGTTTCTCACTGTTACATGCATTTGAATGGGAAACTCGCCCGAGACAAAGTATAGGTTTTCATTATGTGAATAATTTTAAAATCTTAGCTCAAACGGCTGCAAAACCTGTTTGCCCAGCACGGGGATATTGAGTTCTATAAGATAAAGCCATAAACATGTGTTTCTGAGTCTTCTATCAAAAGTTACAGCGATTTATATGAAGTTGTACGAAAACGCTTTATTTCGCCAAGACAGTGTGTTTCTCACTGTTACATGCATTTGAATGGGAAACTCGCCCGAGACAAAGTATAGGTTTTCATTATGTGAATAATTTTAAAATCTTAGCTCAAACGGCTGCAAAACCTGTTTGCCCAGCACGGGGATATTGAGTTCTATAAGATAAAGCCATAAACATGTTTGTCTGAGTCTTCTATCAAAAGTTACAGCGATTTATATGAAGTTGTACGAAAATGCTTTCTTTCGCCAAGACAGTGTGTTTCTCACTGTTACATGCATTTGAATGGGAAACTCGCCCGAGACAAAGTATAGGTTTTCATTATGTGAATAATTTTAAAATCTTAGCTCAAACGGCTGCAAAACCTGTTTGCCCAGCACGGGGATATTGAGTTCTATAAGATAAAGCCATAAACACGTGTTTCTGAGTCTTCTATCAAAAGTTACAGCGATTTATATGAAGTTGTACAAAAATGCTTTCTTTCGCCAAGACAGTGTGTTTCTCACTGTTACATGCATTTGAATGGGAAACTCGCCCGAGACAAAGTATAGGTTTTCATTATGTGAATAATTTTAAAATCTTAGCTCAAACGGCTGCAAAACCTGTTTGCCCAGCACGGGGATATTGAGTTCTATAAGATAAAGCCATAAACACGTGTTTCTGAGTCTTCTATCAAAAGTTACAGCGATTTATATGAAGTTGTACAAAAATGCTTTCTTTCGCCAAGACAATGCGTTTCTCACTGTTACATGCATTTGAATGGGAAACTCGCCTGAAACAAAGTATAGGTTTTCATTATGTGAATAATTTTAAAATCTTAGCTCAAACGGCTGCAAAACCTGTTTGCCCAGCACGGGGATATTGAGTTCTATAAGATAAAGCCATAAACATGTTTGTCTGAGTCTTCTATCAAAAGTTACAGCGATTTATATGAAGTTGTACGAAAACGCTTTATTTCGCCAAGACAATGCGTTTCTCACTGTTACATGCATTTGAATGGGAAACTCGCCCGAAACAAAGTATAGGTTTTCATTATGTGAATAATTTTAAAATCTTAGCTCAAACGGCTGCAAAACCTGTTTGCCCAGCACGGGGATATTGAGTTCTATAAGATAAAGCCATAAACATGTGTTTCTGAGTCTTCTATCAAAAGTTACAGCGATTTATATGAAGTTGTTCAAAAGCGCTTTATTTCGCCAAGACAGTGTGTTTCTCACTGTTACATGCATTTGAATGGGAAACTCGCCTGAAACAAAGTATAGGTTTTCATTATGTGAATAATTTTAAAATCTTAGCTCAAACGGCTGCAAAACCTGTTTGCCCAGCACGGGGATATTGAGTTCTATAAGATAAAGCCATAAACATGTTTGTCTGAGTCTTCTATCAAAAGTTACAGCGATTTATATGAAGTTGTACGAAAACGCTTTATTTCGCCAAGACAATGCGTTTCTCACTGTTACATGCATTTGAATGGGAAACTCGCCCGAAACAAAGTATAGGTTTTCATTATGTGAATAATTTTAAAATCTTAGCTCAAACGGCTGCAAAACCTGTTTGCCCAGCACGGGGATATTGAGTTCTATAAGATAAAGCCATAAACATGTTTGTCTGAGTCTTCTATCAAAAGTTACAGCGATTTATATGAAGTTGTACAAAAATGCTTTCTTTCGCCAAGACAATGCGTTTCTCACTGTTACATGCATCTGAATGGGAAACTCGCCTGAAACAAAGTATAGGTTTTCATTATGTGAATAATTTTAAAATCTTAGCTCAAACGGCTGCAAAACCTGTTTGCCCAGCACGGGGATATTGAGTTCTATAAGATAAAGCCATAAACATGTGTTTCTGAGTCTTCTATCAAAAGTTACAGCGATTTATATGAAGTTGTTCAAAAGCGCTTTATTTCGCCAAGACAGTGTGTTTCTCACTGTTACATGCATTTGAATGGGAAACTCGCCTGAAACAAAGTATAGGTTTTCATTATGTGAATAATTTTAAAATCTTAGCTCAAACGGCTGCAAAACCTGTTTGCCCAGCACGGGGATATTGAGTTCTATAAGATAAAGCCATAAACATGTTTGTCTGAGTCTTCTATCAAAAGTTACAGCGATTTATATGAAGTTGTACGAAAACGCTTTATTTCGCCAAGACAATGCGTTTCTCACTGTTACATGCATTTGAATGGGAAACTCGCCCGAAACAAAGTATAGGTTTTCATTATGTGAATAATTTTAAAATCTTAGCTCAAACGGCTGCAAAACCTGTTTGCCCAGCACGGGGATATTGAGTTCTATAAGATAAAGCCATAAACATGTGTTTCTGAGTCTTCTATCAAAAGTTACAGCGATTTATATGAAGTTGTACAAAAATGCTTTCTTTCGCCAAGACAATGCGTTTCTCACTGTTACATGCATTTGAATGGGAAACTCGCCCGAGACAAAGTATAGGTTTTCATTATGTGAATAATTTTAAAATCTTAGCTCAAACGGCTGCAAAACCTGTTTGCCCAGCACGGGGATATTGAGTTCTATAAGATAAAGCCATAAACATGTGTTTCTGAGTCTTCTATCAAAAGTTACAGCGATTTATATGAAGTTGTTCAAAAGCGCTTTATTTCGCCAAGACAGTGTGTTTCTCACTGTTACATGCATTTGAATGGGAAACTCGCCTGAAACAAAGTATAGGTTTTCATTATGTGAATAATTTTAAAATCTTAGCTCAAACGGCTGCAAAACCTGTTTGCCCAGCACGGGGATATTGAGTTCTATAAGATAAAGCCATAAACATGTGTTTCTGAGTCTTCTATCAAAAGTTACAGCGATTTATATGAAGTTGTTCAAAAGCGCTTTATTTCGCCAAGACAGTGTGTTTCTCACTGTTACATGCATTTGAATGGGAAACTCGCCTGAAACAAAGTATAGGTTTTCATTATGTGAATAATTTTAAAATCTTAGCTCAAACGGCTGCAAAACCTGTTTGCCCAGCACGGGGATATTGAGTTCTATAAGATAAAGCCATAAACATGTGTTTCTGAGTCTTCTATCAAAAGTTACAGCGATTTATATGAAGTTGTACAAAAATGCTTTCTTTCGCCAAGACAATGCGTTTCTCACTGTTACATGCATCTGAATGGGAAACTCGCCTGAAACAAAGTATAGGTTTTCATTATGTGAATAATTTTAAAATCTTAGCTCAAACGGCTGCAAAACCTGTTTGCCCAGCACGGGGATATTGAGTTCTATAAGATAAAGCCATAAACATGTGTTTCTGAGTCTTCTATCAAAAGTTACAGCGATTTATATGAAGTTGTTCAAAAGCGCTTTATTTCGCCAAGACAGTGTGTTTCTCACTGTTACATGCATTTGAATGGGAAACTCGCCTGAAACAAAGTATAGGTTTTCATTATGTGAATAATTTTAAAATCTTAGCTCAAACGGCTGCAAAACCTGTTTGCCCAGCACGGGGATATTGAGTTCTATAAGATAAAGCCATAAACATGTGTTTCTGAGTCTTCTATCAAAAGTTACAGCGATTTATATGAAGTTGTACAAAAATGCTTTCTTTCGCCAAGACAATGCGTTTCTCACTGTTACATGCATTTGAATGGGAAACTCGCCTGAAACAAAGTATAGGTTTTCATTATGTGAATAATTTTAAAATCTTAGCTCAAACGGCTGCAAAACCTGTTTGCCCAGCACGGGGATATTGAGTTCTATAAGATAAAGCCATAAACATGTTTGTCTGAGTCTTCTATCAAAAGTTACAGCGATTTATATGAAGTTGTACGAAAATGCTTTCTTTCGCCAAGACAGTGTGTTTCTCACTGTTACATGCATTTGAATGGGAAACTCGCCCGAGACAAAGTATAGGTTTTCATTATGTGAATAATTTTAAAATCTTAGCTCAAACGGCTGCAAAACCTGTTTGCCCAGCACGGGGATATTGAGTTCTATAAGATAAAGCCATAAACATGTGTTTCTGAGTCTTCTATCAAAAGTTACAGCGATTTATATGAAGTTGTACGAAAACGCTTTATTTCGCCTAGACAGTGTGTTTCTCACTGTTACATGCATTTGAATGGGAAACTCGCCCGAGACAAAGTATAGGTTTTCATTATGTGAATAATTTTAAAATCTTAGCTCAAACGGCTGCAAAACCTGTTTGCCCAGCACGGGGATATTGAGTTCTATAAGATAAAGCCATAAACATGTGTTTCTGAGTCTTCTATCAAAAGTTACAGCGATTTATATGAAGTTGTACGAAAACGCTTTATTTCGCCAAGACAGTGTGTTTCTCACTGTTACATGCATTTGAATGGGAAACTCGCCCGAGACAAAGTATAGGTTTTCATTATGTGAATAATTTTAAAATCTTAGCTCAAACGGCTGCAAAACCTGTTTGCCCAGCACGGGGATATTGAGTTCTATAAGATAAAGCCATAAACATGTTTGTCTGAGTCTTCTATCAAAAGTTACAGCGATTTATATGAAGTTGTACGAAAATGCTTTCTTTCGCCAAGACAGTGTGTTTCTCACTGTTACATGCATTTGAATGGGAAACTCGCCCGAGACAAAGTATAGGTTTTCATTATGTGAATAATTTTAAAATCTTAGCTCAAACGGCTGCAAAACCTGTTTGCCCAGCACGGGGATATTGAGTTCTATAAGATAAAGCCATAAACACGTGTTTCTGAGTCTTCTATCAAAAGTTACAGCGATTTATATGAAGTTGTACGAAAACGCTTTATTTCGCCAAGACAGTGTGTTTCTCACTGTTACATGCATTTGAATGGGAAACTCGCCCGAGACAAAGTATAGGTTTTCATTATGTGAATAATTTTAAAATCTTAGCTCAAACGGCTGCAAAACCTGTTTGCCCAGCACGGGGATATTGAGTTCTATAAGATAAAGCCATAAACATGTGTTTCTGAGTCTTCTATCAAAAGTTACAGCGATTTATATGAAGTTGTTCAAAAGCGCTTTATTTCGCCAAGACAGTGTGTTTCTCACTGTTACATGCATTTGAATGGGAAACTCGCCTGAAACAAAGTATAGGTTTTCATTATGTGAATAATTTTAAAATCTTAGCTCAAACGGCTGCAAAACCTGTTTGCCCAGCACGGGGATATTGAGTTCTATAAGATAAAGCCATAAACATGTTTGTCTGAGTCTTCTATCAAAAGTTACAGCGATTTATATGAAGTTGTACGAAAACGCTTTATTTCGCCAAGACAATGCGTTTCTCACTGTTACATGCATTTGAATGGGAAACTCGCCCGAAACAAAGTATAGGTTTTCATTATGTGAATAATTTTAAAATCTTAGCTCAAACGGCTGCAAAACCTGTTTGCCCAGCACGGGGATATTGAGTTCTATAAGATAAAGCCATAAACATGTGTTTCTGAGTCTTCTATCAAAAGTTACAGCGATTTATATGAAGTTGTTCAAAAGCGCTTTATTTCGCCAAGACAGTGTGTTTCTCACTGTTACATGCATTTGAATGGGAAACTCGCCTGAAACAAAGTATAGGTTTTCATTATGTGAATAATTTTAAAATCTTAGCTCAAACGGCTGCAAAACCTGTTTGCCCAGCACGGGGATATTGAGTTCTATAAGATAAAGCCATAAACATGTGTTTCTGAGTCTTCTATCAAAAGTTACAGCGATTTATATGAAGTTGTACGAAAACGCTTTATTTCGCCAAGACAGTGTGTTTCTCACTGTTACATGCATTTGAATGGGAAACTCGCCCGAGACAAAGTATAGGTTTTCATTATGTGAATAATTTTAAAATCTTAGCTCAAACGGCTGCAAAACCTGTTTGCCCAGCACGGGGATATTGAGTTCTATAAGATAAAGCCATAAACATGTTTGTCTGAGTCTTCTATCAAAAGTTACAGCGATTTATATGAAGTTGTACGAAAATGCTTTCTTTCGCCAAGACAGTGTGTTTCTCACTGTTACATGCATTTGAATGGGAAACTCGCCCGAGACAAAGTATAGGTTTTCATTATGTGAATAATTTTAAAATCTTAGCTCAAACGGCTGCAAAACCTGTTTGCCCAGCACGGGGATATTGAGTTCTATAAGATAAAGCCATAAACATGTGTTTCTGAGTCTTCTATCAAAAGTTACAGCGATTTATATGAAGTTGTACGAAAACGCTTTATTTCGCCTAGACAGTGTGTTTCTCACTGTTACATGCATTTGAATGGGAAACTCGCCCGAGACAAAGTATAGGTTTTCATTATGTGAATAATTTTAAAATCTTAGCTCAAACGGCTGCAAAACCTGTTTGCCCAGCACGGGGATATTGAGTTCTATAAGATAAAGCCATAAACATGTTTGTCTGAGTCTTCTATCAAAAGTTACAGCGATTTATATGAAGTTGTACGAAAACGCTTTATTTCGCCAAGACAGTGTGTTTCTCACTGTTACATGCATTTGAATGGGAAACTCGCCCGAGACAAAGTATAGGTTTTCATTATGTGAATAATTTTAAAATATTAGCTCAAACGGCTGCAAAACCTGTTTGCCCAGCACGGGGATATTGAGTTCTATAAGATAAAGCCATAAACATGTTTGTCTGAGTCTTCTATCAAAAGTTACAGCGATTTATATGAAGTTGTACGAAAATGCTTTCTTTCGCCAAGACAGTGTGTTTCTCACTGTTACATGCATTTGAATGGGAAACTCGCCCGAGACAAAGTATAGGTTTTCATTATGTGAATAATTTTAAAATCTTAGCTCAAACGGCTGCAAAACCTGTTTGCCCAGCACGGGGATATTGAGTTCTATAAGATAAAGCCATAAACATGTTTGTCTGAGTCTTCTATCAAAAGTTACAGCGATTTATATGAAGTTGTACGAAAATGCTTTCTTTCGCCAAGACAGTGTGTTTCTCACTGTTACATGCATTTGAATGGGAAACTCGCCCGAGACAAAGTATAGGTTTTCATTATGTGAATAATTTTAAAATCTTAGCTCAAACGGCTGCAAAACCTGTTTGCCCAGCACGGGGATATTGAGTTCTATAAGATAAAGCCATAAACATGTGTTTCTGAGTCTTCTATCAAAAGTTACAGCGATTTATATGAAGTTGTACAAAAATGCTTTCTTTCGCCAAGACAATGCGTTTCTCACTGTTACATGCATTTGAATGGGAAACTCGCCTGAAACAAAGTATAGGTTTTCATTATGTGAATAATTTTAAAATCTTAGCTCAAACGGCTGCAAAACCTGTTTGCCCAGCACGGGGATATTGAGTTCTATAAGATAAAGCCATAAACATGTGTTTCTGAGTCTTCTATCAAAAGTTACAGCGATTTATATGAAGTTGTACGAAAACGCTTTATTTCGCCAAGACAGTGTGTTTCTCACTGTTACATGCATTTGAATGGGAAACTCGCCCGAGACAAAGTATAGGTTTTCATTATGTGAATAATTTTAAAATCTTAGCTCAAATGGCTGCAAAACCTGTTTGCCCAGCACGGGGATATTGAGTTCTATAAGATAAAGCCATAAACATGTTTGTCTGAGTCTTCTATCAAAAGTTACAGCGATTTATATGAAGTTGTACAAAAATGCTTTCTTTCGCCAAGACAGTGTGTTTCTCACTGTTACATGCATTTGAATGGGAAACTCGCCCGAGACAAAGTATAGGTTTTCATTATGTGAATAATTTTAAAATCTTAGCTCAAACGGCTGCAAAACCTGTTTGCCCAGCACGGGGATATTGAGTTCTATAAGATAAAGCCATAAACATGTGTTTCTGAGTCTTCTATCAAAAGTTACAGCGATTTATATGAAGTTGTACAAAAATGCTTTCTTTCGCCAAGACAATGCGTTTCTCACTGTTACATGCATTTGAATGGGAAACTCGCCTGAAACAAAGTATAGGTTTTCATTATGTGAATAATTTTAAAATCTTAGCTCAAACGGCTGCAAAACCTGTTTGCCCAGCACGGGGATATTGAGTTCTATAAGATAAAGCCATAAACATGTGTTTCTGAGTCTTCTATCAAAAGTTACAGCGATTTATATGAAGTTGTACGAAAACGCTTTATTTCGCCAAGACAGTGTGTTTCTCACTGTTACATGCATTTGAATGGGAAACTCGCCCGAGACAAAGTATAGGTTTTCATTATGTGAATAATTTTAAAATCTTAGCTCAAACGGCTGCAAAACCTGTTTGCCCAGCACGGGGATATTGAGTTCTATAAGATAAAGCCATAAACATGTGTTTCTGAGTCTTCTATCAAAAGTTACAGCGATTTATATGAAGTTGTACGACAACGCTTTATTTCGCCAAGACAGTGTGTTTCTCACTGTTACATGCATTTGAATGGGAAACTCGCCCGAGACAAAGTATAGGTTTTCATTATGTGAATAATTTTAAAATCTTAGCTCAAACGGCTGCAAAACCTGTTTGCCCAGCACGGGGATATTGAGTTCTATAAGATAAAGCCATAAACATGTTTGTCTGAGTCTTCTATCAAAAGTTACAGCGATTTATATGAAGTTGTACAAAAATGCTTTCTTTCGCCAAGACAATGCGTTTCTCACTGTTACATGCATCTGAATGGGAAACTCGCCTGAAACAAAGTATAGGTTTTCATTATGTGAATAATTTTAAAATCTTAGCTCAAACGGCTGCAAAACCTGTTTGCCCAGCACGGGGATATTGAGTTCTATAAGATAAAGCCATAAACATGTGTTTCTGAGTCTTCTATCAAAAGTTACAGCGATTTATATGAAGTTGTTCAAAAGCGCTTTATTTCGCCAAGACAGTGTGTTTCTCACTGTTACATGCATTTGAATGGGAAACTCGCCTGAAACAAAGTATAGGTTTTCATTATGTGAATAATTTTAAAATCTTAGCTCAAACGGCTGCAAAACCTGTTTGCCCAGCACGGGGATATTGAGTTCTATAAGATAAAGCCATAAACATGTGTTTCTGAGTCTTCTATCAAAAGTTACAGCGATTTATATGAAGTTGTTCAAAAGCGCTTTATTTCGCCAAGACAGTGTGTTTCTCACTGTTACATGCATTTGAATGGGAAACTCGCCCGAAACAAAGTATAGGTTTTCATTATGTGAATAATTTTAAAATCTTAGCTCAAACGGCTGCAAAACCTGTTTGCCCAGCACGGGGATATTGAGTTCTATAAGATAAAGCCATAAACATGTTTGTCTGAGTCTTCTATCAAAAGTTACAGCGATTTATATGAAGTTGTACAAAAATGCTTTCTTTCGCCAAGACAATGCGTTTCTCACTGTTACATGCATCTGAATGGGAAACTCGCCTGAAACAAAGTATAGGTTTTCATTATGTGAATAATTTTAAAATCTTAGCTCAAACGGCTGCAAAACCTGTTTGCCCAGCACGGGGATATTGAGTTCTATAAGATAAAGCCATAAACATGTGTTTCTGAGTCTTCTATCAAAAGTTACAGCGATTTATATGAAGTTGTACGAAAACGCTTTATTTCGCCAAGACAGTGTGTTTCTCACTGTTACATGCATTTGAATGGGAAACTCGCCCGAGACAAAGTATAGGTTTTCATTATGTGAATAATTTTAAAATCTTAGCTCAAACGGCTGCAAAACCTGTTTGCCCAGCACGGGGATATTGAGTTCTATAAGATAAAGCCATAAACATGTTTGTCTGAGTCTTCTATCAAAAGTTACAGCGATTTATATGAAGTTGTACGAAAACGCTTTATTTCGCCAAGACAGTGTGTTTCTCACTGTTACATGCATTTGAATGGGAAACTCGCCCGAGACAAAGTATAGGTTTTCATTATGTGAATAATTTTAAAATCTTAGCTCAAACGGCTGCAAAACCTGTTTGCCCAGCACGGGGATATTGAGTTCTATAAGATAAAGCCATAAACATGTTTGTCTGAGTCTTCTATCAAAAGTTACAGCGATTTATATGAAGTTGTACAAAAATGCTTTCTTTCGCCAAGACAATGCGTTTCTCACTGTTACATGCATCTGAATGGGAAACTCGCCTGAAACAAAGTATAGGTTTTCATTATGTGAATAATTTTAAAATCTTAGCTCAAACGGCTGCAAAACCTGTTTGCCCAGCACGGGGATATTGAGTTCTATAAGATAAAGCCATAAACATGTGTTTCTGAGTCTTCTATCAAAAGTTACAGCGATTTATATGAAGTTGTTCAAAAGCGCTTTATTTCGCCAAGACAGTGTGTTTCTCACTGTTACATGCATTTGAATGGGAAACTCGCCTGAAACAAAGTATAGGTTTTCATTATGTGAATAATTTTAAAATCTTAGCTCAAACGGCTGCAAAACCTGTTTGCCCAGCACGGGGATATTGAGTTCTATAAGATAAAGCCATAAACATGTGTTTCTGAGTCTTCTATCAAAAGTTACAGCGATTTATATGAAGTTGTTCAAAAGCGCTTTATTTCGCCAAGACAGTGTGTTTCTCACTGTTACATGCATTTGAATGGGAAACTCGCCTGAAACAAAGTATAGGTTTTCATTATGTGAATAATTTTAAAATCTTAGCTCAAACGGCTGCAAAACCTGTTTGCCCAGCACGGGGATATTGAGTTCTATAAGATAAAGCCATAAACATGTTTGTCTGAGTCTTCTATCAAAAGTTACAGCGATTTATATGAAGTTGTACGAAAACGCTTTATTTCGCCAAGACAATGCGTTTCTCACTGTTACATGCATTTGAATGGGAAACTCGCCCGAAACAAAGTATAGGTTTTCATTATGTGAATAATTTTAAAATCTTAGCTCAAACGGCTGCAAAACCTGTTTGCCCAGCACGGGGATATTGAGTTCTATAAGATAAAGCCATAAACATGTTTGTCTGAGTCTTCTATCAAAAGTTACAGCGATTTATATGAAGTTGTACAAAAATGCTTTCTTTCGCCAAGACAATGCGTTTCTCACTGTTACATGCATCTGAATGGGAAACTCGCCTGAAACAAAGTATAGGTTTTCATTATGTGAATAATTTTAAAATCTTAGCTCAAACGGCTGCAAAACCTGTTTGCCCAGCACGGGGATATTGAGTTCTATAAGATAAAGCCATAAACATGTGTTTCTGAGTCTTCTATCAAAAGTTACAGCGATTTATATGAAGTTGTACGAAAACGCTTTATTTCGCCAAGACAGTGTGTTTCTCACTGTTACATGCATTTGAATGGGAAACTCGCCCGAGACAAAGTATAGGTTTTCATTATGTGAATAATTTTAAAATCTTAGCTCAAACGGCTGCAAAACCTGTTTGCCCAGCACGGGGATATTGAGTTCTATAAGATAAAGCCATAAACATGTTTGTCTGAGTCTTCTATCAAAAGTTACAGCGATTTATATGAAGTTGTACGAAAACGCTTTATTTCGCCAAGACAGTGTGTTTCTCACTGTTACATGCATTTGAATGGGAAACTCGCCCGAGACAAAGTATAGGTTTTCATTATGTGAATAATTTTAAAATCTTAGCTCAAACGGCTGCAAAACCTGTTTGCCCAGCACGGGGATATTGAGTTCTATAAGATAAAGCCATAAACATGTGTTTCTGAGTCTTCTATCAAAAGTTACAGCGATTTATATGAAGTTGTACAAAAATGCTTTCTTTCGCCAAGACAATGCGTTTCTCACTGTTACATGCATTTGAATGGGAAACTCGCCTGAAACAAAGTATAGGTTTTCATTATGTGAATAATTTTAAAATCTTAGCTCAAACGGCTGCAAAACCTGTTTGCCCAGCACGGGGATATTGAGTTCTATAAGATAAAGCCATAAACATGTGTTTCTGAGTCTTCTATCAAAAGTTACAGCGATTTATATGAAGTTGTACGAAAACGCTTTATTTCGCCAAGACAGTGTGTTTCTCACTGTTACATGCATTTGAATGGGAAACTCGCCCGAGACAAAGTATAGGTTTTCATTATGTGAATAATTTTAAAATCTTAGCTCAAACGGCTGCAAAACCTGTTTGCCCAGCACGGGGATATTGAGTTCTATAAGATAAAGCCATAAACATGTTTGTCTGAGTCTTCTATCAAAAGTTACAGCGATTTATATGAAGTTGTACAAAAATGCTTTCTTTCGCCAAGACAGTGTGTTTCTCACTGTTACATGCATTTGAATGGGAAACTCGCCCGAGACAAAGTATAGGTTTTCATTATGTGAATAATTTTAAAATCTTAGCTCAAACGGCTGCAAAACCTGTTTGCCCAGCACGGGGATATTGAGTTCTATAAGATAAAGCCATAAACATGTGTTTCTGAGTCTTCTATCAAAAGTTACAGCGATTTATATGAAGTTGTACAAAAATGCTTTCTTTCGCCAAGACAATGCGTTTCTCACTGTTACATGCATTTGAATGGGAAACTCGCCTGAAACAAAGTATAGGTTTTCATTATGTGAATAATTTTAAAATCTTAGCTCAAACGGCTGCAAAACCTGTTTGCCCAGCACGGGGATATTGAGTTCTATAAGATAAAGCCATAAACATGTGTTTCTGAGTCTTCTATCAAAAGTTACAGCGATTTATATGAAGTTGTACGAAAACGCTTTATTTCGCCAAGACAGTGTGTTTCTCACTGTTACATGCATTTGAATGGGAAACTCGCCCGAGACAAAGTATAGGTTTTCATTATGTGAATAATTTTAAAATCTTAGCTCAAACGGCTGCAAAACCTGTTTGCCCAGCACGGGGATATTGAGTTCTATAAGATAAAGCCATAAACATGTTTGTCTGAGTCTTCTATCAAAAGTTACAGCGATTTATATGAAGTTGTACAAAAATGCTTTCTTTCGCCAAGACAATGCGTTTCTCACTGTTACATGCATCTGAATGGGAAACTCGCCTGAAACAAAGTATAGGTTTTCATTATGTGAATAATTTTAAAATCTTAGCTCAAACGGCTGCAAAACCTGTTTGCCCAGCACGGGGATATTGAGTTCTATAAGATAAAGCCATAAACATGTGTTTCTGAGTCTTCTATCAAAAGTTACAGCGATTTATATGAAGTTGTTCAAAAGCGCTTTATTTCGCCAAGACAGTGTGTTTCTCACTGTTACATGCATTTGAATGGGAAACTCGCCTGAAACAAAGTATAGGTTTTCATTATGTGAATAATTTTAAAATCTTAGCTCAAACGGCTGCAAAACCTGTTTGCCCAGCACGGGGATATTGAGTTCTATAAGATAAAGCCATAAACATGTGTTTCTGAGTCTTCTATCAAAAGTTACAGCGATTTATATGAAGTTGTTCAAAAGCGCTTTATTTCGCCAAGACAGTGTGTTTCTCACTGTTACATGCATTTGAATGGGAAACTCGCCCGAGACAAAGTATAGGTTTTCATTATGTGAATAATTTTAAAATCTTAGCTCAAACGGCTGCAAAACCTGTTTGCCCAGCACGGGGATATTGAGTTCTATAAGATAAAGCCATAAACATGTTTGTCTGAGTCTTCTATCAAAAGTTACAGCGATTTATATGAAGTTGTACGAAAACGCTTTATTTCGCCAAGACAATGCGTTTCTCACTGTTACATGCATTTGAATGGGAAACTCGCCCGAAACAAAGTATAGGTTTTCATTATGTGAATAATTTTAAAATCTTAGCTCAAACGGCTGCAAAACCTGTTTGCCCAGCACGGGGATATTGAGTTCTATAAGATAAAGCCATAAACATGTTTGTCTGAGTCTTCTATCAAAAGTTACAGCGATTTATATGAAGTTGTACAAAAATGCTTTCTTTCGCCAAGACAATGCGTTTCTCACTGTTACATGCATCTGAATGGGAAACTCGCCTGAAACAAAGTATAGGTTTTCATTATGTGAATAATTTTAAAATCTTAGCTCAAACGGCTGCAAAACCTGTTTGCCCAGCACGGGGATATTGAGTTCTATAAGATAAAGCCATAAACATGTGTTTCTGAGTCTTCTATCAAAAGTTACAGCGATTTATATGAAGTTGTTCAAAAGCGCTTTATTTCGCCAAGACAGTGTGTTTCTCACTGTTACATGCATTTGAATGGGAAACTCGCCTGAAACAAAGTATAGGTTTTCATTATGTGAATAATTTTAAAATCTTAGCTCAAACGGCTGCAAAACCTGTTTGCCCAGCACGGGGATATTGAGTTCTATAAGATAAAGCCATAAACATGTGTTTCTGAGTCTTCTATCAAAAGTTACAGCGATTTATATGAAGTTGTCCAAAAATGCTTTCTTTCGCCAAGACAATGCGTTTCTCACTGTTACATGCATTTGAATGGGAAACTCGCCTGAAACAAAGTATAGGTTTTCATTATGTGAATAATTTTAAAATCTTAGCTCAAACGGCTGCAAAACCTGTTTGCCCAGCACGGGGATATTGAGTTCTATAAGATAAAGCCATAAACATGTTTGTCTGAGTCTTCTATCAAAAGTTACAGCGATTTATATGAAGTTGTACGAAAATGCTTTCTTTCGCCAAGACAGTGTGTTTCTCACTGTTACATGCATTTGAATGGGAAACTCGCCCGAGACAAAGTATAGGTTTTCATTATGTGAATAATTTTAAAATCTTAGCTCAAACGGCTGCAAAACCTGTTTGCCCAGCACGGGGATATTGAGTTCTATAAGATAAAGCCATAAACATGTGTTTCTGAGTCTTCTATCAAAAGTTACAGCGATTTATATGAAGTTGTACGAAAACGCTTTATTTCGCCTAGACAGTGTGTTTCTCACTGTTACATGCATTTGAATGGGAAACTCGCCCGAGACAAAGTATAGGTTTTCATTATGTGAATAATTTTAAAATCTTAGCTCAAACGGCTGCAAAACCTGTTTGCCCAGCACGGGGATATTGAGTTCTATAAGATAAAGCCATAAACATGTGTTTCTGAGTCTTCTATCAAAAGTTACAGCGATTTATATGAAGTTGTACGAAAACGCTTTATTTCGCCAAGACAGTGTGTTTCTCACTGTTACATGCATTTGAATGGGAAACTCGCCCGAGACAAAGTATAGGTTTTCATTATGTGAATAATTTTAAAATCTTAGCTCAAACGGCTGCAAAACCTGTTTGCCCAGCACGGGGATATTGAGTTCTATAAGATAAAGCCATAAACATGTGTTTCTGAGTCTTCTATCAAAAGTTACAGCGATTTATATGAAGTTGTTCAAAAGCGCTTTATTTCGCCAAGACAGTGTGTTTCTCACTGTTACATGCATTTGAATGGGAAACTCGCCTGAAACAAAGTATAGGTTTTCATTATGTGAATAATTTTAAAATCTTAGCTCAAACGGCTGCAAAACCTGTTTGCCCAGCACGGGGATATTGAGTTCTATAAGATAAAGCCATAAACATGTTTGTCTGAGTCTTCTATCAAAAGTTACAGCGATTTATATGAAGTTGTACGAAAACGCTTTATTTCGCCAAGACAATGCGTTTCTCACTGTTACATGCATTTGAATGGGAAACTCGCCCGAAACAAAGTATAGGTTTTCATTATGTGAATAATTTTAAAATCTTAGCTCAAACGGCTGCAAAACCTGTTTGCCCAGCACGGGGATATTGAGTTCTATAAGATAAAGCCATAAACATGTGTTTCTGAGTCTTCTATCAAAAGTTACAGCGATTTATATGAAGTTGTTCAAAAGCGCTTTATTTCGCCAAGACAGTGTGTTTCTCACTGTTACATGCATTTGAATGGGAAACTCGCCTGAAACAAAGTATAGGTTTTCATTATGTGAATAATTTTAAAATCTTAGCTCAAACGGCTGCAAAACCTGTTTGCCCAGCACGGGGATATTGAGTTCTATAAGATAAAGCCATAAACATGTGTTTCTGAGTCTTCTATCAAAAGTTACAGCGATTTATATGAAGTTGTACGAAAACGCTTTATTTCGCCAAGACAGTGTGTTTCTCACTGTTACATGCATTTGAATGGGAAACTCGCCCGAGACAAAGTATAGGTTTTCATTATGTGAATAATTTTAAAATCTTAGCTCAAACGGCTGCAAAACCTGTTTGCCCAGCACGGGGATATTGAGTTCTATAAGATAAAGCCATAAACATGTTTGTCTGAGTCTTCTATCAAAAGTTACAGCGATTTATATGAAGTTGTACGAAAATGCTTTCTTTCGCCAAGACAGTGTGTTTCTCACTGTTACATGCATTTGAATGGGAAACTCGCCCGAGACAAAGTATAGGTTTTCATTATGTGAATAATTTTAAAATCTTAGCTCAAACGGCTGCAAAACCTGTTTGCCCAGCACGGGGATATTGAGTTCTATAAGATAAAGCCATAAACATGTGTTTCTGAGTCTTCTATCAAAAGTTACAGCGATTTATATGAAGTTGTACGAAAACGCTTTATTTCGCCTAGACAGTGTGTTTCTCACTGTTACATGCATTTGAATGGGAAACTCGCCCGAGACAAAGTATAGGTTTTCATTATGTGAATAATTTTAAAATCTTAGCTCAAACGGCTGCAAAACCTGTTTGCCCAGCACGGGGATATTGAGTTCTATAAGATAAAGCCATAAACATGTTTGTCTGAGTCTTCTATCAAAAGTTACAGCGATTTATATGAAGTTGTACGAAAACGCTTTATTTCGCCAAGACAGTGTGTTTCTCACTGTTACATGCATTTGAATGGGAAACTCGCCCGAGACAAAGTATAGGTTTTCATTATGTGAATAATTTTAAAATATTAGCTCAAACGGCTGCAAAACCTGTTTGCCCAGCACGGGGATATTGAGTTCTATAAGATAAAGCCATAAACATGTTTGTCTGAGTCTTCTATCAAAAGTTACAGCGATTTATATGAAGTTGTACGAAAATGCTTTCTTTCGCCAAGACAGTGTGTTTCTCACTGTTACATGCATTTGAATGGGAAACTCGCCCGAGACAAAGTATAGGTTTTCATTATGTGAATAATTTTAAAATCTTAGCTCAAACGGCTGCAAAACCTGTTTGCCCAGCACGGGGATATTGAGTTCTATAAGATAAAGCCATAAACATGTTTGTCTGAGTCTTCTATCAAAAGTTACAGCGATTTATATGAAGTTGTACGAAAATGCTTTCTTTCGCCAAGACAGTGTGTTTCTCACTGTTACATGCATTTGAATGGGAAACTCGCCCGAGACAAAGTATAGGTTTTCATTATGTGAATAATTTTAAAATCTTAGCTCAAACGGCTGCAAAACCTGTTTGCCCAGCACGGGGATATTGAGTTCTATAAGATAAAGCCATAAACATGTTTGTCTGAGTCTTCTATCAAAAGTTACAGCGATTTATATGAAGTTGTACGAAAATGCTTTCTTTCGCCAAGACAGTGTGTTTCTCACTGTTACATGCATTTGAATGGGAAACTCGCCCGAGACAAAGTATAGGTTTTCATTATGTGAATAATTTTAAAATCTTAGCTCAAACGGCTGCAAAACCTGTTTGCCCAGCACGGGGATATTGAGTTCTATAAGATAAAGCCATAAACATGTGTTTCTGAGTCTTCTATCAAAAGTTACAGCGATTTATATGAAGTTGTACGAAAACGCTTTATTTCGCCTAGACAGTGTGTTTCTCACTGTTACATGCATTTGAATGGGAAACTCGCCCGAGACAAAGTATAGGTTTTCATTATGTGAATAATTTTAAAATCTTAGCTCAAACGGCTGCAAAACCTGTTTGCCCAGCACGGGGATATTGAGTTCTATAAGATAAAGCCATAAACATGTTTGTCTGAGTCTTCTATCAAAAGTTACAGCGATTTATATGAAGTTGTACGAAAACGCTTTATTTCGCCAAGACAGTGTGTTTCTCACTGTTACATGCATTTGAATGGGAAACTCGCCCGAGACAAAGTATAGGTTTTCATTATGTGAATAATTTTAAAATATTAGCTCAAACGGCTGCAAAACCTGTTTGCCCAGCACGGGGATATTGAGTTCTATAAGATAAAGCCATAAACATGTTTGTCTGAGTCTTCTATCAAAAGTTACAGCGATTTATATGAAGTTGTACGAAAATGCTTTCTTTCGCCAAGACAGTGTGTTTCTCACTGTTACATGCATTTGAATGGGAAACTCGCCCGAGACAAAGTATAGGTTTTCATTATGTGAATAATTTTAAAATCTTAGCTCAAACGGCTGCAAAACCTGTTTGCCCAGCACGGGGATATTGAGTTCTATAAGATAAAGCCATAAACATGTTTGTCTGAGTCTTCTATCAAAAGTTACAGCGATTTATATGAAGTTGTACGAAAATGCTTTCTTTCGCCAAGACAGTGTGTTTCTCACTGTTACATGCATTTGAATGGGAAACTCGCCCGAGACAAAGTATAGGTTTTCATTATGTGAATAATTTTAAAATCTTAGCTCAAACGGCTGCAAAACCTGTTTGCCCAGCACGGGGATATTGAGTTCTATAAGATAAAGCCATAAACATGTGTTTCTGAGTCTTCTATCAAAAGTTACAGCGATTTATATGAAGTTGTACAAAAATGCTTTCTTTCGCCAAGACAATGCGTTTCTCACTGTTACATGCATTTGAATGGGAAACTCGCCTGAAACAAAGTATAGGTTTTCATTATGTGAATAATTTTAAAATCTTAGCTCAAACGGCTGCAAAACCTGTTTGCCCAGCACGGGGATATTGAGTTCTATAAGATAAAGCCATAAACATGTGTTTCTGAGTCTTCTATCAAAAGTTACAGCGATTTATATGAAGTTGTACGAAAACGCTTTATTTCGCCAAGACAGTGTGTTTCTCACTGTTACATGCATTTGAATGGGAAACTCGCCCGAGACAAAGTATAGGTTTTCATTATGTGAATAATTTTAAAATCTTAGCTCAAACGGCTGCAAAACCTGTTTGCCCAGCACGGGGATATTGAGTTCTATAAGATAAAGCCATAAACATGTTTGTCTGAGTCTTCTATCAAAAGTTACAGCGATTTATATGAAGTTGTACAAAAATGCTTTCTTTCGCCAAGACAGTGTGTTTCTCACTGTTACATGCATTTGAATGGGAAACTCGCCCGAGACAAAGTATAGGTTTTCATTATGTGAATAATTTTAAAATCTTAGCTCAAACGGCTGCAAAACCTGTTTGCCCAGCACGGGGATATTGAGTTCTATAAGATAAAGCCATAAACATGTGTTTCTGAGTCTTCTATCAAAAGTTACAGCGATTTATATGAAGTTGTACAAAAATGCTTTCTTTCGCCAAGACAATGCGTTTCTCACTGTTACATGCATTTGAATGGGAAACTCGCCTGAAACAAAGTATAGGTTTTCATTATGTGAATAATTTTAAAATCTTAGCTCAAACGGCTGCAAAACCTGTTTGCCCAGCACGGGGATATTGAGTTCTATAAGATAAAGCCATAAACATGTGTTTCTGAGTCTTCTATCAAAAGTTACAGCGATTTATATGAAGTTGTACGAAAACGCTTTATTTCGCCAAGACAGTGTGTTTCTCACTGTTACATGCATTTGAATGGGAAACTCGCCCGAGACAAAGTATAGGTTTTCATTATGTGAATAATTTTAAAATCTTAGCTCAAACGGCTGCAAAACCTGTTTGCCCAGCACGGGGATATTGAGTTCTATAAGATAAAGCCATAAACATGTGTTTCTGAGTCTTCTATCAAAAGTTACAGCGATTTATATGAAGTTGTACGAAAACGCTTTATTTCGCCAAGACAGTGTGTTTCTCACTGTTACATGCATTTGAATGGGAAACTCGCCCGAGACAAAGTATAGGTTTTCATTATGTGAATAATTTTAAAATCTTAGCTCAAACGGCTGCAAAACCTGTTTGCCCAGCACGGGGATATTGAGTTCTATAAGATAAAGCCATAAACATGTTTGTCTGAGTCTTCTATCAAAAGTTACAGCGATTTATATGAAGTTGTACAAAAATGCTTTCTTTCGCCAAGACAATGCGTTTCTCACTGTTACATGCATCTGAATGGGAAACTCGCCTGAAACAAAGTATAGGTTTTCATTATGTGAATAATTTTAAAATCTTAGCTCAAACGGCTGCAAAACCTGTTTGCCCAGCACGGGGATATTGAGTTCTATAAGATAAAGCCATAAACATGTGTTTCTGAGTCTTCTATCAAAAGTTACAGCGATTTATATGAAGTTGTTCAAAAGCGCTTTATTTCGCCAAGACAGTGTGTTTCTCACTGTTACATGCATTTGAATGGGAAACTCGCCTGAAACAAAGTATAGGTTTTCATTATGTGAATAATTTTAAAATCTTAGCTCAAACGGCTGCAAAACCTGTTTGCCCAGCACGGGGATATTGAGTTCTATAAGATAAAGCCATAAACATGTGTTTCTGAGTCTTCTATCAAAAGTTACAGCGATTTATATGAAGTTGTTCAAAAGCGCTTTATTTCGCCAAGACAGTGTGTTTCTCACTGTTACATGCATTTGAATGGGAAACTCGCCTGAAACAAAGTATAGGTTTTCATTATGTGAATAATTTTAAAATCTTAGCTCAAACGGCTGCAAAACCTGTTTGCCCAGCACGGGGATATTGAGTTCTATAAGATAAAGCCATAAACATGTTTGTCTGAGTCTTCTATCAAAAGTTACAGCGATTTATATGAAGTTGTACGAAAACGCTTTATTTCGCCAAGACAATGCGTTTCTCACTGTTACATGCATTTGAATGGGAAACTCGCCCGAAACAAAGTATAGGTTTTCATTATGTGAATAATTTTAAAATCTTAGCTCAAACGGCTGCAAAACCTGTTTGCCCAGCACGGGGATATTGAGTTCTATAAGATAAAGCCATAAACATGTTTGTCTGAGTCTTCTATCAAAAGTTACAGCGATTTATATGAAGTTGTACAAAAATGCTTTCTTTCGCCAAGACAATGCGTTTCTCACTGTTACATGCATCTGAATGGGAAACTCGCCTGAAACAAAGTATAGGTTTTCATTATGTGAATAATTTTAAAATCTTAGCTCAAACGGCTGCAAAACCTGTTTGCCCAGCACGGGGATATTGAGTTCTATAAGATAAAGCCATAAACATGTGTTTCTGAGTCTTCTATCAAAAGTTACAGCGATTTATATGAAGTTGTTCAAAAGCGCTTTATTTCGCCAAGACAGTGTGTTTCTCACTGTTACATGCATTTGAATGGGAAACTCGCCTGAAACAAAGTATAGGTTTTCATTATGTGAATAATTTTAAAATCTTAGCTCAAACGGCTGCAAAACCTGTTTGCCCAGCACGGGGATATTGAGTTCTATAAGATAAAGCCATAAACATGTGTTTCTGAGTCTTCTATCAAAAGTTACAGCGATTTATATGAAGTTGTACGAAAACGCTTTATTTCGCCTAGACAGTGTGTTTCTCACTGTTACATGCATTTGAATGGGAAACTCGCCCGAGACAAAGTATAGGTTTTCATTATGTGAATAATTTTAAAATCTTAGCTCAAACGGCTGCAAAACCTGTTTGCCCAGCACGGGGATATTGAGTTCTATAAGATAAAGCCATAAACATGTTTGTCTGAGTCTTCTATCAAAAGTTACAGCGATTTATATGAAGTTGTACGAAAACGCTTTATTTCGCCAAGACAGTGTGTTTCTCACTGTTACATGCATTTGAATGGGAAACTCGCCCGAGACAAAGTATAGGTTTTCATTATGTGAATAATTTTAAAATCTTAGCTCAAACGGCTGCAAAACCTGTTTGCCCAGCACGGGGATATTGAGTTCTATAAGATAAAGCCATAAACATGTTTGTCTGAGTCTTCTATCAAAAGTTACAGCGATTTATATGAAGTTGTACGAAAATGCTTTCTTTCGCCAAGACAGTGTGTTTCTCACTGTTACATGCATTTGAATGGGAAACTCGCCCGAGACAAAGTATAGGTTTTCATTATGTGAATAATTTTAAAATCTTAGCTCAAACGGCTGCAAAACCTGTTTGCCCAGCACGGGGATATTGAGTTCTATAAGATAAAGCCATAAACATGTGTTTCTGAGTCTTCTATCAAAAGTTACAGCGATTTATATGAAGTTGTACAAAAATGCTTTCTTTCGCCAAGACAATGCGTTTCTCACTGTTACATGCATTTGAATGGGAAACTCGCCTGAAACAAAGTATAGGTTTTCATTATGTGAATAATTTTAAAATCTTAGCTCAAACGGCTGCAAAACCTGTTTGCCCAGCACGGGGATATTGAGTTCTATAAGATAAAGCCATAAACATGTGTTTCTGAGTCTTCTATCAAAAGTTACAGCGATTTATATGAAGTTGTACGAAAACGCTTTATTTCGCCAAGACAGTGTGTTTCTCACTGTTACATGCATTTGAATGGGAAACTCGCCCGAGACAAAGTATAGGTTTTCATTATGTGAATAATTTTAAAATCTTAGCTCAAACGGCTGCAAAACCTGTTTGCCCAGCACGGGGATATTGAGTTCTATAAGATAAAGCCATAAACATGTGTTTCTGAGTCTTCTATCAAAAGTTACAGCGATTTATATGAAGTTGTACGAAAACGCTTTATTTCGCCAAGACAGTGTGTTTCTCACTGTTACATGCATTTGAATGGGAAACTCGCCCGAGACAAAGTATAGGTTTTCATTATGTGAATAATTTTAAAATCTTAGCTCAAACGGCTGCAAAACCTGTTTGCCCAGCACGGGGATATTGAGTTCTATAAGATAAAGCCATAAACATGTGTTTCTGAGTCTTCTATCAAAAGTTACAGCGATTTATATGAAGTTGTACAAAAATGCTTTCTTTCGCCAAGACAATGCGTTTCTCACTGTTACATGCATTTGAATGGGAAACTCGCCTGAAACAAAGTATAGGTTTTCATTATGTGAATAATTTTAAAATCTTAGCTCAAACGGCTGCAAAACCTGTTTGCCCAGCACGGGGATATTGAGTTCTATAAGATAAAGCCATAAACATGTGTTTCTGAGTCTTCTATCAAAAGTTACAGCGATTTATATGAAGTTGTACGAAAACGCTTTATTTCGCCAAGACAGTGTGTTTCTCACTGTTACATGCATTTGAATGGGAAACTCGCCCGAGACAAAGTATAGGTTTTCATTATGTGAATAATTTTAAAATCTTAGCTCAAACGGCTGCAAAACCTGTTTGCCCAGCACGGGGATATTGAGTTCTATAAGATAAAGCCATAAACATGTGTTTCTGAGTCTTCTATCAAAAGTTACAGCGATTTATATGAAGTTGTACGAAAACGCTTTATTTCGCCAAGACAGTGTGTTTCTCACTGTTACATGCATTTGAATGGGAAACTCGCCCGAGACAAAGTATAGGTTTTCATTATGTGAATAATTTTAAAATCTTAGCTCAAACGGCTGCAAAACCTGTTTGCCCAGCACGGGGATATTGAGTTCTATAAGATAAAGCCATAAACATGTTTGTCTGAGTCTTCTATCAAAAGTTACAGCGATTTATATGAAGTTGTACAAAAATGCTTTCTTTCGCCAAGACAATGCGTTTCTCACTGTTACATGCATCTGAATGGGAAACTCGCCTGAAACAAAGTATAGGTTTTCATTATGTGAATAATTTTAAAATCTTAGCTCAAACGGCTGCAAAACCTGTTTGCCCAGCACGGGGATATTGAGTTCTATAAGATAAAGCCATAAACATGTGTTTCTGAGTCTTCTATCAAAAGTTACAGCGATTTATATGAAGTTGTTCAAAAGCGCTTTATTTCGCCAAGACAGTGTGTTTCTCACTGTTACATGCATTTGAATGGGAAACTCGCCTGAAACAAAGTATAGGTTTTCATTATGTGAATAATTTTAAAATCTTAGCTCAAACGGCTGCAAAACCTGTTTGCCCAGCACGGGGATATTGAGTTCTATAAGATAAAGCCATAAACATGTGTTTCTGAGTCTTCTATCAAAAGTTACAGCGATTTATATGAAGTTGTTCAAAAGCGCTTTATTTCGCCAAGACAGTGTGTTTCTCACTGTTACATGCATTTGAATGGGAAACTCGCCTGAAACAAAGTATAGGTTTTCATTATGTGAATAATTTTAAAATCTTAGCTCAAACGGCTGCAAAACCTGTTTGCCCAGCACGGGGATATTGAGTTCTATAAGATAAAGCCATAAACATGTTTGTCTGAGTCTTCTATCAAAAGTTACAGCGATTTATATGAAGTTGTACGAAAATGCTTTCTTTCGCCAAGACAGTGTGTTTCTCACTGTTACATGCATTTGAATGGGAAACTCGCCCGAGACAAAGTATAGGTTTTCATTATGTGAATAATTTTAAAATCTTAGCTCAAACGGCTGCAAAACCTGTTTGCCCAGCACGGGGATATTGAGTTCTATAAGATAAAGCCATAAACATGTGTTTCTGAGTCTTCTATCAAAAGTTACAGCGATTTATATGAAGTTGTACAAAAATGCTTTCTTTCGCCAAGACAATGCGTTTCTCACTGTTACATGCATTTGAATGGGAAACTCGCCTGAAACAAAGTATAGGTTTTCATTATGTGAATAATTTTAAAATCTTAGCTCAAACGGCTGCAAAACCTGTTTGCCCAGCACGGGGATATTGAGTTCTATAAGATAAAGCCATAAACATGTGTTTCTGAGTCTTCTATCAAAAGTTACAGCGATTTATATGAAGTTGTACGAAAACGCTTTATTTCGCCAAGACAGTGTGTTTCTCACTGTTACATGCATTTGAATGGGAAACTCGCCCGAGACAAAGTATAGGTTTTCATTATGTGAATAATTTTAAAATCTTAGCTCAAACGGCTGCAAAACCTGTTTGCCCAGCACGGGGATATTGAGTTCTATAAGATAAAGCCATAAACATGTGTTTCTGAGTCTTCTATCAAAAGTTACAGCGATTTATATGAAGTTGTACGAAAACGCTTTATTTCGCCAAGACAGTGTGTTTCTCACTGTTACATGCATTTGAATGGGAAACTCGCCCGAGACAAAGTATAGGTTTTCATTATGTGAATAATTTTAAAATCTTAGCTCAAACGGCTGCAAAACCTGTTTGCCCAGCACGGGGATATTGAGTTCTATAAGATAAAGCCATAAACATGTTTGTCTGAGTCTTCTATCAAAAGTTACAGCGATTTATATGAAGTTGTACAAAAATGCTTTCTTTCGCCAAGACAGTGTGTTTCTCACTGTTACATGCATTTGAATGGGAAACTCGCCCGAGACAAAGTATAGGTTTTCATTATGTGAATAATTTTAAAATCTTAGCTCAAACGGCTGCAAAACCTGTTTGCCCAGCACGGGGATATTGAGTTCTATAAGATAAAGCCATAAACATGTGTTTCTGAGTCTTCTATCAAAAGTTACAGCGATTTATATGAAGTTGTACAAAAATGCTTTCTTTCGCCAAGACAATGCGTTTCTCACTGTTACATGCATTTGAATGGGAAACTCGCCTGAAACAAAGTATAGGTTTTCATTATGTGAATAATTTTAAAATCTTAGCTCAAACGGCTGCAAAACCTGTTTGCCCAGCACGGGGATATTGAGTTCTATAAGATAAAGCCATAAACATGTGTTTCTGAGTCTTCTATCAAAAGTTACAGCGATTTATATGAAGTTGTACGAAAACGCTTTATTTCGCCAAGACAGTGTGTTTCTCACTGTTACATGCATTTGAATGGGAAACTCGCCCGAGACAAAGTATAGGTTTTCATTATGTGAATAATTTTAAAATCTTAGCTCAAACGGCTGCAAAACCTGTTTGCCCAGCACGGGGATATTGAGTTCTATAAGATAAAGCCATAAACATGTGTTTCTGAGTCTTCTATCAAAAGTTACAGCGATTTATATGAAGTTGTACGAAAACGCTTTATTTCGCCAAGACAGTGTGTTTCTCACTGTTACATGCATTTGAATGGGAAACTCGCCCGAGACAAAGTATAGGTTTTCATTATGTGAATAATTTTAAAATCTTAGCTCAAACGGCTGCAAAACCTGTTTGCCCAGCACGGGGATATTGAGTTCTATAAGATAAAGCCATAAACATGTTTGTCTGAGTCTTCTATCAAAAGTTACAGCGATTTATATGAAGTTGTACAAAAATGCTTTCTTTCGCCAAGACAATGCGTTTCTCACTGTTACATGCATCTGAATGGGAAACTCGCCTGAAACAAAGTATAGGTTTTCATTATGTGAATAATTTTAAAATCTTAGCTCAAACGGCTGCAAAACCTGTTTGCCCAGCACGGGGATATTGAGTTCTATAAGATAAAGCCATAAACATGTGTTTCTGAGTCTTCTATCAAAAGTTACAGCGATTTATATGAAGTTGTTCAAAAGCGCTTTATTTCGCCAAGACAGTGTGTTTCTCACTGTTACATGCATTTGAATGGGAAACTCGCCTGAAACAAAGTATAGGTTTTCATTATGTGAATAATTTTAAAATCTTAGCTCAAACGGCTGCAAAACCTGTTTGCCCAGCACGGGGATATTGAGTTCTATAAGATAAAGCCATAAACATGTGTTTCTGAGTCTTCTATCAAAAGTTACAGCGATTTATATGAAGTTGTTCAAAAGCGCTTTATTTCGCCAAGACAGTGTGTTTCTCACTGTTACATGCATTTGAATGGGAAACTCGCCTGAAACAAAGTATAGGTTTTCATTATGTGAATAATTTTAAAATCTTAGCTCAAACGGCTGCAAAACCTGTTTGCCCAGCACGGGGATATTGAGTTCTATAAGATAAAGCCATAAACATGTTTGTCTGAGTCTTCTATCAAAAGTTACAGCGATTTATATGAAGTTGTACGAAAACGCTTTATTTCGCCAAGACAATGCGTTTCTCACTGTTACATGCATTTGAATGGGAAACTCGCCCGAAACAAAGTATAGGTTTTCATTATGTGAATAATTTTAAAATCTTAGCTCAAACGGCTGCAAAACCTGTTTGCCCAGCACGGGGATATTGAGTTCTATAAGATAAAGCCATAAACATGTTTGTCTGAGTCTTCTATCAAAAGTTACAGCGATTTATATGAAGTTGTACAAAAATGCTTTCTTTCGCCAAGACAATGCGTTTCTCACTGTTACATGCATCTGAATGGGAAACTCGCCTGAAACAAAGTATAGGTTTTCATTATGTGAATAATTTTAAAATCTTAGCTCAAACGGCTGCAAAACCTGTTTGCCCAGCACGGGGATATTGAGTTCTATAAGATAAAGCCATAAACATGTGTTTCTGAGTCTTCTATCAAAAGTTACAGCGATTTATATGAAGTTGTTCAAAAGCGCTTTATTTCGCCAAGACAGTGTGTTTCTCACTGTTACATGCATTTGAATGGGAAACTCGCCTGAAACAAAGTATAGGTTTTCATTATGTGAATAATTTTAAAATCTTAGCTCAAACGGCTGCAAAACCTGTTTGCCCAGCACGGGGATATTGAGTTCTATAAGATAAAGCCATAAACATGTGTTTCTGAGTCTTCTATCAAAAGTTACAGCGATTTATATGAAGTTGTACGAAAACGCTTTATTTCGCCTAGACAGTGTGTTTCTCACTGTTACATGCATTTGAATGGGAAACTCGCCCGAGACAAAGTATAGGTTTTCATTATGTGAATAATTTTAAAATCTTAGCTCAAACGGCTGCAAAACCTGTTTGCCCAGCACGGGGATATTGAGTTCTATAAGATAAAGCCATAAACATGTTTGTCTGAGTCTTCTATCAAAAGTTACAGCGATTTATATGAAGTTGTACGAAAACGCTTTATTTCGCCAAGACAGTGTGTTTCTCACTGTTACATGCATTTGAATGGGAAACTCGCCCGAGACAAAGTATAGGTTTTCATTATGTGAATAATTTTAAAATCTTAGCTCAAACGGCTGCAAAACCTGTTTGCCCAGCACGGGGATATTGAGTTCTATAAGATAAAGCCATAAACATGTTTGTCTGAGTCTTCTATCAAAAGTTACAGCGATTTATATGAAGTTGTACGAAAATGCTTTCTTTCGCCAAGACAGTGTGTTTCTCACTGTTACATGCATTTGAATGGGAAACTCGCCCGAGACAAAGTATAGGTTTTCATTATGTGAATAATTTTAAAATCTTAGCTCAAACGGCTGCAAAACCTGTTTGCCCAGCACGGGGATATTGAGTTCTATAAGATAAAGCCATAAACATGTGTTTCTGAGTCTTCTATCAAAAGTTACAGCGATTTATATGAAGTTGTACAAAAATGCTTTCTTTCGCCAAGACAATGCGTTTCTCACTGTTACATGCATTTGAATGGGAAACTCGCCTGAAACAAAGTATAGGTTTTCATTATGTGAATAATTTTAAAATCTTAGCTCAAACGGCTGCAAAACCTGTTTGCCCAGCACGGGGATATTGAGTTCTATAAGATAAAGCCATAAACATGTGTTTCTGAGTCTTCTATCAAAAGTTACAGCGATTTATATGAAGTTGTACGAAAACGCTTTATTTCGCCAAGACAGTGTGTTTCTCACTGTTACATGCATTTGAATGGGAAACTCGCCCGAGACAAAGTATAGGTTTTCATTATGTGAATAATTTTAAAATCTTAGCTCAAACGGCTGCAAAACCTGTTTGCCCAGCACGGGGATATTGAGTTCTATAAGATAAAGCCATAAACATGTTTGTCTGAGTCTTCTATCAAAAGTTACAGCGATTTATATGAAGTTGTACAAAAATGCTTTCTTTCGCCAAGACAGTGTGTTTCTCACTGTTACATGCATTTGAATGGGAAACTCGCCCGAGACAAAGTATAGGTTTTCATTATGTGAATAATTTTAAAATCTTAGCTCAAACGGCTGCAAAACCTGTTTGCCCAGCACGGGGATATTGAGTTCTATAAGATAAAGCCATAAACATGTGTTTCTGAGTCTTCTATCAAAAGTTACAGCGATTTATATGAAGTTGTACAAAAATGCTTTCTTTCGCCAAGACAATGCGTTTCTCACTGTTACATGCATTTGAATGGGAAACTCGCCTGAAACAAAGTATAGGTTTTCATTATGTGAATAATTTTAAAATCTTAGCTCAAACGGCTGCAAAACCTGTTTGCCCAGCACGGGGATATTGAGTTCTATAAGATAAAGCCATAAACATGTGTTTCTGAGTCTTCTATCAAAAGTTACAGCGATTTATATGAAGTTGTACGAAAACGCTTTATTTCGCCAAGACAGTGTGTTTCTCACTGTTACATGCATTTGAATGGGAAACTCGCCCGAGACAAAGTATAGGTTTTCATTATGTGAATAATTTTAAAATCTTAGCTCAAACGGCTGCAAAACCTGTTTGCCCAGCACGGGGATATTGAGTTCTATAAGATAAAGCCATAAACATGTTTGTCTGAGTCTTCTATCAAAAGTTACAGCGATTTATATGAAGTTGTACAAAAATGCTTTCTTTCGCCAAGACAATGCGTTTCTCACTGTTACATGCATCTGAATGGGAAACTCGCCTGAAACAAAGTATAGGTTTTCATTATGTGAATAATTTTAAAATCTTAGCTCAAACGGCTGCAAAACCTGTTTGCCCAGCACGGGGATATTGAGTTCTATAAGATAAAGCCATAAACATGTGTTTCTGAGTCTTCTATCAAAAGTTACAGCGATTTATATGAAGTTGTTCAAAAGCGCTTTATTTCGCCAAGACAGTGTGTTTCTCACTGTTACATGCATTTGAATGGGAAACTCGCCTGAAACAAAGTATAGGTTTTCATTATGTGAATAATTTTAAAATCTTAGCTCAAACGGCTGCAAAACCTGTTTGCCCAGCACGGGGATATTGAGTTCTATAAGATAAAGCCATAAACATGTGTTTCTGAGTCTTCTATCAAAAGTTACAGCGATTTATATGAAGTTGTTCAAAAGCGCTTTATTTCGCCAAGACAGTGTGTTTCTCACTGTTACATGCATTTGAATGGGAAACTCGCCTGAAACAAAGTATAGGTTTTCATTATGTGAATAATTTTAAAATCTTAGCTCAAACGGCTGCAAAACCTGTTTGCCCAGCACGGGGATATTGAGTTCTATAAGATAAAGCCATAAACATGTTTGTCTGAGTCTTCTATCAAAAGTTACAGCGATTTATATGAAGTTGTACGAAAACGCTTTATTTCGCCAAGACAATGCGTTTCTCACTGTTACATGCATTTGAATGGGAAACTCGCCCGAAACAAAGTATAGGTTTTCATTATGTGAATAATTTTAAAATCTTAGCTCAAACGGCTGCAAAACCTGTTTGCCCAGCACGGGGATATTGAGTTCTATAAGATAAAGCCATAAACATGTTTGTCTGAGTCTTCTATCAAAAGTTACAGCGATTTATATGAAGTTGTACAAAAATGCTTTCTTTCGCCAAGACAATGCGTTTCTCACTGTTACATGCATCTGAATGGGAAACTCGCCTGAAACAAAGTATAGGTTTTCATTATGTGAATAATTTTAAAATCTTAGCTCAAACGGCTGCAAAACCTGTTTGCCCAGCACGGGGATATTGAGTTCTATAAGATAAAGCCATAAACATGTGTTTCTGAGTCTTCTATCAAAAGTTACAGCGATTTATATGAAGTTGTTCAAAAGCGCTTTATTTCGCCAAGACAGTGTGTTTCTCACTGTTACATGCATTTGAATGGGAAACTCGCCTGAAACAAAGTATAGGTTTTCATTATGTGAATAATTTTAAAATCTTAGCTCAAACGGCTGCAAAACCTGTTTGCCCAGCACGGGGATATTGAGTTCTATAAGATAAAGCCATAAACATGTTTGTCTGAGTCTTCTATCAAAAGTTACAGCGATTTATATGAAGTTGTACGAAAACGCTTTATTTCGCCAAGACAGTGTGTTTCTCACTGTTACATGCATTTGAATGGGAAACTCGCCCGAGACAAAGTATAGGTTTTCATTATGTGAATAATTTTAAAATCTTAGCTCAAACGGCTGCAAAACCTGTTTGCCCAGCACGGGGATATTGAGTTCTATAAGATAAAGCCATAAACATGTGTTTCTGAGTCTTCTATCAAAAGTTACAGCGATTTATATGAAGTTGTACGAAAACGCTTTATTTCGCCAAGACAGTGTGTTTCTCACTGTTACATGCATTTGAATGGGAAACTCGCCCGAGACAAAGTATAGGTTTTCATTATGTGAATAATTTTAAAATCTTAGCTCAAACGGCTGCAAAACCTGTTTGCCCAGCACGGGGATATTGAGTTCTATAAGATAAAGCCATAAACATGTTTGTCTGAGTCTTCTATCAAAAGTTACAGCGATTTATATGAAGTTGTACGAAAACGCTTTATTTCGCCAAGACAATGCGTTTCTCACTGTTACATGCATTTGAATGGGAAACTCGCCCGAAACAAAGTATAGGTTTTCATTATGTGAATAATTTTAAAATCTTAGCTCAAACGGCTGCAAAACCTGTTTGCCCAGCACGGGGATATTGAGTTCTATAAGATAAAGCCATAAACATGTGTTTCTGAGTCTTCTATCAAAAGTTACAGCGATTTATATGAAGTTGTACGAAAACGCTTTATTTCGCCAAGACAGTGTGTTTCTCACTGTTACATGCATTTGAATGGGAAACTCGCCTGAAACAAAGTATAGGTTTTCATTATGTGAATAATTTTAAAATCTTAGCTCAAACGGCTGCAAAACCTGTTTGCCCAGCACGGGGATATTGAGTTCTATAAGATAAAGCCATAAACATGTTTGTCTGAGTCTTCTATCAAAAGTTACAGCGATTTATATGAAGTTGTACGAAAACGCTTTATTTCGCCAAGACAATGCGTTTCTCACTGTTACATGCATTTGAATGGGAAACTCGCCCGAAACAAAGTATAGGTTTTCATTATGTGAATAATTTTAAAATCTTAGCTCAAACGGCTGCAAAACCTGTTTGCCCAGCACGGGGATATTGAGTTCTATAAGATAAAGCCATAAACATGTTTGTCTGAGTCTTCTATCAAAAGTTACAGCGATTTATATGAAGTTGTACAAAAATGCTTTCTTTCGCCAAGACAATGCGTTTCTCACTGTTACATGCATCTGAATGGGAAACTCGCCTGAAACAAAGTATAGGTTTTCATTATGTGAATAATTTTAAAATCTTAGCTCAAACGGCTGCAAAACCTGTTTGCCCAGCACGGGGATATTGAGTTCTATAAGATAAAGCCATAAACATGTGTTTCTGAGTCTTCTATCAAAAGTTACAGCGATTTATATGAAGTTGTTCAAAAGCGCTTTATTTCGCCAAGACAGTGTGTTTCTCACTGTTACATGCATTTGAATGGGAAACTCGCCTGAAACAAAGTATAGGTTTTCATTATGTGAATAATTTTAAAATCTTAGCTCAAACGGCTGCAAAACCTGTTTGCCCAGCACGGGGATATTGAGTTCTATAAGATAAAGCCATAAACATGTTTGTCTGAGTCTTCTATCAAAAGTTACAGCGATTTATATGAAGTTGTACGAAAACGCTTTATTTCGCCAAGACAATGCGTTTCTCACTGTTACATGCATTTGAATGGGAAACTCGCCCGAAACAAAGTATAGGTTTTCATTATGTGAATAATTTTAAAATCTTAGCTCAAACGGCTGCAAAACCTGTTTGCCCAGCACGGGGATATTGAGTTCTATAAGATAAAGCCATAAACATGTGTTTCTGAGTCTTCTATCAAAAGTTACAGCGATTTATATGAAGTTGTACGAAAACGCTTTATTTCGCCAAGACAGTGTGTTTCTCACTGTTACATGCATTTGAATGGGAAACTCGCCCGAGACAAAGTATAGGTTTTCATTATGTGAATAATTTTAAAATCTTAGCTCAAACGGCTGCAAAACCTGTTTGCCCAGCACGGGGATATTGAGTTCTATAAGATAAAGCCATAAACATGTTTGTCTGAGTCTTCTATCAAAAGTTACAGCGATTTATATGAAGTTGTACGAAAATGCTTTCTTTCGCCAAGACAGTGTGTTTCTCACTGTTACATGCATTTGAATGGGAAACTCGCCCGAGACAAAGTATAGGTTTTCATTATGTGAATAATTTTAAAATCTTAGCTCAAACGGCTGCAAAACCTGTTTGCCCAGCACGGGGATATTGAGTTCTATAAGATAAAGCCATAAACATGTGTTTCTGAGTCTTCTATCAAAAGTTACAGCGATTTATATGAAGTTGTACGAAAACGCTTTATTTCGCCAAGACAGTGTGTTTCTCACTGTTACATGCATTTGAATGGGAAACTCGCCCGAGACAAAGTATAGGTTTTCATTATGTGAATAATTTTAAAATCTTAGCTCAAACGGCTGCAAAACCTGTTTGCCCAGCACGGGGATATTGAGTTCTATAAGATAAAGCCATAAACATGTGTTTCTGAGTCTTCTATCAAAAGTTACAGCGATTTATATGAAGTTGTTCAAAAGCGCTTTATTTCGCCAAGACAGTGTGTTTCTCACTGTTACATGCATTTGAATGGGAAACTCGCCCGAGACAAAGTATAGGTTTTCATTATGTGAATAATTTTAAAATCTTAGCTCAAACGGCTGCAAAACCTGTTTGCCCAGCACGGGGATATTGAGTTCTATAAGATAAAGCCATAAACATGTTTGTCTGAGTCTTCTATCAAAAGTTACAGCGATTTATATGAAGTTGTACGAAAACGCTTTATTTCGCCAAGACAATGCGTTTCTCACTGTTACATGCATTTGAATGGGAAACTCGCCCGAAACAAAGTATAGGTTTTCATTATGTGAATAATTTTAAAATCTTAGCTCAAACGGCTGCAAAACCTGTTTGCCCAGCACGGGGATATTGAGTTCTATAAGATAAAGCCATAAACATGTTTGTCTGAGTCTTCTATCAAAAGTTACAGCGATTTATATGAAGTTGTACAAAAATGCTTTCTTTCGCCAAGACAATGCGTTTCTCACTGTTACATGCATCTGAATGGGAAACTCGCCTGAAACAAAGTATAGGTTTTCATTATGTGAATAATTTTAAAATCTTAGCTCAAACGGCTGCAAAACCTGTTTGCCCAGCACGGGGATATTGAGTTCTATAAGATAAAGCCATAAACATGTGTTTCTGAGTCTTCTATCAAAAGTTACAGCGATTTATATGAAGTTGTTCAAAAGCGCTTTATTTCGCCAAGACAGTGTGTTTCTCACTGTTACATGCATTTGAATGGGAAACTCGCCTGAAACAAAGTATAGGTTTTCATTATGTGAATAATTTTAAAATCTTAGCTCAAACGGCTGCAAAACCTGTTTGCCCAGCACGGGGATATTGAGTTCTATAAGATAAAGCCATAAACATGTGTTTCTGAGTCTTCTATCAAAAGTTACAGCGATTTATATGAAGTTGTACAAAAATGCTTTCTTTCGCCAAGACAATGCGTTTCTCACTGTTACATGCATTTGAATGGGAAACTCGCCCGAGACAAAGTATAGGTTTTCATTATGTGAATAATTTTAAAATCTTAGCTCAAACGGCTGCAAAACCTGTTTGCCCAGCACGGGGATATTGAGTTCTATAAGATAAAGCCATAAACATGTGTTTCTGAGTCTTCTATCAAAAGTTACAGCGATTTATATGAAGTTGTACGAAAACGCTTTATTTCGCCAAGACAGTGTGTTTCTCACTGTTACATGCATTTGAATGGGAAACTCGCCCGAGACAAAGTATAGGTTTTCATTATGTGAATAATTTTAAAATCTTAGCTCAAACGGCTGCAAAACCTGTTTGCCCAGCACGGGGATATTGAGTTCTATAAGATAAAGCCATAAACATGTTTGTCTGAGTCTTCTATCAAAAGTTACAGCGATTTATATGAAGTTGTACGAAAACGCTTTATTTCGCCAAGACAATGCGTTTCTCACTGTTACATGCATTTGAATGGGAAACTCGCCCGAAACAAAGTATAGGTTTTCATTATGTGAATAATTTTAAAATCTTAGCTCAAACGGCTGCAAAACCTGTTTGCCCAGCACGGGGATATTGAGTTCTATAAGATAAAGCCATAAACATGTTTGTCTGAGTCTTCTATCAAAAGTTACAGCGATTTATATGAAGTTGTACAAAAATGCTTGCTTTCGCCAAGACAATGCGTTTCTCACTGTTACATGCATCTGAATGGGAAACTCGCCTGAAACAAAGTATAGGTTTTCATTATGTGAATAATTTTAAAATCTTAGCTCAAACGGCTGCAAAACCTGTTTGCCCAGCACGGGGATATTGAGTTCTATAAGATAAAGCCATAAACATGTTTGTCTGAGTCTTCTATCAAAAGTTACAGCGATTTATATGAAGTTGTACAAAAATGCTTTCTTTCGCCAAGACAATGCGTTTCTCACTGTTACATGCATCTGAATGGGAAACTCGCCTGAAACAAAGTATAGGTTTTCATTATGTGAATAATTTTAAAATCTTAGCTCAAACGGCTGCAAAACCTGTTTGCCCAGCACGGGGATATTGAGTTCTATAAGATAAAGCCATAAACATGTGTTTCTGAGTCTTCTATCAAAAGTTACAGCGATTTATATGAAGTTGTACGAAAACGCTTTATTTCGCCAAGACAGTGTGTTTCTCACTGTTACATGCATTTGAATGGGAAACTCGCCTGAAACAAAGTATAGGTTTTCATTATGTGAATAATTTTAAAATCTTAGCTCAAACGGCTGCAAAACCTGTTTGCCCAGCACGGGGATATTGAGTTCTATAAGATAAAGCCATAAACATGTTTGTCTGAGTCTTCTATCAAAAGTTACAGCGATTTATATGAAGTTGTACGAAAACGCTTTATTTCGCCAAGACAATGCGTTTCTCACTGTTACATGCATTTGAATGGGAAACTCGCCCGAAACAAAGTATAGGTTTTCATTATGTGAATAATTTTAAAATCTTAGCTCAAACGGCTGCAAAACCTGTTTGCCCAGCACGGGGATATTGAGTTCTATAAGATAAAGCCATAAACATGTTTGTCTGAGTCTTCTATCAAAAGTTACAGCGATTTATATGAAGTTGTACAAAAATGCTTTCTTTCGCCAAGACAATGCGTTTCTCACTGTTACATGCATCTGAATGGGAAACTCGCCTGAAACAAAGTATAGGTTTTCATTATGTGAATAATTTTAAAATCTTAGCTCAAACGGCTGCAAAACCTGTTTGCCCAGCACGGGGATATTGAGTTCTATAAGATAAAGCCATAAACATGTGTTTCTGAGTCTTCTATCAAAAGTTACAGCGATTTATATGAAGTTGTACGAAAACGCTTTATTTCGCCAAGACAGTGTGTTTCTCACTGTTACATGCATTTGAATGGGAAACTCGCCTGAGACAAAGTATAGGTTTTCATTATGTGAATAATTTTAAAATCTTAGCTCAAACGGCTGCAAAACCTGTTTGCCCAGCACGGGGATATTGAGTTCTATAAGATAAAGCCATAAACATGTTTGTCTGAGTCTTCTATCAAAAGTTACAGCGATTTATATGAAGTTGTACGAAAATGCTTTCTTTCGCCAAGACAGTGTGTTTCTCACTGTTACATGCATTTGAATGGGAAACTCGCCCGAGACAAAGTATAGGTTTTCATTATGTGAATAATTTTAAAATCTTAGCTCAAACGGCTGCAAAACCTGTTTGCCCAGCACGGGGATATTGAGTTCTATAAGATAAAGCCATAAACATGTGTTTCTGAGTCTTCTATCAAAAGTTACAGCGATTTATATGAAGTTGTACGAAAACGCTTTATTTCGCCAAGACAGTGTGTTTCTCACTGTTACATGCATTTGAATGGGAAACTCGCCCGAGACAAAGTATAGGTTTTCATTATGTGAATAATTTTAAAATCTTAGCTCAAACGGCTGCAAAACCTGTTTGCCCAGCACGGGGATATTGAGTTCTATAAGATAAAGCCATAAACATGTTTGTCTGAGTCTTCTATCAAAAGTTACAGCGATTTATATGAAGTTGTACGAAAACGCTTTATTTCGCCAAGACAATGCGTTTCTCACTGTTACATGCATTTGAATGGGAAACTCGCCCGAAACAAAGTATAGGTTTTCATTATGTGAATAATTTTAAAATCTTAGCTCAAACGGCTGCAAAACCTGTTTGCCCAGCACGGGGATATTGAGTTCTATAAGATAAAGCCATAAACATGTTTGTCTGAGTCTTCTATCAAAAGTTACAGCGATTTATATGAAGTTGTACAAAAATGCTTTCTTTCGCCAAGACAATGCGTTTCTCACTGTTACATGCATCTGAATGGGAAACTCGCCTGAAACAAAGTATAGGTTTTCATTATGTGAATAATTTTAAAATCTTAGCTCAAACGGCTGCAAAACCTGTTTGCCCAGCACGGGGATATTGAGTTCTATAAGATAAAGCCATAAACATGTTTGTCTGAGTCTTCTATCAAAAGTTACAGCGATTTATATGAAGTTGTACAAAAATGCTTTCTTTCGCCAAGACAATGCGTTTCTCACTGTTACATGCATCTGAATGGGAAACTCGCCTGAAACAAAGTATAGGTTTTCATTATGTGAATAATTTTAAAATCTTAGCTCAAACGGCTGCAAAACCTGTTTGCCCAGCACGGGGATATTGAGTTCTATAAGATAAAGCCATAAACATGTTTGTCTGAGTCTTCTATCAAAAGTTACAGCGATTTATATGAAGTTGTACAAAAATGCTTTCTTTCGCCAAGACAGTGTGTTTCTCACTGTTACATGCATTTGAATGGGAAACTCGCCTGAGACAAAGTATAGGTTTTCATTATGTGAATAATTTTAAAATCTTAGCTCAAACGGCTGCAAAACCTGTTTGCCCAGCACGGGGATATTGAGTTCTATAAGATAAAGCCATAAACATGTTTGTCTGAGTCTTCTATCAAAAGTTACAGCGATTTATATGAAGTTGTACAAAAATGCTTTCTTTCGCCAAGACAATGCGTTTCTCACTGTTACATGCATCTGAATGGGAAACTCGCCTGAAACAAAGTATAGGTTTTCATTATGTGAATAATTTTAAAATCTTAGCTCAAACGGCTGCAAAACCTGTTTGCCCAGCACGGGGATATTGAGTTCTATAAGATAAAGCCATAAACATGTGTTTCTGAGTCTTCTATCAAAAGTTACAGCGATTTATATGAAGTTGTACGAAAACGCTTTATTTCGCCAAGACAGTGTGTTTCTCACTGTTACATGCATTTGAATGGGAAACTCGCCTGAGACAAAGTATAGGTTTTCATTATGTGAATAATTTTAAAATCTTAGCTCAAACGGCTGCAAAACCTGTTTGCCCAGCACGGGGATATTGAGTTCTATAAGATAAAGCCATAAACATGTTTGTCTGAGTCTTCTATCAAAAGTTACAGCGATTTATATGAAGTTGTACGAAAATGCTTTCTTTCGCCAAGACAGTGTGTTTCTCACTGTTACATGCATTTGAATGGGAAACTCGCCCGAGACAAAGTATAGGTTTTCATTATGTGAATAATTTTAAAATCTTAGCTCAAACGGCTGCAAAACCTGTTTGCCCAGCACGGGGATATTGAGTTCTATAAGATAAAGCCATAAACATGTGTTTCTGAGTCTTCTATCAAAAGTTACAGCGATTTATATGAAGTTGTACGAAAACGCTTTATTTCGCCAAGACAGTGTGTTTCTCACTGTTACATGCATTTGAATGGGAAACTCGCCCGAGACAAAGTATAGGTTTTCATTATGTGAATAATTTTAAAATCTTAGCTCAAACGGCTGCAAAACCTGTTTGCCCAGCACGGGGATATTGAGTTCTATAAGATAAAGCCATAAACATGTGTTTCTGAGTCTTCTATCAAAAGTTACAGCGATTTATATGAAGTTGTTCAAAAGCGCTTTATTTCGCCAAGACAGTGTGTTTCTCACTGTTACATGCATTTGAATGGGAAACTCGCCTGAAACAAAGTATAGGTTTTCATTATGTGAATAATTTTAAAATCTTAGCTCAAACGGCTGCAAAACCTGTTTGCCCAGCACGGGGATATTGAGTTCTATAAGATAAAGCCATAAACATGTTTGTCTGAGTCTTCTATCAAAAGTTACAGCGATTTATATGAAGTTGTACGAAAACGCTTTATTTCGCCAAGACAATGCGTTTCTCACTGTTACATGCATTTGAATGGGAAACTCGCCCGAAACAAAGTATAGGTTTTCATTATGTGAATAATTTTAAAATCTTAGCTCAAACGGCTGCAAAACCTGTTTGCCCAGCACGGGGATATTGAGTTCTATAAGATAAAGCCATAAACATGTTTGTCTGAGTCTTCTATCAAAAGTTACAGCGATTTATATGAAGTTGTACAAAAATGCTTTCTTTCGCCAAGACAATGCGTTTCTCACTGTTACATGCATCTGAATGGGAAACTCGCCTGAAACAAAGTATAGGTTTTCATTATGTGAATAATTTTAAAATCTTAGCTCAAACGGCTGCAAAACCTGTTTGCCCAGCACGGGGATATTGAGTTCTATAAGATAAAGCCATAAACATGTTTGTCTGAGTCTTCTATCAAAAGTTACAGCGATTTATATGAAGTTGTACAAAAATGCTTTCTTTCGCCAAGACAATGCGTTTCTCACTGTTACATGCATCTGAATGGGAAACTCGCCTGAAACAAAGTATAGGTTTTCATTATGTGAATAATTTTAAAATCTTAGCTCAAACGGCTGCAAAACCTGTTTGCCCAGCACGGGGATATTGAGTTCTATAAGATAAAGCCATAAACATGTGTTTCTGAGTCTTCTATCAAAAGTTACAGCGATTTATATGAAGTTGTTCAAAAGCGCTTTATTTCGCCAAGACAGTGTGTTTCTCACTGTTACATGCATTTGAATGGGAAACTCGCCTGAAACAAAGTATAGGTTTTCATTATGTGAATAATTTTAAAATCTTAGCTCAAACGGCTGCAAAACCTGTTTGCCCAGCACGGGGATATTGAGTTCTATAAGATAAAGCCATATACATGTGTTTCTGAGTCTTCTATCAAAAGTTACAGCGATTTATATGAAGTTGTTCAAAAGCGCTTTATTTCGCCAAGACAGTGTGTTTCTCACTGTTACATGCATTTGAATGGGAAACTCGCCTGAAACAAAGTATAGGTTTTCATTATGTGAATAATTTTAAAATCTTAGCTCAAACGGCTGCAAAACCTGTTTGCCCAGCACGGGGATATTGAGTTCTATAAGATAAAGCCATAAACATGTTTGTCTGAGTCTTCTATCAAAAGTTACAGCGATTTATATGAAGTTGTACGAAAACGCTTTATTTCGCCAAGACAATGCGTTTCTCACTGTTACATGCATTTGAATGGGAAACTCGCCCGAAACAAAGTATAGGTTTTCATTATGTGAATAATTTTAAAATCTTAGCTCAAACGGCTGCAAAACCTGTTTGCCCAGCACGGGGATATTGAGTTCTATAAGATAAAGCCATAAACATGTTTGTCTGAGTCTTCTATCAAAAGTTACAGCGATTTATATGAAGTTGTACAAAAATGCTTTCTTTCGCCAAGACAATGCGTTTCTCACTGTTACATGCATCTGAATGGGAAACTCGCCTGAAACAAAGTATAGGTTTTCATTATGTGAATAATTTTAAAATCTTAGCTCAAACGGCTGCAAAACCTGTTTGCCCAGCACGGGGATATTGAGTTCTATAAGATAAAGCCATAAACATGTGTTTCTGAGTCTTCTATCAAAAGTTACAGCGATTTATATGAAGTTGTACGAAAACGCTTTATTTCGCCAAGACAGTGTGTTTCTCACTGTTACATGCATTTGAATGGGAAACTCGCCCGAGACAAAGTATAGGTTTTCATTATGTGAATAATTTTAAAATCTTAGCTCAAACGGCTGCAAAACCTGTTTGCCCAGCACGGGGATATTGAGTTCTATAAGATAAAGCCATAAACATGTGTTTCTGAGTCTTCTATCAAAAGTTACAGCGATTTATATGAAGTTGTTCAAAAGCGCTTTATTTCGCCAAGACAGTGTGTTTCTCACTGTTACATGCATTTGAATGGGAAACTCGCCTGAAACAAAGTATAGGTTTTCATTATGTGAATAATTTTAAAATCTTAGCTCAAACGGCTGCAAAACCTGTTTGCCCAGCACGGGGATATTGAGTTCTATAAGATAAAGCCATAAACATGTTTGTCTGAGTCTTCTATCAAAAGTTACAGCGATTTATATGAAGTTGTACGAAAACGCTTTATTTCGCCAAGACAATGCGTTTCTCACTGTTACATGCATTTGAATGGGAAACTCGCCCGAAACAAAGTATAGGTTTTCATTATGTGAATAATTTTAAAATCTTAGCTCAAACGGCTGCAAAACCTGTTTGCCCAGCACGGGGATATTGAGTTCTATAAGATAAAGCCATAAACATGTTTGTCTGAGTCTTCTATCAAAAGTTACAGCGATTTATATGAAGTTGTACAAAAATGCTTTCTTTCGCCAAGACAATGCGTTTCTCACTGTTACATGCATCTGAATGGGAAACTCGCCTGAAACAAAGTATAGGTTTTCATTATGTGAATAATTTTAAAATCTTAGCTCAAACGGCTGCAAAACCTGTTTGCCCAGCACGGGGATATTGAGTTCTATAAGATAAAGCCATAAACATGTTTGTCTGAGTCTTCTATCAAAAGTTACAGCGATTTATATGAAGTTGTACAAAAATGCTTTCTTTCGCCAAGACAATGCGTTTCTCACTGTTACATGCATCTGAATGGGAAACTCGCCTGAAACAAAGTATAGGTTTTCATTATGTGAATAATTTTAAAATCTTAGCTCAAACGGCTGCAAAACCTGTTTGCCCAGCACGGGGATATTGAGTTCTATAAGATAAAGCCATAAACATGTGTTTCTGAGTCTTCTATCAAAAGTTACAGCGATTTATATGAAGTTGTTCAAAAGCGCTTTATTTCGCCAAGACAGTGTGTTTCTCACTGTTACATGCATTTGAATGGGAAACTCGCCTGAAACAAAGTATAGGTTTTCATTATGTGAATAATTTTAAAATCTTAGCTCAAACGGCTGCAAAACCTGTTTGCCCAGCACGGGGATATTGAGTTCTATAAGATAAAGCCATATACATGTGTTTCTGAGTCTTCTATCAAAAGTTACAGCGATTTATATGAAGTTGTTCAAAAGCGCTTTATTTCGCCAAGACAGTGTGTTTCTCACTGTTACATGCATTTGAATGGGAAACTCGCCTGAAACAAAGTATAGGTTTTCATTATGTGAATAATTTTAAAATCTTAGCTCAAACGGCTGCAAAACCTGTTTGCCCAGCACGGGGATATTGAGTTCTATAAGATAAAGCCATAAACATGTTTGTCTGAGTCTTCTATCAAAAGTTACAGCGATTTATATGAAGTTGTACGAAAACGCTTTATTTCGCCAAGACAATGCGTTTCTCACTGTTACATGCATTTGAATGGGAAACTCGCCCGAAACAAAGTATAGGTTTTCATTATGTGAATAATTTTAAAATCTTAGCTCAAACGGCTGCAAAACCTGTTTGCCCAGCACGGGGATATTGAGTTCTATAAGATAAAGCCATAAACATGTTTGTCTGAGTCTTCTATCAAAAGTTACAGCGATTTATATGAAGTTGTACAAAAATGCTTTCTTTCGCCAAGACAATGCGTTTCTCACTGTTACATGCATCTGAATGGGAAACTCGCCTGAAACAAAGTATAGGTTTTCATTATGTGAATAATTTTAAAATCTTAGCTCAAACGGCTGCAAAACCTGTTTGCCCAGCACGGGGATATTGAGTTCTATAAGATAAAGCCATAAACATGTGTTTCTGAGTCTTCTATCAAAAGTTACAGCGATTTATATGAAGTTGTTCAAAAGCGCTTTATTTCGCCAAGACAGTGTGTTTCTCACTGTTACATGCATTTGAATGGGAAACTCGCCTGAAACAAAGTATAGGTTTTCATTATGTGAATAATTTTAAAATCTTAGCTCAAACGGCTGCAAAACCTGTTTGCCCAGCACGGGGATATTGAGTTCTATAAGATAAAGCCATAAACATGTTTGTCTGAGTCTTCTATCAAAAGTTACAGCGATTTATATGAAGTTGTACGAAAACGCTTTATTTCGCCAAGACAGTGTGTTTCTCACTGTTACATGCATTTGAATGGGAAACTCGCCCGAGACAAAGTATAGGTTTTCATTATGTGAATAATTTTAAAATCTTAGCTCAAACGGCTGCAAAACCTGTTTGCCCAGCACGGGGATATTGAGTTCTATAAGATAAAGCCATAAACATGTGTTTCTGAGTCTTCTATCAAAAGTTACAGCGATTTATATGAAGTTGTTCAAAAGCGCTTTATTTCGCCAAGACAGTGTGTTTCTCACTGTTACATGCATTTGAATGGGAAACTCGCCTGAAACAAAGTATAGGTTTTCATTATGTGAATAATTTTAAAATCTTAGCTCAAACGGCTGCAAAACCTGTTTGCCCAGCACGGGGATATTGAGTTCTATAAGATAAAGCCATAAACATGTTTGTCTGAGTCTTCTATCAAAAGTTACAGCGATTTATATGAAGTTGTACGAAAACGCTTTATTTCGCCAAGACAATGCGTTTCTCACTGTTACATGCATTTGAATGGGAAACTCGCCCGAAACAAAGTATAGGTTTTCATTATGTGAATAATTTTAAAATCTTAGCTCAAACGGCTGCAAAACCTGTTTGCCCAGCACGGGGATATTGAGTTCTATAAGATAAAGCCATAAACATGTTTGTCTGAGTCTTCTATCAAAAGTTACAGCGATTTATATGAAGTTGTACAAAAATGCTTTCTTTCGCCAAGACAATGCGTTTCTCACTGTTACATGCATCTGAATGGGAAACTCGCCTGAAACAAAGTATAGGTTTTCATTATGTGAATAATTTTAAAATCTTAGCTCAAACGGCTGCAAAACCTGTTTGCCCAGCACGGGGATATTGAGTTCTATAAGATAAAGCCATAAACATGTGTTTCTGAGTCTTCTATCAAAAGTTACAGCGATTTATATGAAGTTGTACGAAAACGCTTTATTTCGCCAAGACAATGCGTTTCTCACTGTTACATGCATTTGAATGGGAAACTCGCCCGAAACAAAGTATAGGTTTTCATTATGTGAATAATTTTAAAATCTTAGCTCAAACGGCTGCAAAACCTGTTTGCCCAGCACGGGGATATTGAGTTCTATAAGATAAAGCCATAAACATGTTTGTCTGAGTCTTCTATCAAAAGTTACAGCGATTTATATGAAGTTGTACAAAAATGCTTTCTTTCGCCAAGACAATGCGTTTCTCACTGTTACATGCATCTGAATGGGAAACTCGCCTGAAACAAAGTATAGGTTTTCATTATGTGAATAATTTTAAAATCTTAGCTCAAACGGCTGCAAAACCTGTTTGCCCAGCACGGGGATATTGAGTTCTATAAGATAAAGCCATAAACATGTGTTTCTGAGTCTTCTATCAAAAGTTACAGCGATTTATATGAAGTTGTTCAAAAGCGCTTTATTTCGCCAAGACAGTGTGTTTCTCACTGTTACATGCATTTGAATGGGAAACTCGCCTGAAACAAAGTATAGGTTTTCATTATGTGAATAATTTTAAAATCTTAGCTCAAACGGCTGCAAAACCTGTTTGCCCAGCACGGGGATATTGAGTTCTATAAGATAAAGCCATAAACATGTTTGTCTGAGTCTTCTATCAAAAGTTACAGCGATTTATATGAAGTTGTACGAAAACGCTTTATTTCGCCAAGACAGTGTGTTTCTCACTGTTACATGCATTTGAATGGGAAACTCGCCCGAGACAAAGTATAGGTTTTCATTATGTGAATAATTTTAAAATCTTAGCTCAAACGGCTGCAAAACCTGTTTGCCCAGCACGGGGATATTGAGTTCTATAAGATAAAGCCATAAACATGTGTTTCTGAGTCTTCTATCAAAAGTTACAGCGATTTATATGAAGTTGTTCAAAAGCGCTTTATTTCGCCAAGACAGTGTGTTTCTCACTGTTACATGCATTTGAATGGGAAACTCGCCTGAAACAAAGTATAGGTTTTCATTATGTGAATAATTTTAAAATCTTAGCTCAAACGGCTGCAAAACCTGTTTGCCCAGCACGGGGATATTGAGTTCTATAAGATAAAGCCATAAACATGTTTGTCTGAGTCTTCTATCAAAAGTTACAGCGATTTATATGAAGTTGTACGAAAACGCTTTATTTCGCCAAGACAATGCGTTTCTCACTGTTACATGCATTTGAATGGGAAACTCGCCCGAAACAAAGTATAGGTTTTCATTATGTGAATAATTTTAAAATCTTAGCTCAAACGGCTGCAAAACCTGTTTGCCCAGCACGGGGATATTGAGTTCTATAAGATAAAGCCATAAACATGTGTTTCTGAGTCTTCTATCAAAAGTTACAGCGATTTATATGAAGTTGTTCAAAAGCGCTTTATTTCGCCAAGACAGTGTGTTTCTCACTGTTACATGCATTTGAATGGGAAACTCGCCTGAAACAAAGTATAGGTTTTCATTATGTGAATAATTTTAAAATCTTAGCTCAAACGGCTGCAAAACCTGTTTGCCCAGCACGGGGATATTGAGTTCTATAAGATAAAGCCATAAACATGTTTGTCTGAGTCTTCTATCAAAAGTTACAGCGATTTATATGAAGTTGTACGAAAACGCTTTATTTCGCCAAGACAATGCGTTTCTCACTGTTACATGCATTTGAATGGGAAACTCGCCCGAAACAAAGTATAGGTTTTCATTATGTGAATAATTTTAAAATCTTAGCTCAAACGGCTGCAAAACCTGTTTGCCCAGCACGGGGATATTGAGTTCTATAAGATAAAGCCATAAACATGTGTTTCTGAGTCTTCTATCAAAAGTTACAGCGATTTATATGAAGTTGTACGAAAACGCTTTATTTCGCCAAGACAGTGTGTTTCTCACTGTTACATGCATTTGAATGGGAAACTCGCCCGAGACAAAGTATAGGTTTTCATTATGTGAATAATTTTAAAATCTTAGCTCAAACGGCCGCAAAACCTGTTTGCCCAGCACGGGGATATTGAGTTCTATAAGATAAAGCCATAAACATGTTTGTCTGAGTCTTCTATCAAAAGTTACAGCGATTTATATGAAGTTGTACGAAAATGCTTTCTTTCGCCAAGACAGTGTGTTTCTCACTGTTACATGCATTTGAATGGGAAACTCGCCCGAGACAAAGTATAGGTTTTCATTATGTGAATAATTTTAAAATCTTAGCTCAAACGGCTGCAAAACCTGTTTGCCCAGCACGGGGATATTGAGTTCTATAAGATAAAGCCATAAACATGTGTTTCTGAGTCTTCTATCAAAAGTTACAGCGATTTATATGAAGTTGTACGAAAACGCTTTATTTCGCCAAGACAGTGTGTTTCTCACTGTTACATGCATTTGAATGGGAAACTCGCCCGAGACAAAGTATAGGTTTTCATTATGTGAATAATTTTAAAATCTTAGCTCAAACGGCTGCAAAACCTGTTTGCCCAGCACGGGGATATTGAGTTCTATAAGATAAAGCCATAAACATGTTTGTCTGAGTCTTCTATCAAAAGTTACAGCGATTTATATGAAGTTGTACAAAAATGCTTTCTTTCGCCAAGACAATGCGTTTCTCACTGTTACATGCATCTGAATGGGAAACTCGCCTGAAACAAAGTATAGGTTTTCATTATGTGAATAATTTTAAAATCTTAGCTCAAACGGCTGCAAAACCTGTTTGCCCAGCACGGGGATATTGAGTTCTATAAGATAAAGCCATAAACATGTGTTTCTGAGTCTTCTATCAAAAGTTACAGCGATTTATATGAAGTTGTACGAAAACGCTTTATTTCGCCAAGACAGTGTGTTTCTCACTGTTACATGCATTTGAATGGGAAACTCGCCCGAGACAAAGTATAGGTTTTCATTATGTGAATAATTTTAAAATCTTAGCTCAAACGGCTGCAAAACCTGTTTGTCCAGCACGGGGATATTGAGTTCTATAAGATAAAGCCATAAACATGTGTTTCTGAGTCTTCTATCAAAAGTTACAGCGATTTATATGAAGTTGTTCAAAAGCGCTTTATTTCGCCAAGACAGTGTGTTTCTCACTGTTACATGCATTTGAATAGGAAACTCGCCTGAAACAAAGTATAGGTTTTCATTATGTGAATAATTTTAAAATCTTAGCTCAAACGGCTGCAAAACCTGTTTGCCCAGCACGGGGATATTGAGTTCTATAAGATAAAGCCATAAACATGTTTGTCTGAGTCTTCTATCAAAAGTTACAGCGATTTATATGAAGTTGTACAAAAATGCTTTCTTTCGCCAAGACAATGCGTTTCTCACTGTTACATGCATCTGAATGGGAAACTCGCCTGAAACAAAGTATAGGTTTTCATTATGTGAATAATTTTAAAATCTTAGCTCAAACGGCTGCAAAACCTGTTTGCCCAGCACGGGGATATTGAGTTCTATAAGATAAAGCCATAAACATGTGTTTCTGAGTCTTCTATCAAAAGTTACAGCGATTTATATGAAGTTGTTCAAAAGCGCTTTATTTCGCCAAGACAGTGTGTTTCTCACTGTTACATGCATTTGAATGGGAAACTCGCCTGAAACAAAGTATAGGTTTTCATTATGTGAATAATTTTAAAATCTTAGCTCAAACGGCTGCAAAACCTGTTTGCCCAGCACGGGGATATTGAGTTCTATAAGATAAAGCCATAAACATGTTTGTCTGAGTCTTCTATCAAAAGTTACAGCGATTTATATGAAGTTGTACGAAAACGCTTTATTTCGCCAAGACAGTGTGTTTCTCACTGTTACATGCATTTGAATGGGAAACTCGCCTGAAACAAAGTATAGGTTTTTATTATGTGAATAATTTTAAAATCTTAGCTCAAACGGCTGCAAAACCTGTTTGCCCAGCACGGGGATATTGAGTTCTATAAGATAAAGCCATAAACATGTTTGTCTGAGTCTTCTATCAAAAGTTACAGCGATTTATATGAAGTTGTACGAAAATGCTTTCTTTCGCCAAGACAGTGTGTTTCTCACTGTTACATGCATTTGAATGGGAAACTCGCCCGAGACAAAGTATAGGTTTTCATTATGTGAATAATTTTAAAATCTTAGCTCAAACGGCTGCAAAACCTGTTTGCCCAGCACGGGGATATTGAGTTCTATAAGATAAAGCCATAAACATGTGTTTCTGAGTCTTCTATCAAAAGTTACAGCGATTTATATGAAGTTGTACGAAAACGCTTTATTTCGCCAAGACAGTGTGTTTCTCACTGTTACATGCATTTGAATGGGAAACTCGCCCGAGACAAAGTATAGGTTTTCATTATGTGAATAATTTTAAAATCTTAGCTCAAACGGCTGCAAAACCTGTTTGCCCAGCACGGGGATATTGAGTTCTATAAGATAAAGCCATAAACATGTTTGTCTGAGTCTTCTATCAAAAGTTACAGCGATTTATATGAAGTTGTACAAAAATGCTTTCTTTCGCCAAGACAATGCGTTTCTCACTGTTACATGCATTTGAATGGGAAACTCGCCCGAGACAAAGTATAGGTTTTCATTATGTGAATAATTTTAAAATCTTAGCTCAAACGGCTGCAAAACCTGTTTGCCCAGCACGGGGATATTGAGTTCTATAAGATAAAGCCATAAACATGTTTGTCTGAGTCTTCTATCAAAAGTTACAGCGATTTATATGAAGTTGTACGAAAACGCTTTATTTCGCCAAGACAGTGTGTTTCTCACTGTTACATGCATTTGAATGGGAAACTCGCCCGAGACAAAGTATAGGTTTTCATTATGTGAATAATTTTAAAATCTTAGCTCAAACGGCTGCAAAACCTGTTTGCCCAGCACGGGGATATTGAGTTCTATAAGATAAAGCCATAAACATGTTTGTCTGAGTCTTCTATCAAAAGTTACAGCGATTTATATGAAGTTGTACGAAAATGCTTTCTTTCGCCAAGACAGTGTGTTTCTCACTGTTACATGCATTTGAATGGGAAACTCGCCCGAGACAAAGTATAGGTTTTCATTATGTGAATAATTTTAAAATCTTAGCTCAAACGGCTGCAAAACCTGTTTGCCCAGCACGGGGATATTGAGTTCTATAAGATAAAGCCATAAACATGTGTTTCTGAGTCTTCTATCAAAAGTTACAGCGATTTATATGAAGTTGTACAAAAATGCTTTCTTTCGCCAAGACAATGCGTTTCTCACTGTTACATGCATTTGAATGGGAAACTCGCCTGAAACAAAGTATAGGTTTTCATTATGTGAATAATTTTAAAATCTTAGCTCAAACGGCTGCAAAACCTGTTTGCCCAGCACGGGGATATTGAGTTCTATAAGATAAAGCCATAAACATGTGTTTCTGAGTCTTCTATCAAAAGTTACAGCGATTTATATGAAGTTGTACGAAAACGCTTTATTTCGCCAAGACAGTGTGTTTCTCACTGTTACATGCATTTGAATGGGAAACTCGCCCGAGACAAAGTATAGGTTTTCATTATGTGAATAATTTTAAAATCTTAGCTCAAACGGCTGCAAAACCTGTTTGCCCAGCACGGGGATATTGAGTTCTATAAGATAAAGCCATAAACATGTTTGTCTGAGTCTTCTATCAAAAGTTACAGCGATTTATATGAAGTTGTACAAAAATGCTTTCTTTCGCCAAGACAGTGTGTTTCTCACTGTTACATGCATTTGAATGGGAAACTCGCCCGAGACAAAGTATAGGTTTTCATTATGTGAATAATTTTAAAATCTTAGCTCAAACGGCTGCAAAACCTGTTTGCCCAGCACGGGGATATTGAGTTCTATAAGATAAAGCCATAAACATGTGTTTCTGAGTCTTCTATCAAAAGTTACAGCGATTTATATGAAGTTGTACAAAAATGCTTTCTTTCGCCAAGACAATGCGTTTCTCACTGTTACATGCATTTGAATGGGAAACTCGCCTGAAACAAAGTATAGGTTTTCATTATGTGAATAATTTTAAAATCTTAGCTCAAACGGCTGCAAAACCTGTTTGCCCAGCACGGGGATATTGAGTTCTATAAGATAAAGCCATAAACATGTGTTTCTGAGTCTTCTATCAAAAGTTACAGCGATTTATATGAAGTTGTACGAAAACGCTTTATTTCGCCAAGACAGTGTGTTTCTCACTGTTACATGCATTTGAATGGGAAACTCGCCCGAGACAAAGTATAGGTTTTCATTATGTGAATAATTTTAAAATCTTAGCTCAAACGGCTGCAAAACCTGTTTGCCCAGCACGGGGATATTGAGTTCTATAAGATAAAGCCATAAACATGTTTGTCTGAGTCTTCTATCAAAAGTTACAGCGATTTATATGAAGTTGTACAAAAATGCTTTCTTTCGCCAAGACAATGCGTTTCTCACTGTTACATGCATCTGAATGGGAAACTCGCCTGAAACAAAGTATAGGTTTTCATTATGTGAATAATTTTAAAATCTTAGCTCAAACGGCTGCAAAACCTGTTTGCCCAGCACGGGGATATTGAGTTCTATAAGATAAAGCCATAAACATGTGTTTCTGAGTCTTCTATCAAAAGTTACAGCGATTTATATGAAGTTGTTCAAAAGCGCTTTATTTCGCCAAGACAGTGTGTTTCTCACTGTTACATGCATTTGAATGGGAAACTCGCCTGAAACAAAGTATAGGTTTTCATTATGTGAATAATTTTAAAATCTTAGCTCAAACGGCTGCAAAACCTGTTTGCCCAGCACGGGGATATTGAGTTCTATAAGATAAAGCCATAAACATGTGTTTCTGAGTCTTCTATCAAAAGTTACAGCGATTTATATGAAGTTGTTCAAAAGCGCTTTATTTCGCCAAGACAGTGTGTTTCTCACTGTTACATGCATTTGAATGGGAAACTCGCCTGAAACAAAGTATAGGTTTTCATTATGTGAATAATTTTAAAATCTTAGCTCAAACGGCTGCAAAACCTGTTTGCCCAGCACGGGGATATTGAGTTCTATAAGATAAAGCCATAAACATGTTTGTCTGAGTCTTCTATCAAAAGTTACAGCGATTTATATGAAGTTGTACGAAAACGCTTTATTTCGCCAAGACAATGCGTTTCTCACTGTTACATGCATTTGAATGGGAAACTCGCCCGAAACAAAGTATAGGTTTTCATTATGTGAATAATTTTAAAATCTTAGCTCAAACGGCTGCAAAACCTGTTTGCCCAGCACGGGGATATTGAGTTCTATAAGATAAAGCCATAAACATGTTTGTCTGAGTCTTCTATCAAAAGTTACAGCGATTTATATGAAGTTGTACAAAAATGCTTTCTTTCGCCAAGACAATGCGTTTCTCACTGTTACATGCATCTGAATGGGAAACTCGCCTGAAACAAAGTATAGGTTTTCATTATGTGAATAATTTTAAAATCTTAGCTCAAACGGCTGCAAAACCTGTTTGCCCAGCACGGGGATATTGAGTTCTATAAGATAAAGCCATAAACATGTGTTTCTGAGTCTTCTATCAAAAGTTACAGCGATTTATATGAAGTTGTTCAAAAGCGCTTTATTTCGCCAAGACAGTGTGTTTCTCACTGTTACATGCATTTGAATGGGAAACTCGCCTGAAACAAAGTATAGGTTTTCATTATGTGAATAATTTTAAAATCTTAGCTCAAACGGCTGCAAAACCTGTTTGCCCAGCACGGGGATATTGAGTTCTATAAGATAAAGCCATAAACATGTTTGTCTGAGTCTTCTATCAAAAGTTACAGCGATTTATATGAAGTTGTACGAAAACGCTTTATTTCGCCAAGACAGTGTGTTTCTCACTGTTACATGCATTTGAATGGGAAACTCGCCCGAGACAAAGTATAGGTTTTCATTATGTGAATAATTTTAAAATCTTAGCTCAAACGGCTGCAAAACCTGTTTGCCCAGCACGGGGATATTGAGTTCTATAAGATAAAGCCATAAACATGTGTTTCTGAGTCTTCTATCAAAAGTTACAGCGATTTATATGAAGTTGTACGAAAACGCTTTATTTCGCCAAGACAGTGTGTTTCTCACTGTTACATGCATTTGAATGGGAAACTCGCCCGAGACAAAGTATAGGTTTTCATTATGTGAATAATTTTAAAATCTTAGCTCAAACGGCTGCAAAACCTGTTTGCCCAGCACGGGGATATTGAGTTCTATAAGATAAAGCCATAAACATGTTTGTCTGAGTCTTCTATCAAAAGTTACAGCGATTTATATGAAGTTGTACGAAAACGCTTTATTTCGCCAAGACAATGCGTTTCTCACTGTTACATGCATTTGAATGGGAAACTCGCCCGAAACAAAGTATAGGTTTTCATTATGTGAATAATTTTAAAATCTTAGCTCAAACGGCTGCAAAACCTGTTTGCCCAGCACGGGGATATTGAGTTCTATAAGATAAAGCCATAAACATGTTTGTCTGAGTCTTCTATCAAAAGTTACAGCGATTTATATGAAGTTGTACAAAAATGCTTTCTTTCGCCAAGACAATGCGTTTCTCACTGTTACATGCATCTGAATGGGAAACTCGCCTGAAACAAAGTATAGGTTTTCATTATGTGAATAATTTTAAAATCTTAGCTCAAACGGCTGCAAAACCTGTTTGCCCAGCACGGGGATATTGAGTTCTATAAGATAAAGCCATAAACATGTGTTTCTGAGTCTTCTATCAAAAGTTACAGCGATTTATATGAAGTTGTTCAAAAGCGCTTTATTTCGCCAAGACAGTGTGTTTCTCACTGTTACATGCATTTGAATGGGAAACTCGCCTGAAACAAAGTATAGGTTTTCATTATGTGAATAATTTTAAAATCTTAGCTCAAACGGCTGCAAAACCTGTTTGCCCAGCACGGGGATATTGAGTTCTATAAGATAAAGCCATAAACATGTTTGTCTGAGTCTTCTATCAAAAGTTACAGCGATTTATATGAAGTTGTACGAAAACGCTTTATTTCGCCAAGACAATGCGTTTCTCACTGTTACATGCATTTGAATGGGAAACTCGCCCGAAACAAAGTATAGGTTTTCATTATGTGAATAATTTTAAAATCTTAGCTCAAACGGCTGCAAAACCTGTTTGCCCAGCACGGGGATATTGAGTTCTATAAGATAAAGCCATAAACATGTGTTTCTGAGTCTTCTATCAAAAGTTACAGCGATTTATATGAAGTTGTACGAAAACGCTTTATTTCGCCAAGACAGTGTGTTTCTCACTGTTACATGCATTTGAATGGGAAACTCGCCCGAGACAAAGTATAGGTTTTCATTATGTGAATAATTTTAAAATCTTAGCTCAAACGGCTGCAAAACCTGTTTGCCCAGCACGGGGATATTGAGTTCTATAAGATAAAGCCATAAACATGTTTGTCTGAGTCTTCTATCAAAAGTTACAGCGATTTATATGAAGTTGTACGAAAATGCTTTCTTTCGCCAAGACAGTGTGTTTCTCACTGTTACATGCATTTGAATGGGAAACTCGCCCGAGACAAAGTATAGGTTTTCATTATGTGAATAATTTTAAAATCTTAGCTCAAACGGCTGCAAAACCTGTTTGCCCAGCACGGGGATATTGAGTTCTATAAGATAAAGCCATAAACATGTGTTTCTGAGTCTTCTATCAAAAGTTACAGCGATTTATATGAAGTTGTACGAAAACGCTTTATTTCGCCAAGACAGTGTGTTTCTCACTGTTACATGCATTTGAATGGGAAACTCGCCCGAGACAAAGTATAGGTTTTCATTATGTGAATAATTTTAAAATCTTAGCTCAAACGGCTGCAAAACCTGTTTGCCCAGCACGGGGATATTGAGTTCTATAAGATAAAGCCATAAACATGTTTGTCTGAGTCTTCTATCAAAAGTTACAGCGATTTATATGAAGTTGTACGAAAACGCTTTATTTCGCCAAGACAGTGTGTTTCTCACTGTTACATGCATTTGAATGGGAAACTCGCCCGAGACAAAGTATAGGTTTTCATTATGTGAATAATTTTAAAATCTTAGCTCAAACGGCTGCAAAACCTGTTTGCCCAGCACGGGGATATTGAGTTCTATAAGATAAAGCCATAAACATGTGTTTCTGAGTCTTCTATCAAAAGTTACAGCGATTTATATGAAGTTGTACGAAAACGCTTTATTTCGCCAAGACAGTGTGTTTCTCACTGTTACATGCATTTGAATGGGAAACTCGCCCGAGACAAAGTATAGGTTTTCATTATGTGAATAATTTTAAAATCTTAGCTCAAACGGCTGCAAAACCTGTTTGCCCAGCACGGGGATATTGAGTTCTATAAGATAAAGCCATAAACATGTTTGTCTGAGTCTTCTATCAAAAGTTACAGCGATTTATATGAAGTTGTACGAAAACGCTTTATTTCGCCAAGACAATGCGTTTCTCACTGTTACATGCATTTGAATGGGAAACTCGCCCGAAACAAAGTATAGGTTTTCATTATGTGAATAATTTTAAAATCTTAGCTCAAACGGCTGCAAAACCTGTTTGCCCAGCACGGGGATATTGAGTTCTATAAGATAAAGCCATAAACATGTGTTTCTGAGTCTTCTATCAAAAGTTACAGCGATTTATATGAAGTTGTACAAAAATGCTTTCTTTCGCCAAGACAATGCGTTTCTCACTGTTACATGCATCTGAATGGGAAACTCGCCTGAAACAAAGTATAGGTTTTCATTATGTGAATAATTTTAAAATCTTAGCTCAAACGGCTGCAAAACCTGTTTGCCCAGCACGGGGATATTGAGTTCTATAAGATAAAGCCATAAACATGTGTTTCTGAGTCTTCTATCAAAAGTTACAGCGATTTATATGAAGTTGTTCAAAAGCGCTTTATTTCGCCAAGACAGTGTGTTTCTCACTGTTACATGCATTTGAATGGGAAACTCGCCTGAAACAAAGTATAGGTTTTCATTATGTGAATAATTTTAAAATCTTAGCTCAAACGGCTGCAAAACCTGTTTGCCCAGCACGGGGATATTGAGTTCTATAAGATAAAGCCATAAACATGTTTGTCTGAGTCTTCTATCAAAAGTTACAGCGATTTATATGAAGTTGTACGAAAACGCTTTATTTCGCCAAGACAATGCGTTTCTCACTGTTACATGCATTTGAATGGGAAACTCGCCCGAAACAAAGTATAGGTTTTCATTATGTGAATAATTTTAAAATCTTAGCTCAAACGGCTGCAAAACCTGTTTGCCCAGCACGGGGATATTGAGTTCTATAAGATAAAGCCATAAACATGTGTTTCTGAGTCTTCTATCAAAAGTTACAGCGATTTATATGAAGTTGTACGAAAACGCTTTATTTCGCCAAGACAGTGTGTTTCTCACTGTTACATGCATTTGAATGGGAAACTCGCCCGAGACAAAGTATAGGTTTTCATTATGTGAATAATTTTAAAATCTTAGCTCAAACGGCTGCAAAACCTGTTTGCCCAGCACGGGGATATTGAGTTCTATAAGATAAAGCCATAAACATGTTTGTCTGAGTCTTCTATCAAAAGTTACAGCGATTTATATGAAGTTGTACGAAAATGCTTTCTTTCGCCAAGACAGTGTGTTTCTCACTGTTACATGCATTTGAATGGGAAACTCGCCCGAGACAAAGTATAGGTTTTCATTATGTGAATAATTTTAAAATCTTAGCTCAAACGGCTGCAAAACCTGTTTGCCCAGCACGGGGATATTGAGTTCTATAAGATAAAGCCATAAACATGTGTTTCTGAGTCTTCTATCAAAAGTTACAGCGATTTATATGAAGTTGTACGAAAACGCTTTATTTCGCCAAGACAGTGTGTTTCTCACTGTTACATGCATTTGAATGGGAAACTCGCCCGAGACAAAGTATAGGTTTTCATTATGTGAATAATTTTAAAATCTTAGCTCAAACGGCTGCAAAACCTGTTTGCCCAGCACGGGGATATTGAGTTCTATAAGATAAAGCCATAAACATGTGTTTCTGAGTCTTCTATCAAAAGTTACAGCGATTTATATGAAGTTGTTCAAAAGCGCTTTATTTCGCCAAGACAGTGTGTTTCTCACTGTTACATGCATTTGAATGGGAAACTCGCCTGAAACAAAGTATAGGTTTTCATTATGTGAATAATTTTAAAATCTTAGCTCAAACGGCTGCAAAACCTGTTTGCCCAGCACGGGGATATTGAGTTCTATAAGATAAAGCCATAAACATGTTTGTCTGAGTCTTCTATCAAAAGTTACAGCGATTTATATGAAGTTGTACGAAAACGCTTTATTTCGCCAAGACAATGCGTTTCTCACTGTTACATGCATTTGAATGGGAAACTCGCCCGAAACAAAGTATAGGTTTTCATTATGTGAATAATTTTAAAATCTTAGCTCAAACGGCTGCAAAACCTGTTTGCCCAGCACGGGGATATTGAGTTCTATAAGATAAAGCCATAAACATGTTTGTCTGAGTCTTCTATCAAAAGTTACAGCGATTTATATGAAGTTGTACAAAAATGCTTTCTTTCGCCAAGACAATGCGTTTCTCACTGTTACATGCATCTGAATGGGAAACTCGCCTGAAACAAAGTATAGGTTTTCATTATGTGAATAATTTTAAAATCTTAGCTCAAACGGCTGCAAAACCTGTTTGCCCAGCACGGGGATATTGAGTTCTATAAGATAAAGCCATAAACATGTGTTTCTGAGTCTTCTATCAAAAGTTACAGCGATTTATATGAAGTTGTTCAAAAGCGCTTTATTTCGCCAAGACAGTGTGTTTCTCACTGTTACATGCATTTGAATGGGAAACTCGCCTGAAACAAAGTATAGGTTTTCATTATGTGAATAATTTTAAAATCTTAGCTCAAACGGCTGCAAAACCTGTTTGCCCAGCACGGGGATATTGAGTTCTATAAGATAAAGCCATAAACATGTGTTTCTGAGTCTTCTATCAAAAGTTACAGCGATTTATATGAAGTTGTACAAAAATGCTTTCTTTCGCCAAGACAATGCGTTTCTCACTGTTACATGCATTTGAATGGGAAACTCGCCCGAGACAAAGTATAGGTTTTCATTATGTGAATAATTTTAAAATCTTAGCTCAAACGGCTGCAAAACCTGTTTGCCCAGCACGGGGATATTGAGTTCTATAAGATAAAGCCATAAACATGTGTTTCTGAGTCTTCTATCAAAAGTTACAGCGATTTATATGAAGTTGTACGAAAACGCTTTATTTCGCCAAGACAGTGTGTTTCTCACTGTTACATGCATTTGAATGGGAAACTCGCCCGAGACAAAGTATAGGTTTTCATTATGTGAATAATTTTAAAATCTTAGCTCAAACGGCTGCAAAACCTGTTTGCCCAGCACGGGGATATTGAGTTCTATAAGATAAAGCCATAAACATGTGTTTCTGAGTCTTCTATCAAAAGTTACAGCGATTTATATGAAGTTGTACGAAAACGCTTTATTTCGCCAAGACAGTGTGTTTCTCACTGTTACATGCATTTGAATGGGAAACTCGCCTGAAACAAAGTATAGGTTTTCATTATGTGAATAATTTTAAAATCTTAGCTCAAACGGCTGCAAAACCTGTTTGCCCAGCACGGGGATATTGAGTTCTATAAGATAAAGCCATAAACATGTGTTTCTGAGTCTTCTATCAAAAGTTACAGCGATTTATATGAAGTTGTACGAAAACGCTTTATTTCGCCAAGACAGTGTGTTTCTCACTGTTACATGCATTTGAATGGGAAACTCGCCTGAGACAAAGTATAGGTTTTCATTATGTGAATAATTTTAAAATCTTAGCTCAAACGGCTGCAAAACCTGTTTGCCCAGCACGGGGATATTGAGTTCTATAAGATAAAGCCATAAACATGTTTGTCTGAGTCTTCTATCAAAAGTTACAGCGATTTATATGAAGTTGTACGAAAACGCTTTATTTCGCCAAGACAATGCGTTTCTCACTGTTACATGCATTTGAATGGGAAACTCGCCCGAAACAAAGTATAGGTTTTCATTATGTGAATAATTTTAAAATCTTAGCTCAAACGGCTGCAAAACCTGTTTGCCCAGCACGGGGATATTGAGTTCTATAAGATAAAGCCATAAACATGTTTGTCTGAGTCTTCTATCAAAAGTTACAGCGATTTATATGAAGTTGTACAAAAATGCTTGCTTTCGCCAAGACAATGCGTTTCTCACTGTTACATGCATCTGAATGGGAAACTCGCCTGAAACAAAGTATAGGTTTTCATTATGTGAATAATTTTAAAATCTTAGCTCAAACGGCTGCAAAACCTGTTTGCCCAGCACGGGGATATTGAGTTCTATAAGATAAAGCCATAAACATGTTTGTCTGAGTCTTCTATCAAAAGTTACAGCGATTTATATGAAGTTGTACAAAAATGCTTTCTTTCGCCAAGACAATGCGTTTCTCACTGTTACATGCATCTGAATGGGAAACTCGCCTGAAACAAAGTATAGGTTTTCATTATGTGAATAATTTTAAAATCTTAGCTCAAACGGCTGCAAAACCTGTTTGCCCAGCACGGGGATATTGAGTTCTATAAGATAAAGCCATAAACATGTGTTTCTGAGTCTTCTATCAAAAGTTACAGCGATTTATATGAAGTTGTACGAAAACGCTTTATTTCGCCAAGACAGTGTGTTTCTCACTGTTACATGCATTTGAATGGGAAACTCGCCTGAAACAAAGTATAGGTTTTCATTATGTGAATAATTTTAAAATCTTAGCTCAAACGGCTGCAAAACCTGTTTGCCCAGCACGGGGATATTGAGTTCTATAAGATAAAGCCATAAACATGTTTGTCTGAGTCTTCTATCAAAAGTTACAGCGATTTATATGAAGTTGTACGAAAACGCTTTATTTCGCCAAGACAATGCGTTTCTCACTGTTACATGCATTTGAATGGGAAACTCGCCCGAAACAAAGTATAGGTTTTCATTATGTGAATAATTTTAAAATCTTAGCTCAAACGGCTGCAAAACCTGTTTGCCCAGCACGGGGATATTGAGTTCTATAAGATAAAGCCATAAACATGTTTGTCTGAGTCTTCTATCAAAAGTTACAGCGATTTATATGAAGTTGTACAAAAATGCTTTCTTTCGCCAAGACAATGCGTTTCTCACTGTTACATGCATCTGAATGGGAAACTCGCCTGAAACAAAGTATAGGTTTTCATTATGTGAATAATTTTAAAATCTTAGCTCAAACGGCTGCAAAACCTGTTTGCCCAGCACGGGGATATTGAGTTCTATAAGATAAAGCCATAAACATGTGTTTCTGAGTCTTCTATCAAAAGTTACAGCGATTTATATGAAGTTGTACGAAAACGCTTTATTTCGCCAAGACAGTGTGTTTCTCACTGTTACATGCATTTGAATGGGAAACTCGCCTGAGACAAAGTATAGGTTTTCATTATGTGAATAATTTTAAAATCTTAGCTCAAACGGCTGCAAAACCTGTTTGCCCAGCACGGGGATATTGAGTTCTATAAGATAAAGCCATAAACATGTTTGTCTGAGTCTTCTATCAAAAGTTACAGCGATTTATATGAAGTTGTACGAAAATGCTTTCTTTCGCCAAGACAGTGTGTTTCTCACTGTTACATGCATTTGAATGGGAAACTCGCCCGAGACAAAGTATAGGTTTTCATTATGTGAATAATTTTAAAATCTTAGCTCAAACGGCTGCAAAACCTGTTTGCCCAGCACGGGGATATTGAGTTCTATAAGATAAAGCCATAAACATGTGTTTCTGAGTCTTCTATCAAAAGTTACAGCGATTTATATGAAGTTGTACGAAAACGCTTTATTTCGCCAAGACAGTGTGTTTCTCACTGTTACATGCATTTGAATGGGAAACTCGCCCGAGACAAAGTATAGGTTTTCATTATGTGAATAATTTTAAAATCTTAGCTCAAACGGCTGCAAAACCTGTTTGCCCAGCACGGGGATATTGAGTTCTATAAGATAAAGCCATAAACATGTGTTTCTGAGTCTTCTATCAAAAGTTACAGCGATTTATATGAAGTTGTTCAAAAGCGCTTTATTTCGCCAAGACAGTGTGTTTCTCACTGTTACATGCATTTGAATGGGAAACTCGCCTGAAACAAAGTATAGGTTTTCATTATGTGAATAATTTTAAAATCTTAGCTCAAACGGCTGCAAAACCTGTTTGCCCAGCACGGGGATATTGAGTTCTATAAGATAAAGCCATAAACATGTTTGTCTGAGTCTTCTATCAAAAGTTACAGCGATTTATATGAAGTTGTACGAAAACGCTTTATTTCGCCAAGACAATGCGTTTCTCACTGTTACATGCATTTGAATGGGAAACTCGCCCGAAACAAAGTATAGGTTTTCATTATGTGAATAATTTTAAAATCTTAGCTCAAACGGCTGCAAAACCTGTTTGCCCAGCACGGGGATATTGAGTTCTATAAGATAAAGCCATAAACATGTTTGTCTGAGTCTTCTATCAAAAGTTACAGCGATTTATATGAAGTTGTACAAAAATGCTTTCTTTCGCCAAGACAATGCGTTTCTCACTGTTACATGCATCTGAATGGGAAACTCGCCTGAAACAAAGTATAGGTTTTCATTATGTGAATAATTTTAAAATCTTAGCTCAAACGGCTGCAAAACCTGTTTGCCCAGCACGGGGATATTGAGTTCTATAAGATAAAGCCATAAACATGTTTGTCTGAGTCTTCTATCAAAAGTTACAGCGATTTATATGAAGTTGTACAAAAATGCTTTCTTTCGCCAAGACAATGCGTTTCTCACTGTTACATGCATCTGAATGGGAAACTCGCCTGAAACAAAGTATAGGTTTTCATTATGTGAATAATTTTAAAATCTTAGCTCAAACGGCTGCAAAACCTGTTTGCCCAGCACGGGGATATTGAGTTCTATAAGATAAAGCCATAAACATGTTTGTCTGAGTCTTCTATCAAAAGTTACAGCGATTTATATGAAGTTGTACAAAAATGCTTTCTTTCGCCAAGACAGTGTGTTTCTCACTGTTACATGCATTTGAATGGGAAACTCGCCTGAGACAAAGTATAGGTTTTCATTATGTGAATAATTTTAAAATCTTAGCTCAAACGGCTGCAAAACCTGTTTGCCCAGCACGGGGATATTGAGTTCTATAAGATAAAGCCATAAACATGTTTGTCTGAGTCTTCTATCAAAAGTTACAGCGATTTATATGAAGTTGTACAAAAATGCTTTCTTTCGCCAAGACAATGCGTTTCTCACTGTTACATGCATCTGAATGGGAAACTCGCCTGAAACAAAGTATAGGTTTTCATTATGTGAATAATTTTAAAATCTTAGCTCAAACGGCTGCAAAACCTGTTTGCCCAGCACGGGGATATTGAGTTCTATAAGATAAAGCCATAAACATGTGTTTCTGAGTCTTCTATCAAAAGTTACAGCGATTTATATGAAGTTGTACGAAAACGCTTTATTTCGCCAAGACAGTGTGTTTCTCACTGTTACATGCATTTGAATGGGAAACTCGCCTGAGACAAAGTATAGGTTTTCATTATGTGAATAATTTTAAAATCTTAGCTCAAACGGCTGCAAAACCTGTTTGCCCAGCACGGGGATATTGAGTTCTATAAGATAAAGCCATAAACATGTTTGTCTGAGTCTTCTATCAAAAGTTACAGCGATTTATATGAAGTTGTACGAAAATGCTTTCTTTCGCCAAGACAGTGTGTTTCTCACTGTTACATGCATTTGAATGGGAAACTCGCCCGAGACAAAGTATAGGTTTTCATTATGTGAATAATTTTAAAATCTTAGCTCAAACGGCTGCAAAACCTGTTTGCCCAGCACGGGGATATTGAGTTCTATAAGATAAAGCCATAAACATGTGTTTCTGAGTCTTCTATCAAAAGTTACAGCGATTTATATGAAGTTGTACGAAAACGCTTTATTTCGCCAAGACAGTGTGTTTCTCACTGTTACATGCATTTGAATGGGAAACTCGCCCGAGACAAAGTATAGGTTTTCATTATGTGAATAATTTTAAAATCTTAGCTCAAACGGCTGCAAAACCTGTTTGCCCAGCACGGGGATATTGAGTTCTATAAGATAAAGCCATAAACATGTGTTTCTGAGTCTTCTATCAAAAGTTACAGCGATTTATATGAAGTTGTTCAAAAGCGCTTTATTTCGCCAAGACAGTGTGTTTCTCACTGTTACATGCATTTGAATGGGAAACTCGCCTGAAACAAAGTATAGGTTTTCATTATGTGAATAATTTTAAAATCTTAGCTCAAACGGCTGCAAAACCTGTTTGCCCAGCACGGGGATATTGAGTTCTATAAGATAAAGCCATAAACATGTTTGTCTGAGTCTTCTATCAAAAGTTACAGCGATTTATATGAAGTTGTACGAAAACGCTTTATTTCGCCAAGACAATGCGTTTCTCACTGTTACATGCATTTGAATGGGAAACTCGCCCGAAACAAAGTATAGGTTTTCATTATGTGAATAATTTTAAAATCTTAGCTCAAACGGCTGCAAAACCTGTTTGCCCAGCACGGGGATATTGAGTTCTATAAGATAAAGCCATAAACATGTTTGTCTGAGTCTTCTATCAAAAGTTACAGCGATTTATATGAAGTTGTACAAAAATGCTTTCTTTCGCCAAGACAATGCGTTTCTCACTGTTACATGCATCTGAATGGGAAACTCGCCTGAAACAAAGTATAGGTTTTCATTATGTGAATAATTTTAAAATCTTAGCTCAAACGGCTGCAAAACCTGTTTGCCCAGCACGGGGATATTGAGTTCTATAAGATAAAGCCATAAACATGTTTGTCTGAGTCTTCTATCAAAAGTTACAGCGATTTATATGAAGTTGTACAAAAATGCTTTCTTTCGCCAAGACAATGCGTTTCTCACTGTTACATGCATCTGAATGGGAAACTCGCCTGAAACAAAGTATAGGTTTTCATTATGTGAATAATTTTAAAATCTTAGCTCAAACGGCTGCAAAACCTGTTTGCCCAGCACGGGGATATTGAGTTCTATAAGATAAAGCCATAAACATGTGTTTCTGAGTCTTCTATCAAAAGTTACAGCGATTTATATGAAGTTGTTCAAAAGCGCTTTATTTCGCCAAGACAGTGTGTTTCTCACTGTTACATGCATTTGAATGGGAAACTCGCCTGAAACAAAGTATAGGTTTTCATTATGTGAATAATTTTAAAATCTTAGCTCAAACGGCTGCAAAACCTGTTTGCCCAGCACGGGGATATTGAGTTCTATAAGATAAAGCCATATACATGTGTTTCTGAGTCTTCTATCAAAAGTTACAGCGATTTATATGAAGTTGTTCAAAAGCGCTTTATTTCGCCAAGACAGTGTGTTTCTCACTGTTACATGCATTTGAATGGGAAACTCGCCTGAAACAAAGTATAGGTTTTCATTATGTGAATAATTTTAAAATCTTAGCTCAAACGGCTGCAAAACCTGTTTGCCCAGCACGGGGATATTGAGTTCTATAAGATAAAGCCATAAACATGTTTGTCTGAGTCTTCTATCAAAAGTTACAGCGATTTATATGAAGTTGTACGAAAACGCTTTATTTCGCCAAGACAATGCGTTTCTCACTGTTACATGCATTTGAATGGGAAACTCGCCCGAAACAAAGTATAGGTTTTCATTATGTGAATAATTTTAAAATCTTAGCTCAAACGGCTGCAAAACCTGTTTGCCCAGCACGGGGATATTGAGTTCTATAAGATAAAGCCATAAACATGTTTGTCTGAGTCTTCTATCAAAAGTTACAGCGATTTATATGAAGTTGTACAAAAATGCTTTCTTTCGCCAAGACAATGCGTTTCTCACTGTTACATGCATCTGAATGGGAAACTCGCCTGAAACAAAGTATAGGTTTTCATTATGTGAATAATTTTAAAATCTTAGCTCAAACGGCTGCAAAACCTGTTTGCCCAGCACGGGGATATTGAGTTCTATAAGATAAAGCCATAAACATGTGTTTCTGAGTCTTCTATCAAAAGTTACAGCGATTTATATGAAGTTGTTCAAAAGCGCTTTATTTCGCCAAGACAGTGTGTTTCTCACTGTTACATGCATTTGAATGGGAAACTCGCCTGAAACAAAGTATAGGTTTTCATTATGTGAATAATTTTAAAATCTTAGCTCAAACGGCTGCAAAACCTGTTTGCCCAGCACGGGGATATTGAGTTCTATAAGATAAAGCCATAAACATGTTTGTCTGAGTCTTCTATCAAAAGTTACAGCGATTTATATGAAGTTGTACGAAAACGCTTTATTTCGCCAAGACAGTGTGTTTCTCACTGTTACATGCATTTGAATGGGAAACTCGCCCGAGACAAAGTATAGGTTTTCATTATGTGAATAATTTTAAAATCTTAGCTCAAACGGCTGCAAAACCTGTTTGCCCAGCACGGGGATATTGAGTTCTATAAGATAAAGCCATAAACATGTGTTTCTGAGTCTTCTATCAAAAGTTACAGCGATTTATATGAAGTTGTTCAAAAGCGCTTTATTTCGCCAAGACAGTGTGTTTCTCACTGTTACATGCATTTGAATGGGAAACTCGCCTGAAACAAAGTATAGGTTTTCATTATGTGAATAATTTTAAAATCTTAGCTCAAACGGCTGCAAAACCTGTTTGCCCAGCACGGGGATATTGAGTTCTATAAGATAAAGCCATAAACATGTTTGTCTGAGTCTTCTATCAAAAGTTACAGCGATTTATATGAAGTTGTACGAAAACGCTTTATTTCGCCAAGACAATGCGTTTCTCACTGTTACATGCATTTGAATGGGAAACTCGCCCGAAACAAAGTATAGGTTTTCATTATGTGAATAATTTTAAAATCTTAGCTCAAACGGCTGCAAAACCTGTTTGCCCAGCACGGGGATATTGAGTTCTATAAGATAAAGCCATAAACATGTTTGTCTGAGTCTTCTATCAAAAGTTACAGCGATTTATATGAAGTTGTACAAAAATGCTTTCTTTCGCCAAGACAATGCGTTTCTCACTGTTACATGCATCTGAATGGGAAACTCGCCTGAAACAAAGTATAGGTTTTCATTATGTGAATAATTTTAAAATCTTAGCTCAAACGGCTGCAAAACCTGTTTGCCCAGCACGGGGATATTGAGTTCTATAAGATAAAGCCATAAACATGTGTTTCTGAGTCTTCTATCAAAAGTTACAGCGATTTATATGAAGTTGTACGAAAACGCTTTATTTCGCCAAGACAATGCGTTTCTCACTGTTACATGCATTTGAATGGGAAACTCGCCCGAAACAAAGTATAGGTTTTCATTATGTGAATAATTTTAAAATCTTAGCTCAAACGGCTGCAAAACCTGTTTGCCCAGCACGGGGATATTGAGTTCTATAAGATAAAGCCATAAACATGTTTGTCTGAGTCTTCTATCAAAAGTTACAGCGATTTATATGAAGTTGTACAAAAATGCTTTCTTTCGCCAAGACAATGCGTTTCTCACTGTTACATGCATCTGAATGGGAAACTCGCCTGAAACAAAGTATAGGTTTTCATTATGTGAATAATTTTAAAATCTTAGCTCAAACGGCTGCAAAACCTGTTTGCCCAGCACGGGGATATTGAGTTCTATAAGATAAAGCCATAAACATGTGTTTCTGAGTCTTCTATCAAAAGTTACAGCGATTTATATGAAGTTGTTCAAAAGCGCTTTATTTCGCCAAGACAGTGTGTTTCTCACTGTTACATGCATTTGAATGGGAAACTCGCCTGAAACAAAGTATAGGTTTTCATTATGTGAATAATTTTAAAATCTTAGCTCAAACGGCTGCAAAACCTGTTTGCCCAGCACGGGGATATTGAGTTCTATAAGATAAAGCCATAAACATGTTTGTCTGAGTCTTCTATCAAAAGTTACAGCGATTTATATGAAGTTGTACGAAAACGCTTTATTTCGCCAAGACAGTGTGTTTCTCACTGTTACATGCATTTGAATGGGAAACTCGCCCGAAACAAAGTATAGGTTTTCATTATGTGAATAATTTTAAAATCTTAGCTCAAACGGCTGCAAAACCTGTTTGCCCAGCACGGGGATATTGAGTTCTATAAGATAAAGCCATAAACATGTTTGTCTGAGTCTTCTATCAAAAGTTACAGCGATTTATATGAAGTTGTACAAAAATGTTTTCTTTCGCCAAGACAATGCGTTTCTCACTGTTACATGCATCTGAATGGGAAACTCGCCTGAAACAAAGTATAGGTTTTCATTATGTGAATAATTTTAAAATCTTAGCTCAAACGGCTGCAAAACCTGTTTGCCCAGCACGGGGATATTGAGTTCTATAAGATAAAGCCATAAACATGTGTTTCTGAGTCTTCTATCAAAAGTTACAGCGATTTATATGAAGTTGTTCAAAAGCGCTTTATTTCGCCAAGACAATGCGTTTCTCACTGTTACATGCATCTGAATGGGAAACTCGCCTGAAACAAAGTATAGGTTTTCATTATGTGAATAATTTTAAAATCTTAGCTCAAACGGCTGCAAAACCTGTTTGCCCAGCACGGGGATATTGAGTTCTATAAGATAAAGCCATAAACATGTTTGTCTGAGTCTTCTATCAAAAGTTACAGCGATTTATATGAAGTTGTACGAAAACGCTTTATTTCGCCAAGACAATGCGTTTCTCACTGTTACATGCATTTGAATGGGAAACTCGCCCGAGACAAAGTATAGGTTTTCATTATGTGAATAATTTTAAAATCTTAGCTCAAACGGCTGCAAAACCTGTTTGCCCAGCACGGGGATATTGAGTTCTATAAGATAAAGCCATAAACATGTGTTTCTGAGTCTTCTATCAAAAGTTACAGCGATTTATATGAAGTTGTTCAAAAGCGCTTTATTTCGCCAAGACAATGCGTTTCTCACTGTTACATGCATTTGAATGGGAAACTCGCCTGAAACAAAGTATAGGTTTTCATTATGTGAATAATTTTAAAATCTTAGCTCAAACGGCTGCAAAACCTGTTTGCCCAGCACGGGGATATTGAGTTCTATAAGATAAAGCCATAAACATGTTTGTCTGAGTCTTCTATCAAAAGTTACAGCGATTTATATGAAGTTGTACGAAAACGCTTTCTTTCGCCAAGACTGTGTGTTTCTCACTGTTACATGCATTTGAATGGGAAACTCGCCCGAGACAAAGTATAGGTTTTCATTATGTGAATAATTTTAAAATCTTAGCTCAAACGGCTGCAAAACCTGTTTGCCCAGCACGGGGATATTGAGTTCTATAAGATAAAGCCATAAACATGTTTGTCTGAGTCTTCTATCAAAAGTTACAGCGATTTATATGAAGTTGTACGAAAACGCTTTATTTCGCCAAGACAATGCGTTTCTCACTGTTACATGCATTTGAATGGGAAACTCGCCCGAGACAAAGTATAGGTTTTCATTATGTGAATAATTTTAAAATCTTAGCTCAAACGGCTGCAAAACCTGTTTGCCCAGCACGGGGATATTGAGTTCTATAAGATAAAGCCATAAACATGTTTGTCTGAGTCTTCTATCAAAAGTTACAGCGATTTATATGAAGTTGTACGAAAACGCTTTCTTTCGCCAAGACAGTGTGTTTCTCACTGTTACATGCATTTGAATGGGAAAATCGCCCGAGACAAAGTATAGGTTTTCATTATGTGAATAATTTTAAAATCTTAGCTCAAACGGCTGCAAAACCTGTTTGCCCAGCACGGGGATATTGAGTTCTATAAGATAAAGCCATAAACATGTGTTTCTGAGTCTTCTATCAAAAGTTACAGCGATTTATATGAAGTTGTACGAAAACGCTTTATTTCGCCAAGACAGTGTGTTTCTCACTGTTACATGCATTTGAATGGGAAACTCGCCCGAGACAAAGTATAGGTTTTCATTATGTGAATAATTTTAAAATCTTAGCTCAAACGGCTGCAAAACCTGTTTGCCCAGCACGGGGATATTGAGTTCTATAAGATAAAGCCATAAACATGTTTGTCTGAGTCTTCTATCAAAAGTTACAGCGATTTATATGAAGTTGTACGAAAACGCTTTATTTCGCCAAGACAATGCGTTTCTCACTGTTACATGCATTTGAATGGGAAACTCGCCCGAGACAAAGTATAGGTTTTCATTATGTGAATAATTTTAAAATCTTAGCTCAAACGGCTGCAAAACCTGTTTGCCCAGCACGGGGATATTGAGTTCTATAAGATAAAGCCATAAACATGTGTTTCTGAGTCTTCTATCAAAAGTTACAGCGATTTATATGAAGTTGTTCAAAAGCGCTTTATTTCGCCAAGACAGTGTGTTTCTCACTGTTACATGCATTTGAATGGGAAACTCGCCTGAAACAAAGTATAGGTTTTCATTATGTGAATAATTTTAAAATCTTAGCTCAAACGGCTGCAAAACCTGTTTGCCCAGCACGGGGATATTGAGTTCTATAAGATAAAGCCATAAACATGTTTGTCTGAGTCTTCTATCAAAAGTTACAGCGATTTATATGAAGTTGTACGAAAATGCTTTCTTTCGCCAAGACAGTGTGTTTCTCACTGTTACATGCATTTGAATGGGAAACTCGCCCGAGACAAAGTATAGGTTTTCATTATGTGAATAATTTTAAAATCTTAGCTCAAACGGCTGCAAAACCTGTTTGCCCAGCACGGGGATATTGAGTTCTATAAGATAAAGCCATAAACATGTGTTTCTGAGTCTTCTATCAAAAGTTACAGCGATTTATATGAAGTTGTTCAAAAGCGCTTTATTTCGCCAAGACAATGCGTTTCTCACTGTTACATGCATTTGAATGGGAAACTCGCCCGAGACAAAGTATAGGTTTTCATTATGTGAATAATTTTAAAATCTTAGCTCAAACGGCTGCAAAACCTGTTTGCCCAGCACGGGGATATTGAGTTCTATAAGATAAAGCCATAAACATGTTTGTCTGAGTCTTCTATCAAAAGTGACAGCGATTTATATGAAGTTGTACGAAAACGCTTTATTTTGCCAAGACAGTGTGTTTCTCACTGTTACATGCATTTGAATGGGAAACTCGCCCGAGACAAAGTATAGGTTTTCATTATGTGAATAATTTTAAAATCTTAGCTCAAACGGCTGCAAAACCTGTTTGCCCAGCACGGGGATATTGAGTTCTATAAGATAAAGCCATAAACATGTTTGTCTGAGTCTTCTATCAAAAGTTACAGCGATTTATATGAAGTTGTACGAAAACGCTTTATTTCGCCAAGACAGTGTGTTTCTCACTGTTACATGCATTTGAATGGGAAACTCGCCCGAGACAAAGTATAGGTTTTCATTATGTGAATAATTTTAAAATCTTAGCTCAAACGGCTGCAAAACCTGTTTGCCCAGCACGGGGATATTGAGTTCTATAAGATAAAGCCATAAACATGTGTTTCTGAGTCTTCTATCAAAAGTTATAGCGATTTATATGAAGTTGTTCAAAAGCGCTTTATTTCGCCAAGACAATGCGTTTCTCACTGTTACATGCATTTGAATGGGAAACTCGCCTGAAACAAAGTATAGGTTTTCATTATGTGAATAATTTTAAAATCTTAGCTCAAACGGCTGCAAAACCTGTTTGCCCAGCACGGGGATATTGAGTTCTATAAGATAAAGCCATAAACATGTGTTTCTGAGTCTTCTATCAAAAGTTACAGCGATTTATATGAAGTTGTTCAAAAGCGCTTTATTTCGCCAAGACAATGCGTTTCTCACTGTTACATGCATTTGAATGGGAAACTCGCCCGAGACAAAGTATAGGTTTTCATTATGTGAATAATTTTAAAATCTTAGCTCAAACGGCTGCAAAACCTGTTTGCCCAGCACGGGGATATTGAGTTCTATAAGATAAAGCCATAAACATGTTTGTCTGAGTGTTCTATCAAAAGTGACAGCGATTTATATGAAGTTGTACGAAAACGCTTTATTTTGCCAAGACAGTGTGTTTCTCACTGTTACATGCATTTGAATGGGAAACTCGCCCGAGACAAAGTATAGGTTTTCATTATGTGAATAATTTTAAAATCTTAGCTCAAACGGCTGCAAAACCTGTTTGCCCAGCACGGGGATATTGAGTTCTATAAGATAAAGCCATAAACATGTGTTTCTGAGTCTTCTATCAAAAGTTACAGCGATTTATATGAAGTTGTACGAAAACGCTTTATTTCGCCAAGACAATGCGTTTCTCACTGTTACATGCATTTGAATGGGAAACTCGCCTGAAACAAAGTATAGGTTTTCATTATGTGAATAATTTTAAAATCTTAGCTCAAACGGCTGCAAAACCTGTTTGCCCAGCACGGGGATATTGAGTTCTATAAGATAAAGCCATAAACATGTGTTTCTGAGTCTTCTATCAAAAGTTACAGCGATTTATATGAAGTTGTTCAAAAGCGCTTTATTTCGCCAAGACAATGCGTTTCTCACTGTTACATGCATTTGAATGGGAAACTCGCCCGAGACAAAGTATAGGTTTTCATTATGTGAATAATTTTAAAATCTTAGCTCAAACGGCTGCAAAACCTGTTTGCCCAGCACGGGGATATTGAGTTCTATAAGATAAAGCCATAAACATGTTTGTCTGAGTGTTCTATCAAAAGTGACAGCGATTTATATGAAGTTGTACGAAAACGCTTTATTTTGCCAAGACAGTGTGTTTCTCACTGTTACATGCATTTGAATGGGAAACTCGCCCGAGACAAAGTATAGGTTTTCATTATGTGAATAATTTTAAAATCTTAGCTCAAACGGCTGCAAAACCTGTTTGCCCAGCACGGGGATATTGAGTTCTATAAGATAAAGCCATAAACATGTGTTTCTGAGTCTTCTATCAAAAGTTACAGCGATTTATATGAAGTTGTACGAAAACGCTTTATTTCGCCAAGACAATGCGTTTCTCACTGTTACATGCATTTGAATGGGAAACTCGCCCGAGACAAAGTATAGGTTTTCATTATGTGAATAATTTTAAAATCTTAGCTCAAACGGCTGCAAAACCTGTTTGCCCAGCACGGGGATATTGAGTTCTATAAGATAAAGCCATAAACATGTTTGTCTGAGTGTTCTATCAAAAGTGACAGCGATTTATATGAAGTTGTTCAAAAGCGCTTTATTTCGCCAAGACAGTGTGTTTCTCACTGTTACATGCATTTGAATGGGAAACTCGCCCGAGACAAAGTATAGGTTTTCATTATGTGAATAATTTTAAAATCTTAGCTCAAACGGCTGCAAAACCTGTTTGCCCAGCACGGGGATATTGAGTTCTATAAGATAAAGCCATAAACATGTGTTTCTGAGTCTTCTATCAAAAGTTACAGCGATTTATATGAAGTTGTACGAAAACGCTTTATTTCGCCAAGACAATGCGTTTCTCACTGTTACATGCATTTGAATGGGAAACTCGCCCGAGACAAAGTATAGGTTTTCATTATGTGAATAATTTTAAAATCTTAGCTCAAACGGCTGCAAAACCTGTTTGCCCAGCACGGGGATATTGAGTTCTATAAGATAAAGCCATAAACATGTGTTTCTGAGTCTTCTATCAAAAGTTACAGCGATTTATATGAAGTTGTTCAAAAGCGCTTTATTTCGCCAAGACAGTGTGTTTCTCACTGTTACATGCATTTGAATGGGAAACTCGCCTGAAACAAAGTATAGGTTTTCATTATGTGAATAATTTTAAAATCTTAGCTCAAACGGCTGCAAAACCTGTTTGCCCAGCACGGGGATATTGAGTTCTATAAGATAAAGCCATAAACATGTTTGTCTGAGTCTTCTATCAAAAGTTACAGCGATTTATATGAAGTTGTACGAAAATGCTTTCTTTCGCCAAGACAGTGTGTTTCTCACTGTTACATGCATTTGAATGGGAAACTCGCCCGAGACAAAGTATAGGTTTTCATTATGTGAATAATTTTAAAATCTTAGCTCAAACGGCTGCAAAACCTGTTTGCCCAGCACGGGGATATTGAGTTCTATAAGATAAAGCCATAAACATGTGTTTCTGAGTCTTCTATCAAAAGTTACAGCGATTTATATGAAGTTGTTCAAAAGCGCTTTATTTCGCCAAGACAATGCGTTTCTCACTGTTACATGCATTTGAATGGGAAACTCGCCCGAGACAAAGTATAGGTTTTCATTATGTGAATAATTTTAAAATCTTAGCTCAAACGGCTGCAAAACCTGTTTGCCCAGCACGGGGATATTGAGTTCTATAAGATAAAGCCATAAACATGTTTGTCTGAGTCTTCTATCAAAAGTGACAGCGATTTATATGAAGTTGTACGAAAACGCTTTATTTTGCCAAGACAGTGTGTTTCTCACTGTTACATGCATTTGAATGGGAAACTCGCCCGAGACAAAGTATAGGTTTTCATTATGTGAATAATTTTAAAATCTTAGCTCAAACGGCTGCAAAACCTGTTTGCCCAGCACGGGGATATTGAGTTCTATAAGATAAAGCCATAAACATGTTTGTCTGAGTCTTCTATCAAAAGTTACAGCGATTTATATGAAGTTGTACGAAAACGCTTTATTTCGCCAAGACAGTGTGTTTCTCACTGTTACATGCATTTGAATGGGAAACTCGCCCGAGACAAAGTATAGGTTTTCATTATGTGAATAATTTTAAAATCTTAGCTCAAACGGCTGCAAAACCTGTTTGCCCAGCACGGGGATATTGAGTTCTATAAGATAAAGCCATAAACATGTGTTTCTGAGTCTTCTATCAAAAGTTATAGCGATTTATATGAAGTTGTTCAAAAGCGCTTTATTTCGCCAAGACAATGCGTTTCTCACTGTTACATGCATTTGAATGGGAAACTCGCCTGAAACAAAGTATAGGTTTTCATTATGTGAATAATTTTAAAATCTTAGCTCAAACGGCTGCAAAACCTGTTTGCCCAGCACGGGGATATTGAGTTCTATAAGATAAAGCCATAAACATGTGTTTCTGAGTGTTCTATCAAAAGTGACAGCGATTTATATGAAGTTGTACGAAAACGCTTTATTTTGCCAAGACAGTGTGTTTCTCACTGTTACATGCATTTGAATGGGAAACTCGCCCGAGACAAAGTATAGGTTTTCATTATGTGAATAATTTTAAAATCTTAGCTCAAACGGCTGCAAAACCTGTTTGCCCAGCACGGGGATATTGAGTTCTATAAGATAAAGCCATAAACATGTGTTTCTGAGTCTTCTATCAAAAGTTACAGCGATTTATATGAAGTTGTACGAAAACGCTTTATTTCGCCAAGACAATGCGTTTCTCACTGTTACATGCATTTGAATGGGAAACTCGCCTGAAACAAAGTATAGGTTTTCATTATGTGAATAATTTTAAAATCTTAGCTCAAACGGCTGCAAAACCTGTTTGCCCAGCACGGGGATATTGAGTTCTATAAGATAAAGCCATAAACATGTGTTTCTGAGTCTTCTATCAAAAGTTACAGCGATTTATATGAAGTTGTTCAAAAGCGCTTTATTTCGCCAAGACAATGCGTTTCTCACTGTTACATGCATTTGAATGGGAAACTCGCCCGAGACAAAGTATAGGTTTTCATTATGTGAATAATTTTAAAATCTTAGCTCAAACGGCTGCAAAACCTGTTTGCCCAGCACGGGGATATTGAGTTCTATAAGATAAAGCCATAAACATGTTTGTCTGAGTGTTCTATCAAAAGTGACAGCGATTTATATGAAGTTGTACGAAAACGCTTTATTTTGCCAAGACAGTGTGTTTCTCACTGTTACATGCATTTGAATGGGAAACTCGCCCGAGACAAAGTATAGGTTTTCATTATGTGAATAATTTTAAAATCTTAGCTCAAACGGCTGCAAAACCTGTTTGCCCAGCACGGGGATATTGAGTTCTATAAGATAAAGCCATAAACATGTGTTTCTGAGTCTTCTATCAAAAGTTACAGCGATTTATATGAAGTTGTACGAAAACGCTTTATTTCGCCAAGACAATGCGTTTCTCACTGTTACATGCATTTGAATGGGAAACTCGCCCGAGACAAAGTATAGGTTTTCATTATGTGAATAATTTTAAAATCTTAGCTCAAACGGCTGCAAAACCTGTTTGCCCAGCACGGGGATATTGAGTTCTATAAGATAAAGCCATAAACATGTGTTTCTGAGTCTTCTATCAAAAGTTACAGCGATTTATATGAAGTTGTACGAAAACGCTTTATTTCGCCAAGACAGTGTGTTTCTCACTGTTACATGCATTTGAATGGGAAACTCGCCTGAAACAAAGTATAGGTTTTTATTATGTGAATAATTTTAAAATCTTAGCTCAAACGGCTGCAAAACCTGTTTGCCCAGCACGGGGATATTGAGTTCTATAAGATAAAGCCATAAACATGTGTTTCTGAGTCTTCTATCAAAAGTTACAGCGATTTATATGAAGTTGTTCAAAAGCGCTTTATTTCGCCAAGACAATGCGTTTCTCACTGTTACATGCATTTGAATGGGAAACTCGCCCGAGACAAAGTATAGGTTTTCATTATGTGAATAATTTTAAAATCTTAGCTCAAACGGCTGCAAAACCTGTTTGCCCAGCACGGGGATATTGAGTTCTATAAGATAAAGCCATAAACATGTTTGTCTGAGTCTTCTATCAAAAGTGACAGCGATTTATATGAAGTTGTACGAAAACGCTTTATTTTGCCAAGACAGTGTGTTTCTCACTGTTACATGCATTTGAATGGGAAACTTGCCCGAGACAAAGTATAGGTTTTCATTATGTGAATAATTTTAAAATCTTAGCTCAAACGGCTGCAAAACCTGTTTGCCCAGCACGGGGATATTGAGTTCTATAAGATAAAGCCATAAACATGTTTGTCTGAGTCTTCTATCAAAAGTTACAGCGATTTATATGAAGTTGTACGAAAACGCTTTATTTCGCCAAGACAATGCGTTTCTCACTGTTACATGCATTTGAATGGGAAACTCGCCCGAGACAAAGTATAGGTTTTCATTATGTGAATAATTTTAAAATCTTAGCTCAAACGGCTGCAAAACCTGTTTGCCCAGCACGGGGATATTGAGTTCTATAAGATAAAGCCATAAACATGTGTTTCTGAGTCTTCTATCAAAAGTTACAGCGATTTATATGAAGTTGTTCAAAAGCGCTTTATTTCGCCAAGACAATGCGTTTCTCACTGTTACATGCATTTGAATGGGAAACTCGCCTGAAACAAAGTATAGGTTTTCATTATGTGAATAATTTTAAAATCTTAGCTCAAACGGCTGCAAAACCTGTTTGCCCAGCACGGGGATATTGAGTTCTATAAGATAAAGCCATAAACATGTGTTTCTGAGTCTTCTATCAAAAGTTACAGCGATTTATATGAAGTTGTACGAAAACGCTTTATTTCGCCAAGACAGTGTGTTTCTCACTGTTACATGCATTTGAATGGGAAACTCGCCCGAGACAAAGTATAGGTTTTCATTATGTGAATAATTTTAAAATCTTAGCTCAAACGGCTGCAAAACCTGTTTGCCCAGCACGGGGATATTGAGTTCTATAAGATAAAGCCATAAACATGTTTGTCTGAGTCTTCTATCAAAAGTGACAGCGATTTATATGAAGTTGTACGAAAACGCTTTATTTTGCCAAGACAGTGTGTTTCTCACTGTTACATGCATTTGAATGGGAAACTCGCCCGAAACAAAGTATAGGTTTTCATTATGTGAATAATTTTAAAATCTTAGCTCAAACGGCTGCAAAACCTGTTTGCCCAGCACGGGGATATTGAGTTCTATAAGATAAAGCCATAAACATGTTTGTCTGAGTCTTCTATCAAAAGTTACAGCGATTTATATGAAGTTGTACGAAAACGCTTTATTTCGCCAAGACAGTGTGTTTCTCACTGTTACATGCATTTGAATGGGAAACTCGCCCGAGACAAAGTATAGGTTTTCATTATGTGAATAATTTTAAAATCTTAGCTCAAACGGCTGCAAAACCTGTTTGCCCAGCACGGGGATATTGAGTTCTATAAGATAAAGCCATAAACATGTGTTTCTGAGTCTTCTATCAAAAGTTATAGCGATTTATATGAAGTTGTTCAAAAGCGCTTTATTTCGCCAAGACAATGCGTTTCTCACTGTTACATGCATTTGAATGGGAAACTCGCCTGAAACAAAGTATAGGTTTTCATTATGTGAATAATTTTAAAATCTTAGCTCAAACGGCTGCAAAACCTGTTTGCCCAGCACGGGGATATTGAGTTCTATAAGATAAAGCCATAAACATGTGTTTCTGAGTCTTCTATCAAAAGTTACAGCGATTTATATGAAGTTGTTCAAAAGCGCTTTATTTCGCCAAGACAATGCGTTTCTCACTGTTACATGCATTTGAATGGGAAACTCGCCCGAGACAAAGTATAGGTTTTCATTATGTGAATAATTTTAAAATCTTAGCTCAAACGGCTGCAAAACCTGTTTGCCCAGCACGGGGATATTGAGTTCTATAAGATAAAGCCATAAACATGTGTTTCTGAGTCTTCTATCAAAAGTTACAGCGATTTATATGAAGTTGTACGAAAACGCTTTATTTCGCCAAGACAATGCGTTTCTCACTGTTACATGCATTTGAATGGGAAACTCGCCCGAGACAAAGTATAGGTTTTCATTATGTGAATAATTTTAAAATCTTAGCTCAAACGGCTGCAAAACCTGTTTGCCCAGCACGGGGATATTGAGTTCTATAAGATAAAGCCATAAACATGTGTTTCTGAGTCTTCTATCAAAAGTTACAGCGATTTATATGAAGTTGTACGAAAACGCTTTATTTCGCCAAGACAGTGTGTTTCTCACTGTTACATGCATTTGAATGGGAAACTCGCCTGAAACAAAGTATAGGTTTTTATTATGTGAATAATTTTAAAATCTTAGCTCAAACGGCTGCAAAACCTGTTTGCCCAGCACGGGGATATTGAGTTCTATAAGATAAAGCCATAAACATGTGTTTCTGAGTCTTCTATCAAAAGTTACAGCGATTTATATGAAGTTGTTCAAAAGCGCTTTATTTCGCCAAGACAATGCGTTTCTCACTGTTACATGCATTTGAATGGGAAACTCGCCCGAGACAAAGTATAGGTTTTCATTATGTGAATAATTTTAAAATCTTAGCTCAAACGGCTGCAAAACCTGTTTGCCCAGCACGGGGATATTGAGTTCTATAAGATAAAGCCATAAACATGTTTGTCTGAGTCTTCTATCAAAAGTTACAGCGATTTATATGAAGTTGTACGAAAACGCTTTATTTCGCCAAGACAATGCGTTTCTCACTGTTACATGCATTTGAATGGGAAACTCGCCCGAGACAAAGTATAGGTTTTCATTATGTGAATAATTTTAAAATCTTAGCTCAAACGGCTGCAAAACCTGTTTGCCCAGCACGGGGATATTGAGTTCTATAAGATAAAGCCATAAACATGTGTTTCTGAGTCTTCTATCAAAAGTTACAGCGATTTATATGAAGTTGTACGAAAACGCTTTATTTCGCCAAGACAGTGTGTTTCTCACTGTTACATGCATTTGAATGGGAAACTCGCCTGAAACAAAGTATAGGTTTTTATTATGTGAATAATTTTAAAATCTTAGCTCAAACGGCTGCAAAACCTGTTTGCCCAGCACGGGGATATTGAGTTCTATAAGATAAAGCCATAAACATGTGTTTCTGAGTCTTCTATCAAAAGTTACAGCGATTTATATGAAGTTGTACGAAAACGCTTTATTTCGCCAAGACAGTGTGTTTCTCACTGTTACATGCATTTGAATGGGAAACTCGCCCGAGACAAAGTATAGGTTTTCATTATGTGAATAATTTTAAAATCTTAGCTCAAACGGCTGCAAAACCTGTTTGCCCAGCACGGGGATATTGAGTTCTATAAGATAAAGCCATAAACATGTGTTTCTGAGTCTTCTATCAAAGGTTACAGCGATTTATATGAAGTTGTTCAAAAGCGCTTTATTTCGCCAAGACAATTCGTTTCTCACTGTTACATGCATTTGAATGGGAAACTCGCCTGAAACAAAGTATAGGTTTTCATTATGTGAATAATTTTAAAATCTTAGCTCAAACGGCTGCAAAACCTGTTTGCCCAGCACGGGGATATTGAGTTCTATAAGATAAAGCCATAAACATGTGTTTCTGAGTCTTCTATCAAAAGTTACAGCGATTTATATGAAGTTGTACGAAAACGCTTTATTTCGCCAAGACAGTGTGTTTCTCACTGTTACATGCATTTGAATGGGAAACTCGCCCGAGACAAAGTATAGGTTTTCATTATGTGAATAATTTTAAAATCTTAGCTCAAACGGCTGCAAAACCTGTTTGCCCAGCACGGGGATATTGAGTTCTATAAGATAAAGCCATAAACATGTGTTTCTGAGTCTTCTATCAAAGGTTACAGCGATTTATATGAAGTTGTTCAAAAGCGCTTTATTTCGCCAAGACAATTCGTTTCTCACTGTTACATGCATTTGAATGGGAAACTCGCCTGAAACAAAGTATAGGTTTTCATTATGTGAATAATTTTAAAATCTTAGCTCAAACGGCTGCAAAACCTGTTTGCCCAGCACGGGGATATTGAGTTCTATAAGATAAAGCCATAAACATGTTTGTCTGAGTCTTCTATCAAAAGTTACAGCGATTTATATGAAGTTGTACGAAAATGCTTTCTTTCGCCAAGACAGTGTGTTTCTCACTGTTACATGCATTTGAATGGGAAACTCGCCCGAGACAAAGTATAGGTTTTCATTATGTGAATAATTTTAAAATCTTAGCTCAAACGGCTGCAAAACCTGTTTGCCCAGCACGGGGATATTGAGTTCTATAAGATAAAGCCATAAACATGTGTTTCTGAGTCTTCTATCAAAAGTTACAGCGATTTATATGAAGTTGTTCAAAAGCGCTTTATTTCGCCAAGACAGTGTGTTTCTCACTGTTACATGCATTTGAATGGGAAACTCGCCTGAAACAAAGTATAGGTTTTCATTATGTGAATAATTTTAAAATCTTAGCTCAAACGGCTGCAAAACCTGTTTGCCCAGCACGGGGATATTGAGTTCTATAAGATAAAGCCATAAACATGTGTTTCTGAGTCTTCTATCAAAAGTTACAGCGATTTATATGAAGTTGTTCAAAAGCGCTTTATTTCGCCAAGACAGTGTGTTTCTCACTGTTACATGCATTTGAATGGGAAACTCGCCTGAAACAAAGTATAGGTTTTCATTATGTGAATAATTTTAAAATCTTAGCTCAAACGGCTGCAAAACCTGTTTGCCCAGCACGGGGATATTGAGTTCTATAAGATAAAGCCATAAACATGTTTGTCTGAGTCTTCTATCAAAAGTTACAGCGATTTATATGAAGTTGTACGAAAACGCTTTATTTCGCCAAGACAATGCGTTTCTCACTGTTACATGCATTTGAATGGGAAACTCGCCCGAGACAAAGTATAGGTTTTCATTATGTGAATAATTTTAAAATCTTAGCTCAAACGGCTGCAAAACCTGTTTGCCCAGCACGGGGATATTGAGTTCTATAAGATAAAGCCATAAACATGTTTGTCTGAGTCTTCTATCAAAAGTTACAGCGATTTATATGAAGTTGTACGAAAACGCTTTATTTCGCCAAGACAATGCGTTTCTCACTGTTACATGCATTTGAATGGGAAACTCGCCCGAGACAAAGTATAGGTTTTCATTATGTGAATAATTTTAAAATCTTAGCTCAAACGGCTGCAAAACCTGTTTGCCCAGCACGGGGATATTGAGTTCTATAAGATAAAGCCATAAACATGTTTGTCTGAGTGTTCTATCAAAAGTGACAGCGATTTATATGAAGTTGTACGAAAACGCTTTATTTCGCCAAGACAATGCGTTTCTCACTGTTACATGCATTTGAATGGGAAACTCGCCTGAAACAAAGTATAGGTTTTCATTATGTGAATAATTTTAAAATCTTAGCTCAAACGGCTGCAAAACCTGTTTGCCCAGCACGGGGATATTGAGTTCTATAAGATAAAGCCATAAACATGTGTTTCTGAGTCTTCTATCAAAAGTTACAGCGATTTATATGAAGTTGTACGAAAACGCTTTATTTCGCCAAGACAGTGTGTTTCTCACTGTTACATGCATTTGAATGGGAAACTCGCCTGAAACAAAGTATAGGTTTTCATTATGTGAATAATTTTAAAATCTTAGCTCAAACGGCTGCAAAACCTGTTTGCCCAGCACGGGGATATTGAGTTCTATAAGATAAAGCCATAAACATGTTTGTCTGAGTCTTCTATCAAAAGTTACAGCGATTTATATGAAGTTGTACGAAAATGCTTTCTTTCGCCAAGACAGTGTGTTTCTCACTGTTACATGCATTTGAATGGGAAACTCGCCCGAGACAAAGTATAGGTTTTCATTATGTGAATAATTTTAAAATCTTAGCTCAAACGGCTGCAAAACCTGTTTGCCCAGCACGGGGATATTGAGTTCTATAAGATAAAGCCATAAACATGTTTGTCTGAGTGTTCTATCAAAAGTGACAGCGATTTATATGAAGTTGTACGAAAACGCTTTATTTTGCCAAGACAGTGTGTTTCTCACTGTTACATGCATTTGAATGGGAAACTCGCCCGAGACAAAGTATAGGTTTTCATTATGTGAATAATTTTAAAATCTTAGCTCAAACGGCTGCAAAACCTGTTTGCCCAGCACGGGGATATTGAGTTCTATAAGATAAAGCCATAAACATGTGTTTCTGAGTCTTCTATCAAAAGTTACAGCGATTTATATGAAGTTGTTCAAAAGCGCTTTATTTCGCCAAGACAGTGTGTTTCTCACTGTTACATGCATTTGAATGGGAAACTCGCCCGAGACAAAGTATAGGTTTTCATTATGTGAATAATTTTAAAATCTTAGCTCAAACGGCTGCAAAACCTGTTTGCCCAGCACGGGGATATTGAGTTCTATAAGATAAAGCCATAAACATGTTTGTCTGAGTCTTCTATCAAAAGTTACAGCGATTTATATGAAGTTGTACGAAAATGCTTTCTTTCGCCAAGACAGTGTGTTTCTCACTGTTACATGCATTTGAATGGGAAACTCGCCCGAGACAAAGTATAGGTTTTCATTATGTGAATAATTTTAAAATCTTAGCTCAAACGGCTGCAAAACCTGTTTGCCCAGCACGGGGATATTGAGTTCTATAAGATAAAGCCATAAACATGTTTGTCTGAGTGTTCTATCAAAAGTGACAGCGATTTATATGAAGTTGTACGAAAACGCTTTATTTTGCCAAGACAGTGTGTTTCTCACTGTTACATGCATTTGAATGGGAAACTCGCCCGAGACAAAGTATAGGTTTTCATTATGTGAATAATTTTAAAATCTTAGCTCAAACGGCTGCAAAACCTGTTTGCCCAGCACGGGGATATTGAGTTCTATAAGATAAAGCCATAAACATGTGTTTCTGAGTCTTCTATCAAAAGTTACAGCGATTTATATGAAGTTGTACGAAAACGCTTTATTTCGCCAAGACAATGCGTTTCTCACTGTTACATGCATTTGAATGGGAAACTCGCCCGAGACAAAGTATAGGTTTTCATTATGTGAATAATTTTAAAATCTTAGCTCAAACGGCTGCAAAACCTGTTTGCCCAGCACGGGGATATTGAGTTCTATAAGATAAAGCCATAAACATGTGTTTCTGAGTCTTCTATCAAAAGTTACAGCGATTTATATGAAGTTGTACGAAAACGCTTTATTTCGCCAAGACAGTGTGTTTCTCACTGTTACATGCATTTGAATGGGAAACTCGCCCGAGACAAAGTATAGGTTTTCATTATGTGAATAATTTTAAAATCTTAGCTCAAACGGCTGCAAAACCTGTTTGCCCAGCACGGGGATATTGAGTTCTATAAGATAAAGCCATAAACATGTTTGTCTGAGTCTTCTATCAAAAGTTACAGCGATTTATATGAAGTTGTACGAAAACGCTTTATTTCGCCAAGACAATGCGTTTCTCACTGTTACATGCATTTGAATGGGAAACTCGCCCGAGACAAAGTATAGGTTTTCATTATGTGAATAATTTTAAAATCTTAGCTCAAACGGCTGCAAAACCTGTTTGCCCAGCACGGGGATATTGAGTTCTATAAGATAAAGCCATAAACATGTGTTTCTGAGTCTTCTATCAAAAGTTACAGCGATTTATATGAAGTTGTACGAAAACGCTTTATTTCGCCAAGACAGTGTGTTTCTCACTGTTACATGCATTTGAATGGGAAACTCGCCTGAAACAAAGTATAGGTTTTCATTATGTGAATAATTTTAAAATCTTAGCTCAAACGGCTGCAAAACCTGTTTGCCCAGCACGGGGATATTGAGTTCTATAAGATAAAGCCATAAACATGTTTGTCTGAGTCTTCTATCAAAAGTTACAGCGATTTATATGAAGTTGTACGAAAATGCTTTCTTTCGCCAAGACAGTGTGTTTCTCACTGTTACATGCATTTGAATGGGAAACTCGCCCGAGACAAAGTATAGGTTTTCATTATGTGAATAATTTTAAAATCTTAGCTCAAACGGCTGCAAAACCTGTTTGCCCAGCACGGGGATATTGAGTTCTATAAGATAAAGCCATAAACATGTGTTTCTGAGTCTTCTATCAAAAGTTACAGCGATTTATATGAAGTTGTACGAAAACGCTTTATTTCGCCAAGACAATGCGTTTCTCACTGTTACATGCATTTGAATGGGAAACTCGCCCGAGACAAAGTATAGGTTTTCATTATGTGAATAATTTTAAAATCTTAGCTCAAACGGCTGCAAAACCTGTTTGCCCAGCACGGGGATATTGAGTTCTATAAGATAAAGCCATAAACATGTGTTTCTGAGTCTTCTATCAAAAGTTACAGCGATTTATATGAAGTTGTACGAAAACGCTTTATTTCGCCAAGACAGTGTGTTTCTCACTGTTACATGCATTTGAATGGGAAACTCGCCTGAAACAAAGTATAGGTTTTTATTATGTGAATAATTTTAAAATCTTAGCTCAAACGGCTGCAAAACCTGTTTGCCCAGCACGGGGATATTGAGTTCTATAAGATAAAGCCATAAACATGTGTTTCTGAGTCTTCTATCAAAAGTTACAGCGATTTATATGAAGTTGTTCAAAAGCGCTTTATTTCGCCAAGACAATGCGTTTCTCACTGTTACATGCATTTGAATGGGAAACTCGCCCGAGACAAAGTATAGGTTTTCATTATGTGAATAATTTTAAAATCTTAGCTCAAACGGCTGCAAAACCTGTTTGCCCAGCACGGGGATATTGAGTTCTATAAGATAAAGCCATAAACATGTGTTTCTGAGTCTTCTATCAAAAGTTACAGCGATTTATATGAAGTTGTACGAAAACGCTTTATTTCGCCAAGACAATGCGTTTCTCACTGTTACATGCATTTGAATGGGAAACTCGCCCGAGACAAAGTATAGGTTTTCATTATGTGAATAATTTTAAAATCTTAGCTCAAACGGCTGCAAAACCTGTTTGCCCAGCACGGGGATATTGAGTTCTATAAGATAAAGCCATAAACATGTGTTTCTGAGTCTTCTATCAAAAGTTACAGCGATTTATATGAAGTTGTACGAAAACGCTTTATTTCGCCAAACAGTGTGTTTCTCACTGTTACATGCATTTGAATGGGAAACTCGCCTGAAACAAAGTATAGGTTTTTATTATGTGAATAATTTTAAAATCTTAGCTCAAACGGCTGCAAAACCTGTTTGCCCAGCACGGGGATATTGAGTTCTATAAGATAAAGCCATAAACATGTGTTTCTGAGTCTTCTATCAAAAGTTACAGCGATTTATATGAAGTTGTACGAAAACGCTTTATTTCGCCAAGACAGTGTGTTTCTCACTGTTACATGCATTTGAATGGGAAACTCGCCCGAGACAAAGTATAGGTTTTCATTATGTGAATAATTTTAAAATCTTAGCTCAAACGGCTGCAAAACCTGTTTGCCCAGCACGGGGATATTGAGTTCTATAAGATAAAGCCATAAACATGTGTTTCTGAGTCTTCTATCAAAGGTTACAGCGATTTATATGAAGTTGTTCAAAAGCGCTTTATTTCGCCAAGACAATTCGTTTCTCACTGTTACATGCATTTGAATGGGAAACTCGCCTGAAACAAAGTATAGGTTTTCATTATGTGAATAATTTTAAAATCTTAGCTCAAACGGCTGCAAAACCTGTTTGCCCAGCACGGGGATATTGAGTTCTATAAGATAAAGCCATAAACATGTGTTTCTGAGTCTTCTATCAAAAGTTACAGCGATTTATATGAAGTTGTTCAAAAGCGCTTTATTTCGCCAAGACAGTGTGTTTCTCACTGTTACATGCATTTGAATGGGAAACTCGCCTGAAACAAAGTATAGGTTTTCATTATGTGAATAATTTTAAAATCTTAGCTCAAACGGCTGCAAAACCTGTTTGCCCAGCACGGGGATATTGAGTTCTATAAGATAAAGCCATAAACATGTTTGTCTGAGTCTTCTATCAAAAGTTACAGCGATTTATATGAAGTTGTACGAAAACGCTTTATTTCGCCAAGACAATGCGTTTCTCACTGTTACATGCATTTGAATGGGAAACTCGCCCGAGACAAAGTATAGGTTTTCATTATGTGAATAATTTTAAAATCTTAGCTCAAACGGCTGCAAAACCTGTTTGCCCAGCACGGGGATATTGAGTTCTATAAGATAAAGCCATAAACATGTGTTTCTGAGTCTTCTATCAAAAGTTACAGCGATTTATATGAAGTTGTTCAAAAGCGCTTTATTTCGCCAAGACAATGCGTTTCTCACTGTTACATGCATTTGAATGGGAAACTCGCCTGAAACAAAGTATAGGTTTTCATTATGTGAATAATTTTAAAATCTTAGCTCAAACGGCTGCAAAACCTGTTTGCCCAGCACGGGGATATTGAGTTCTATAAGATAAAGCCATAAACATGTTTGTCTGAGTCTTCTATCAAAAGTTACAGCGATTTATATGAAGTTGTACGAAAACGCTTTCTTTCGCCAAGACAGTGTGTTTCTCACTGTTACATGCATTTGAATGGGAAACTCGCCCGAGACAAAGTATAGGTTTTCATTATGTGAATAATTTTAAAATCTTAGCTCAAACGGCTGCAAAACCTGTTTGCCCAGCACGGGGATATTGAGTTCTATAAGATAAAGCCATAAACATGTGTTTCTGAGTCTTCTATCAAAGGTTACAGCGATTTATATGAAGTTGTTCAAAAGCGCTTTATTTCGCCAAGACAATGCGTTTCTCACTGTTACATGCATTTGAATGGGAAACTCGCCTGAAACAAAGTATAGGTTTTCATTATGTGAATAATTTTAAAATCTTAGCTCAAACGGCTGCAAAACCTGTTTGCCCAGCACGGGGATATTGAGTTCTATAAGATAAAGCCATAAACATGTTTGTCTGAGTCTTCTATCAAAAGTTACAGCGATTTATATGAAGTTGTACGAAAATGCTTTCTTTCGCCAAGACAGTGTGTTTCTCACTGTTACATGCATTTGAATGGGAAACTCGCCCGAGACAAAGTATAGGTTTTCATTATGTGAATAATTTTAAAATCTTAGCTCAAACGGCTGCAAAACCTGTTTGCCCAGCACGGGGATATTGAGTTCTATAAGATAAAGCCATAAACATGTGTTTCTGAGTCTTCTATCAAAAGTTACAGCGATTTATATGAAGTTGTTCAAAAGCGCTTTATTTCGCCAAGACAGTGTGTTTCTCACTGTTACATGCATTTGAATGGGAAACTCGCCTGAAACAAAGTATAGGTTTTCATTATGTGAATAATTTTAAAATCTTAGCTCAAACGGCTGCAAAACCTGTTTGCCCAGCACGGGGATATTGAGTTCTATAAGATAAAGCCATAAACATGTTTGTCTGAGTCTTCTATCAAAAGTTACAGCGATTTATATGAAGTTGTACGAAAACGCTTTATTTCGCCAAGACAATGCGTTTCTCACTGTTACATGCATTTGAATGGGAAACTCGCCCGAGACAAAGTATAGGTTTTCATTATGTGAATAATTTTAAAATCTTAGCTCAAACGGCTGCAAAACCTGTTTGCCCAGCACGGGGATATTGAGTTCTATAAGATAAAGCCATAAACATGTGTTTCTGAGTCTTCTATCAAAAGTTACAGCGATTTATATGAAGTTGTTCAAAAGCGCTTTATTTCGCCAAGACAATGCGTTTCTCACTGTTACATGCATTTGAATGGGAAACTCGCCTGAAACAAAGTATAGGTTTTCATTATGTGAATAATTTTAAAATCTTAGCTCAAACGGCTGCAAAACCTGTTTGCCCAGCACGGGGATATTGAGTTCTATAAGATAAAGCCATAAACATGTTTGTCTGAGTCTTCTATCAAAAGTTACAGCGATTTATATGAAGTTGTACGAAAACGCTTTCTTTCGCCAAGACAGTGTGTTTCTCACTGTTACATGCATTTGAATGGGAAACTCGCCCGAGACAAAGTATAGGTTTTCATTATGTGAATAATTTTAAAATCTTAGCTCAAACGGCTGCAAAACCTGTTTGCCCAGCACGGGGATATTGAGTTCTATAAGATAAAGCCATAAACATGTGTTTCTGAGTCTTCTATCAAAAGTTACAGCGATTTATATGAAGTTGTACGAAAACGCTTTATTTCGCCAAGACAGTGTGTTTCTCACTGTTACATGCATTTGAATGGGAAACTCGCCCGAGACAAAGTATAGGTTTTCATTATGTGAATAATTTTAAAATCTTAGCTCAAACGGCTGCAAAACCTGTTTGCCCAGCACGGGGATATTGAGTTCTATAAGATAAAGCCATAAACATGTTTGTCTGAGTCTTCTATCAAAAGTTACAGCGATTTATATGAAGTTGTTCAAAAGCGCTTTATTTCGCCAAGACAGTGTGTTTCTCACTGTTACATGCATTTGAATGGGAAACTCGCCTGAAACAAAGTATAGGTTTTCATTATGTGAATAATTTTAAAATCTTAGCTCAAACGGCTGCAAAACCTGTTTGCCCAGCACGGGGATATTGAGTTCTATAAGATAAAGCCATAAACATGTTTGTCTGAGTCTTCTATCAAAAGTTACAGCGATTTATATGAAGTTGTACGAAAACGCTTTATTTCGCCAAGACAATGCGTTTCTCACTGTTACATGCATTTGAATGGGAAACTCGCCCGAGACAAAGTATAGGTTTTCATTATGTGAATAATTTTAAAATCTTAGCTCAAACGGCTGCAAAACCTGTTTGCCCAGCACGGGGATATTGAGTTCTATAAGATAAAGCCATAAACATGTGTTTCTGAGTCTTCTATCAAAAGTTACAGCGATTTATATGAAGTTGTTCAAAAGCGCTTTATTTCGCCAAGACAATGCGTTTCTCACTGTTACATGCATTTGAATGGGAAACTCGCCTGAAACAAAGTATAGGTTTTCATTATGTGAATAATTTTAAAATCTTAGCTCAAACGGCTGCAAAACCTGTTTGCCCAGCACGGGGATATTGAGTTCTATAAGATAAAGCCATAAACATGTTTGTCTGAGTCTTCTATCAAAAGTTACAGCGATTTATATGAAGTTGTACGAAAACGCTTTCTTTCGCCAAGACAGTGTGTTTCTCACTGTTACATGCATTTGAATGGGAAACTCGCCCGAGACAAAGTATAGGTTTTCATTATGTGAATAATTTTAAAATCTTAGCTCAAACGGCTGCAAAACCTGTTTGCCCAGCACGGGGATATTGAGTTCTATAAGATAAAGCCATAAACATGTGTTTCTGAGTCTTCTATCAAAAGTTACAGCGATTTATATGAAGTTGTACGAAAACGCTTTATTTCGCCAAGACAGTGTGTTTCTCACTGTTACATGCATTTGAATGGGAAACTCGCCCGAGACAAAGTATAGGTTTTCATTATGTGAATAATTTTAAAATCTTAGCTCAAACGGCTGCAAAACCTGTTTGCCCAGCACGGGGATATTGAGTTCTATAAGATAAAGCCATAAACATGTTTGTCTGAGTCTTCTATCAAAAGTTACAGCGATTTATATGAAGTTGTACGAAAACGCTTTATTTCGCCAAGACAATGCGTTTCTCACTGTTACATGCATTTGAATGGGAAACTCGCCTGAAACAAAGTATAGGTTTTCATTATGTGAATAATTTTAAAATCTTAGCTCAAACGGCTGCAAAACCTGTTTGCCCAGCACGGGGATATTGAGTTCTATAAGATAAAGCCATAAACATGTGTTTCTGAGTCTTCTATCAAAAGTTACAGCGATTTATATGAAGTTGTACGAAAACGCTTTATTTCGCCAAGACAGTGTGTTTCTCACTGTTACATGCATTTGAATGGGAAACTCGCCTGAAACAAAGTATAGGTTTTCATTATGTGAATAATTTTAAAATCTTAGCTCAAACGGCTGCAAAACCTGTTTGCCCAGCACGGGGATATTGAGTTCTATAAGATAAAGCCATAAACATGTGTTTCTGAGTCTTCTATCAAAAGTTACAGCGATTTATATGAAGTTGTTCAAAAGCGCTTTATTTCGCCAAGACAATGCGTTTCTCACTGTTACATGCATTTGAATGGGAAACTCGCCCGAGACAAAGTATAGGTTTTCATTATGTGAATAATTTTAAAATCTTAGCTCAAACGGCTGCAAAACCTGTTTGCCCAGCACGGGGATATTGAGTTCTATAAGATAAAGCCATAAACATGTTTGTCTGAGTGTTCTATCAAAAGTGACAGCGATTTATATGAAGTTGTACGAAAACGCTTTATTTTGCCAAGACAGTGTGTTTCTCACTGTTACATGCATTTGAATGGGAAACTCGCCCGAGACAAAGTATAGGTTTTCATTATGTGAATAATTTTAAAATCTTAGCTCAAACGGCTGCAAAACCTGTTTGCCCAGCACGGGGATATTGAGTTCTATAAGATAAAGCCATAAACATGTGTTTCTGAGTCTTCTATCAAAAGTTACAGCGATTTATATGAAGTTGTTCAAAAGCGCTTTATTTCGCCAAGACAATGCGTTTCTCACTGTTACATGCATTTGAATGGGAAACTCGCCCGAGACAAAGTATAGGTTTTCATTATGTGAATAATTTTAAAATCTTAGCTCAAACGGCTGCAAAACCTGTTTGCCCAGCACGGGGATATTGAGTTCTATAAGATAAAGCCATAAACATGTTTGTCTGAGTGTTCTATCAAAAGTGACAGCGATTTATATGAAGTTGTACGAAAACGCTTTATTTTGCCAAGACAGTGTGTTTCTCACTGTTACATGCATTTGAATGGGAAACTCGCCCGAGACAAAGTATAGGTTTTCATTATGTGAATAATTTTAAAATCTTAGCTCAAACGGCTGCAAAACCTGTTTGCCCAGCACGGGGATATTGAGTTCTATAAGATAAAGCCATAAACATGTTTGTCTGAGTCTTCTATCAAAAGTTACAGCGATTTATATGAAGTTGTACGAAAACGCTTTATTTCGCCAAGACAGTGTGTTTCTCACTGTTACATGCATTTGAATGGGAAACTCGCCCGAGACAAAGTATAGGTTTTCATTATGTGAATAATTTTAAAATCTTAGCTCAAACGGCTGCAAAACCTGTTTGCCCAGCACGGGGATATTGAGTTCTATAAGATAAAGCCATAAACATGTGTTTCTGAGTCTTCTATCAAAAGTTATAGCGATTTATATGAAGTTGTTCAAAAGCGCTTTATTTCGCCAAGACAATGCGTTTCTCACTGTTACATGCATTTGAATGGGAAACTCGCCTGAAACAAAGTATAGGTTTTCATTATGTGAATAATTTTAAAATCTTAGCTCAAACGGCTGCAAAACCTGTTTGCCCAGCACGGGGATATTGAGTTCTATAAGATAAAGCCATAAACATGTTTGTCTGAGTGTTCTATCAAAAGTGACAGCGATTTATATGAAGTTGTACGAAAATGCTTTCTTTCGCCAAGACAGTGTGTTTCTCACTGTTACATGCATTTGAATGGGAAACTCGCCCGAGACAAAGTATAGGTTTTCATTATGTGAATAATTTTAAAATCTTAGCTCAAACGGCTGCAAAACCTGTTTGCCCAGCACGGGGATATTGAGTTCTATAAGATAAAGCCATAAACATGTTTGTCTGAGTCTTCTATCAAAAGTGACAGCGATTTATATGAAGTTGTACGAAAACGCTTTATTTTGCCAAGACAGTGTGTTTCTCACTGTTACATGCATTTGAATGGGAAACTCGCCCGAGACAAAGTATAGGTTTTCATTATGTGAATAATTTTAAAATCTTAGCTCAAACGGCTGCAAAACCTGTTTGCCCAGCACGGGGATATTGAGTTCTATAAGATAAAGCCATAAACATGTTTGTCTGAGTCTTCTATCAAAAGTTACAGCGATTTATATGAAGTTGTACGAAAACGCTTTATTTCGCCAAGACAGTGTGTTTCTCACTGTTACATGCATTTGAATGGGAAACTCGCCCGAGACAAAGTATAGGTTTTCATTATGTGAATAATTTTAAAATCTTAGCTCAAACGGCTGCAAAACCTGTTTGCCCAGCACGGGGATATTGAGTTCTATAAGATAAAGCCATAAACATGTGTTTCTGAGTCTTCTATCAAAAGTTATAGCGATTTATATGAAGTTGTTCAAAAGCGCTTTATTTCGCCAAGACAATGCGTTTCTCACTGTTACATGCATTTGAATGGGAAACTCGCCTGAAACAAAGTATAGGTTTTCATTATGTGAATAATTTTAAAATCTTAGCTCAAACGGCTGCAAAACCTGTTTGCCCAGCACGGGGATATTGAGTTCTATAAGATAAAGCCATAAACATGTGTTTCTGAGTCTTCTATCAAAAGTTACAGCGATTTATATGAAGTTGTTCAAAAGCGCTTTATTTCGCCAAGACAATGCGTTTCTCACTGTTACATGCATTTGAATGGGAAACTCGCCCGAGACAAAGTATAGGTTTTCATTATGTGAATAATTTTAAAATCTTAGCTCAAACGGCTGCAAAACCTGTTTGCCCAGCACGGGGATATTGAGTTCTATAAGATAAAGCCATAAACATGTTTGTCTGAGTGTTCTATCAAAAGTGACAGCGATTTATATGAAGTTGTACGAAAACGCTTTATTTTGCCAAGACAGTGTGTTTCTCACTGTTACATGCATTTGAATGGGAAACTCGCCCGAGACAAAGTATAGGTTTTCATTATGTGAATAATTTTAAAATCTTAGCTCAAACGGCTGCAAAACCTGTTTGCCCAGCACGGGGATATTGAGTTCTATAAGATAAAGCCATAAACATGTTTGTCTGAGTCTTCTATCAAAAGTTACAGCGATTTATATGAAGTTGTACGAAAACGCTTTATTTCGCCAAGACAATGCGTTTCTCACTGTTACATGCATTTGAATGGGAAACTCGCCCGAGACAAAGTATAGGTTTTCATTATGTGAATAATTTTAAAATCTTAGCTCAAACGGCTGCAAAACCTGTTTGCCCAGCACGGGGATATTGAGTTCTATAAGATAAAGCCATAAACATGTGTTTCTGAGTCTTCTATCAAAAGTTATAGCGATTTATATGAAGTTGTTCAAAAGCGCTTTATTTCGCCAAGACAATGCGTTTCTCACTGTTACATGCATTTGAATGGGAAACTCGCCTGAAACAAAGTATAGGTTTTCATTATGTGAATAATTTTAAAATCTTAGCTCAAACGGCTGCAAAACCTGTTTGCCCAGCACGGGGATATTGAGTTCTATAAGATAAAGCCATAAACATGTGTTTCTGAGTCTTCTATCAAAAGTTACAGCGATTTATATGAAGTTGTTCAAAAGCGCTTTATTTCGCCAAGACAATGCGTTTCTCACTGTTACATGCATTTGAATGGGAAACTCGCCCGAGACAAAGTATAGGTTTTCATTATGTGAATAATTTTAAAATCTTAGCTCAAACGGCTGCAAAACCTGTTTGCCCAGCACGGGGATATTGAGTTCTATAAGATAAAGCCATAAACATGTTTGTCTGAGTCTTCTATCAAAAGTTACAGCGATTTATATGAAGTTGTACGAAAATGCTTTCTTTCGCCAAGACAGTGTGTTTCTCACTGTTACATGCATTTGAATGGGAAACTCGCCCGAGACAAAGTATAGGTTTTCATTATGTGAATAATTTTAAAATCTTAGCTCAAACGGCTGCAAAACCTGTTTGCCCAGCACGGGGATATTGAGTTCTATAAGATAAAGCCATAAACATGTGTTTCTGAGTCTTCTATCAAAAGTTACAGCGATTTATATGAAGTTGTACGAAAACGCTTTATTTCGCCAAGACAGTGTGTTTCTCACTGTTACATGCATTTGAATGGGAAACTCGCCCGAGACAAAGTATAGGTTTTCATTATGTGAATAATTTTAAAATCTTAGCTCAAACGGCTGCAAAACCTGTTTGCCCAGCACGGGGATATTGAGTTCTATAAGATAAAGCCATAAACATGTTTGTCTGAGTCTTCTATCAAAAGTTACAGCGATTTATATGAAGTTGTACGAAAACGCTTTATTTCGCCAAGACAATGCGTTTCTCACTGTTACATGCATTTGAATGGGAAACTCGCCTGAAACAAAGTATAGGTTTTCATTATGTGAATAATTTTAAAATCTTAGCTCAAACGGCTGCAAAACCTGTTTGCCCAGCACGGGGATATTGAGTTCTATAAGATAAAGCCATAAACATGTTTGTCTGAGTCTTCTATCAAAAGTTACAGCGATTTATATGAAGTTGTACGAAAATGCTTTCTTTCGCCAAGACAGTGTGTTTCTCACTGTTACATGCATTTGAATGGGAAACTCGCCCGAGACAAAGTATAGGTTTTCATTATGTGAATAATTTTAAAATCTTAGCTCAAACGGCTGCAAAACCTGTTTGCCCAGCACGGGGATATTGAGTTCTATAAGATAAAGCCATAAACATGTTTGTCTGAGTCTTCTATCAAAAGTTACAGCGATTTATATGAAGTTGTACGAAAACGCTTTATTTCGCCAAGACAATGCGTTTCTCACTGTTACATGCATTTGAATGGGAAACTCGCCTGAAACAAAGTATAGGTTTTCATTATGTGAATAATTTTAAAATCTTAGCTCAAACGGCTGCAAAACCTGTTTGCCCAGCACGGGGATATTGAGTTCTATAAGATAAAGCCATAAACATGTTTGTCTGAGTCTTCTATCAAAAGTTACAGCGATTTATATGAAGTTGTACGAAAATGCTTTCTTTCGCCAAGACAGTGTGTTTCTCACTGTTACATGCATTTGAATGGGAAACTCGCCCGAGACAAAGTATAGGTTTTCATTATGTGAATAATTTTAAAATCTTAGCTCAAACGGCTGCAACCTGTTTGCCCAGCACGGGGATATTGAGTTCTATAAGATAAAGCCATAAACATGTGTTTCTGAGTCTTCTATCAAAAGTTACAGCGATTTATATGAAGTTGTACGAAAACGCTTTATTTCGCCAAGACAGTGTGTTTCTCACTGTTACATGCATTTGAATGGGAAACTCGCCCGAGACAAAGTATAGGTTTTCATTATGTGAATAATTTTAAAATCTTAGCTCAAACGGCTGCAAAACCTGTTTGCCCAGCACGGGGATATTGAGTTCTATAAGATAAAGCCATAAACATGTTTGTCTGAGTCTTCTATCAAAAGTTACAGCGATTTATATGAAGTTGTACGAAAACGCTTTATTTCGCCAAGACAATGCGTTTCTCACTGTTACATGCATTTGAATGGGAAACTCGCCCGAGACAAAGTATAGGTTTTCATTATGTGAATAATTTTAAAATCTTAGCTCAAACGGCTGCAAAACCTGTTTGCCCAGCACGGGGATATTGAGTTCTATAAGATAAAGCCATAAACATGTGTTTCTGAGTCTTCTATCAAAAGTTACAGCGATTTATATGAAGTTGTACGAAAACGCTTTATTTCGCCAAGACAGTGTGTTTCTCACTGTTACATGCATTTGAATGGGAAACTCGCCCGAGACAAAGTATAGGTTTTCATTATGTGAATAATTTTAAAATCTTAGCTCAAACGGCTGCAAAACCTGTTTGCCCAGCACGGGGATATTGAGTTCTATAAGATAAAGCCATAAACATGTTTGTCTGAGTCTTCTATCAAAAGTTACAGCGATTTATATGAAGTTGTACGAAAACGCTTTATTTCGCCAAGACAATGCGTTTCTCACTGTTACATGCATTTGAATGGGAAACTCGCCTGAAACAAAGTATAGGTTTTCATTATGTGAATAATTTTAAAATCTTAGCTCAAACGGCTGCAAAACCTGTTTGCCCAGCACGGGGATATTGAGTTCTATAAGATAAAGCCATAAACATGTTTGTCTGAGTCTTCTATCAAAAGTTACAGCGATTTATATGAAGTTGTACGAAAATGCTTTCTTTCGCCAAGACAGTGTGTTTCTCACTGTTACATGCATTTGAATGGGAAACTCGCCCGAGACAAAGTATAGGTTTTCATTATGTGAATAATTTTAAAATCTTAGCTCAAACGGCTGCAACCTGTTTGCCCAGCACGGGGATATTGAGTTCTATAAGATAAAGCCATAAACATGTGTTTCTGAGTCTTCTATCAAAAGTTACAGCGATTTATATGAAGTTGTACGAAAACGCTTTATTTCGCCAAGACAGTGTGTTTCTCACTGTTACATGCATTTGAATGGGAAACTCGCCCGAGACAAAGTATAGGTTTTCATTATGTGAATAATTTTAAAATCTTAGCTCAAACGGCTGCAAAACCTGTTTGCCCAGCACGGGGATATTGAGTTCTATAAGATAAAGCCATAAACATGTTTGTCTGAGTCTTCTATCAAAAGTTACAGCGATTTATATGAAGTTGTACGAAAACGCTTTATTTCGCCAAGACAATGCGTTTCTCACTGTTACATGCATTTGAATGGGAAACTCGCCCGAGACAAAGTATAGGTTTTCATTATGTGAATAATTTTAAAATCTTAGCTCAAACGGCTGCAAAACCTGTTTGCCCAGCACGGGGATATTGAGTTCTATAAGATAAAGCCATAAACATGTTTGTCTGAGTCTTCTATCAAAAGTTACAGCGATTTATATGAAGTTGTACGAAAACGCTTTATTTCGCCAAGACAATGCGTTTCTCACTGTTACATGCATTTGAATGGGAAACTCGCCTGAAACAAAGTATAGGTTTTCATTATGTGAATAATTTTAAAATCTTAGCTCAAACGGCTGCAAAACCTGTTTGCCCAGCACGGGGATATTGAGTTCTATAAGATAAAGCCATAAACATGTGTTTCTGAGTCTTCTATCAAAAGTTACAGCGATTTATATGAAGTTGTACGAAAACGCTTTATTTCGCCAAGACAGTGTGTTTCTCACTGTTACATGCATTTGAATGGGAAACTCGCCCGAGACAAAGTATAGGTTTTCATTATGTGAATAATTTTAAAATCTTAGCTCAAACGGCTGCAAAACCTGTTTGCCCAGCACGGGGATATTGAGTTCTATAAGATAAAGCCATAAACATGTGTTTCTGAGTCTTCTATCAAAAGTTACAGCGATTTATATGAAGTTGTACGAAAACGCTTTATTTCGCCAAGACAGTGTGTTTCTCACTGTTACATGCATTTGAATGGGAAACTCGCCTGAAACAAAGTATAGGTTTTCATTATGTGAATAATTTTAAAATCTTAGCTCAAACGGCTGCAAAACCTGTTTGCCCAGCACGGGGATATTGAGTTCTATAAGATAAAGCCATAAACATGTGTTTCTGAGTCTTCTATCAAAGGTTACAGCGATTTATATGAAGTTGTTCAAAAGCGCTTTATTTCGCCAAGACAATGCGTTTCTCACTGTTACATGCATTTGAATGGGAAACTCGCCTGAAACAAAGTATAGGTTTTCATTATGTGAATAATTTTAAAATCTTAGCTCAAACGGCTGCAAAACCTGTTTGCCCAGCACGGGGATATTGAGTTCTATAAGATAAAGCCATAAACATGTTTGTCTGAGTCTTCTATCAAAAGTTACAGCGATTTATATGAAGTTGTACGAAAATGCTTTCTTTCGCCAAGACAGTGTGTTTCTCACTGTTACATGCATTTGAATGGGAAACTCGCCCGAGACAAAGTATAGGTTTTCATTATGTGAATAATTTTAAAATCTTAGCTCAAACGGCTGCAAAACCTGTTTGCCCAGCACGGGGATATTGAGTTCTATAAGATAAAGCCATAAACATGTGTTTCTGAGTCTTCTATCAAAAGTTACAGCGATTTATATGAAGTTGTACGAAAACGCTTTCTTTCGCCAAGACAATGCGTTTCTCACTGTTACATGCATCTGAATGGGAAACTCGCCTGAAACAAAGTATAGGTTTTCATTATGTGAATAATTTTAAAATCTTAGCTCAAACGGCTGCAAAACCTGTTTGCCCAGCACGGGGATATTGAGTTCTATAAGATAAAGCCATAAACATGTGTTTCTGAGTCTTCTATCAAAAGTTACAGCGATTTATATGAAGTTGTACGAAAACGCTTTATTTCGCCAAGACAGTGTGTTTCTCACTGTTACATGCATTTGAATGGGAAACTCGCCCGAGACAAAGTATAGGTTTTCATTATGTGAATAATTTTAAAATCTTAGCTCAAACGGCTGCAAAACCTGTTTGCCCAGCACGGGGATATTGAGTTCTATAAGATAAAGCCATAAACATGTGTTTCTGAGTCTTCTATCAAAGGTTACAGCGATTTATATGAAGTTGTTCAAAAGCGCTTTATTTCGCCAAGACAATGCGTTTCTCACTGTTACATGCATTTGAATGGGAAACTCGCCTGAAACAAAGTATAGGTTTTCATTATGTGAATAATTTTAAAATCTTAGCTCAAACGGCTGCAAAACCTGTTTGCCCAGCACGGGGATATTGAGTTCTATAAGATAAAGCCATAAACATGTTTGTCTGAGTCTTCTATCAAAAGTTACAGCGATTTATATGAAGTTGTACGAAAATGCTTTCTTTCGCCAAGACAGTGTGTTTCTCACTGTTACATGCATTTGAATGGGAAACTCGCCCGAGACAAAGTATAGGTTTTCATTATGTGAATAATTTTAAAATCTTAGCTCAAACGGCTGCAAAACCTGTTTGCCCAGCACGGGGATATTGAGTTCTATAAGATAAAGCCATAAACATGTTTGTCTGAGTCTTCTATCAAAAGTTACAGCGATTTATATGAAGTTGTACGAAAACGCTTTATTTCGCCAAGACAATGCGTTTCTCACTGTTACATGCATTTGAATGGGAAACTCGCCCGAGACAAAGTATAGGTTTTCATTATGTGAATAATTTTAAAATCTTAGCTCAAACGGCTGCAAAACCTGTTTGCCCAGCACGGGGATATTGAGTTCTATAAGATAAAGCCATAAACATGTGTTTCTGAGTCTTCTATCAAAAGTTACAGCGATTTATATGAAGTTGTTCAAAAGCGCTTTATTTCGCCAAGACAGTGTGTTTCTCACTGTTACATGCATTTGAATGGGAAACTCGCCTGAAACAAAGTATAGGTTTTCATTATGTGAATAATTTTAAAATCTTAGCTCAAACGGCTGCAAAACCTGTTTGCCCAGCACGGGGATATTGAGTTCTATAAGATAAAGCCATAAACATGTTTGTCTGAGTCTTCTATCAAAAGTTACAGCGATTTATATGAAGTTGTACGAAAACGCTTTATTTCGCCAAGACAATGCGTTTCTCACTGTTACATGCATTTGAATGGGAAACTCGCCCGAAACAAAGTATAGGTTTTCATTATGTGAATAATTTTAAAATCTTAGCTCAAACGGCTGCAAAACCTGTTTGCCCAGCACGGGGATATTGAGTTCTATAAGATAAAGCCATAAACATGTTTGTCTGAGTCTTCTATCAAAAGTTACAGCGATTTATATGAAGTTGTACAAAAATGCTTTCTTTCGCCAAGACAATGCGTTTCTCACTGTTACATGCATCTGAATGGGAAACTCGCCTGAAACAAAGTATAGGTTTTCATTATGTGAATAATTTTAAAATCTTAGCTCAAACGGCTGCAAAACCTGTTTGCCCAGCACGGGGATATTGAGTTCTATAAGATAAAGCCATAAACATGTGTTTCTGAGTCTTCTATCAAAAGTTACAGCGATTTATATGAAGTTGTTCAAAAGCGCTTTATTTCGCCAAGACAGTGTGTTTCTCACTGTTACATGCATTTGAATGGGAAACTCGCCTGAAACAAAGTATAGGTTTTCATTATGTGAATAATTTTAAAATCTTAGCTCAAACGGCTGCAAAACCTGTTTGCCCAGCACGGGGATATTGAGTTCTATAAGATAAAGCCATAAACATGTGTTTCTGAGTCTTCTATCAAAAGTTACAGCGATTTATATGAAGTTGTACGAAAACGCTTTATTTCGCCAAGACAGTGTGTTTCTCACTGTTACATGCATTTGAATGGGAAACTCGCCTGAAACAAAGTATAGGTTTTCATTATGTGAATAATTTTAAAATCTTAGCTCAAACGGCTGCAAAACCTGTTTGCCCAGCACGGGGATATTGAGTTCTATAAGATAAAGCCATAAACATGTTTGTCTGAGTCTTCTATCAAAAGTTACAGCGATTTATATGAAGTTGTACGAAAACGCTTTATTTCGCCAAGACAATGCGTTTCTCACTGTTACATGCATTTGAATGGGAAACTCGCCCGAGACAAAGTATAGGTTTTCATTATGTGAATAATTTTAAAATCTTAGCTCAAACGGCTGCAAAACCTGTTTGCCCAGCACGGGGATATTGAGTTCTATAAGATAAAGCCATAAACATGTGTTTCTGAGTCTTCTATCAAAAGTTACAGCGATTTATATGAAGTTGTTCAAAAGCGCTTTATTTCGCCAAGACAGTGTGTTTCTCACTGTTACATGCATTTGAATGGGAAACTCGCCTGAAACAAAGTATAGGTTTTCATTATGTGAATAATTTTAAAATCTTAGCTCAAACGGCTGCAAAACCTGTTTGCCCAGCACGGGGATATTGAGTTCTATAAGATAAAGCCATAAACATGTTTGTCTGAGTCTTCTATCAAAAGTTACAGCGATTTATATGAAGTTGTACGAAAACGCTTTATTTCGCCAAGACAATGCGTTTCTCACTGTTACATGCATTTGAATGGGAAACTCGCCCGAAACAAAGTATAGGTTTTCATTATGTGAATAATTTTAAAATCTTAGCTCAAACGGCTGCAAAACCTGTTTGCCCAGCACGGGGATATTGAGTTCTATAAGATAAAGCCATAAACATGTTTGTCTGAGTCTTCTATCAAAAGTTACAGCGATTTATATGAAGTTGTACGAAAACGCTTTATTTCGCCAAGACAATGCGTTTCTCACTGTTACATGCATTTGAATGGGAAACTCGCCCGAGACAAAGTATAGGTTTTCATTATGTGAATAATTTTAAAATCTTAGCTCAAACGGCTGCAAAACCTGTTTGCCCAGCACGGGGATATTGAGTTCTATAAGATAAAGCCATAAACATGTGTTTCTGAGTCTTCTATCAAAAGTTACAGCGATTTATATGAAGTTGTTCAAAAGCGCTTTATTTCGCCAAGACAGTGTGTTTCTCACTGTTACATGCATTTGAATGGGAAACTCGCCTGAAACAAAGTATAGGTTTTCATTATGTGAATAATTTTAAAATCTTAGCTCAAACGGCTGCAAAACCTGTTTGCCCAGCACGGGGATATTGAGTTCTATAAGATAAAGCCATAAACATGTTTGTCTGAGTCTTCTATCAAAAGTTACAGCGATTTATATGAAGTTGTACGAAAACGCTTTATTTCGCCAAGACAATGCGTTTCTCACTGTTACATGCATTTGAATGGGAAACTCGCCCGAAACAAAGTATAGGTTTTCATTATGTGAATAATTTTAAAATCTTAGCTCAAACGGCTGCAAAACCTGTTTGCCCAGCACGGGGATATTGAGTTCTATAAGATAAAGCCATAAACATGTTTGTCTGAGTCTTCTATCAAAAGTTACAGCGATTTATATGAAGTTGTACAAAAATGCTTTCTTTCGCCAAGACAATGCGTTTCTCACTGTTACATGCATCTGAATGGGAAACTCGCCTGAAACAAAGTATAGGTTTTCATTATGTGAATAATTTTAAAATCTTAGCTCAAACGGCTGCAAAACCTGTTTGCCCAGCACGGGGATATTGAGTTCTATAAGATAAAGCCATAAACATGTGTTTCTGAGTCTTCTATCAAAAGTTACAGCGATTTATATGAAGTTGTACGAAAACGCTTTATTTCGCCAAGACAGTGTGTTTCTCACTGTTACATGCATTTGAATGGGAAACTCGCCTGAAACAAAGTATAGGTTTTCATTATGTGAATAATTTTAAAATCTTAGCTCAAACGGCTGCAAAACCTGTTTGCCCAGCACGGGGATATTGAGTTCTATAAGATAAAGCCATAAACATGTTTGTCTGAGTCTTCTATCAAAAGTTACAGCGATTTATATGAAGTTGTACGAAAACGCTTTCTTTCGCCAAGACAGTGTGTTTCTCACTGTTACATGCATTTGAATGGGAAACTCGCCCGAGACAAAGTATAGGTTTTCATTATGTGAATAATTTTAAAATCTTAGCTCAAACGGCTGCAAAACCTGTTTGCCCAGCACGGGGATATTGAGTTCTATAAGATAAAGCCATAAACATGTTTGTCTGAGTCTTCTATCAAAAGTTACAGCGATTTATATGAAGTTGTACGAAAACGCTTTATTTCGCCAAGACAATGCGTTTCTCACTGTTACATGCATTTGAATGGGAAACTCGCCCGAGACAAAGTATAGGTTTTCATTATGTGAATAATTTTAAAATCTTAGCTCAAACGGCTGCAAAACCTGTTTGCCCAGCACGGGGATATTGAGTTCTATAAGATAAAGCCATAAACATGTGTTTCTGAGTCTTCTATCAAAAGTTACAGCGATTTATATGAAGTTGTTCAAAAGCGCTTTATTTCGCCAAGACAATGCGTTTCTCACTGTTACATGCATTTGAATGGGAAACTCGCCTGAAACAAAGTATAGGTTTTCATTATGTGAATAATTTTAAAATCTTAGCTCAAACGGCTGCAAAACCTGTTTGCCCAGCACGGGGATATTGAGTTCTATAAGATAAAGCCATAAACATGTGTTTCTGAGTCTTCTATCAAAAGTTACAGCGATTTATATGAAGTTGTACGAAAACGCTTTCTTTCGCCAAGACAGTGTGTTTCTCACTGTTACATGCATTTGAATGGGAAACTCGCCCGAGACAAAGTATAGGTTTTCATTATGTGAATAATTTTAAAATCTTAGCTCAAACGGCTGCAAAACCTGTTTGCCCAGCACGGGGATATTGAGTTCTATAAGATAAAGCCATAAACATGTTTGTCTGAGTCTTCTATCAAAAGTTACAGCGATTTATATGAAGTTGTACGAAAACGCTTTATTTCGCCAAGACAATGCGTTTCTCACTGTTACATGCATTTGAATGGGAAACTCGCCCGAGACAAAGTATAGGTTTTCATTATGTGAATAATTTTAAAATCTTAGCTCAAACGGCTGCAAAACCTGTTTGCCCAGCACGGGGATATTGAGTTCTATAAGATAAAGCCATAAACATGTTTGTCTGAGTCTTCTATCAAAAGTTACAGCGATTTATATGAAGTTGTACGAAAACGCTTTATTTCGCCAAGACAATGCGTTTCTCACTGTTACATGCATTTGAATGGGAAACTCGCCTGAAACAAAGTATAGGTTTTCATTATGTGAATAATTTTAAAATCTTAGCTCAAACGGCTGCAAAACCTGTTTGCCCAGCACGGGGATATTGAGTTCTATAAGATAAAGCCATAAACATGTGTTTCTGAGTCTTCTATCAAAAGTTACAGCGATTTATATGAAGTTGTACGAAAACGCTTTATTTCGCCAAGACAGTGTGTTTCTCACTGTTACATGCATTTGAATGGGAAACTCGCCTGAAACAAAGTATAGGTTTTCATTATGTGAATAATTTTAAAATCTTAGCTCAAACGGCTGCAAAACCTGTTTGCCCAGCACGGGGATATTGAGTTCTATAAGATAAAGCCATAAACATGTTTGTCTGAGTGTTCTATCAAAAGTGACAGCGATTTATATGAAGTTGTACGAAAACGCTTTATTTTGCCAAGACAGTGTGTTTCTCACTGTTACATGCATTTGAATGGGAAACTCGCCCGAGACAAAGTATAGGTTTTCATTATGTGAATAATTTTAAAATCTTAGCTCAAACGGCTGCAAAACCTGTTTGCCCAGCACGGGGATATTGAGTTCTATAAGATAAAGCCATAAACATGTGTTTCTGAGTCTTCTATCAAAAGTTACAGCGATTTATATGAAGTTGTACGAAAACGCTTTATTTCGCCAAGACAGTGTGTTTCTCACTGTTACATGCATTTGAATGGGAAACTCGCCCGAGACAAAGTATAGGTTTTCATTATGTGAATAATTTTAAAATCTTAGCTCAAACGGCTGCAAAACCTGTTTGCCCAGCACGGGGATATTGAGTTCTATAAGATAAAGCCATAAACATGTTTGTCTGAGTCTTCTATCAAAAGTTACAGCGATTTATATGAAGTTGTACGAAAACGCTTTATTTCGCCAAGACAATGCGTTTCTCACTGTTACATGCATTTGAATGGGAAACTCGCCTGAAACAAAGTATAGGTTTTCATTATGTGAATAATTTTAAAATCTTAGCTCAAACGGCTGCAAAACCTGTTTGCCCAGCACGGGGATATTGAGTTCTATAAGATAAAGCCATAAACATGTTTGTCTGAGTCTTCTATCAAAAGTTACAGCGATTTATATGAAGTTGTACGAAAATGCTTTCTTTCGCCAAGACAGTGTGTTTCTCACTGTTACATGCATTTGAATGGGAAACTCGCCCGAGACAAAGTATAGGTTTTCATTATGTGAATAATTTTAAAATCTTAGCTCAAACGGCTGCAAAACCTGTTTGCCCAGCACGGGGATATTGAGTTCTATAAGATAAAGCCATAAACATGTTTGTCTGAGTGTTCTATCAAAAGTGACAGCGATTTATATGAAGTTGTACGAAAACGCTTTATTTTGCCAAGACAGTGTGTTTCTCACTGTTACATGCATTTGAATGGGAAACTCGCCCGAGACAAAGTATAGGTTTTCATTATGTGAATAATTTTAAAATCTTAGCTCAAACGGCTGCAAAACCTGTTTGCCCAGCACGGGGATATTGAGTTCTATAAGATAAAGCCATAAACATGTGTTTCTGAGTCTTCTATCAAAAGTTACAGCGATTTATATGAAGTTGTTCAAAAGCGCTTTATTTCGCCAAGACAATGCGTTTCTCACTGTTACATGCATTTGAATGGGAAACTCGCCCGAGACAAAGTATAGGTTTTCATTATGTGAATAATTTTAAAATCTTAGCTCAAACGGCTGCAAAACCTGTTTGCCCAGCACGGGGATATTGAGTTCTATAAGATAAAGCCATAAACATGTTTGTCTGAGTGTTCTATCAAAAGTGACAGCGATTTATATGAAGTTGTACGAAAACGCTTTATTTTGCCAAGACAGTGTGTTTCTCACTGTTACATGCATTTGAATGGGAAACTCGCCCGAGACAAAGTATAGGTTTTCATTATGTGAATAATTTTAAAATCTTAGCTCAAACGGCTGCAAAACCTGTTTGCCCAGCACGGGGATATTGAGTTCTATAAGATAAAGCCATAAACATGTGTTTCTGAGTCTTCTATCAAAAGTTACAGCGATTTATATGAAGTTGTACGAAAACGCTTTATTTCGCCAAGACAGTGTGTTTCTCACTGTTACATGCATTTGAATGGGAAACTCGCCTGAAACAAAGTATAGGTTTTTATTATGTGAATAATTTTAAAATCTTAGCTCAAACGGCTGCAAAACCTGTTTGCCCAGCACGGGGATATTGAGTTCTATAAGATAAAGCCATAAACATGTTTGTCTGAGTCTTCTATCAAAAGTTACAGCGATTTATATGAAGTTGTACGAAAATGCTTTCTTTCGCCAAGACAGTGTGTTTCTCACTGTTACATGCATTTGAATGGGAAACTCGCCCGAGACAAAGTATAGGTTTTCATTATGTGAATAATTTTAAAATCTTAGCTCAAACGGCTGCAAAACCTGTTTGCCCAGCACGGGGATATTGAGTTCTATAAGATAAAGCCATAAACATGTGTTTCTGAGTCTTCTATCAAAAGTTACAGCGATTTATATGAAGTTGTACGAAAACGCTTTATTTCGCCAAGACAGTGTGTTTCTCACTGTTACATGCATTTGAATGGGAAACTCGCCCGAGACAAAGTATAGGTTTTCATTATGTGAATAATTTTAAAATCTTAGCTCAAACGGCTGCAAAACCTGTTTGCCCAGCACGGGGATATTGAGTTCTATAAGATAAAGCCATAAACATGTTTGTCTGAGTCTTCTATCAAAAGTTACAGCGATTTATATGAAGTTGTACGAAAACGCTTTATTTCGCCAAGACAATGCGTTTCTCACTGTTACATGCATTTGAATGGGAAACTCGCCTGAAACAAAGTATAGGTTTTCATTATGTGAATAATTTTAAAATCTTAGCTCAAACGGCTGCAAAACCTGTTTGCCCAGCACGGGGATATTGAGTTCTATAAGATAAAGCCATAAACATGTGTTTCTGAGTCTTCTATCAAAAGTTACAGCGATTTATATGAAGTTGTTCAAAAGCGCTTTATTTCGCCAAGACAATGCGTTTCTCACTGTTACATGCATTTGAATGGGAAACTCGCCCGAGACAAAGTATAGGTTTTCATTATGTGAATAATTTTAAAATCTTAGCTCAAACGGCTGCAAAACCTGTTTGCCCAGCACGGGGATATTGAGTTCTATAAGATAAAGCCATAAACATGTTTGTCTGAGTGTTCTATCAAAAGTGACAGCGATTTATATGAAGTTGTACGAAAACGCTTTATTTTGCCAAGACAGTGTGTTTCTCACTGTTACATGCATTTGAATGGGAAACTCGCCCGAGACAAAGTATAGGTTTTCATTATGTGAATAATTTTAAAATCTTAGCTCAAACGGCTGCAAAACCTGTTTGCCCAGCACGGGGATATTGAGTTCTATAAGATAAAGCCATAAACATGTGTTTCTGAGTCTTCTATCAAAAGTTACAGCGATTTATATGAAGTTGTACGAAAACGCTTTATTTCGCCAAGACAGTGTGTTTCTCACTGTTACATGCATTTGAATGGGAAACTCGCCTGAAACAAAGTATAGGTTTTTATTATGTGAATAATTTTAAAATCTTAGCTCAAACGGCTGCAAAACCTGTTTGCCCAGCACGGGGATATTGAGTTCTATAAGATAAAGCCATAAACATGTGTTTCTGAGTCTTCTATCAAAAGTTACAGCGATTTATATGAAGTTGTACGAAAACGCTTTATTTCGCCAAGACAGTGTGTTTCTCACTGTTACATGCATTTGAATGGGAAACTCGCCCGAGACAAAGTATAGGTTTTCATTATGTGAATAATTTTAAAATCTTAGCTCAAACGGCTGCAAAACCTGTTTGCCCAGCACGGGGATATTGAGTTCTATAAGATAAAGCCATAAACATGTTTGTCTGAGTCTTCTATCAAAAGTTACAGCGATTTATATGAAGTTGTACGAAAACGCTTTATTTCGCCAAGACAATGCGTTTCTCACTGTTACATGCATTTGAATGGGAAACTCGCCCGAGACAAAGTATAGGTTTTCATTATGTGAATAATTTTAAAATCTTAGCTCAAACGGCTGCAAAACCTGTTTGCCCAGCACGGGGATATTGAGTTCTATAAGATAAAGCCATAAACATGTTTGTCTGAGTCTTCTATCAAAAGTTACAGCGATTTATATGAAGTTGTACGAAAACGCTTTATTTCGCCAAGACAATGCGTTTCTCACTGTTACATGCATTTGAATGGGAAACTCGCCTGAAACAAAGTATAGGTTTTCATTATGTGAATAATTTTAAAATCTTAGCTCAAACGGCTGCAAAACCTGTTTGCCCAGCACGGGGATATTGAGTTCTATAAGATAAAGCCATAAACATGTGTTTCTGAGTCTTCTATCAAAAGTTACAGCGATTTATATGAAGTTGTACGAAAACGCTTTATTTCGCCAAGACAGTGTGTTTCTCACTGTTACATGCATTTGAATGGGAAACTCGCCTGAAACAAAGTATAGGTTTTCATTATGTGAATAATTTTAAAATCTTAGCTCAAACGGCTGCAAAACCTGTTTGCCCAGCACGGGGATATTGAGTTCTATAAGATAAAGCCATAAACATGTGTTTCTGAGTCTTCTATCAAAAGTTACAGCGATTTATATGAAGTTGTACGAAAATGCTTTCTTTCGCCAAGACAGTGTGTTTCTCACTGTTACATGCATTTGAATGGGAAACTCGCCCGAGACAAAGTATAGGTTTTCATTATGTGAATAATTTTAAAATCTTAGCTCAAACGGCTGCAAAACCTGTTTGCCCAGCACGGGGATATTGAGTTCTATAAGATAAAGCCATAAACATGTGTTTCTGAGTCTTCTATCAAAAGTTACAGCGATTTATATGAAGTTGTTCAAAAGCGCTTTATTTCGCCAAGACAATGCGTTTCTCACTGTTACATGCATTTGAATGGGAAACTCGCCCGAGACAAAGTATAGGTTTTCATTATGTGAATAATTTTAAAATCTTAGCTCAAACGGCTGCAAAACCTGTTTGCCCAGCACGGGGATATTGAGTTCTATAAGATAAAGCCATAAACATGTTTGTCTGAGTGTTCTATCAAAAGTGACAGCGATTTATATGAAGTTGTACGAAAACGCTTTATTTTGCCAAGACAGTGTGTTTCTCACTGTTACATGCATTTGAATGGGAAACTCGCCCGAGACAAAGTATAGGTTTTCATTATGTGAATAATTTTAAAATCTTAGCTCAAACGGCTGCAAAACCTGTTTGCCCAGCACGGGGATATTGAGTTCTATAAGATAAAGCCATAAACATGTGTTTCTGAGTCTTCTATCAAAAGTTACAGCGATTTATATGAAGTTGTTCAAAAGCGCTTTATTTCGCCAAGACAATGCGTTTCTCACTGTTACATGCATTTGAATGGGAAACTCGCCCGAGACAAAGTATAGGTTTTCATTATGTGAATAATTTTAAAATCTTAGCTCAAACGGCTGCAAAACCTGTTTGCCCAGCACGGGGATATTGAGTTCTATAAGATAAAGCCATAAACATGTGTTTCTGAGTCTTCTATCAAAAGTTACAGCGATTTATATGAAGTTGTACGAAAACGCTTTATTTCGCCAAGACAGTGTGTTTCTCACTGTTACATGCATTTGAATGGGAAACTCGCCTGAAACAAAGTATAGGTTTTTATTATGTGAATAATTTTAAAATCTTAGCTCAAACGGCTGCAAAACCTGTTTGCCCAGCACGGGGATATTGAGTTCTATAAGATAAAGCCATAAACATGTGTTTCTGAGTCTTCTATCAAAAGTTACAGCGATTTATATGAAGTTGTTCAAAAACGCTTTATTTCGCCAAGACAATGCGTTTCTCACTGTTACATGCATTTGAATGGGAAACTCGCCCGAGACAAAGTATAGGTTTTCATTATGTGAATAATTTTAAAATCTTAGCTCAAACGGCTGCAAAACCTGTTTGCCCAGCACGGGGATATTGAGTTCTATAAGATAAAGCCATAAACATGTGTTTCTGAGTCTTCTATCAAAAGTTACAGCGATTTATATGAAGTTGTACGAAAACGCTTTATTTCGCCAAGACAGTGTGTTTCTCACTGTTACATGCATTTGAATGGGAAACTCGCCTGAAACAAAGTATAGGTTTTCATTATGTGAATAATTTTAAAATCTTAGCTCAAACGGCTGCAAAACCTGTTTGCCCAGCACGGGGATATTGAGTTCTATAAGATAAAGCCATAAACATGTTTGTCTGAGTCTTCTATCAAAAGTTACAGCGATTTATATGAAGTTGTACGAAAACGCTTTATTTCGCCAAGACAATGCGTTTCTCACTGTTACATGCATTTGAATGGGAAACTCGCCTGAAACAAAGTATAGGTTTTCATTATGTGAATAATTTTAAAATCTTAGCTCAAACGGCTGCAAAACCTGTTTGCCCAGCACGGGGATATTGAGTTCTATAAGATAAAGCCATAAACATGTGTTTCTGAGTCTTCTATCAAAAGTTACAGCGATTTATATGAAGTTGTACGAAAACGCTTTATTTCGCCAAGACAGTGTGTTTCTCACTGTTACATGCATTTGAATGGGAAACTCGCCTGAAACAAAGTATAGGTTTTCATTATGTGAATAATTTTAAAATCTTAGCTCAAACGGCTGCAAAACCTGTTTGCCCAGCACGGGGATATTGAGTTCTATAAGATAAAGCCATAAACATGTTTGTCTGAGTCTTCTATCAAAAGTTACAGCGATTTATATGAAGTTGTACGAAAATGCTTTCTTTCGCCAAGACAGTGTGTTTCTCACTGTTACATGCATTTGAATGGGAAACTCGCCCGAGACAAAGTATAGGTTTTCATTATGTGAATAATTTTAAAATCTTAGCTCAAACGGCTGCAAAACCTGTTTGCCCAGCACGGGGATATTGAGTTCTATAAGATAAAGCCATAAACATGTGTTTCTGAGTCTTCTATCAAAAGTTACAGCGATTTATATGAAGTTGTTCAAAAGCGCTTTATTTCGCCAAGACAATGCGTTTCTCACTGTTACATGCATTTGAATGGGAAACTCGCCCGAGACAAAGTATAGGTTTTCATTATGTGAATAATTTTAAAATCTTAGCTCAAACGGCTGCAAAACCTGTTTGCCCAGCACGGGGATATTGAGTTCTATAAGATAAAGCCATAAACATGTTTGTCTGAGTCTTCTATCAAAAGTTACAGCGATTTATATGAAGTTGTACGAAAATGCTTTCTTTCGCCAAGACAGTGTGTTTCTCACTGTTACATGCATTTGAATGGGAAACTCGCCCGAGACAAAGTATAGGTTTTCATTATGTGAATAATTTTAAAATCTTAGCTCAAACGGCTGCAAAACCTGTTTGCCCAGCACGGGGATATTGAGTTCTATAAGATAAAGCCATAAACATGTGTTTCTGAGTCTTCTATCAAAAGTTACAGCGATTTATATGAAGTTGTTCAAAAGCGCTTTATTTCGCCAAGACAATGCGTTTCTCACTGTTACATGCATTTGAATGGGAAACTCGCCCGAGACAAAGTATAGGTTTTCATTATGTGAATAATTTTAAAATCTTAGCTCAAACGGCTGCAAAACCTGTTTGCCCAGCACGGGGATATTGAGTTCTATAAGATAAAGCCATAAACATGTTTGTCTGAGTGTTCTATCAAAAGTGACAGCGATTTATATGAAGTTGTACGAAAACGCTTTATTTTGCCAAGACAGTGTGTTTCTCACTGTTACATGCATTTGAATGGGAAACTCGCCCGAGACAAAGTATAGGTTTTCATTATGTGAATAATTTTAAAATCTTAGCTCAAACGGCTGCAAAACCTGTTTGCCCAGCACGGGGATATTGAGTTCTATAAGATAAAGCCATAAACATGTGTTTCTGAGTCTTCTATCAAAAGTTACAGCGATTTATATGAAGTTGTTCAAAAGCGCTTTATTTCGCCAAGACAATGCGTTTCTCACTGTTACATGCATTTGAATGGGAAACTCGCCCGAGACAAAGTATAGGTTTTCATTATGTGAATAATTTTAAAATCTTAGCTCAAACGGCTGCAAAACCTGTTTGCCCAGCACGGGGATATTGAGTTCTATAAGATAAAGCCATAAACATGTTTGTCTGAGTGTTCTATCAAAAGTGACAGCGATTTATATGAAGTTGTACGAAAACGCTTTATTTTGCCATGACAGTGTGTTTCTCACTGTTACATGCATTTGAATGGGAAACTCGCCCGAGACAAAGTATAGGTTTTCATTATGTGAATAATTTTAAAATCTTAGCTCAAACGGCTGCAAAACCTGTTTGCCCAGCACGGGGATATTGAGTTCTATAAGATAAAGCCATAAACATGTGTTTCTGAGTCTTCTATCAAAAGTTACAGCGATTTATATGAAGTTGTTCAAAAGCGCTTTATTTCGCCAAGACAATGCGTTTCTCACTGTTACATGCATTTGAATGGGAAACTCGCCCGAGACAAAGTATAGGTTTTCATTATGTGAATAATTTTAAAATCTTAGCTCAAACGGCTGCAAAACCTGTTTGCCCAGCACGGGGATATTGAGTTCTATAAGATAAAGCCATAAACATGTTTGTCTGAGTGTTCTATCAAAAGTGACAGCGATTTATATGAAGTTGTACGAAAACGCTTTATTTTGCCAAGACAGTGTGTTTCTCACTGTTACATGCATTTGAATGGGAAACTCGCCCGAGACAAAGTATAGGTTTTCATTATGTGAATAATTTTAAAATCTTAGCTCAAACGGCTGCAAAACCTGTTTGCCCAGCACGGGGATATTGAGTTCTATAAGATAAAGCCATAAACATGTGTTTCTGAGTCTTCTATCAAAAGTTACAGCGATTTATATGAAGTTGTACGAAAACGCTTTATTTCGCCAAGACAGTGTGTTTCTCACTGTTACATGCATTTGAATGGGAAACTCGCCTGAAACAAAGTATAGGTTTTTATTATGTGAATAATTTTAAAATCTTAGCTCAAACGGCTGCAAAACCTGTTTGCCCAGCACGGGGATATTGAGTTCTATAAGATAAAGCCATAAAAATGTGTTTCTGAGTCTTCTATCAAAAGTTACAGCGATTTATATGAAGTTGTACGAAAACGCTTTATTTCGCCAAGACAATGCGTTTCTCACTGTTACATGCATTTGAATGGGAAACTCGCCTGAAACAAAGTATAGGTTTTCATTATGTGAATAATTTTAAAATCTTAGCTCAAACGGCTGCAAAACCTGTTTGCCCAGCACGGGGATATTGAGTTCTATAAGATAAAGCCATAAACATGTGTTTCTGAGTCTTCTATCAAAGGTTACAGCGATTTATATGAAGTTGTTCAAAAGCGCTTTATTTCGCCAAGACAATTCGTTTCTCACTGTTACATGCATTTGAATGGGAAACTCGCCTGAAACAAAGTATAGGTTTTCATTATGTGAATAATTTTAAAATCTTAGCTCAAACGGCTGCAAAACCTGTTTGCCCAGCACGGGGATATTGAGTTCTATAAGATAAAGCCATAAACATGTTTGTCTGAGTCTTCTATCAAAAGTTACAGCGATTTATATGAAGTTGTACGAAAATGCTTTCTTTCGCCAAGACAGTGTGTTTCTCACTGTTACATGCATTTGAATGGGAAACTCGCCCGAGACAAAGTATAGGTTTTCATTATGTGAATAATTTTAAAATCTTAGCTCAAACGGCTGCAAAACCTGTTTGCCCAGCACAGGGATATTGAGTTCTATAAGATAAAGCCATAAACATGTTTGTCTGAGTCTTCTATCAAAAGTTACAGCGATTTATATGAAGTTGTACGAAAACGCTTTATTTCGCCAAGACAATGCGTTTCTCACTGTTACATGCATTTGAATGGGAAACTCGCCCGAGACAAAGTATAGGTTTTCATTATGTGAATAATTTTAAAATCTTAGCTCAAACGGCTGCAAAACCTGTTTGCCCAGCACGGGGATATTGAGTTCTATAAGATAAAGCCATAAACATGTGTTTCTGAGTCTTCTATCAAAAGTTACAGCGATTTATATGAAGTTGTTCAAAAGCGCTTTATTTCGCCAAGACAGTGTGTTTCTCACTGTTACATGCATTTGAATGGGAAACTCGCCCGAGACAAAGTATAGGTTTTCATTATGTGAATAATTTTAAAATCTTAGCTCAAACGGCTGCAAAACCTGTTTGCCCAGCACGGGGATATTGAGTTCTATAAGATAAAGCCATAAACATGTTTGTCTGAGTCTTCTATCAAAAGTTACAGCGATTTATATGAAGTTGTACGAAAATGCTTTATTTCGCCAAGACAATGCGTTTCTCACTGTTACATGCATTTGAATGGGAAACTCGCCCGAGACAAAGTATAGGTTTTCATTATGTGAATAATTTTAAAATCTTAGCTCAAACGGCTGCAAAACCTGTTTGCCCAGCACGGGGATATTGAGTTCTATAAGATAAAGCCATAAACATGTTTGTCTGAGTCTTCTATCAAAAGTTACAGCGATTTATATGAAGTTGTACGAAAACGCTTTATTTCGCCAAGACAATGCGTTTCTCACTGTTACATGCATTTGAATGGGAAACTCGCCTGAAACAAAGTATAGGTTTTCATTATGTGAATAATTTTAAAATCTTAGCTCAAACGGCTGCAAAACCTGTTTGCCCAGCACGGGGATATTGAGTTCTATAAGATAAAGCCATAAACATGTGTTTCTGAGTCTTCTATCAAAAGTTACAGCGATTTATATGAAGTTGTACGAAAACGCTTTATTTCGCCAAGACAGTGTGTTTCTCACTGTTACATGCATTTGAATGGGAAACTCGCCTGAAACAAAGTATAGGTTTTCATTATGTGAATAATTTTAAAATCTTAGCTCAAACGGCTGCAAAACCTGTTTGCCCAGCACGGGGATATTGAGTTCTATAAGATAAAGCCATAAACATGTTTGTCTGAGTCTTCTATCAAAAGTTACAGCGATTTATATGAAGTTGTACGAAAATGCTTTCTTTCGCCAAGACAGTGTGTTTCTCACTGTTACATGCATTTGAATGGGAAACTCGCCCGAGACAAAGTATAGGTTTTCATTATGTGAATAATTTTAAAATCTTAGCTCAAACGGCTGCAAAACCTGTTTGCCCAGCACAGGGATATTGAGTTCTATAAGATAAAGCCATAAACATGTTTGTCTGAGTCTTCTATCAAAAGTTACAGCGATTTATATGAAGTTGTACGAAAACGCTTTATTTCGCCAAGACAATGCGTTTCTCACTGTTACATGCATTTGAATGGGAAACTCGCCCGAGACAAAGTATAGGTTTTCATTATGTGAATAATTTTAAAATCTTAGCTCAAACGGCTGCAAAACCTGTTTGCCCAGCACGGGGATATTGAGTTCTATAAGATAAAGCCATAAACATGTGTTTCTGAGTCTTCTATCAAAAGTTACAGCGATTTATATGAAGTTGTTCAAAAGCGCTTTATTTCGCCAAGACAGTGTGTTTCTCACTGTTACATGCATTTGAATGGGAAACTCGCCCGAGACAAAGTATAGGTTTTCATTATGTGAATAATTTTAAAATCTTAGCTCAAACGGCTGCAAAACCTGTTTGCCCAGCACGGGGATATTGAGTTCTATAAGATAAAGCCATAAACATGTTTGTCTGAGTCTTCTATCAAAAGTTACAGCGATTTATATGAAGTTGTACGAAAATGCTTTATTTCGCCAAGACAATGCGTTTCTCACTGTTACATGCATTTGAATGGGAAACTCGCCCGAGACAAAGTATAGGTTTTCATTATGTGAATAATTTTAAAATCTTAGCTCAAACGGCTGCAAAACCTGTTTGCCCAGCACGGGGATATTGAGTTCTATAAGATAAAGCCATAAACATGTTTGTCTGAGTCTTCTATCAAAAGTTACAGCGATTTATATGAAGTTGTACGAAAACGCTTTATTTCGCCAAGACAATGCGTTTCTCACTGTTACATGCATTTGAATGGGAAACTCGCCTGAAACAAAGTATAGGTTTTCATTATGTGAATAATTTTAAAATCTTAGCTCAAACGGCTGCAAAACCTGTTTGCCCAGCACGGGGATATTGAGTTCTATAAGATAAAGCCATAAACATGTTTGTCTGAGTCTTCTATCAAAAGTTACAGCGATTTATATGAAGTTGTACGAAAATGCTTTCTTTCGCCAAGACAGTGTGTTTCTCACTGTTACATGCATTTGAATGGGAAACTCGCCCGAGACAAAGTATAGGTTTTCATTATGTGAATAATTTTAAAATCTTAGCTCAAACGGCTGCAAAACCTGTTTGCCCAGCACAGGGATATTGAGTTCTATAAGATAAAGCCATAAACATGTTTGTCTGAGTCTTCTATCAAAAGTTACAGCGATTTATATGAAGTTGTACGAAAACGCTTTATTTCGCCAAGACAATGCGTTTCTCACTGTTACATGCATTTGAATGGGAAACTCGCCCGAGACAAAGTATAGGTTTTCATTATGTGAATAATTTTAAAATCTTAGCTCAAACGGCTGCAAAACCTGTTTGCCCAGCACGGGGATATTGAGTTCTATAAGATAAAGCCATAAACATGTGTTTCTGAGTCTTCTATCAAAAGTTACAGCGATTTATATGAAGTTGTTCAAAAGCGCTTTATTTCGCCAAGACAGTGTGTTTCTCACTGTTACATGCATTTGAATGGGAAACTCGCCCGAGACAAAGTATAGGTTTTCATTATGTGAATAATTTTAAAATCTTAGCTCAAACGGCTGCAAAACCTGTTTGCCCAGCACGGGGATATTGAGTTCTATAAGATAAAGCCATAAACATGTTTGTCTGAGTCTTCTATCAAAAGTTACAGCGATTTATATGAAGTTGTACGAAAATGCTTTATTTCGCCAAGACAATGCGTTTCTCACTGTTACATGCATTTGAATGGGAAACTCGCCCGAGACAAAGTATAGGTTTTCATTATGTGAATAATTTTAAAATCTTAGCTCAAACGGCTGCAAAACCTGTTTGCCCAGCACGGGGATATTGAGTTCTATAAGATAAAGCCATAAACATGTTTGTCTGAGTCTTCTATCAAAAGTTACAGCGATTTATATGAAGTTGTACGAAAACGCTTTATTTCGCCAAGACAATGCGTTTCTCACTGTTACATGCATTTGAATGGGAAACTCGCCTGAAACAAAGTATAGGTTTTCATTATGTGAATAATTTTAAAATCTTAGCTCAAACGGCTGCAAAACCTGTTTGCCCAGCACGGGGATATTGAGTTCTATAAGATAAAGCCATAAACATGTGTTTCTGAGTCTTCTATCAAAAGTTACAGCGATTTATATGAAGTTGTACGAAAACGCTTTATTTCGCCAAGACAGTGTGTTTCTCACTGTTACATGCATTTGAATGGGAAACTCGCCTGAAACAAAGTATAGGTTTTCATTATGTGAATAATTTTAAAATCTTAGCTCAAACGGCTGCAAAACCTGTTTGCCCAGCACGGGGATATTGAGTTCTATAAGATAAAGCCATAAACATGTTTGTCTGAGTCTTCTATCAAAAGTTACAGCGATTTATATGAAGTTGTACGAAAACGCTTTCTTTCGCCAAGACAGTGTGTTTCTCACTGTTACATGCATTTGAATGGGAAACTCGCCCGAGACAAAGTATAGGTTTTCATTATGTGAATAATTTTAAAATCTTAGCTCAAACGGCTGCAAAACCTGTTTGCCCAGCACGGGGATATTGAGTTCTATAAGATAAAGCCATAAACATGTGTTTCTGAGTCTTCTATCAAAAGTTACAGCGATTTATATGAAGTTGTACGAAAACGCTTTATTTCGCCAAGACAGTGTGTTTCTCACTGTTACATGCATTTGAATGGGAAACTCGCCCGAGACAAAGTATAGGTTTTCATTATGTGAATAATTTTAAAATCTTAGCTCAAACGGCTGCAAAACCTGTTTGCCCAGCACGGGGATATTGAGTTCTATAAGATAAAGCCATAAACATGTTTGTCTGAGTCTTCTATCAAAAGTTACAGCGATTTATATGAAGTTGTACGAAAATGCTTTATTTCGCCAAGACAATGCGTTTCTCACTGTTACATGCATTTGAATGGGAAACTCGCCCGAGACAAAGTATAGGTTTTCATTATGTGAATAATTTTAAAATCTTAGCTCAAACGGCTGCAAAACCTGTTTGCCCAGCACGGGGATATTGAGTTCTATAAGATAAAGCCATAAACATGTTTGTCTGAGTCTTCTATCAAAAGTTACAGCGATTTATATGAAGTTGTACGAAAACGCTTTATTTCGCCAAGACAATGCGTTTCTCACTGTTACATGCATTTGAATGGGAAACTCGCCTGAAACAAAGTATAGGTTTTCATTATGTGAATAATTTTAAAATCTTAGCTCAAACGGCTGCAAAACCTGTTTGCCCAGCACGGGGATATTGAGTTCTATAAGATAAAGCCATAAACATGTGTTTCTGAGTCTTCTATCAAAAGTTACAGCGATTTATATGAAGTTGTACGAAAACGCTTTATTTCGCCAAGACAGTGTGTTTCTCACTGTTACATGCATTTGAATGGGAAACTCGCCTGAAACAAAGTATAGGTTTTCATTATGTGAATAATTTTAAAATCTTAGCTCAAACGGCTGCAAAACCTGTTTGCCCAGCACGGGGATATTGAGTTCTATAAGATAAAGCCATAAACATGTGTTTCTGAGTCTTCTATCAAAAGTTACAGCGATTTATATGAAGTTGTTCAAAAGCGCTTTATTTCGCCAAGACAATGCGTTTCTCACTGTTACATGCATTTGAATGGGAAACTCGCCCGAGACAAAGTATAGGTTTTCATTATGTGAATAATTTTAAAATCTTAGCTCAAACGGCTGCAAAACCTGTTTGCCCAGCACGGGGATATTGAGTTCTATAAGATAAAGCCATAAACATGTTTGTCTGAGTCTTCTATCAAAAGTTACAGCGATTTATATGAAGTTGTACGAAAACGCTTTATTTCGCCAAGACAATGCGTTTCTCACTGTTACATGCATTTGAATGGGAAACTCGCCCGAGACAAAGTATAGGTTTTCATTATGTGAATAATTTTAAAATCTTAGCTCAAACGGCTGCAAAACCTGTTTGCCCAGCACGGGGATATTGAGTTCTATAAGATAAAGCCATAAACATGTTTGTCTGAGTCTTCTATCAAAAGTTACAGCGATTTATATGAAGTTGTACGAAAATGCTTTCTTTCGCCAAGACAGTGTGTTTCTCACTGTTACATGCATTTGAATGGGAAACTCGCCCGAGACAAAGTATAGGTTTTCATTATGTGAATAATTTTAAAATCTTAGCTCAAACGGCTGCAAAACCTGTTTGCCCAGCACGGGGATATTGAGTTCTATAAGATAAAGCCATAAACATGTTTGTCTGAGTCTTCTATCAAAAGTTACAGCGATTTATATGAAGTTGTACGAAAACGCTTTATTTCGCCAAGACAGTGTGTTTCTCACTGTTACATGCATTTGAATGGGAAACTCGCCCGAGACAAAGTATAGGTTTTCATTATGTGAATAATTTTAAAATCTTAGCTCAAACGGCTGCAAAACCTGTTTGCCCAGCACGGGGATATTGAGTTCTATAAGATAAAGCCATAAACATGTTTGTCTGAGTCTTCTATCAAAAGTTACAGCGATTTATATGAAGTTGTACGAAAATGCTTTCTTTCGCCAAGACAGTGTGTTTCTCACTGTTACATGCATTTGAATGGGAAACTCGCCCGAGACAAAGTATAGGTTTTCATTATGTGAATAATTTTAAAATCTTAGCTCAAACGGCTGCAAAACCTGTTTGCCCAGCACGGGGATATTGAGTTCTATAAGATAAAGCCATAAACATGTTTGTCTGAGTCTTCTATCAAAAGTTACAGCGATTTATATGAAGTTGTACGAAAATGCTTTCTTTCACCAAGACAGTGTGTTTCTCACTGTTACATGCATTTGAATGGGAAACTCGCCCGAGACAAAGTATAGGTTTTCATTATGTGAATAATTTTAAAATCTTAGCTCAAACGGCTGCAAAACCTGTTTGCCCAGCACGGGGATATTGAGTTCTATAAGATAAAGCCATAAACATGTGTTTCTGAGTCTTCTATCAAAAGTTACAGCGATTTATATGAAGTTGTACGAAAACGCTTTATTTCGCCAAGACAGTGTGTTTCTCACTGTTACATGCATTTGAATGGGAAACTCGCCTGAAACAAAGTATAGGTTTTCATTATGTGAATAATTTTAAAATCTTAGCTCAAACGGCTGCAAAACCTGTTTGCCCAGCACGGGGATATTGAGTTCTATAAGATAAAGCCATAAACATGTTTGTCTGAGTCTTCTATCAAAAGTTACAGCGATTTATATGAAGTTGTACGAAAATGCTTTCTTTCGCCAAGACAGTGTGTTTCTCACTGTTACATGCATTTGAATGGGAAACTCGCCCGAGACAAAGTATAGGTTTTCATTATGTGAATAATTTTAAAATCTTAGCTCAAACGGCTGCAAAACCTGTTTGCCCAGCACGGGGATATTGAGTTCTATAAGATAAAGCCATAAACATGTGTTTCTGAGTCTTCTATCAAAAGTTACAGCGATTTATATGAAGTTGTACGAAAACGCTTTATTTCGCCAAGACAGTGTGTTTCTCACTGTTACATGCATTTGAATGGGAAACTCGCCCGAGACAAAGTATAGGTTTTCATTATGTGAATAATTTTAAAATCTTAGCTCAAACGGCTGCAAAACCTGTTTGCCCAGCACGGGGATATTGAGTTCTATAAGATAAAGCCATAAACATGTTTGTCTGAGTCTTCTATCAAAAGTTACAGCGATTTATATGAAGTTGTTCAAAAGCGCTTTATTTCGCCAAGACAATGCGTTTCTCACTGTTACATGCATTTGAATGGGAAACTCGCCCGAGACAAAGTATAGGTTTTCATTATGTGAATAATTTTAAAATCTTAGCTCAAACGGCTGCAAAACCTGTTTGCCCAGCACGGGGATATTGAGTTCTATAAGATAAAGCCATAAACATGTTTGTCTGAGTGTTCTATCAAAAGTGACAGCGATTTATATGAAGTTGTACGAAAACGCTTTATTTTGCCAAGACAGTGTGTTTCTCACTGTTACATGCATTTGAATGGGAAACTCGCCCGAGACAAAGTATAGGTTTTCATTATGTGAATAATTTTAAAATCTTAGCTCAAACGGCTGCAAAACCTGTTTGCCCAGCACGGGGATATTGAGTTCTATAAGATAAAGCCATAAACATGTGTTTCTGAGTCTTCTATCAAAAGTTACAGCGATTTATATGAAGTTGTACGAAAACGCTTTATTTCGCCAAGACAATGCGTTTCTCACTGTTACATGCATTTGAATGGGAAACTCGCCCGAGACAAAGTATAGGTTTTCATTATGTGAATAATTTTAAAATCTTAGCTCAAACGGCTGCAAAACCTGTTTGCCCAGCACGGGGATATTGAGTTCTATAAGATAAAGCCATAAACATGTTTGTCTGAGTGTTCTATCAAAAGTGACAGCGATTTATATGAAGTTGTACGAAAACGCTTTATTTTGCCAAGACAGTGTGTTTCTCACTGTTACATGCATTTGAATGGGAAACTCGCCCGAGACAAAGTATAGGTTTTCATTATGTGAATAATTTTAAAATCTTAGCTCAAACGGCTGCAAAACCTGTTTGCCCAGCACGGGGATATTGAGTTCTATAAGATAAAGCCATAAACATGTTTGTCTGAGTCTTCTATCAAAAGTTACAGCGATTTATATGAAGTTGTACGAAAATGCTTTCTTTCGCCAAGACAGTGTGTTTCTCACTGTTACATGCATTTGAATGGGAAACTCGCCCGAGACAAAGTATAGGTTTTCATTATGTGAATAATTTTAAAATCTTAGCTCAAACGGCTGCAAAACCTGTTTGCCCAGCACGGGGATATTGAGTTCTATAAGATAAAGCCATAAACATGTGTTTCTGAGTCTTCTATCAAAAGTTACAGCGATTTATATGAAGTTGTACGAAAACGCTTTATTTCGCCAAGACAGTGTGTTTCTCACTGTTACATGCATTTGAATGGGAAACTCGCCCGAGACAAAGTATAGGTTTTCATTATGTGAATAATTTTAAAATCTTAGCTCAAACGGCTGCAAAACCTGTTTGCCCAGCACGGGGATAGTGAGTTCTATAAGATAAAGCCATAAACATGTTTGTCTGAGTCTTCTATCAAAAGTTACAGCGATTTATATGAAGTTGTACGAAAACGCTTTATTTCGCCAAGACAATGCGTTTCTCACTGTTACATGCATTTGAATGGGAAACTCGCCCGAGACAAAGTATAGGTTTTCATTATGTGAATAATTTTAAAATCTTAGCTCAAACGGCTGCAAAACCTGTTTGCCCAGCACGGGGATATTGAGTTCTATAAGATAAAGCCATAAACATGTGTTTCTGAGTCTTCTATCAAAAGTTACAGCGATTTATATGAAGTTGTTCAAAAGCGCTTTATTTCGCCAAGACAATGCGTTTCTCACTGTTACATGCATTTGAATGGGAAACTCGCCCGAGACAAAGTATAGGTTTTCATTATGTGAATAATTTTAAAATCTTAGCTCAAACGGCTGCAAAACCTGTTTGCCCAGCACGGGGATATTGAGTTCTATAAGATAAAGCCATAAACATGTGTTTCTGAGTCTTCTATCAAAAGTTACAGCGATTTATATGAAGTTGTACGAAAACGCTTTATTTCGCCAAGACAGTGTGTTTCTCACTGTTACATGCATTTGAATGGGAAACTCGCCTGAAACAAAGTATAGGTTTTTATTATGTGAATAATTTTAAAATATTAGCTCAAACGGCTGCAAAACCTGTTTGCCCAGCACGGGGATATTGAGTTCTATAAGATAAAGCCATAAACATGTTTGTCTGAGTCTTCTATCAAAAGTTACAGCGATTTATATGAAGTTGTACGAAAATGCTTTCTTTCGCCAAGACAGTGTGTTTCTCACTGTTACATGCATTTGAATGGGAAACTCGCCCGAGACAAAGTATAGGTTTTCATTATGTGAATAATTTTAAAATCTTAGCTCAAACGGCTGCAAAACCTGTTTGCCCAGCACGGGGATATTGAGTTCTATAAGATAAAGCCATAAACATGTGTTTCTGAGTCTTCTATCAAAAGTTACAGCGATTTATATGAAGTTGTACGAAAACGCTTTATTTCGCCAAGACAGTGTGTTTCTCACTGTTACATGCATTTGAATGGGAAACTCGCCCGAGACAAAGTATAGGTTTTCATTATGTGAATAATTTTAAAATCTTAGCTCAAACGGCTGCAAAACCTGTTTGCCCAGCACGGGGATATTGAGTTCTATAAGATAAAGCCATAAACATGTTTGTCTGAGTCTTCTATCAAAAGTTACAGCGATTTATATGAAGTTGTACGAAAACGCTTTATTTCGCCAAGACAATGCGTTTCTCACTGTTACATGCATTTGAATGGGAAACTCGCCCGAGACAAAGTATAGGTTTTCATTATGTGAATAATTTTAAAATCTTAGCTCAAACGGCTGCAAAACCTGTTTGCCCAGCACGGGGATATTGAGTTCTATAAGATAAAGCCATAAACATGTGTTTCTGAGTCTTCTATCAAAAGTTACAGCGATTTATATGAAGTTGTTCAAAAGCGCTTTATTTCGCCAAGACAATGCGTTTCTCACTGTTACATGCATTTGAATGGGAAACTCGCCCGAGACAAAGTATAGGTTTTCATTATGTGAATAATTTTAAAATCTTAGCTCAAACGGCTGCAAAACCTGTTTGCCCAGCACGGGGATATTGAGTTCTATAAGATAAAGCCATAAACATGTTTGTCTGAGTCTTCTATCAAAAGTTACAGCGATTTATATGAAGTTGTACGAAAACGCTTTATTTCGCCAAGACAATGCGTTTCTCACTGTTACATGCATTTGAATGGGAAACTCGCCTGAAACAAAGTATAGGTTTTCATTATGTGAATAATTTTAAAATCTTAGCTCAAACGGCTGCAAAACCTGTTTGCCCAGCACGGGGATATTGAGTTCTATAAGATAAAGCCATAAACATGTGTTTCTGAGTCTTCTATCAAAAGTTACAGCGATTTATATGAAGTTGTACGAAAACGCTTTATTTCGCCAAGACAGTGTGTTTCTCACTGTTACATGCATTTGAATGGGAAACTCGCCTGAAACAAAGTATAGGTTTTTATTATGTGAATAATTTTAAAATCTTAGCTCAAACGGCTGCAAAACCTGTTTGCCCAGCACGGGGATATTGAGTTCTATAAGATAAAGCCATAAACATGTGTTTCTGAGTCTTCTATCAAAAGTTACAGCGATTTATATGAAGTTGTACGAAAACGCTTTATTTCGCCAAGACAGTGTGTTTCTCACTGTTACATGCATTTGAATGGGAAACTCGCCCGAGACAAAGTATAGGTTTTCATTATGTGAATAATTTTAAAATCTTAGCTCAAACGGCTGCAAAACCTGTTTGCCCAGCACGGGGATATTGAGTTCTATAAGATAAAGCCATAAACATGTTTGTCTGAGTCTTCTATCAAAAGTTACAGCGATTTATATGAAGTTGTACGAAAACGCTTTATTTCGCCAAGACAATGCGTTTCTCACTGTTACATGCATTTGAATGGGAAACTCGCCTGAAACAAAGTATAGGTTTTCATTATGTGAATAATTTTAAAATCTTAGCTCAAACGGCTGCAAAACCTGTTTGCCCAGCACGGGGATATTGAGTTCTATAAGATAAAGCCATAAACATGTGTTTCTGAGTCTTCTATCAAAAGTTACAGCGATTTATATGAAGTTGTACGAAAACGCTTTATTTCGCCAAGACAGTGTGTTTCTCACTGTTACATGCATTTGAATGGGAAACTCGCCTGAAACAAAGTATAGGTTTTTATTATGTGAATAATTTTAAAATCTTAGCTCAAACGGCTGCAAAACCTGTTTGCCCAGCACGGGGATATTGAGTTCTATAAGATAAAGCCATAAACATGTTTGTCTGAGTCTTCTATCAAAAGTTACAGCGATTTATATGAAGTTGTACGAAAATGCTTTCTTTCGCCAAGACAGTGTGTTTCTCACTGTTACATGCATTTGAATGGGAAACTCGCCCGAGACAAAGTATAGGTTTTCATTATGTGAATAATTTTAAAATCTTAGCTCAAACGGCTGCAAAACCTGTTTGCCCAGCACGGGGATATTGAGTTCTATAAGATAAAGCCATAAACATGTGTTTCTGAGTCTTCTATCAAAAGTTACAGCGATTTATATGAAGTTGTTCAAAAGCGCTTTATTTCGCCAAGACAATGCGTTTCTCACTGTTACATGCATTTGAATGGGAAACTCGCCCGAGACAAAGTATAGGTTTTCATTATGTGAATAATTTTAAAATCTTAGCTCAAACGGCTGCAAAACCTGTTTGCCCAGCACGGGGATATTGAGTTCTATAAGATAAAGCCATAAACATGTGTTTCTGAGTCTTCTATCAAAAGTTACAGCGATTTATATGAAGTTGTACGAAAACGCTTTATTTCGCCAAGACAGTGTGTTTCTCACTGTTACATGCATTTGAATGGGAAACTCGCCTGAAACAAAGTATAGGTTTTTATTATGTGAATAATTTTAAAATCTTAGCTCAAACGGCTGCAAAACCTGTTTGCCCAGCACGGGGATATTGAGTTCTATAAGATAAAGCCATAAACATGTTTGTCTGAGTCTTCTATCAAAAGTTACAGCGATTTATATGAAGTTGTACGAAAATGCTTTCTTTCGCCAAGACAGTGTGTTTCTCACTGTTACATGCATTTGAATGGGAAACTCGCCCGAGACAAAGTATAGGTTTTCATTATGTGAATAATTTTAAAATCTTAGCTCAAACGGCTGCAAAACCTGTTTGCCCAGCACGGGGATATTGAGTTCTATAAGATAAAGCCATAAACATGTGTTTCTGAGTCTTCTATCAAAAGTTACAGCGATTTATATGAAGTTGTTCAAAAGCGCTTTATTTCGCCAAGACAATGCGTTTCTCACTGTTACATGCATTTGAATGGGAAACTCGCCCGAGACAAAGTATAGGTTTTCATTATGTGAATAATTTTAAAATCTTAGCTCAAACGGCTGCAAAACCTGTTTGCCCAGCACGGGGATATTGAGTTCTATAAGATAAAGCCATAAACATGTTTGTCTGAGTGTTCTATCAAAAGTGACAGCGATTTATATGAAGTTGTACGAAAACGCTTTATTTCGCCAAGACAGTGTGTTTCTCACTGTTACATGCATTTGAATGGGAAACTCGCCCGAGACAAAGTATAGGTTTTCATTATGTGAATAATTTTAAAATCTTAGCTCAAACGGCTGCAAAACCTGTTTGCCCAGCACGGGGATATTGAGTTCTATAAGATAAAGCCATAAACATGTGTTTCTGAGTCTTCTATCAAAAGTTATAGCGATTTATATGAAGTTGTTCGAAAACGCTTTATTTCGCCAAGACAATGCGTTTCTCACTGTTACATGCATTTGAATGGGAAACTCGCCCGAGACAAAGTATAGGTTTTCATTATGTGAATAATTTTAAAATCTTAGCTCAAACGGCTGCAAAACCTGTTTGCCCAGCACGGGGATATTGAGTTCTATAAGATAAAGCCATAAACATGTGTTTCTGAGTCTTCTATCAAAAGTTACAGCGATTTATATGAAGTTGTACGAAAACGCTTTATTTCGCCAAGACAGTGTGTTTCTCACTGTTACATGCATTTGAATGGGAAACTCGCCCGAGACAAAGTATAGGTTTTCATTATGTGAATAATTTTAAAATCTTAGCTCAAACGGCTGCAAAACCTGTTTGCCCAGCACGGGGATATTGAGTTCTATAAGATAAAGCCATAAACATGTTTGTCTGAGTCTTCTATCAAAAGTTACAGCGATTTATATGAAGTTGTTCAAAAGCGCTTTATTTCGCCAAGACAATGCGTTTCTCACTGTTACATGCATTTGAATGGGAAACTCGCCTGAAACAAAGTATAGGTTTTCATTATGTGAATAATTTTAAAATCTTAGCTCAAACGGCTGCAAAACCTGTTTGCCCAGCACGGGGATATTGAGTTCTATAAGATAAAGCCATAAACATGTGTTTCTGAGTCTTCTATCAAAAGTTACAGCGATTTATATGAAGTTGTTCAAAAGCGCTTTATTTCGCCAAGACAATGCGTTTCTCACTGTTACATGCATTTGAATGGGAAACTCGCCCGAGACAAAGTATAGGTTTTCATTATGTGAATAATTTTAAAATCTTAGCTCAAACGGCTGCAAAACCTGTTTGCCCAGCACGGGGATATTGAGTTCTATAAGATAAAGCCATAAACATGTTTGTCTGAGTCTTCTATCAAAAGTTACAGCGATTTATATGAAGTTGTACGAAAACGCTTTATTTCGCCAAGACAATGCGTTTCTCACTGTTACATGCATTTGAATGGGAAACTCGCCCGAGACAAAGTATAGGTTTTCATTATGTGAATAATTTTAAAATCTTAGCTCAAACGGCTGCAAAACCTGTTTGCCCAGCACGGGGATATTGAGTTCTATAAGATAAAGCCATAAACATGTGTTTCTGAGTCTTCTATCAAAAGTTACAGCGATTTATATGAAGTTGTTCAAAAGCGCTTTATTTCGCCAAGACAATGCGTTTCTCACTGTTACATGCATTTGAATGGGAAACTCGCCCGAGACAAAGTATAGGTTTTCATTATGTGAATAATTTTAAAATCTTAGCTCAAACGGCTGCAAAACCTGTTTGCCCAGCACGGGGATATTGAGTTCTATAAGATAAAGCCATAAACATGTTTGTCTGAGTCTTCTATCAAAAGTTACAGCGATTTATATGAAGTTGTACGAAAACGCTTTATTTCGCCAAGACAGTGTGTTTCTCACTGTTACATGCATTTGAATGGGAAACTCGCCTGAAACAAAGTATAGGTTTTTATTATGTGAATAATTTTAAAATCTTAGCTCAAACGGCTGCAAAACCTGTTTGCCCAGCACGGGGATATTGAGTTCTATAAGATAAAGCCATAAACATGTTTGTCTGAGTCTTCTATCAAAAGTTACAGCGATTTATATGAAGTTGTACGAAAATGCTTTCTTTCGCCAAGACAGTGTGTTTCTCACTGTTACATGCATTTGAATGGGAAACTCGCCCGAGACAAAGTATAGGTTTTCATTATGTGAATAATTTTAAAATCTTAGCTCAAACGGCTGCAAAACCTGTTTGCCCAGCACGGGGATATTGAGTTCTATAAGATAAAGCCATAAACATGTGTTTCTGAGTCTTCTATCAAAAGTTACAGCGATTTATATGAAGTTGTTCAAAAGCGCTTTATTTCGCCAAGACAATGCGTTTCTCACTGTTACATGCATTTGAATGGGAAACTCGCCCGAGACAAAGTATAGGTTTTCATTATGTGAATAATTTTAAAATCTTAGCTCAAACGGCTGCAAAACCTGTTTGCCCAGCACGGGGATATTGAGTTCTATAAGATAAAGCCATAAACATGTGTTTCTGAGTCTTCTATCAAAAGTTACAGCGATTTATATGAAGTTGTACGAAAACGCTTTATTTCGCCAAGACAGTGTGTTTCTCACTGTTACATGCATTTGAATGGGAAACTCGCCCGAGACAAAGTATAGGTTTTCATTATGTGAATAATTTTAAAATCTTAGCTCAAACGGCTGCAAAACCTGTTTGCCCAGCACGGGGATATTGAGTTCTATAAGATAAAGCCATAAACATGTTTGTCTGAGTCTTCTATCAAAAGTTACAGCGATTTATATGAAGTTGTTCAAAAGCGCTTTATTTCGCCAAGACAATGCGTTTCTCACTGTTACATGCATTTGAATGGGAAACTCGCCTGAAACAAAGTATAGGTTTTCATTATGTGAATAATTTTAAAATCTTAGCTCAAACGGCTGCAAAACCTGTTTGCCCAGCACGGGGATATTGAGTTCTATAAGATAAAGCCATAAACATGTGTTTCTGAGTCTTCTATCAAAAGTTACAGCGATTTATATGAAGTTGTACGCTTTATTTCGCCAAGACAGTGTGTTTCTCACTGTTACATGCATTTGAATGGGAAACTCGCCTGAAACAAAGTATAGGTTTTTAGTATGTGAATAATTTTAAAATCTTAGCTCAAACGGCTGCAAAACCTGTTTGCCCAGCACGGGGATATTGAGTTCTATAAGATAAAGCCATAAACATGTTTGTCTGAGTCTTCTATCAAAAGTTACAGCGATTTATATGAAGTTGTACGAAAACGCTTTATTTCGCCAAGACAGTGTGTTTCTCACTGTTACATGCATTTGAATGGGAAACTCGCCCGAGACAAAGTATAGGTTTTCATTATGTGAATAATTTTAAAATCTTAGCTCAAACGGCTGCAAAACCTGTTTGCCCAGCACGGGGATATTGAGTTCTATAAGATAAAGCCATAAACATGTGTTTCTGAGTCTTCTATCAAAAGTTACAGCGATTTATATGAAGTTGTACGAAAACGCTTTATTTCGCCAAGACAGTGTGTTTCTCACTGTTACATGCATTTGAATGGGAAACTCGCCCGAGACAAAGTATAGGTTTTCATTATGTGAATAATTTTAAAATCTTAGCTCAAACGGCTGCAAAACCTGTTTGCCCAGCACGGGGATATTGAGTTCTATAAGATAAAGCCATAAACATGTTTGTCTGAGTCTTCTATCAAAAGTTACAGCGATTTATATGAAGTTGTTCAAAAGCGCTTTATTTCGCCAAGACAATGCGTTTCTCACTGTTACATGCATTTGAATGGGAAACTCGCCTGAAACAAAGTATAGGTTTTCATTATGTGAATAATTTTAAAATCTTAGCTCAAACGGCTGCAAAACCTGTTTGCCCAGCACGGGGATATTGAGTTCTATAAGATAAAGCCATAAACATGTGTTTCTGAGTCTTCTATCAAAAGTTACAGCGATTTATATGAAGTTGTACGAAAACGCTTTATTTCGCCAAGACAGTGTGTTTCTCACTGTTACATGCATTTGAATGGGAAACTCGCCCGAGACAAAGTATAGGTTTTCATTATGTGAATAATTTTAAAATCTTAGCTCAAACGGCTGCAAAACCTGTTTGCCCAGCACGGGGATATTGAGTTCTATAAGATAAAGCCATAAACATGTGTTTCTGAGTCTTCTATCAAAAGTTACAGCGATTTATATGAAGTTGTTCAAAAGCGCTTTATTTCGCCAAGACAATGCGTTTCTCACTGTTACATGCATTTGAATGGGAAACTCGCCCGAGACAAAGTATAGGTTTTCATTATGTGAATAATTTTAAAATCTTAGCTCAAACGGCTGCAAAACCTGTTTGCCCAGCACGGGGATATTGAGTTCTATAAGATAAAGCCATAAACATGTTTGTCTGAGTGTTCTATCAAAAGTGACAGCGATTTATATGAAGTTGTACGAAAACGCTTTATTTTGCCAAGACAGTGTGTTTCTCACTGTTACATGCATTTGAATGGGAAACTCGCCCGAGACAAAGTATAGGTTTTCATTATGTGAATAATTTTAAAATCTTAGCTCAAACGGCTGCAAAACCTGTTTGCCCAGCACGGGGATATTGAGTTCTATAAGATAAAGCCATAAACATGTGTTTCTGAGTCTTCTATCAAAAGTTATAGCGATTTATATGAAGTTGTTCGAAAACGCTTTATTTCGCCAAGACAATGCGTTTCTCACTGTTACATGCATTTGAATGGGAAACTCGCCCGAGACAAAGTATAGGTTTTCATTATGTGAATAATTTTAAAATCTTAGCTCAAACGGCTGCAAAACCTGTTTGCCCAGCACGGGGATATTGAGTTCTATAAGATAAAGCCATAAACATGTGTTTCTGAGTCTTCTATCAAAAGTTACAGCGATTTATATGAAGTTGTACGAAAACGCTTTATTTCGCCAAGACAGTGTGTTTCTCACTGTTACATGCATTTGAATGGGAAACTCGCCCGAGACAAAGTATAGGTTTTCATTATGTGAATAATTTTAAAATCTTAGCTCAAACGGCTGCAAAACCTGTTTGCCCAGCACGGGGATATTGAGTTCTATAAGATAAAGCCATAAACATGTTTGTCTGAGTCTTCTATCAAAAGTTACAGCGATTTATATGAAGTTGTTCAAAAGCGCTTTATTTCGCCAAGACAATGCGTTTCTCACTGTTACATGCATTTGAATGGGAAACTCGCCTGAAACAAAGTATAGGTTTTCATTATGTGAATAATTTTAAAATCTTAGCTCAAACGGCTGCAAAACCTGTTTGCCCAGCACGGGGATATTGAGTTCTATAAGATAAAGCCATAAACATGTGTTTCTGAGTCTTCTATCAAAAGTTACAGCGATTTATATGAAGTTGTTCAAAAGCGCTTTATTTCGCCAAGACAATGCGTTTCTCACTGTTACATGCATTTGAATGGGAAACTCGCCCGAGACAAAGTATAGGTTTTCATTATGTGAATAATTTTAAAATCTTAGCTCAAACGGCTGCAAAACCTGTTTGCCCAGCACGGGGATATTGAGTTCTATAAGATAAAGCCATAAACATGTTTGTCTGAGTGTTCTATCAAAAGTGACAGCGATTTATATGAAGTTGTACGAAAACGCTTTATTTTGCCAAGACAGTGTGTTTCTCACTGTTACATGCATTTGAATGGGAAACTCGCCCGAGACAAAGTATAGGTTTTCATTATGTGAATAATTTTAAAATCTTAGCTCAAACGGCTGCAAAACCTGTTTGCCCAGCACGGGGATATTGAGTTCTATAAGATAAAGCCATAAACATGTGTTTCTGAGTCTTCTATCAAAAGTTACAGCGATTTATATGAAGTTGTACGAAAACGCTTTATTTCGCCAAGACAATGCGTTTCTCACTGTTACATGCATTTGAATGGGAAACTCGCCCGAGACAAAGTATAGGTTTTCATTATGTGAATAATTTTAAAATCTTAGCTCAAACGGCTGCAAAACCTGTTTGCCCAGCACGGGGATATTGAGTTCTATAAGATAAAGCCATAAACATGTGTTTCTGAGTCTTCTATCAAAAGTTACAGCGATTTATATGAAGTTGTACGAAAACGCTTTATTTCGCCAAGACAGTGTGTTTCTCACTGTTACATGCATTTGAATGGGAAACTCGCCCGAGACAAAGTATAGGTTTTCATTATGTGAATAATTTTAAAATCTTAGCTCAAACGGCTGCAAAACCTGTTTGCCCAGCACGGGGATATTGAGTTCTATAAGATAAAGCCATAAACATGTGTTTCTGAGTCTTCTATCAAAAGTTACAGCGATTTATATGAAGTTGTACGAAAACGCTTTATTTTGCCAAGACAGTGTGTTTCTCACTGTTACATGCATTTGAATGGGAAACTCGCCCGAGACAAAGTATAGGTTTTCATTATGTGAATAATTTTAAAATCTTAGCTCAAACGGCTGCAAAACCTGTTTGCCCAGCACGGGGATATTGAGTTCTATAAGATAAAGCCATAAACATGTGTTTCTGAGTCTTCTATCAAAAGTTACAGCGATTTATATGAAGTTGTTCAAAAGCGCTTTATTTTGCCAAGACAATGCGTTTCTCACTGTTACATGCATTTGAATGGGAAACTCGCCCGAGACAAAGTATAGGTTTTCATTATGTGAATAATTTTAAAATCTTAGCTCAAACGGCTGCAAAACCTGTTTGCCCAGCACGGGGATATTGAGTTCTATAAGATAAAGCCATAAACATGTTTGTCTGAGTCTTCTATCAAAAGTTACAGCGATTTATATGAAGTTGTACGAAAACGCTTTATTTCGCCAAGACAGTGTGTTTCTCACTGTTACATGCATTTGAATGGGAAACTCGCCCGAGACAAAGTATAGGTTTTCATTATGTGAATAATTTTAAAATCTTAGCTCAAACGGCTGCAAAACCTGTTTGCCCAGCACGGGGATATTGAGTTCTATAAGATAAAGCCATAAACATGTTTGTCTGAGTCTTCTATCAAAAGTTACAGCGATTTATATGAAGTTGTACGAAAACGCTTTATTTCGCCAAGACAATGCGTTTCTCACTGTTACATGCATTTGAATGGGAAACTCGCCCGAGACAAAGTATAGGTTTTCATTATGTGAATAATTTTAAAATCTTAGCTCAAACGGCTGCAAAACCTGTTTGCCCAGCACGGGGATATTGAGTTCTATAAGATAAAGCCATAAACATGTTTGTCTGAGTCTTCTATCAAAAGTTACAGCGATTTATATGAAGTTGTACGAAAACGCTTTATTTCGCCAAGACAGTGTGTTTCTCACTGTTACATGCATTTGAATGGGAAACTCGCCCGAGACAAAGTATAGGTTTTCATTATGTGAATAATTTTAAAATCTTAGCTCAAACGGCTGCAAAACCTGTTTGCCCAGCACGGGGATATTGAGTTCTATAAGATAAAGCCATAAACATGTTTGTCTGAGTCTTCTATCAAAAGTTACAGCGATTTATATGAAGTTGTACGAAAACGCTTTATTTCGCCAAGACAGTGTGTTTCTCACTGTTACATGCATTTGAATGGGAAACTCGCCCGAGACAAAGTATAGGTTTTCATTATGTGAATAATTTTAAAATCTTAGCTCAAACGGCTGCAAAACCTGTTTGCCCAGCACGGGGATATTGAGTTCTATAAGATAAAGCCATAAACATGTGTTTCTGAGTCTTCTATCAAAAGTTACAGCGATTTATATGAAGTTGTACGAAAACGCTTTATTTCGCCAAGACAGTGTGTTTCTCACTGTTACATGCATTTGAATGGGAAACTCGCCCGAGACAAAGTATAGGTTTTCATTATGTGAATAATTTTAAAATCTTAGCTCAAACGGCTGCAAAACCTGTTTGCCCAGCACGGGGATATTGAGTTCTATAAGATAAAGCCATAAACATGTGTTTCTGAGTCTTCTATCAAAAGTTACAGCGATTTATATGAAGTTGTACGAAAACGCTTTATTTCGCCAAGACAGTGTGTTTCTCACTGTTACATGCATTTGAATGGGAAACTCGCCCGAGACAAAGTATAGGTTTTCATTATGTGAATAATTTTAAAATCTTAGCTCAAACGGCTGCAAAACCTGTTTGCCCAGCACGGGGATATTGAGTTCTATAAGATAAAGCCATAAACATGTTTGTCTGAGTCTTCTATCAAAAGTTACAGCGATTTATATGAAGTTGTACGAAAATGCTTTCTTTCGCCAAGACAGTGTGTTTCTCACTGTTACATGCATTTGAATGGGAAACTCGCCCGAGACAAAGTATAGGTTTTCATTATGTGAATAATTTTAAAATCTTAGCTCAAACGGCTGCAAAACCTGTTTGCCCAGCACGGGGATATTGAGTTCTATAAGATAAAGCCATAAACATGTTTGTCTGAGTCTTCTATCAAAAGTTACAGCGATTTATATGAAGTTGTACGAAAACGCTTTATTTCGCCAAGACAGTGTGTTTCTCACTGTTACATGCATTTGAATGGGAAACTCGCCCGAGACAAAGTATAGGTTTTCATTATGTGAATAATTTTAAAATCTTAGCTCAAACGGCTGCAAAACCTGTTTGCCCAGCACGGGGATATTGAGTTCTATAAGATAAAGCCATAAACATGTTTGTCTGAGTGTTCTATCAAAAGTGACAGCGATTTATATGAAGTTGTACGAAAACGCTTTATTTTGCCAAGACAGTGTGTTTCTCACTGTTACATGCATTTGAATGGGAAACTCGCCCGAGACAAAGTATAGGTTTTCATTATGTGAATAATTTTAAAATCTTAGCTCAAACGGCTGCAAAACCTGTTTGCCCAGCACGGGGATATTGAGTTCTATAAGATAAAGCCATAAACATGTGTTTCTGAGTCTTCTATCAAAAGTTATAGCGATTTATATGAAGTTGTTCAAAAGCGCTTTATTTCGCCAAGACAATGCGTTTCTCACTGTTACATGCATTTGAATGGGAAACTCACCCGAGACAAAGTATAGGTTTTCATTATGTGAATAATTTTAAAATCTTAGCTCAAACGGCTGCAAAACCTGTTTGCCCAGCACGGGGATATTGAGTTCTATAAGATAAAGCCATAAACATGTTTGTCTGAGTGTTCTATCAAAACTGACAGCGATTTATATGAAGTTGTACGAAAACGCTTTATTTTGCCAAGACAGTGTGTTTCTCACTGTTACATGCATTTGAATGGGAAACTCGCCCGAGACAAAGTATAGGTTTTCATTATGTGAATAATTTTAAAATCTTAGCTCAAACGGCTGCAAAACCTGTTTGCCCAGCACGGGGATATTGAGTTCTATAAGATAAAGCCATAAACATGTGTTTCTGAGTCTTCTATCAAAAGTTACAGCGATTTATATGAAGTTGTACGAAAACGCTTTATTTCGCCAAGACAATGCGTTTCTCACTGTTACATGCATTTGAATGGGAAACTCGCCCGAGACAAAGTATAGGTTTTCATTATGTGAATAATTTTAAAATCTTAGCTCAAACGGCTGCAAAACCTGTTTGCCCAGCACGGGGATATTGAGTTCTATAAGATAAAGCCATAAACATGTTTGTCTGAGTCTTCTATCAAAAGTTACAGCGATTTATATGAAGTTGTACGAAAACGCTTTATTTCGCCAAGACAGTGTGTTTCTCACTGTTACATGCATTTGAATGGGAAACTCGCCCGAGACAAAGTATAGGTTTTCATTATGTGAATAATTTTAAAATCTTAGCTCAAACGGCTGCAAAACCTGTTTGCCCAGCACGGGGATATTGAGTTCTATAAGATAAAGCCATAAACATGTGTTTCTGAGTCTTCTATCAAAAGTTACAGCGATTTATATGAAGTTGTACGAAAACGCTTTATTTCGCCAAGACAGTGTGTTTCTCACTGTTACATGCATTTGAATGGGAAACTCGCCCGAGACAAAGTATAGGTTTTCATTATGTGAATAATTTTAAAATCTTAGCTCAAACGGCTGCAAAACCTGTTTGCCCAGCACGGGGATATTGAGTTCTATAAGATAAAGCCATAAACATGTTTGTCTGAGTCTTCTATCAAAAGTTACAGCGATTTATATGAAGTTGTACGAAAATGCTTTCTTTCGCCAAGACAGTGTGTTTCTCACTGTTACATGCATTTGAATGGGAAACTCGCCCGAGACAAAGTATAGGTTTTCATTATGTGAATAATTTTAAAATCTTAGCTCAAACGGCTGCAAAACCTGTTTGCCCAGCACGGGGATATTGAGTTCTATAAGATAAAGCCATAAACATGTGTTTCTGAGTCTTCTATCAAAAGTTACAGCGATTTATATGAAGTTGTACGAAAACGCTTTATTTCGCCAAGACAGTGTGTTTCTCACTGTTACATGCATTTGAATGGGAAACTCGCCCGAGACAAAGTATAGGTTTTCATTATGTGAATAATTTTAAAATCTTAGCTCAAACGGCTGCAAAACCTGTTTGCCCAGCACGGGGATATTGAGTTCTATAAGATAAAGCCATAAACACGTGTTTCTGAGTCTTCTATCAAAAGTTACAGCGATTTATATGAAGTTGTAGAAAAATGCTTTCTTTCGCCAAGACAATGCGTTTCTCACTGTTACATGCATTTGAATGGGAAACTCGCCTGAAACAAAGTATAGGTTTTCATTATGTGAATAATTTTAAAATCTTAGCTCAAACAGCTGCAAAACCTGTTTGCCCAGCACGGGGATATTGAGTTCTATAAGATAAAGCCATAAACATGTTTGTCTGAGTCTTCTATCAAAAGTTACAGCGATTTATATGAAGTTGTACGAAAACGCTTTATTTCGCCAAGACAGTGTGTTTCTCACTGTTACATGCATTTGAATGGGAAACTCGCCTGAAACAAAGTATAGGTTTTCATTATGTGAATAATTTTAAAATCTTAGCTCAAACGGCTGCAAAACCTGTTTGCCCAGCACGGGGATATTGAGTTCTATAAGATAAAGCCATAAACACGTTTGTCTGAGTCTTCTATCAAAAGTTACAGCGATTTATATGAAGTTGTACGAAAACGCTTTATTTCGCCAAGACAATGCGTTTCTCACTGTTACATGCATTTGAATGGGAAACTCGCCCGAGACAAAGTATAGGTTTTCATTATGTGAATAATTTTAAAATCTTAGCTCAAACGGCTGCAAAACCTGTTTGCCCAGCACGGGGATATTGAGTTCTATAAGATAAAGCCATAAACATGTTTGTCTGAGTCTTCTATCAAAAGTTACAGCGATTTATATGAAGTTGTACGAAAACGCTTTATTTCGCCAAGACAGTGTGTTTCTCACTGTTACATGCATTTGAATGGGAAACTCGCCTGAAACAAAGTATAGGTTTTCATTATGTGAATAATTTTAAAATCTTAGCTCAAACGGCTGCAAAACCTGTTTGCCCAGCACGGGGATATTGAGTTCTATAAGATAAAGCCATAAACATGTTTGTCTGAGTGTTCTATCAAAACTGACAGCGATTTATATGAAGTTGTACGAAAACGCTTTATTTTGCCAAGACAGTGTGTTTCTCACTGTTACATGCATTTGAATGGGAAACTCGCCCGAGACAAAGTATAGGTTTTCATTATGTGAATAATTTTAAAATCTTAGCTCAAACGGCTGCAAAACCTGTTTGCCCAGCACGGGGATATTGAGTTCTATAAGATAAAGCCATAAACATGTTTGTCTGAGTCTTCTATCAAAAGTTACAGCGATTTATATGAAGTTGTACGAAAACGCTTTATTTCGCCAAGACAGTGTGTTTCTCACTGTTACATGCATTTGAATGGGAAACTCGCCCGAGACAAAGTATAGGTTTTCATTATGTGAATAATTTTAAAATCTTAGCTCAAACGGCTGCAAAACCTGTTTGCCCAGCACGGGGATATTGAGTTCTATAAGATAAAGCCATAAACATGTGTTTCTGAGTCTTCTATCAAAAGTTACAGCGATTTATATGAAGTTGTACGAAAACGCTTTATTTTGCCAAGACAATGCGTTTCTCACTGTTACATGCATTTGAATGGGAAACTCGCCCGAGACAAAGTATAGGTTTTCATTATGTGAATAATTTTAAAATCTTAGCTCAAACGGCTGCAAAACCTGTTTGCCCAGCACGGGGATATTGAGTTCTATAAGATAAAGCCATAAACATGTTTGTCTGAGTCTTCTATCAAAAGTTACAGCGATTTATATGAAGTTGTACGAAAACGCTTTATTTCGCCAAGACAGTGTGTTTCTCACTGTTACATGCATTTGAATGGGAAACTCGCCCGAGACAAAGTATAGGTTTTCATTATGTGAATAATTTTAAAATCTTAGCTCAAACGGCTGCAAAACCTGTTTGCCCAGCACGGGGATATTGAGTTCTATAAGATAAAGCCATAAACATGTTTGTCTGAGTCTTCTATCAAAAGTTACAGCGATTTATATGAAGTTGTACGAAAACGCTTTATTTCGCCAAGACAATGCGTTTCTCACTGTTACATGCATTTGAATGGGAAACTCGCCCGAGACAAAGTATAGGTTTTCATTATGTGAATAATTTTAAAATCTTAGCTCAAACGGCTGCAAAACCTGTTTGCCCAGCACGGGGATATTGAGTTCTATAAGATAAAGCCATAAACATGTTTGTCTGAGTCTTCTATCAAAAGTTACAGCGATTTATATGAAGTTGTACGAAAACGCTTTATTTCGCCAAGACAGTGTGTTTCTCACTGTTACATGCATTTGAATGGGAAACTCGCCCGAGACAAAGTATAGGTTTTCATTATGTGAATAATTTTAAAATCTTAGCTCAAACGGCTGCAAAACCTGTTTGCCCAGCACGGGGATATTGAGTTCTATAAGATAAAGCCATAAACATGTTTGTCTGAGTCTTCTATCAAAAGTTACAGCGATTTATATGAAGTTGTACGAAAACGCTTTATTTCGCCAAGACAGTGTGTTTCTCACTGTTACATGCATTTGAATGGGAAACTCGCCCGAGACAAAGTATAGGTTTTCATTATGTGAATAATTTTAAAATCTTAGCTCAAACGGCTGCAAAACCTGTTTGCCCAGCACGGGGATATTGAGTTCTATAAGATAAAGCCATAAACATGTTTGTCTGAGTCTTCTATCAAAAGTTACAGCGATTTATATGAAGTTGTACGAAAATGCTTTCTTTCGCCAAGACAGTGTGTTTCTCACTGTTACATGCATTTGAATGGGAAACTCGCCCGAGACAAAGTATAGGTTTTCATTATGTGAATAATTTTAAAATCTTAGCTCAAACGGCTGCAAAACCTGTTTGCCCAGCACGGGGATATTGAGTTCTATAAGATAAAGCCATAAACATGTGTTTCTGAGTCTTCTATCAAAAGTTACAGCGATTTATATGAAGTTGTACGAAAACGCTTTATTTCGCCAAGACAGTGTGTTTCTCACTGTTACATGCATTTGAATGGGAAACTCGCCCGAGACAAAGTATAGGTTTTCATTATGTGAATAATTTTAAAATCTTAGCTCAAACGGCTGCAAAACCTGTTTGCCCAGCACGGGGATATTGAGTTCTATAAGATAAAGCCATAAACATGTGTTTCTGAGTCTTCTATCAAAAGTTACAGCGATTTATATGAAGTTGTACGAAAACGCTTTATTTCGCCAAGACAGTGTGTTTCTCACTGTTACATGCATTTGAATGGGAAACTCGCCTGAAACAAAGTATAGGTTTTTATTATGTGAATAATTTTAAAATCTTAGCTCAAACGGCTGCAAAACCTGTTTGCCCAGCACGGGGATATTGAGTTCTATAAGATAAAGCCATAAACACGTGTTTCTGAGTCTTCTATCAAAAGTTACAGCGATTTATATGAAGTTGTACGAAAACGCTTTATTTCGCCAAGACAATGCGTTTCTCACTGTTACATGCATTTGAATGGGAAACTCGCCCGAGACAAAGTATAGGTTTTCATTATGTGAATAATTTTAAAATCTTAGCTCAAACGGCTGCAAAACCTGTTTGCCCAGCACGGGGATATTGAGTTCTATAAGATAAAGCCATAAACATGTTTGTCTGAGTCTTCTATCAAAAGTTACAGCGATTTATATGAAGTTGTACGAAAACGCTTTATTTCGCCAAGACAGTGTGTTTCTCACTGTTACATGCATTTGAATGGGAAACTCGCCTGAAACAAAGTATAGGTTTTCATTATGTGAATAATTTTAAAATCTTAGCTCAAACGGCTGCAAAACCTGTTTGCCCAGCACGGGGATATTGAGTTCTATAAGATAAAGCCATAAACATGTTTGTCTGAGTCTTCTATCAAAAGTTACAGCGATTTATATGAAGTTGTACGAAAACGCTTTATTTCGCCAAGACAGTGTGTTTCTCACTGTTACATGCATTTGAATGGGAAACTCGCCTGAAACAAAGTATAGGTTTTCATTATGTGAATAATTTTAAAATCTTAGCTCAAACGGCTGCAAAACCTGTTTGCCCAGCACGGGGACCTTGAGTTCTATAAGATAAAGCCATAAACATGTTTGTCTGAGTCTTCTATCAAAAGTTACAGCGATTTATATGAAGTTGTAGAAAAATGCTTTCTTTCGCCAAGACAATGCGTTTCTCACTGTTACATGCATTTGAATGGGAAACTCGCCTGAAACAAAGTATAGGTTTTCATTATGTGAATAATTTTAAAATCTTAGCTCAAACAGCTGCAAAACCTGTTTGCCCAGCACGGGGATATTGAGTTCTATAAGATAAAGCCATAAACATGTTTGTCTGAGTCTTCTATCAAAAGTTACAGCGATTTATATGAAGTTGTACGAAAACGCTTTATTTCGCCAAGACAGTGTGTTTCTCACTGTTACATGCATTTGAATGGGAAACTCGCCCGAGACAAAGTATAGGTTTTCATTATGTGAATAATTTTAAAATCTTAGCTCAAACGGCTGCAAAACCTGTTTGCCCAGCACGGGGATATTGAGTTCTATAAGATAAAGCCATAAACATGTGTTTCTGAGTCTTCTATCAAAAGTTACAGCGATTTATATGAAGTTGTACGAAAACGCTTTATTTCGCCAAGACAATGCGTTTCTCACTGTTACATGCATTTGAATGGGAAACTCGCCCGAGACAAAGTATAGGTTTTCATTATGTGAATAATTTTAAAATCTTAGCTCAAACGGCTGCAAAACCTGTTTGCCCAGCACGGGGATATTGAGTTCTATAAGATAAAGCCATAAACATGTGTTTCTGAGTCTTCTATCAAAAGTTATAGCGATTTATATGAAGTTGTTCAAAAGCGCTTTATTTCGCCAAGACAATGCGTTTCTCACTGTTACATGCATTTGAATGGGAAACTCACCCGAGACAAAGTATAGGTTTTCATTATGTGAATAATTTTAAAATCTTAGCTCAAACGGCTGCAAAACCTGTTTGCCCAGCACGGGGATATTGAGTTCTATAAGATAAAGCCATAAACATGTTTGTCTGAGTGTTCTATCAAAACTGACAGCGATTTATATGAAGTTGTACGAAAACGCTTTATTTTGCCAAGACAGTGTGTTTCTCACTGTTACATGCATTTGAATGGGAAACTCGCCCGAGACAAAGTATAGGTTTTCATTATGTGAATAATTTTAAAATCTTAGCTCAAACGGCTGCAAAACCTGTTTGCCCAGCACGGGGATATTGAGTTCTATAAGATAAAGCCATAAACATGTGTTTCTGAGTCTTCTATCAAAAGTTACAGCGATTTATATGAAGTTGTACGAAAACGCTTTATTTCGCCAAGACAATGCGTTTCTCACTGTTACATGCATTTGAATGGGAAACTCGCCCGAGACAAAGTATAGGTTTTCATTATGTGAATAATTTTAAAATCTTAGCTCAAACGGCTGCAAAACCTGTTTGCCCAGCACGGGGATATTGAGTTCTATAAGATAAAGCCATAAACATGTTTGTCTGAGTCTTCTATCAAAAGTTACAGCGATTTATATGAAGTTGTACGAAAACGCTTTATTTCGCCAAGACAGTGTGTTTCTCACTGTTACATGCATTTGAATGGGAAACTCGCCCGAGACAAAGTATAGGTTTTCATTATGTGAATAATTTTAAAATCTTAGCTCAAACGGCTGCAAAACCTGTTTGCCCAGCACGGGGATATTGAGTTCTATAAGATAAAGCCATAAACATGTGTTTCTGAGTCTTCTATCAAAAGTTACAGCGATTTATATGAAGTTGTACGAAAACGCTTTATTTCGCCAAGACAATGCGTTTCTCACTGTTACATGCATTTGAATGGGAAACTCGCCTGAAACAAAGTATAGGTTTTCATTATGTGAATAATTTTAAAATCTTAGCTCAAACGGCTGCAAAACCTGTTTGCCCAGCACGGGGATATTGAGTTCTATAAGATAAAGCCATAAACATGTTTGTCTGAGTCTTCTATCAAAAGTTACAGCGATTTATATGAAGTTGTACAAAAACGCTTTATTTTCGCCAAGACAGTGCGTTTCTCACTGTTACATGCATTTGAATGGGAAACTCGCCCGAGACAAAGTATAGGTTTTCATTATGTGAATAATTTTAAAATCTTAGCTCAAACGGCTGCAAAACCTGTTTGCCCAGCACGGGGATATTGAGTTCTATAAGATAAAGCCATAAACACGTTTGTCTGAGTCTTCTATCAAAAGTTACAGCGATTTATATGAAGTTGTACGAAAACGCTTTATTTCGCCAAGACAGTGTGTTTCTCACTGTTACATGCATTTGAATGGGAAACTCGCCCGAGACAAAGTATAGGTTTTCATTATGTGAATAATTTTAAAATCTTAGCTCAAACGGCTGCAAAACCTGTTTGCCCAGCACGGGGATATTGAGTTCTATAAGATAAAGCCATAAACATGTGTTTCTGAGTCTTCTATCAAAAGTTACAGCGATTTATATGAAGTTGTACGAAAACGCTTTATTTCGCCAAGACAATGCGTTTCTCACTGTTACATGCATTTGAATGGGAAACTCGCCCGAGACAAAGTATAGGTTTTCATTATGTGAATAATTTTAAAATCTTAGCTCAAACGGCTGCAAAACCTGTTTGCCCAGCACGGGGATATTGAGTTCTATAAGATAAAGCCATAAACATGTTTGTCTGAGTCTTCTATCAAAAGTTACAGCGATTTATATGAAGTTGTACGAAAACGCTTTATTTCGCCAAGACAGTGTGTTTCTCACTGTTACATGCATTTGAATGGGAAACTCGCCCGAGACAAAGTATAGGTTTTCATTATGTGAATAATTTTAAAATCTTAGCTCAAACGGCTGCAAAACCTGTTTGCCCAGCACGGGGATATTGAGTTCTATAAGATAAAGCCATAAACATGTGTTTCTGAGTCTTCTATCAAAAGTTACAGCGATTTATATGAAGTTGTACGAAAACGCTTTATTTCGCCAAGACAGTGTGTTTCTCACTGTTACATGCATTTGAATGGGAAACTCGCCCGAGACAAAGTATAGGTTTTCATTATGTGAATAATTTTAAAATCTTAGCTCAAACGGCTGCAAAACCTGTTTGCCCAGCACGGGGATATTGAGTTCTATAAGATAAAGCCATAAACATGTTTGTCTGAGTCTTCTATCAAAAGTTACAGCGATTTATATGAAGTTGTACGAAAATGCTTTCTTTCGCCAAGACAGTGTGTTTCTCACTGTTACATGCATTTGAATGGGAAACTCGCCCGAGACAAAGTATAGGTTTTCATTATGTGAATAATTTTAAAATCTTAGCTCAAACGGCTGCAAAACCTGTTTGCCCAGCACGGGGATATTGAGTTCTATAAGATAAAGCCATAAACATGTGTTTCTGAGTCTTCTATCAAAAGTTACAGCGATTTATATGAAGTTGTACGAAAACGCTTTATTTCGCCAAGACAGTGTGTTTCTCACTGTTACATGCATTTGAATGGGAAACTCGCCCGAGACAAAGTATAGGTTTTCATTATGTGAATAATTTTAAAATCTTAGCTCAAACGGCTGCAAAACCTGTTTGCCCAGCACGGGGATATTGAGTTCTATAAGATAAAGCCATAAACACGTGTTTCTGAGTCTTCTATCAAAAGTTACAGCGATTTATATGAAGTTGTAGAAAAATGCTTTCTTTCGCCAAGACAATGCGTTTCTCACTGTTACATGCATTTGAATGGGAAACTCGCCTGAAACAAAGTATAGGTTTTCATTATGTGAATAATTTTAAAATCTTAGCTCAAACAGCTGCAAAACCTGTTTGCCCAGCACGGGGATATTGAGTTCTATAAGATAAAGCCATAAACATGTTTGTCTGAGTCTTCTATCAAAAGTTACAGCGATTTATATGAAGTTGTACGAAAACGCTTTATTTCGCCAAGACAATGCGTTTCTCACTGTTACATGCATTTGAATGGGAAACTCGCCCGAGACAAAGTATAGGTTTTCATTATGTGAATAATTTTAAAATCTTAGCTCAAACGGCTGCAAAACCTGTTTGCCCAGCACGGGGATATTGAGTTCTATAAGATAAAGCCATAAACATGTTTGTCTGAGTCTTCTATCAAAAGTTACAGCGATTTATATGAAGTTGTACGAAAACGCTTTATTTCGCCAAGACAGTGTGTTTCTCACTGTTACATGCATTTGAATGGGAAACTCGCCTGAAACAAAGTATAGGTTTTCATTATGTGAATAATTTTAAAATCTTAGCTCAAACGGCTGCAAAACCTGTTTGCCCAGCACGGGGATATTGAGTTCTATAAGATAAAGCCATAAACATGTTTGTCTGAGTGTTCTATCAAAACTGACAGCGATTTATATGAAGTTGTACGAAAACGCTTTATTTTGCCAAGACAGTGTGTTTCTCACTGTTACATGCATTTGAATGGGAAACTCGCCCGAGACAAAGTATAGGTTTTCATTATGTGAATAATTTTAAAATCTTAGCTCAAACGGCTGCAAAACCTGTTTGCCCAGCACGGGGATATTGAGTTCTATAAGATAAAGCCATAAACATGTTTGTCTGAGTCTTCTATCAAAAGTTACAGCGATTTATATGAAGTTGTACGAAAACGCTTTATTTCGCCAAGACAGTGTGTTTCTCACTGTTACATGCATTTGAATGGGAAACTCGCCCGAGACAAAGTATAGGTTTTCATTATGTGAATAATTTTAAAATCTTAGCTCAAACGGCTGCAAAACCTGTTTGCCCAGCACGGGGATATTGAGTTCTATAAGATAAAGCCATAAACATGTGTTTCTGAGTCTTCTATCAAAAGTTACAGCGATTTATATGAAGTTGTACGAAAACGCTTTATTTTGCCAAGACAATGCGTTTCTCACTGTTACATGCATTTGAATGGGAAACTCGCCCGAGACAAAGTATAGGTTTTCATTATGTGAATAATTTTAAAATCTTAGCTCAAACGGCTGCAAAACCTGTTTGCCCAGCACGGGGATATTGAGTTCTATAAGATAAAGCCATAAACATGTTTGTCTGAGTCTTCTATCAAAAGTTACAGCGATTTATATGAAGTTGTACGAAAACGCTTTATTTCGCCAAGACAATGCGTTTCTCACTGTTACATGCATTTGAATGGGAAACTCGCCCGAGACAAAGTATAGGTTTTCATTATGTGAATAATTTTAAAATCTTAGCTCAAACGGCTGCAAAACCTGTTTGCCCAGCACGGGGATATTGAGTTCTATAAGATAAAGCCATAAACATGTTTGTCTGAGTCTTCTATCAAAAGTTACAGCGATTTATATGAAGTTGTACGAAAACGCTTTATTTCGCCAAGACAGTGTGTTTCTCACTGTTACATGCATTTGAATGGGAAACTCGCCCGAGACAAAGTATAGGTTTTCATTATGTGAATAATTTTAAAATCTTAGCTCAAACGGCTGCAAAACCTGTTTGCCCAGCACGGGGATATTGAGTTCTATAAGATAAAGCCATAAACATGTTTGTCTGAGTCTTCTATCAAAAGTTACAGCGATTTATATGAAGTTGTACGAAAACGCTTTATTTCGCCAAGACAATGCGTTTCTCACTGTTACATGCATTTGAATGGGAAACTCGCCCGAGACAAAGTATAGGTTTTCATTATGTGAATAATTTTAAAATCTTAGCTCAAACGGCTGCAAAACCTGTTTGCCCAGCACGGGGATATTGAGTTCTATAAGATAAAGCCATAAACATGTTTGTCTGAGTCTTCTATCAAAAGTTACAGCGATTTATATGAAGTTGTACGAAAACGCTTTATTTCGCCAAGACAGTGTGTTTCTCACTGTTACATGCATTTGAATGGGAAACTCGCCCGAGACAAAGTATAGGTTTTCATTATGTGAATAATTTTAAAATCTTAGCTCAAACGGCTGCAAAACCTGTTTGCCCAGCACGGGGATATTGAGTTCTATAAGATAAAGCCATAAACATGTTTGTCTGAGTCTTCTATCAAAAGTTACAGCGATTTATATGAAGTTGTACGAAAACGCTTTATTTCGCCAAGACAGTGTGTTTCTCACTGTTACATGCATTTGAATGGGAAACTCGCCCGAGACAAAGTATAGGTTTTCATTATGTGAATAATTTTAAAATCTTAGCTCAAACGGCTGCAAAACCTGTTTGCCCAGCACGGGGATATTGAGTTCTATAAGATAAAGCCATAAACATGTTTGTCTGAGTCTTCTATCAAAAGTTACAGCGATTTATATGAAGTTGTACGAAAATGCTTTCTTTCGCCAAGACAGTGTGTTTCTCACTGTTACATGCATTTGAATGGGAAACTCGCCCGAGACAAAGTATAGGTTTTCATTATGTGAATAATTTTAAAATCTTAGCTCAAACGGCTGCAAAACCTGTTTGCCCAGCACGGGGATATTGAGTTCTATAAGATAAAGCCATAAACATGTGTTTCTGAGTCTTCTATCAAAAGTTACAGCGATTTATATGAAGTTGTACGAAAACGCTTTATTTCGCCAAGACAGTGTGTTTCTCACTGTTACATGCATTTGAATGGGAAACTCGCCCGAGACAAAGTATAGGTTTTCATTATGTGAATAATTTTAAAATCTTAGCTCAAACGGCTGCAAAACCTGTTTGCCCAGCACGGGGATATTGAGTTCTATAAGATAAAGCCATAAACATGTGTTTCTGAGTCTTCTATCAAAAGTTACAGCGATTTATATGAAGTTGTACGAAAACGCTTTATTTCGCCAAGACAGTGTGTTTCTCACTGTTACATGCATTTGAATGGGAAACTCGCCTGAAACAAAGTATAGGTTTTTATTATGTGAATAATTTTAAAATCTTAGCTCAAACGGCTGCAAAACCTGTTTGCCCAGCACGGGGATATTGAGTTCTATAAGATAAAGCCATAAACACGTGTTTCTGAGTCTTCTATCAAAAGTTACAGCGATTTATATGAAGTTGTACGAAAACGCTTTATTTCGCCAAGACAATGCGTTTCTCACTGTTACATGCATTTGAATGGGAAACTCGCCCGAGACAAAGTATAGGTTTTCATTATGTGAATAATTTTAAAATCTTAGCTCAAACGGCTGCAAAACCTGTTTGCCCAGCACGGGGATATTGAGTTCTATAAGATAAAGCCATAAACATGTTTGTCTGAGTCTTCTATCAAAAGTTACAGCGATTTATATGAAGTTGTACGAAAACGCTTTATTTCGCCAAGACAGTGTGTTTCTCACTGTTACATGCATTTGAATGGGAAACTCGCCTGAAACAAAGTATAGGTTTTCATTATGTGAATAATTTTAAAATCTTAGCTCAAACGGCTGCAAAACCTGTTTGCCCAGCACGGGGATATTGAGTTCTATAAGATAAAGCCATAAACATGTTTGTCTGAGTCTTCTATCAAAAGTTACAGCGATTTATATGAAGTTGTACGAAAACGCTTTATTTCGCCAAGACAGTGTGTTTCTCACTGTTACATGCATTTGAATGGGAAACTCGCCTGAAACAAAGTATAGGTTTTCATTATGTGAATAATTTTAAAATCTTAGCTCAAACGGCTGCAAAACCTGTTTGCCCAGCACGGGGACCTTGAGTTCTATAAGATAAAGCCATAAACATGTTTGTCTGAGTCTTCTATCAAAAGTTACAGCGATTTATATGAAGTTGTAGAAAAATGCTTTCTTTCGCCAAGACAATGCGTTTCTCACTGTTACATGCATTTGAATGGGAAACTCGCCTGAAACAAAGTATAGGTTTTCATTATGTGAATAATTTTAAAATCTTAGCTCAAACAGCTGCAAAACCTGTTTGCCCAGCACGGGGATATTGAGTTCTATAAGATAAAGCCATAAACATGTTTGTCTGAGTCTTCTATCAAAAGTTACAGCGATTTATATGAAGTTGTACGAAAACGCTTTATTTCGCCAAGACAGTGTGTTTCTCACTGTTACATGCATTTGAATGGGAAACTCGCCTGAAACAAAGTATAGGTTTTCATTATGTGAATAATTTTAAAATCTTAGCTCAAACGGCTGCAAAACCTGTTTGCCCAGCACGGGGATATTGAGTTCTATAAGATAAAGCCATAAACATGTTTGTCTGAGTCTTCTATCAAAAGTTACAGCGATTTATATGAAGTTGTACAAAAACGCTTTATTTTCGCCAAGACAGTGCGTTTCTCACTGTTACATGCATTTGAATGGGAAACTCGCCCGAGACAAAGTATAGGTTTTCATTATGTGAATAATTTTAAAATCTTAGCTCAAACGGCTGCAAAACCTGTTTGCCCAGCACGGGGATATTGAGTTCTATAAGATAAAGCCATAAACACGTTTGTCTGAGTCTTCTATCAAAAGTTACAGCGATTTATATGAAGTTGTACGAAAACGCTTTATTTCGCCAAGACAGTGTGTTTCTCACTGTTACATGCATTTGAATGGGAAACTCGCCCGAGACAAAGTATAGGTTTTCATTATGTGAATAATTTTAAAATCTTAGCTCAAACGGCTGCAAAACCTGTTTGCCCAGCACGGGGATATTGAGTTCTATAAGATAAAGCCATAAACACGTGTTTCTGAGTCTTCTATCAAAAGTTACAGCGATTTATATGAAGTTGTACGAAAACGCTTTATTTCGCCAAGACAATGCGTTTCTCACTGTTACATGCATTTGAATGGGAAACTCGCCCGAGACAAAGTATAGGTTTTCATTATGTGAATAATTTTAAAATCTTAGCTCAAACGGCTGCAAAACCTGTTTGCCCAGCACGGGGATATTGAGTTCTATAAGATAAAGCCATAAACATGTTTGTCTGAGTCTTCTATCAAAAGTTACAGCGATTTATATGAAGTTGTACGAAAACGCTTTATTTCGCCAAGACAGTGTGTTTCTCACTGTTACATGCATTTGAATGGGAAACTCGCCTGAAACAAAGTATAGGTTTTCATTATGTGAATAATTTTAAAATCTTAGCTCAAACGGCTGCAAAACCTGTTTGCCCAGCACGGGGATATTGAGTTCTATAAGATAAAGCCATAAACATGTTTGTCTGAGTCTTCTATCAAAAGTTACAGCGATTTATATGAAGTTGTACGAAAACGCTTTATTTCGCCAAGACAGTGTGTTTCTCACTGTTACATGCATTTGAATGGGAAACTCGCCTGAAACAAAGTATAGGTTTTCATTATGTGAATAATTTTAAAATCTTAGCTCAAACGGCTGCAAAACCTGTTTGCCCAGCACGGGGACCTTGAGTTCTATAAGATAAAGCCATAAACATGTTTGTCTGAGTCTTCTATCAAAAGTTACAGCGATTTATATGAAGTTGTAGAAAAATGCTTTCTTTCGCCAAGACAATGCGTTTCTCACTGTTACATGCATTTGAATGGGAAACTCGCCTGAAACAAAGTATAGGTTTTCATTATGTGAATAATTTTAAAATCTTAGCTCAAACAGCTGCAAAACCTGTTTGCCCAGCACGGGGATATTGAGTTCTATAAGATAAAGCCATAAACATGTTTGTCTGAGTCTTCTATCAAAAGTTACAGCGATTTATATGAAGTTGTACGAAAACGCTTTATTTCGCCAAGACAGTGTGTTTCTCACTGTTACATGCATTTGAATGGGAAACTCGCCTGAAACAAAGTATAGGTTTTCATTATGTGAATAATTTTAAAATCTTAGCTCAAACGGCTGCAAAACCTGTTTGCCCAGCACGGGGATATTGAGTTCTATAAGATAAAGCCATAAACATGTTTGTCTGAGTCTTCTATCAAAAGTTACAGCGATTTATATGAAGTTGTACAAAAACGCTTTATTTTCGCCAAGACAGTGCGTTTCTCACTGTTACATGCATTTGAATGGGAAACTCGCCCGAGACAAAGTATAGGTTTTCATTATGTGAATAATTTTAAAATCTTAGCTCAAACGGCTGCAAAACCTGTTTGCCCAGCACGGGGATATTGAGTTCTATAAGATAAAGCCATAAACACGTTTGTCTGAGTCTTCTATCAAAAGTTACAGCGATTTATATGAAGTTGTACGAAAACGCTTTATTTCGCCAAGACAGTGTGTTTCTCACTGTTACATGCATTTGAATGGGAAACTCGCCCGAGACAAAGTATAGGTTTTCATTATGTGAATAATTTTAAAATCTTAGCTCAAACGGCTGCAAAACCTGTTTGCCCAGCACGGGGATATTGAGTTCTATAAGATAAAGCCATAAACATGTGTTTCTGAGTCTTCTATCAAAAGTTACAGCGATTTATATGAAGTTGTACGAAAACGCTTTATTTCGCCAAGACAATGCGTTTCTCACTGTTACATGCATTTGAATGGGAAACTCGCCCGAGACAAAGTATAGGTTTTCATTATGTGAATAATTTTAAAATCTTAGCTCAAACGGCTGCAAAACCTGTTTGCCCAGCACGGGGATATTGAGTTCTATAAGATAAAGCCATAAACATGTGTTTCTGAGTCTTCTATCAAAAGTTATAGCGATTTATATGAAGTTGTTCAAAAGCGCTTTATTTCGCCAAGACAATGCGTTTCTCACTGTTACATGCATTTGAATGGGAAACTCACCCGAGACAAAGTATAGGTTTTCATTATGTGAATAATTTTAAAATCTTAGCTCAAACGGCTGCAAAACCTGTTTGCCCAGCACGGGGATATTGAGTTCTATAAGATAAAGCCATAAACATGTTTGTCTGAGTCTTCTATCAAAAGTTACAGCGATTTATATGAAGTTGTACGAAAACGCTTTATTTCGCCAAGACAGTGTGTTTCTCACTGTTACATGCATTTGAATGGGAAACTCGCCTGAAACAAAGTATAGGTTTTCATTATGTGAATAATTTTAAAATCTTAGCTCAAACGGCTGCAAAACCTGTTTGCCCAGCACGGGGATATTGAGTTCTATAAGATAAAGCCATAAACATGTTTGTCTGAGTCTTCTATCAAAAGTTACAGCGATTTATATGAAGTTGTACAAAAACGCTTTATTTTCGCCAAGACAGTGCGTTTCTCACTGTTACATGCATTTGAATGGGAAACTCGCCCGAGACAAAGTATAGGTTTTCATTATGTGAATAATTTTAAAATCTTAGCTCAAACGGCTGCAAAACCTGTTTGCCCAGCACGGGGATATTGAGTTCTATAAGATAAAGCCATAAACACGTTTGTCTGAGTCTTCTATCAAAAGTTACAGCGATTTATATGAAGTTGTACGAAAACGCTTTATTTCGCCAAGACAGTGTGTTTCTCACTGTTACATGCATTTGAATGGGAAACTCGCCCGAGACAAAGTATAGGTTTTCATTATGTGAATAATTTTAAAATCTTAGCTCAAACGGCTGCAAAACCTGTTTGCCCAGCACGGGGATATTGAGTTCTATAAGATAAAGCCATAAACACGTGTTTCTGAGTCTTCTATCAAAAGTTACAGCGATTTATATGAAGTTGTACGAAAACGCTTTATTTCGCCAAGACAATGCGTTTCTCACTGTTACATGCATTTGAATGGGAAACTCGCCCGAGACAAAGTATAGGTTTTCATTATGTGAATAATTTTAAAATCTTAGCTCAAACGGCTGCAAAACCTGTTTGCCCAGCACGGGGATATTGAGTTCTATAAGATAAAGCCATAAACATGTTTGTCTGAGTCTTCTATCAAAAGTTACAGCGATTTATATGAAGTTGTACGAAAACGCTTTATTTCGCCAAGACAGTGTGTTTCTCACTGTTACATGCATTTGAATGGGAAACTCGCCTGAAACAAAGTATAGGTTTTCATTATGTGAATAATTTTAAAATCTTAGCTCAAACGGCTGCAAAACCTGTTTGCCCAGCACGGGGATATTGAGTTCTATAAGATAAAGCCATAAACATGTTTGTCTGAGTCTTCTATCAAAAGTTACAGCGATTTATATGAAGTTGTACGAAAACGCTTTATTTCGCCAAGACAGTGTGTTTCTCACTGTTACATGCATTTGAATGGGAAACTCGCCTGAAACAAAGTATAGGTTTTCATTATGTGAATAATTTTAAAATCTTAGCTCAAACGGCTGCAAAACCTGTTTGCCCAGCACGGGGACCTTGAGTTCTATAAGATAAAGCCATAAACATGTTTGTCTGAGTCTTCTATCAAAAGTTACAGCGATTTATATGAAGTTGTAGAAAAATGCTTTCTTTCGCCAAGACAATGCGTTTCTCACTGTTACATGCATTTGAATGGGAAACTCGCCTGAAACAAAGTATAGGTTTTCATTATGTGAATAATTTTAAAATCTTAGCTCAAACAGCTGCAAAACCTGTTTGCCCAGCACGGGGATATTGAGTTCTATAAGATAAAGCCATAAACATGTTTGTCTGAGTCTTCTATCAAAAGTTACAGCGATTTATATGAAGTTGTACGAAAACGCTTTATTTCGCCAAGACAGTGTGTTTCTCACTGTTACATGCATTTGAATGGGAAACTCGCCTGAAACAAAGTATAGGTTTTCATTATGTGAATAATTTTAAAATCTTAGCTCAAACGGCTGCAAAACCTGTTTGCCCAGCACGGGGATATTGAGTTCTATAAGATAAAGCCATAAACATGTTTGTCTGAGTCTTCTATCAAAAGTTACAGCGATTTATATGAAGTTGTACAAAAACGCTTTATTTTCGCCAAGACAGTGCGTTTCTCACTGTTACATGCATTTGAATGGGAAACTCGCCCGAGACAAAGTATAGGTTTTCATTATGTGAATAATTTTAAAATCTTAGCTCAAACGGCTGCAAAACCTGTTTGCCCAGCACGGGGATATTGAGTTCTATAAGATAAAGCCATAAACACGTTTGTCTGAGTCTTCTATCAAAAGTTACAGCGATTTATATGAAGTTGTACGAAAACGCTTTATTTCGCCAAGACAGTGTGTTTCTCACTGTTACATGCATTTGAATGGGAAACTCGCCCGAGACAAAGTATAGGTTTTCATTATGTGAATAATTTTAAAATCTTAGCTCAAACGGCTGCAAAACCTGTTTGCCCAGCACGGGGATATTGAGTTCTATAAGATAAAGCCATAAACATGTGTTTCTGAGTCTTCTATCAAAAGTTACAGCGATTTATATGAAGTTGTACGAAAACGCTTTATTTCGCCAAGACAATGCGTTTCTCACTGTTACATGCATTTGAATGGGAAACTCGCCCGAGACAAAGTATAGGTTTTCATTATGTGAATAATTTTAAAATCTTAGCTCAAACGGCTGCAAAACCTGTTTGCCCAGCACGGGGATATTGAGTTCTATAAGATAAAGCCATAAACATGTGTTTCTGAGTCTTCTATCAAAAGTTATAGCGATTTATATGAAGTTGTTCAAAAGCGCTTTATTTCGCCAAGACAATGCGTTTCTCACTGTTACATGCATTTGAATGGGAAACTCACCCGAGACAAAGTATAGGTTTTCATTATGTGAATAATTTTAAAATCTTAGCTCAAACGGCTGCAAAACCTGTTTGCCCAGCACGGGGATATTGAGTTCTATAAGATAAAGCCATAAACATGTTTGTCTGAGTGTTCTATCAAAACTGACAGCGATTTATATGAAGTTGTACGAAAACGCTTTATTTTGCCAAGACAGTGTGTTTCTCACTGTTACATGCATTTGAATGGGAAACTCGCCCGAGACAAAGTATAGGTTTTCATTATGTGAATAATTTTAAAATCTTAGCTCAAACGGCTGCAAAACCTGTTTGCCCAGCACGGGGATATTGAGTTCTATAAGATAAAGCCATAAACATGTGTTTCTGAGTCTTCTATCAAAAGTTACAGCGATTTATATGAAGTTGTACGAAAACGCTTTATTTCGCCAAGACAATGCGTTTCTCACTGTTACATGCATTTGAATGGGAAACTCGCCCGAGACAAAGTATAGGTTTTCATTATGTGAATAATTTTAAAATCTTAGCTCAAACGGCTGCAAAACCTGTTTGCCCAGCACGGGGATATTGAGTTCTATAAGATAAAGCCATAAACATGTTTGTCTGAGTCTTCTATCAAAAGTTACAGCGATTTATATGAAGTTGTACGAAAACGCTTTATTTCGCCAAGACAGTGTGTTTCTCACTGTTACATGCATTTGAATGGGAAACTCGCCCGAGACAAAGTATAGGTTTTCATTATGTGAATAATTTTAAAATCTTAGCTCAAACGGCTGCAAAACCTGTTTGCCCAGCACGGGGATATTGAGTTCTATAAGATAAAGCCATAAACATGTGTTTCTGAGTCTTCTATCAAAAGTTACAGCGATTTATATGAAGTTGTACGAAAACGCTTTATTTCGCCAAGACAGTGTGTTTCTCACTGTTACATGCATTTGAATGGGAAACTCGCCCGAGACAAAGTATAGGTTTTCATTATGTGAATAATTTTAAAATCTTAGCTCAAACGGCTGCAAAACCTGTTTGCCCAGCACGGGGATATTGAGTTCTATAAGATAAAGCCATAAACACGTGTTTCTGAGTCTTCTATCAAAAGTTACAGCGATTTATATGAAGTTGTAGAAAAATGCTTTCTTTCGCCAAGACAATGCGTTTCTCACTGTTACATGCATTTGAATGGGAAACTCGCCTGAAACAAAGTATAGGTTTTCATTATGTGAATAATTTTAAAATCTTAGCTCAAACAGCTGCAAAACCTGTTTGCCCAGCACGGGGATATTGAGTTCTATAAGATAAAGCCATAAACATGTTTGTCTGAGTCTTCTATCAAAAGTTACAGCGATTTATATGAAGTTGTACGAAAACGCTTTATTTCGCCAAGACAGTGTGTTTCTCACTGTTACATGCATTTGAATGGGAAACTCGCCTGAAACAAAGTATAGGTTTTCATTATGTGAATAATTTTAAAATCTTAGCTCAAACGGCTGCAAAACCTGTTTGCCCAGCACGGGGATATTGAGTTCTATAAGATAAAGCCATAAACACGTTTGTCTGAGTCTTCTATCAAAAGTTACAGCGATTTATATGAAGTTGTACGAAAACGCTTTATTTCGCCAAGACAATGCGTTTCTCACTGTTACATGCATTTGAATGGGAAACTCGCCCGAGACAAAGTATAGGTTTTCATTATGTGAATAATTTTAAAATCTTAGCTCAAACGGCTGCAAAACCTGTTTGCCCAGCACGGGGATATTGAGTTCTATAAGATAAAGCCATAAACATGTTTGTCTGAGTCTTCTATCAAAAGTTACAGCGATTTATATGAAGTTGTACGAAAACGCTTTATTTCGCCAAGACAGTGTGTTTCTCACTGTTACATGCATTTGAATGGGAAACTCGCCTGAAACAAAGTATAGGTTTTCATTATGTGAATAATTTTAAAATCTTAGCTCAAACGGCTGCAAAACCTGTTTGCCCAGCACGGGGATATTGAGTTCTATAAGATAAAGCCATAAACATGTTTGTCTGAGTGTTCTATCAAAACTGACAGCGATTTATATGAAGTTGTACGAAAACGCTTTATTTTGCCAAGACAGTGTGTTTCTCACTGTTACATGCATTTGAATGGGAAACTCGCCCGAGACAAAGTATAGGTTTTCATTATGTGAATAATTTTAAAATCTTAGCTCAAACGGCTGCAAAACCTGTTTGCCCAGCACGGGGATATTGAGTTCTATAAGATAAAGCCATAAACATGTTTGTCTGAGTCTTCTATCAAAAGTTACAGCGATTTATATGAAGTTGTACGAAAACGCTTTATTTCACCAAGACAGTGTGTTTCTCACTGTTACATGCATTTGAATGGGAAACTCGCCCGAGACAAAGTATAGGTTTTCATTATGTGAATAATTTTAAAATCTTAGCTCAAACGGCTGCAAAACCTGTTTGCCCAGCACGGGGATATTGAGTTCTATAAGATAAAGCCATAAACATGTGTTTCTGAGTCTTCTATCAAAAGTTACAGCGATTTATATGAAGTTGTACGAAAACGCTTTATTTTGCCAAGACAGTGTGTTTCTCACTGTTACATGCATTTGAATGGGAAACTCGCCCGAGACAAAGTATAGGTTTTCATTATGTGAATAATTTTAAAATCTTAGCTCAAACGGCTGCAAAACCTGTTTGCCCAGCACGGGGATATTGAGTTCTATAAGATAAAGCCATAAACATGTGTTTCTGAGTCTTCTATCAAAAGTTACAGCGATTTATATGAAGTTGTACGAAAACGCTTTATTTCGCCAAGACAATGCGTTTCTCACTGTTACATGCATTTGAATGGGAAACTCGCCCGAGACAAAGTATAGGTTTTCATTATGTGAATAATTTTAAAATCTTAGCTCAAACGGCTGCAAAACCTGTTTGCCCAGCACGGGGATATTGAGTTCTATAAGATAAAGCCATAAACATGTTTGTCTGAGTCTTCTATCAAAAGTTACAGCGATTTATATGAAGTTGTACGAAAACGCTTTATTTCGCCAAGACAGTGTGTTTCTCACTGTTACATGCATTTGAATGGGAAACTCGCCCGAGACAAAGTATAGGTTTTCATTATGTGAATAATTTTAAAATCTTAGCTCAAACGGCTGCAAAACCTGTTTGCCCAGCACGGGGATATTGAGTTCTATAAGATAAAGCCATAAACATGTTTGTCTGAGTCTTCTATCAAAAGTTACAGCGATTTATATGAAGTTGTACGAAAACGCTTTATTTCGCCAAGACAATGCGTTTCTCACTGTTACATGCATTTGAATGGGAAACTCGCCCGAGACAAAGTATAGGTTTTCATTATGTGAATAATTTTAAAATCTTAGCTCAAACGGCTGCAAAACCTGTTTGCCCAGCACGGGGATATTGAGTTCTATAAGATAAAGCCATAAACATGTTTGTCTGAGTCTTCTATCAAAAGTTACAGCGATTTATATGAAGTTGTACGAAAACGCTTTATTTCGCCAAGACAGTGTGTTTCTCACTGTTACATGCATTTGAATGGGAAACTCGCCCGAGACAAAGTATAGGTTTTCATTATGTGAATAATTTTAAAATCTTAGCTCAAACGGCTGCAAAACCTGTTTGCCCAGCACGGGGATATTGAGTTCTATAAGATAAAGCCATAAACATGTTTGTCTGAGTCTTCTATCAAAAGTTACAGCGATTTATATGAAGTTGTTCAAAAGCGCTTTATTTCGCCAAGACAATGCGTTTCTCACTGTTACATGCATTTGAATGGGAAACTCGCCTGAAACAAAGTATAGGTTTTCATTATGTGAATAATTTTAAAATCTTAGCTCAAACGGCTGCAAAACCTGTTTGCCCAGCACGGGGATATTGAGTTCTATAAGATAAAGCCATAAACACGTTTGTCTGAGTCTTCTATCAAAAGTTACAGCGATTTATATGAAGTTGTACGAAAACGCTTTATTTCGCCAAGACAATGCGTTTCTCACTGTTACATGCATTTGAATGGGAAACTCGCCCGAAACAAAGTATAGGTTTTCATTATGTGAATAATTTTAAAATCTTAGCTCAAACGGCTGCAAAACCTGTTTGCCCAGCACGGGGATATTGAGTTCTATAAGATAAAGCCATAAACATGTTTGTCTGAGTCTTCTATCAAAAGTTACAGCGATTTATATGAAGTTGTACGAAAACGCTTTATTTCGCCAAGACAGTGTGTTTCTCACTGTTACATGCATTTGAATGGGAAACTCGCCTGAAACAAAGTATAGGTTTTCATTATGTGAATAATTTTAAAATCTTAGCTCAAACGGCTGCAAAACCTGTTTGCCCAGCACGGGGATATTGAGTTCTATAAGATAAAGCCATAAACATGTTTGTCTGAGTCTTCTATCAAAAGTTACAGCGATTTATATGAAGTTGTACGAAAACGCTTTATTTCGCCAAGACAGTGTGTTTCTCACTGTTACATGCATTTGAATGGGAAACTCGCCTGAAACAAAGTATAGGTTTTCATTATGTGAATAATTTTAAAATCTTAGCTCAAACGGCTGCAAAACCTGTTTGCCCAGCACGGGGATATTGAGTTCTATAAGATAAAGCCATAAACATGTTTGTCTGAGTCTTCTATCAAAACTGACAGCGATTTATATGAAGTTGTACGAAAACGCTTTATTTTGCCAAGACAGTGTGTTTCTCACTGTTACATGCATTTGAATGGGAAACTCGCCCGAGACAAAGTATAGGTTTTCATTATGTGAATAATTTTAAAATCTTAGCTCAAACGGCTGCAAAACCTGTTTGCCCAGCACGGGGATATTGAGTTCTATAAGATAAAGCCATAAACATGTTTGTCTGAGTCTTCTATCAAAAGTTACAGCGATTTATATGAAGTTGTACGAAAACGCTTTATTTCGCCAAGACAGTGTGTTTCTCACTGTTACATGCATTTGAATGGGAAACTCGCCCGAGACAAAGTATAGGTTTTCATTATGTGAATAATTTTAAAATCTTAGCTCAAACGGCTGCAAAACCTGTTTGCCCAGCACGGGGATATTGAGTTCTATAAGATAAAGCCATAAACATGTTTGTCTGAGTCTTCTATCAAAACTGACAGCGATTTATATGAAGTTGTACGAAAACGCTTTATTTTGCCAAGACAGTGTGTTTCTCACTGTTACATGCATTTGAATGGGAAACTCGCCCGAGACAAAGTATAGGTTTTCATTATGTGAATAATTTTAAAATCTTAGCTCAAACGGCTGCAAAACCTGTTTGCCCAGCACGGGGATATTGAGTTCTATAAGATAAAGCCATAAACATGTTTGTCTGAGTCTTCTATCAAAACTGACAGCGATTTATATGAAGTTGTACGAAAACGCTTTATTTTGCCAAGACAGTGTGTTTCTCACTGTTACATGCATTTGAATGGGAAACTCGCCCGAGACAAAGTATAGGTTTTCATTATGTGAATAATTTTAAAATCTTAGCTCAAACGGCTGCAAAACCTGTTTGCCCAGCACGGGGATATTGAGTTCTATAAGATAAAGCCATAAACATGTTTGTCTGAGTCTTCTATCAAAAGTTACAGCGATTTATATGAAGTTGTACGAAAACGCTTTATTTCGCCAAGACAGTGTGTTTCTCACTGTTACATGCATTTGAATGGGAAACTCGCCCGAGACAAAGTATAGGTTTTCATTATGTGAATAATTTTAAAATCTTAGCTCAAACGGCTGCAAAACCTGTTTGCCCAGCACGGGGATATTGAGTTCTATAAGATAAAGCCATAAACATGTGTTTCTGAGTCTTCTATCAAAAGTTACAGCGATTTATATGAAGTTGTACGAAAACGCTTTATTTTGCCAAGACAGTGTGTTTCTCACTGTTACATGCATTTGAATGGGAAACTCGCCCGAGACAAAGTATAGGTTTTCATTATGTGAATAATTTTAAAATCTTAGCTCAAACGGCTGCAAAACCTGTTTGCCCAGCACGGGGATATTGAGTTCTATAAGATAAAGCCATAAACATGTGTTTCTGAGTCTTCTATCAAAAGTTACAGCGATTTATATGAAGTTGTACGAAAACGCTTTATTTCGCCAAGACAATGCGTTTCTCACTGTTACATGCATTTGAATGGGAAACTCGCCCGAGACAAAGTATAGGTTTTCATTATGTGAATAATTTTAAAATCTTAGCTCAAACGGCTGCAAAACCTGTTTGCCCAGCACGGGGATATTGAGTTCTATAAGATAAAGCCATAAACATGTTTGTCTGAGTCTTCTATCAAAAGTTACAGCGATTTATATGAAGTTGTACGAAAACGCTTTATTTCGCCAAGACAGTGTGTTTCTCACTGTTACATGCATTTGAATGGGAAACTCGCCCGAGACAAAGTATAGGTTTTCATTATGTGAATAATTTTAAAATCTTAGCTCAAACGGCTGCAAAACCTGTTTGCCCAGCACGGGGATATTGAGTTCTATAAGATAAAGCCATAAACATGTTTGTCTGAGTCTTCTATCAAAAGTTACAGCGATTTATATGAAGTTGTACGAAAACGCTTTATTTCGCCAAGACAATGCGTTTCTCACTGTTACATGCATTTGAATGGGAAACTCGCCCGAGACAAAGTATAGGTTTTCATTATGTGAATAATTTTAAAATCTTAGCTCAAACGGCTGCAAAACCTGTTTGCCCAGCACGGGGATATTGAGTTCTATAAGATAAAGCCATAAACATGTTTGTCTGAGTCTTCTATCAAAAGTTACAGCGATTTATATGAAGTTGTACGAAAACGCTTTATTTCGCCAAGACAGTGTGTTTCTCACTGTTACATGCATTTGAATGGGAAACTCGCCCGAGACAAAGTATAGGTTTTCATTATGTGAATAATTTTAAAATCTTAGCTCAAACGGCTGCAAAACCTGTTTGCCCAGCACGGGGATATTGAGTTCTATAAGATAAAGCCATAAACATGTTTGTCTGAGTCTTCTATCAAAAGTTACAGCGATTTATATGAAGTTGTACGAAAACGCTTTATTTCGCCAAGACAGTGTGTTTCTCACTGTTACATGCATTTGAATGGGAAACTCGCCCGAGACAAAGTATAGGTTTTCATTATGTGAATAATTTTAAAATCTTAGCTCAAACGGCTGCAAAACCTGTTTGCCCAGCACGGGGATATTGAGTTCTATAAGATAAAGCCATAAACATGTTTGTCTGAGTCTTCTATCAAAAGTTACAGCGATTTATATGAAGTTGTACGAAAATGCTTTCTTTCGCCAAGACAGTGTGTTTCTCACTGTTACATGCATTTGAATGGGAAACTCGCCCGAGACAAAGTATAGGTTTTCATTATGTGAATAATTTTAAAATCTTAGCTCAAACGGCTGCAAAACCTGTTTGCCCAGCACGGGGATATTGAGTTCTATAAGATAAAGCCATAAACATGTGTTTCTGAGTCTTCTATCAAAAGTTACAGCGATTTATATGAAGTTGTACGAAAACGCTTTATTTCGCCAAGACAGTGTGTTTCTCACTGTTACATGCATTTGAATGGGAAACTCGCCCGAGACAAAGTATAGGTTTTCATTATGTGAATAATTTTAAAATCTTAGCTCAAACGGCTGCAAAACCTGTTTGCCCAGCACGGGGATATTGAGTTCTATAAGATAAAGCCATAAACATGTGTTTCTGAGTCTTCTATCAAAAGTTACAGCGATTTATATGAAGTTGTACGAAAACGCTTTATTTCGCCAAGACAGTGTGTTTCTCACTGTTACATGCATTTGAATGGGAAACTCGCCTGAAACAAAGTATAGGTTTTTATTATGTGAATAATTTTAAAATCTTAGCTCAAACGGCTGCAAAACCTGTTTGCCCAGCACGGGGATATTGAGTTCTATAAGATAAAGCCATAAACACGTGTTTCTGAGTCTTCTATCAAAAGTTACAGCGATTTATATGAAGTTGTAGAAAAATGCTTTCTTTCGCCAAGACAATGCGTTTCTCACTGTTACATGCATTTGAATGGGAAACTCGCCTGAAACAAAGTATAGGTTTTCATTATGTGAATAATTTTAAAATCTTAGCTCAAACAGCTGCAAAACCTGTTTGCCCAGCACGGGGATATTGAGTTCTATAAGATAAAGCCATAAACATGTTTGTCTGAGTCTTCTATCAAAAGTTACAGCGATTTATATGAAGTTGTACGAAAACGCTTTATTTCGCCAAGACAGTGTGTTTCTCACTGTTACATGCATTTGAATGGGAAACTCGCCTGAAACAAAGTATAGGTTTTCATTATGTGAATAATTTTAAAATCTTAGCTCAAACGGCTGCAAAACCTGTTTGCCCAGCACGGGGATATTGAGTTCTATAAGATAAAGCCATAAACACGTTTGTCTGAGTCTTCTATCAAAAGTTACAGCGATTTATATGAAGTTGTACGAAAACGCTTTATTTCGCCAAGACAATGCGTTTCTCACTGTTACATGCATTTGAATGGGAAACTCGCCCGAGACAAAGTATAGGTTTTCATTATGTGAATAATTTTAAAATCTTAGCTCAAACGGCTGCAAAACCTGTTTGCCCAGCACGGGGATATTGAGTTCTATAAGATAAAGCCATAAACATGTTTGTCTGAGTCTTCTATCAAAAGTTACAGCGATTTATATGAAGTTGTACGAAAACGCTTTATTTCGCCAAGACAGTGTGTTTCTCACTGTTACATGCATTTGAATGGGAAACTCGCCTGAAACAAAGTATAGGTTTTCATTATGTGAATAATTTTAAAATCTTAGCTCAAACGGCTGCAAAACCTGTTTGCCCAGCACGGGGATATTGAGTTCTATAAGATAAAGCCATAAACATGTTTGTCTGAGTCTTCTATCAAAAGTTACAGCGATTTATATGAAGTTGTACGAAAACGCTTTATTTCGCCAAGACAGTGTGTTTCTCACTGTTACATGCATTTGAATGGGAAACTCGCCCGAGACAAAGTATAGGTTTTCATTATGTGAATAATTTTAAAATCTTAGCTCAAACGGCTGCAAAACCTGTTTGCCCAGCACGGGGATATTGAGTTCTATAAGATAAAGCCATAAACATGTGTTTCTGAGTCTTCTATCAAAAGTTACAGCGATTTATATGAAGTTGTACGAAAACGCTTTATTTTGCCAAGACAGTGTGTTTCTCACTGTTACATGCATTTGAATGGGAAACTCGCCCGAGACAAAGTATAGGTTTTCATTATGTGAATAATTTTAAAATCTTAGCTCAAACGGCTGCAAAACCTGTTTGCCCAGCACGGGGATATTGAGTTCTATAAGATAAAGCCATAAACATGTGTTTCTGAGTCTTCTATCAAAAGTTACAGCGATTTATATGAAGTTGTACGAAAACGCTTTATTTCGCCAAGACAATGCGTTTCTCACTGTTACATGCATTTGAATGGGAAACTCGCCCGAGACAAAGTATAGGTTTTCATTATGTGAATAATTTTAAAATCTTAGCTCAAACGGCTGCAAAACCTGTTTGCCCAGCACGGGGATATTGAGTTCTATAAGATAAAGCCATAAACATGTTTGTCTGAGTCTTCTATCAAAAGTTACAGCGATTTATATGAAGTTGTACGAAAACGCTTTATTTCGCCAAGACAGTGTGTTTCTCACTGTTACATGCATTTGAATGGGAAACTCGCCCGAGACAAAGTATAGGTTTTCATTATGTGAATAATTTTAAAATCTTAGCTCAAACGGCTGCAAAACCTGTTTGCCCAGCACGGGGATATTGAGTTCTATAAGATAAAGCCATAAACATGTTTGTCTGAGTCTTCTATCAAAAGTTACAGCGATTTATATGAAGTTGTACGAAAACGCTTTATTTCGCCAAGACAATGCGTTTCTCACTGTTACATGCATTTGAATGGGAAACTCGCCCGAGACAAAGTATAGGTTTTCATTATGTGAATAATTTTAAAATCTTAGCTCAAACGGCTGCAAAACCTGTTTGCCCAGCACGGGGATATTGAGTTCTATAAGATAAAGCCATAAACATGTTTGTCTGAGTCTTCTATCAAAAGTTACAGCGATTTATATGAAGTTGTACGAAAACGCTTTATTTCGCCAAGACAGTGTGTTTCTCACTGTTACATGCATTTGAATGGGAAACTCGCCCGAGACAAAGTATAGGTTTTCATTATGTGAATAATTTTAAAATCTTAGCTCAAACGGCTGCAAAACCTGTTTGCCCAGCACGGGGATATTGAGTTCTATAAGATAAAGCCATAAACATGTTTGTCTGAGTCTTCTATCAAAAGTTACAGCGATTTATATGAAGTTGTACGAAAACGCTTTATTTCGCCAAGACAGTGTGTTTCTCACTGTTACATGCATTTGAATGGGAAACTCGCCCGAGACAAAGTATAGGTTTTCATTATGTGAATAATTTTAAAATCTTAGCTCAAACGGCTGCAAAACCTGTTTGCCCAGCACGGGGATATTGAGTTCTATAAGATAAAGCCATAAACATGTGTTTCTGAGTCTTCTATCAAAAGTTACAGCGATTTATATGAAGTTGTACGAAAACGCTTTATTTCGCCAAGACAGTGTGTTTCTCACTGTTACATGCATTTGAATGGGAAACTCGCCTGAAACAAAGTATAGGTTTTCATTATGTGAATAATTTTAAAATCTTAGCTCAAACGGCTGCAAAACCTGTTTGCCCAGCACGGGGATATTGAGTTCTATAAGATAAAGCCATAAACATGTGTTTCTGAGTCTTCTATCAAAAGTTACAGCGATTTATATGAAGTTGTACGAAAATGCTTTCTTTCGCCAAGACAGTGTGTTTCTCACTGTTACATGCATTTGAATGGGAAACTCGCCCGAGACAAAGTATAGGTTTTCATTATGTGAATAATTTTAAAATCTTAGCTCAAACGGCTGCAAAACCTGTTTGCCCAGCACGGGGATATTGAGTTCTATAAGATAAAGCCATAAACACGTGTTTCTGAGTCTTCTATCAAAAGTTACAGCGATTTATATGAAGTTGTACGAAAACGCTTTATTTCGCCAAGACAGTGTGTTTCTCACTGTTACATGCATTTGAATGGGAAACTCGCCCGAGACAAAGTATAGGTTTTCATTATGTGAATAATTTTAAAATCTTAGCTCAAACGGCTGCAAAACCTGTTTGCCCAGCACGGGGATATTGAGTTCTATAAGATAAAGCCATAAACATGTGTTTCTGAGTCTTCTATCAAAAGTTACAGCGATTTATATGAAGTTGTACGAAAACGCTTTATTTCGCCAAGACAGTGTGTTTCTCACTGTTACATGCATTTGAATGGGAAACTCGCCTGAAACAAAGTATAGGTTTTTATTATGTGAATAATTTTAAAATCTTAGCTCAAACGGCTGCAAAACCTGTTTGCCCAGCACGGGGATATTGAGTTCTATAAGATAAAGCCATAAACACGTGTTTCTGAGTCTTCTATCAAAAGTTACAGCGATTTATATGAAGTTGTAGAAAAATGCTTTCTTTCGCCAAGACAATGCGTTTCTCACTGTTACATGCATTTGAATGGGAAACTCGCCTGAAACAAAGTATAGGTTTTCATTATGTGAATAATTTTAAAATCTTAGCTCAAACAGCTGCAAAACCTGTTTGCCCAGCACGGGGATATTGAGTTCTATAAGATAAAGCCATAAACATGTTTGTCTGAGTCTTCTATCAAAAGTTACAGCGATTTATATGAAGTTGTACGAAAACGCTTTATTTCGCCAAGACAGTGTGTTTCTCACTGTTACATGCATTTGAATGGGAAACTCGCCTGAAACAAAGTATAGGTTTTCATTATGTGAATAATTTTAAAATCTTAGCTCAAACGGCTGCAAAACCTGTTTGCCCAGCACGGGGATATTGAGTTCTATAAGATAAAGCCATAAACACGTTTGTCTGAGTCTTCTATCAAAAGTTACAGCGATTTATATGAAGTTGTACGAAAACGCTTTATTTCGCCAAGACAATGCGTTTCTCACTGTTACATGCATTTGAATGGGAAACTCGCCCGAGACAAAGTATAGGTTTTCATTATGTGAATAATTTTAAAATCTTAGCTCAAACGGCTGCAAAACCTGTTTGCCCAGCACGGGGATATTGAGTTCTATAAGATAAAGCCATAAACATGTTTGTCTGAGTCTTCTATCAAAAGTTACAGCGATTTATATGAAGTTGTACGAAAACGCTTTATTTCGCCAAGACAGTGTGTTTCTCACTGTTACATGCATTTGAATGGGAAACTCGCCTGAAACAAAGTATAGGTTTTCATTATGTGAATAATTTTAAAATCTTAGCTCAAACGGCTGCAAAACCTGTTTGCCCAGCACGGGGATATTGAGTTCTATAAGATAAAGCCATAAACATGTTTGTCTGAGTCTTCTATCAAAAGTTACAGCGATTTATATGAAGTTGTACGAAAACGCTTTATTTCGCCAAGACAGTGTGTTTCTCACTGTTACATGCATTTGAATGGGAAACTCGCCCGAGACAAAGTATAGGTTTTCATTATGTGAATAATTTTAAAATCTTAGCTCAAACGGCTGCAAAACCTGTTTGCCCAGCACGGGGATATTGAGTTCTATAAGATAAAGCCATAAACATGTGTTTCTGAGTCTTCTATCAAAAGTTACAGCGATTTATATGAAGTTGTACGAAAACGCTTTATTTTGCCAAGACAGTGTGTTTCTCACTGTTACATGCATTTGAATGGGAAACTCGCCCGAGACAAAGTATAGGTTTTCATTATGTGAATAATTTTAAAATCTTAGCTCAAACGGCTGCAAAACCTGTTTGCCCAGCACGGGGATATTGAGTTCTATAAGATAAAGCCATAAACATGTGTTTCTGAGTCTTCTATCAAAAGTTACAGCGATTTATATGAAGTTGTACGAAAACGCTTTATTTCGCCAAGACAATGCGTTTCTCACTGTTACATGCATTTGAATGGGAAACTCGCCCGAGACAAAGTATAGGTTTTCATTATGTGAATAATTTTAAAATCTTAGCTCAAACGGCTGCAAAACCTGTTTGCCCAGCACGGGGATATTGAGTTCTATAAGATAAAGCCATAAACATGTTTGTCTGAGTCTTCTATCAAAAGTTACAGCGATTTATATGAAGTTGTACGAAAACGCTTTATTTCGCCAAGACAGTGTGTTTCTCACTGTTACATGCATTTGAATGGGAAACTCGCCCGAGACAAAGTATAGGTTTTCATTATGTGAATAATTTTAAAATCTTAGCTCAAACGGCTGCAAAACCTGTTTGCCCAGCACGGGGATATTGAGTTCTATAAGATAAAGCCATAAACATGTTTGTCTGAGTCTTCTATCAAAAGTTACAGCGATTTATATGAAGTTGTACGAAAACGCTTTATTTCGCCAAGACAATGCGTTTCTCACTGTTACATGCATTTGAATGGGAAACTCGCCCGAGACAAAGTATAGGTTTTCATTATGTGAATAATTTTAAAATCTTAGCTCAAACGGCTGCAAAACCTGTTTGCCCAGCACGGGGATATTGAGTTCTATAAGATAAAGCCATAAACATGTTTGTCTGAGTCTTCTATCAAAAGTTACAGCGATTTATATGAAGTTGTACGAAAACGCTTTATTTCGCCAAGACAGTGTGTTTCTCACTGTTACATGCATTTGAATGGGAAACTCGCCCGAGACAAAGTATAGGTTTTCATTATGTGAATAATTTTAAAATCTTAGCTCAAACGGCTGCAAAACCTGTTTGCCCAGCACGGGGATATTGAGTTCTATAAGATAAAGCCATAAACATGTTTGTCTGAGTCTTCTATCAAAAGTTACAGCGATTTATATGAAGTTGTACGAAAACGCTTTATTTCGCCAAGACAGTGTGTTTCTCACTGTTACATGCATTTGAATGGGAAACTCGCCCGAGACAAAGTATAGGTTTTCATTATGTGAATAATTTTAAAATCTTAGCTCAAACGGCTGCAAAACCTGTTTGCCCAGCACGGGGATATTGAGTTCTATAAGATAAAGCCATAAACATGTGTTTCTGAGTCTTCTATCAAAAGTTACAGCGATTTATATGAAGTTGTACGAAAATGCTTTCTTTCGCCAAGACAGTGTGTTTCTCACTGTTACATGCATTTGAATGGGAAACTCGCCCGAGACAAAGTATAGGTTTTCATTATGTGAATAATTTTAAAATCTTAGCTCAAACGGCTGCAAAACCTGTTTGCCCAGCACGGGGATATTGAGTTCTATAAGATAAAGCCATAAACACGTGTTTCTGAGTCTTCTATCAAAAGTTACAGCGATTTATATGAAGTTGTAGAAAAATGCTTTCTTTCGCCAAGACAATGCGTTTCTCACTGTTACATGCATTTGAATGGGAAACTCGCCTGAAACAAAGTATAGGTTTTCATTATGTGAATAATTTTAAAATCTTAGCTCAAACGGCTGCAAAACCTGTTTGCCCAGCACGGGGATATTGAGTTCTATAAGATAAAGCCATAAACATGTTTGTCTGAGTCTTCTATCAAAAGTTACAGCGATTTATATGAAGTTGTACGAAAACGCTTTATTTCGCCAAGACAATGCGTTTCTCACTGTTACATGCATTTGAATGGGAAACTCGCCCGAGACAAAGTATAGGTTTTCATTATGTGAATAATTTTAAAATCTTAGCTCAAACGGCTGCAAAACCTGTTTGCCCAGCACGGGGATATTGAGTTCTATAAGATAAAGCCATAAACATGTTTGTCTGAGTCTTCTATCAAAAGTTACAGCGATTTATATGAAGTTGTACGAAAACGCTTTATTTCGCCAAGACAGTGTGTTTCTCACTGTTACATGCATTTGAATGGGAAACTCGCCTGAAACAAAGTATAGGTTTTCATTATGTGAATAATTTTAAAATCTTAGCTCAAACGGCTGCAAAACCTGTTTGCCCAGCACGGGGATATTGAGTTCTATAAGATAAAGCCATAAACATGTTTGTCTGAGTCTTCTATCAAAAGTTACAGCGATTTATATGAAGTTGTACGAAAACGCTTTATTTCGCCAAGACAGTGTGTTTCTCACTGTTACATGCATTTGAATGGGAAACTCGCCTGAAACAAAGTATAGGTTTTCATTATGTGAATAATTTTAAAATCTTAGCTCAAACGGCTGCAAAACCTGTTTGCCCAGCACGGGGACCTTGAGTTCTATAAGATAAAGCCATAAACATGTTTGTCTGAGTCTTCTATCAAAAGTTACAGCGATTTATATGAAGTTGTAGAAAAATGCTTTCTTTCGCCAAGACAATGCGTTTCTCACTGTTACATGCATTTGAATGGGAAACTCGCCTGAAACAAAGTATAGGTTTTCATTATGTGAATAATTTTAAAATCTTAGCTCAAACAGCTGCAAAACCTGTTTGCCCAGCACGGGGATATTGAGTTCTATAAGATAAAGCCATAAACATGTTTGTCTGAGTCTTCTATCAAAAGTTACAGCGATTTATATGAAGTTGTACGAAAACGCTTTATTTCGCCAAGACAGTGTGTTTCTCACTGTTACATGCATTTGAATGGGAAACTCGCCTGAAACAAAGTATAGGTTTTCATTATGTGAATAATTTTAAAATCTTAGCTCAAACGGCTGCAAAACCTGTTTGCCCAGCACGGGGATATTGAGTTCTATAAGATAAAGCCATAAACATGTTTGTCTGAGTCTTCTATCAAAAGTTACAGCGATTTATATGAAGTTGTACAAAAACGCTTTATTTTCGCCAAGACAGTGCGTTTCTCACTGTTACATGCATTTGAATGGGAAACTCGCCCGAGACAAAGTATAGGTTTTCATTATGTGAATAATTTTAAAATCTTAGCTCAAACGGCTGCAAAACCTGTTTGCCCAGCACGGGGATATTGAGTTCTATAAGATAAAGCCATAAACACGTTTGTCTGAGTCTTCTATCAAAAGTTACAGCGATTTATATGAAGTTGTACGAAAACGCTTTATTTCGCCAAGACAATGCGTTTCTCACTGTTACATGCATTTGAATGGGAAACTCGCCCGAGACAAAGTATAGGTTTTCATTATGTGAATAATTTTAAAATCTTAGCTCAAACGGCTGCAAAACCTGTTTGCCCAGCACGGGGATATTGAGTTCTATAAGATAAAGCCATAAACATGTGTTTCTGAGTCTTCTATCAAAAGTTACAGCGATTTATATGAAGTTGTACGAAAACGCTTTATTTCGCCAAGACAGTGTGTTTCTCACTGTTACATGCATTTGAATGGGAAACTCGCCTGAAACAAAGTATAGGTTTTCATTATGTGAATAATTTTAAAATCTTAGCTCAAACGGCTGCAAAACCTGTTTGCCCAGCACGGGGATATTGAGTTCTATAAGATAAAGCCATAAACATGTTTGTCTGAGTCTTCTATCAAAAGTTACAGCGATTTATATGAAGTTGTACGAAAACGCTTTATTTCGCCAAGACAGTGTGTTTCTCACTGTTACATGCATTTGAATGGGAAACTCGCCTGAAACAAAGTATAGGTTTTCATTATGTGAATAATTTTAAAATCTTAGCTCAAACGGCTGCAAAACCTGTTTGCCCAGCACGGGGATATTGAGTTCTATAAGATAAAGCCATAAACATGTTTGTCTGAGTCTTCTATCAAAAGTTACAGCGATTTATATGAAGTTGTACAAAAACGCTTTATTTTCGCCAAGACAGTGCGTTTCTCACTGTTACATGCATTTGAATGGGGAACTCGCCCGAAACAAAGTATAGGTTTTCATTATGTGTATAACTTGGAAATCTTAGCTCAAACAGCTGCAAATCCTGTTTTCCCAGCACGGGGACCTTGAGTTCTATAAGATAAAGCCATAAACATGTTTGTCTGAGTCTTCTATCAAAAGTTACAGCTATTTATATGAAGTTGTACAAAAACGCTTTCTTTCGCCAAGACAGTGCGTTTCTCACTGTTACATGCATTTGAATGGGGAACTCGACCGAAACAAAGTATAGGTTTTCATTATGTGTATAACTTTAAAATCTTAGCTCAAACAGCTGCAAAACCTGTTTTCCTAGCACGGGGACCTTGAGTTCTATAAGATAAAGCCATAAACATGTTTGTCTGAGTCTTTTATCAAAAGTTACAGCTATTTATATGAAGTTGTACAAAAACGCTTTCTTTCGCCAAGACAGTGCGTTTCTCACTGTTACATGCATTTGAATGGGGAACTCGCCTGAAACAAAGTATAGGTTTTCATTATGTGAAAATCTTAGCTCAAACAGCTGCAAAACCTATTTTCCCAGCACGGGGATATTGAGTTCTATAAGATAAAGCCATAAACATGTTTGTCTGAGTCTTATATCAAAAGTTACAGCTATTTATATGAAGTTGTACAAAAACGCTTTATTTCGCCAAGACAGTGCGTTTCTCACTGTTACATGCATTTGAATGGGGAACTCGACCGAAACAAAGTATAGGTTTTCATTATGTGAATAATTTTAAAATCTTAGCTCAAACGGCTGCAAAACCTGTTTTCCCAGCACGGGGACCTTGAGTTCTATAAGATAAAGCCATAAACATGTGTATCCGAATCTTCTATCAAAAGTTACAGCTATTTATATGAAATTGTACAAAAACGCTTTATTTCGCCAAGACAGTGCGTTTCTCACTGTTACATGCATTTGAATGGGGAACTCGCCCGAAACAAAGTATAGGTTTTCATTATGTGAATAATTTTAAAATCTTAGCTCAAACGGCTGCAAAACCTGTTTGCCCAGCACGGGGATATTGAGTTCTATAAGATAAAGCCATAAACATGTTTGTCTGAGTCTTCTATCAAAAGTTACAGCTATTTATATGAAGTTGTACAAAAACGCTTTCTTTCGCCAAGACAGTGCGTTTCTCACTGTTACATGCATTTGAATGGGGAACTCGCCTGAAACAAAGTATAGGTTTTCATTATGTGAAAATCTTAGCTCAAACAGCTGCAAAACCTGTTTTCCCAGCACGGGGACCTTGAGTTCTATAAGATAAAGCCATAAACATGTTTGTCTGAGTCTTTTATCAAAAGTTACAGCTATTTATATGAAGTTGTACAAAAACGCTTTCTTTCGCCAAGACAGTGCGTTTCTCACTGTTACATGCATTTGAATGGGGAACTCGACCGAAACAAAGTATAGGTTTTCATTATGTGTATAACTTGAAAATCTTAGCTCAAACAGCTGCAAAACCTGTTTTCCCAGCACGGGGACCTTGAGTTCTATAAGATAAAGCCATAAACATGTTTGTCTGAGTCTTTTATCAAAAGTTACAGCTATTTATATGAAGTTGTACAAAAACGCTTTCTTTCGCCAAGACAGTGCGTTTCTCACTGTTACATGCATTTGAATGGGGATCTCGACCGAAACAAAGTATACGTTTTCATTATGTGTATAACTTGAAAATCTTAGCTCAAACAGCTGCAAAACCTGATTTCCCAGCACGGGGACCTTGAGTTCTATAAGATAAAGCCATAAACATGTGTATCCGAATCTTCTATCAAAAGTTACAGCTATTTATATGAAGTTGTACAAAAACGCTTTATTTCGCCAAGACAGTGCGTTTCTCACTGTTACATGCATTTGAATGGGGAACTCGCCCGAAACAAAGTATAGGTTTTCATTATGTGAAAATCTTAGCTCAAACGGCTGCAAATCCTGTTTTCCCAGCACGGGGACCTTGAGTTCTATAAGATAAAGCCATAAACATGTGTATCCGAATCTTCTATCAAAAGTTACAGCTATTTATATGAAGTTGTACAAAAACGCTTTATTTCGCCAAGACAGTGCGTTTCTCACTGTTACATGCATTTGAATGGGGAACTCGACCGAAACAAAGTATAGGTTTTCATTATGTGAATAATTTTAAAATCTTAGCTCAAACGGCTGCAAAACCTGTTTTCCCAGCACGGGGATATTGAGTTCTATAAGATAAAGCCATAAACATGTGTATCCGAATCTTCTATCAAAAGTTACAGCTATTTATATGAAGTTGTACAAAAACGCTTTCTTTCGCCAAGACAGTGCGTTTCTCACTGTTACATGCATTTGAATGGGGAACTCGCCCGAAACAAAGTATAGGTTTTCATTATGTGAAAATCTTAGCTCAAACAGCTGCAAAACCTGTTTTCCCAGCACGGGGACCTTGAGTTCTATAAGATAAAGCCATAAACATGTTTGTCTGAGTCTTTTATCAAAAGTTACAGCTATTTATATGAAGTTGTACAAAAACGCTTTCTTTCGCCAAGACAGTGCGTTTCTCACTGTTACATGCATTTGAATGGGGAACTCGACCGAAACAAAGTATAGGTTTTCATTATGTGTATAACTTGAAAATCTTAGCTCAAACAGCTGCAAAACCTGTTTTCCCAGCACGGGGACCTTGAGTTCTATAAGATAAAGCCATAAACATGTTTGTCTGAGTCTTTTATCAAAAGTTACAGCTATTTATATGAAGTTGTACAAAAACGCTTTCTTTCGCCAAGACAGTGCGTTTCTCACTGTTACATGCATTTGAATGGGGATCTCGACCGAAACAAAGTATACGTTTTCATTATGTGTATAACTTGAAAATCTTAGCTCAAACAGCTGCAAAACCTGATTTCCCAGCACGGGGACCTTGAGTTCTATAAGATAAAGCCATAAACATGTGTATCCGAATCTTCTATCAAAAGTTACAGCTATTTATATGAAGTTGTACAAAAACGCTTTATTTCGCCAAGACAGTGCGTTTCTCACTGTTACATGCATTTGAATGGGGAACTCGCCCGAAACAAAGTATAGGTTTTCATTATGTGAAAATCTTAGCTCAAACAGCTGCAAATCCTGTTTTCCCAGCACGGGGACCTTGAGTTCTATAAGATAAAGCCATAAACATGTGTATCCGAATCTTCTATCAAAAGTTACAGCTATTTATATGAAGTTGTACAAAAACGCTTTATTTCGCCAAGACAGTGCGTTTCTCACTGTTACATGCATTTGAATGGGGAACTCGACCGAAACAAAGTATAGGTTTTCATTATGTGTATAACTTGAAAATCTTAGCTCAAACAGCTGCAAAACCTGTTTTCCCAGCACGGGGACCTTGAGTTCTATAAGATAAAGCCATAAACATGTTTGTCTGAGTCTTATATCAAAAGTTACAGCTATTTATATGAAGTTGTACAAAAACGCTTTCTTTCGCCAAGACAGTGCGTTTCTCACTGTTACATGCATTTGAATGGGGAACTCGACCGAAACAAAGTATAGGTTTTCATTATGTGTATAACTTGAAAATCTTAGCTCAAACAGCTGCAAAACCTGTTTTCCCAGCACGGGGACCTTGAGTTCTATAAGATAAAGCCATAAACATGTTTGTCTGAGTCTTATATCAAAAGTTACAGCTATTTATATGAAGTTGTACAAAAACGCTTTCTTTCGCCAAGACAGTGCGTTTCTCACTGTTACATGCATTTGAATGGGGAACTCGACCGAAACAAAGTATAGGTTTTCATTATGTGTATAACTTGAAAATCTTAGCTCAAACAGCTGCAAAACCTGATTTCCCAGCACGGGGACCTTGAGTTCTATAAGATAAAGCCATAAACATGTTTGTCTGAGTCTTATATCAAAAGTTACAGCTATTTATATGAAGTTGTACAAAAACGCTTTCTTTCGCCAAGACAGTGCGTTTCTCACTGTTACATGCATTTGAATGGGGAACTCGACCGAAACAAAGTATAGGTTTTCATTATGTGTATAACTTGAAAATCTTAGCTCAAACAGCTGCAAAACCTGATTTCCCAGCACGGGGACCTTGAGTTCTATAAGATAAAGCCATAAACATGTGTATCCGAATCTTCTATCAAAAGTTACAGCTATTTATATGAAGTTGTACAAAAACGCTTTATTTCGCCAAGACAGTGCGTTTCTCACTGTTACATGCATTTGAATGGGGAACTCGCCCGAAACAAAGTATAGGTTTTCATTATGTGAAAATCTTAGCTCAAACAGCTGCAAATCCTGTTTTCCCAGCACGGGGACCTTGAGTTCTATAAGATAAAGCCATAAACATGTTTGTCTGAGTCTTTTATCAAAAGTTACAGCTATTTATATGAAGTTGTACAAAAACGCTTTCTTTCGCCAAGACAGTGCGTTTCTCACTGTTACATGCATTTGAATGGGGAACTCGACCGAAACAAAGTATAGGTTTTCATTATGTGTATAACTTGAAAATCTTAGCTCAAACAGCTGCAAAACCTGATTTCCCAGCACGGGGACCTTGAGTTCTATAAGATAAAGCCATAAACATGTGTATCCGAATCTTCTATCAAAAGTTACAGCTATTTATATGAAGTTGTACAAAAACGCTTTCTTTCGCCAAGACAGTGCGTTTCTCACTGTTACATGCATTTGAATGGGGAACTCGACCGAAACAAAGTATAGGTTTTCATTATGTGTATAACTTGAAAATCTTAGCTCAAACAGCTGCAAAACCTGTTTTCCCAGCACGGGGACCTTGAGTTCTATAAGATAAAGCCATAAACATGTTTGTCTGAGTCTTTTATCAAAAGTTACAGCTATTTATATGAAGTTGTACAAAAACGCTTTCTTTCGCCAAGACAGTGCGTTTCTCACTGTTACATGCATTTGAATGGGGAACTCGACCGAAACAAAGTATAGGTTTTCATTATGTGAATAATTTTAAAATCTTAGCTCAAACGGCTGCAAATCCTGTTTTCCCAGCACGGGGATATTGAGTTCTATAAGATAAAGCCATAAACATGTGTATCCGAATCTTCTATCAAAAGTTACAGCTATTTATATGAAGTTGTACAAAAACGCTTTATTTCGCCAAGACAGTGCGTTTCTCACTGTTACATGCATTTGAATGGGGAACTCGCCCGAAACAAAGTATAGGTTTTCATTATGTGAAAATCTTAGCTCAAACAGCTGCAAATCCTGTTTTCCCAGCACGGGGACCTTGAGTTCTATAAGATAAAGCCATAAACATGTTTGTCTGAGTCTTATATCAAAAGTTACAGCTATTTATATGAAGTTGTACAAAAACGCTTTCTTTCGCCAAGACAGTGCGTTTCTCACTGTTACATGCATTTGAATGGGGAACTCGACCGAAACAAAGTATAGGTTTTCATTATGTGTATAACTTGAAAATCTTAGCTCAAACAGCTGCAAAACCTGTTTTCCCAGCACGGGGACCTTGAGTTCTATAAGATAAAGCCATAAACATGTTTGTCTGAGTCTTTTATCAAAAGTTACAGCTATTTATATGAAGTTGTACAAAAACGCTTTCTTTCGCCAAGACAGTGCGTTTCTCACTGTTACATGCATTTGAATGGGGAACTCGACCGAAACAAAGTATAGGTTTTCATTATGTGTATAACTTGAAAATCTTAGCTCAAACAGCTGCAAAACCTGATTTCCCAGCACGGGGACCTTGAGTTCTATAAGATAAAGCCATAAACATGTTTGTCTGAGTCTTATATCAAAAGTTACAGCTATTTATATGAAGTTGTACAAAAACGCTTTCTTTCGCCAAGACAGTGCGTTTCTCACTGTTACATGCATTTGAATGGGGAACTCGACCGAAACAAAGTATAGGTTTTCATTATGTGTATAACTTGAAAATCTTAGCTCAAACAGCTGCAAAACCTGTTTTCCCAGCACGGGGACCTTGAGTTCTATAAGATAAAGCCATAAACATGTTTGTCTGAGTCTTATATCAAAAGTTACAGCTATTTATATGAAGTTGTACAAAAACGCTTTCTTTCGCCAAGACAGTGCGTTTCTCACTGTTACATGCATTTGAATGGGGAACTCGCCCGAAACAAAGTATAGGTTTTCATTATGTGAAAATCTTAGCTCAAACAGCTGCAAATCCTGTTTTCCCAGCACGGGGACCTTGAGTTCTATAAGATAAAGCCATAAACATGTTTGTCTGAGTCTTTTATCAAAAGTTACAGCTATTTATATGAAGTTGTACAAAAACGCTTTCTTTCGCCAAGACAGTGCGTTTCTCACTGTTACATGCATTTGAATGGGGAACTCGACCGAAACAAAGTATAGGTTTTCATTATGTGTATAACTTGAAAATCTTAGCTCAAACAGCTGCAAAACCTGATTTCCCAGCACGGGGACCTTGAGTTCTATAAGATAAAGCCATAAACATGTGTATCCGAATCTTCTATCAAAAGTTACAGCTATTTATATGAAGTTGTACAAAAACGCTTTATTTCGCCAAGACAGTGCGTTTCTCACTGTTACATGCATTTGAATGGGGAACTCGACCGAAACAAAGTATAGGTTTTCATTATGTGAAAATCTTAGCTCAAACAGCTGCAAATCCTGTTTTCCCAGCACGGGGACCTTGAGTTCTATAAGATAAAGCCATAAACATGTTTGTCTGAGTCTTATATCAAAAGTTACAGCTATTTATATGAAGTTGTACAAAAACGCTTTCTTTCGCCAAGACAGTGCGTTTCTCACTGTTACATGCATTTGAATGGGGAACTCGACCGAAACAAAGTATAGGTTTTCATTATGTGTATAACTTGAAAATCTTAGCTCAAACAGCTGCAAAACCTGTTTTCCCAGCACGGGGACCTTGAGTTCTATAAGATAAAGCCATAAACATGTTTGTCTGAGTCTTTTATCAAAAGTTACAGCTATTTATATGAAGTTGTACAAAAACGCTTTCTTTCGCCAAGACAGTGCGTTTCTCACTGTTACATGCATTTGAATGGGGAACTCGACCGAAACAAAGTATAGGTTTTCATTATGTGTATAACTTGAAAATCTTAGCTCAAACAGCTGCAAAACCTGTTTTCCCAGCACGGGGACCTTGAGTTCTATAAGATAAAGCCATAAACATGTTTGTCTGAGTCTTATATCAAAAGTTACAGCTATTTATATGAAGTTGTACAAAAACGCTTTCTTTCGCCAAGACAGTGCGTTTCTCACTGTTACATGCATTTGAATGGGGAACTCGCCTGAAACAAAGTATAGGTTTTCATTATGTGAAAATCTTAGCTCAAACAGCTGCAAATCCTGTTTGCCCAGCACGGGGACCTTGAGTTCTATAAGATAAAGCCATAAACATGTGTATCCGAATCTTCTATCAAAAGTTACAGCTATTTATATGAAGTTGTACAAAAACGCTTTCTTTCGCCAAGACAGTGCGTTTCTCACTGTTACATGCATTTGAATGGGGAACTCGCCCGAAACAAAGTATAGGTTTTCATTATGTGTATAACTTGGAAATCTTAGCTCAAACAGCTGCAAATCCTGTTTTCCCAGCACGAGGACCTTGAGTTCTATAAGATAAAGCCATAAACATGTGTATCCGAATCTTCTATCAAAAGTTACAGCTATTTATATGAAGTTGTACAAAAACGCTTTATTTCGCCAAGACAGTGCGTTTCTCACTGTTACATGCATTTGAATGGGGAACTCGCCCGAAACAAAGTATAGGTTTTCATTATGTGTATAACTTGGAAATCTTAGCTCAAACAGCTGCAAATCCTGTTTTCCCAGCACGGAGACCTTGAGTTCTATAAGATAAAGCCATAAACATGTTTGTCTGAGTCTTATATCAAAAGTTACAGCTATTTATATGAAGTTGTACAAAAACGCTTTCTTTCGCCAAGACAGTGCGTTTCTCACTGTTACATGCATTTGAATGGGGAACTCGCCCGAAACAAAGTATAGGTTTTCATTATGTGAAAATCTTAGCTCAAACAGCTGCAAATCCTGTTTTCCCAGCACGGGGACCTTGAGTTCTATAAGATAAAGCCATAAACATGTGTATCCGAATCTTCTATCAAAAGTTACAGCGATTTATATGAAGTTGTACAAAAACGCTTTCTTTCGCCAAGACAGTGCGTTTCTCACTGTTACATGCATTTGAATGGGGAACTCGACCGAAACAAAGTATAGGTTTTCATTATGTGTATAACTTGAAAATCTTAGCTCAAACAGCTGCAAAACCTGTTTTCCCAGCACGGGGACCTTGAGTTCTATAAGATAAAGCCATAAACATGTTTGTCTGAGTCTTTTATCAAAAGTTACAGCTATTTATATGAAGTTGTACAAAAACGCTTTCTTTCGCCAAGACAGTGCGTTTCTCACTGTTACATGCATTTGAATGGGGAACTCGACCGAAACAAAGTATAGGTTTTCATTATGTGTATAACTTGAAAATCTTAGCTCAAACAGCTGCAAAACCTGATTTCCCAGCACGGGGACCTTGAGTTCTATAAGATAAAGCCATAAACATGTTTGTCTGAGTCTTATATCAAAAGTTACAGCTATTTATATGAAGTTGTACAAAAACGCTTTCTTTCGCCAAGACAGTGCGTTTCTCACTGTTACATGCATTTGAATGGGAAACTCGCCCGAAACAAAGTATAGGTTTTCATTATGTGAAAATCTTAGCTCAAACAGCTGCAAATCCTGTTTTCCCAGCACGGGGACCTTGAGTTCTATAAGATAAAGCCATAAACATGTTTGTCTGAGTCTTATATCAAAAGTTACAGCTATTTATATGAAGTTGTACAAAAACGCTTTCTTTCGCCAAGACAGTGCGTTTCTCACTGTTACATGCATTTGAATGGGGAACTCGCCCGAAACAAAGTATAGGTTTTCATTATGTGTATAACTTGGAAATCTTAGCTCAAACAGCTGCAAATCCTGTTTTCCCAGCACGGGGACCTTGAGTTCTATAAGATAAAGCCATAAACATGTTTGTCTGAGTCTTATATCAAAAGTTACAGCTATTTATATGAAGTTGTACGAAAAACGCTTTCTTTCGCCAAGACAGTGCGTTTCTCACTGTTACATGCATTTGAATGGGGAACTCGACCGAAACAAAGTATAGGTTTTCATTATGTGTATAACTTGAAAATCTTAGCTCAAACGGCTGCAAAACCTGTTTTCCCAGCACGGGGACCTTGAGTTCTATAAGATAAAGCCATAAACATGTTTGTCTGAGTCTTTTATCAAAGGTTACAGCTATTTATATGAAGTTGTACAAAAATGCTTTCTTTCGCCAAGACAGTGCGTTTCTCACTGTTACATGCATTTGAATAGGGAACTCGACCGAAACAAAGTATAGGTTTTCATTATGTGTATAACTTGAAAATCTTAGCTCAAACAGCTGCAAAACCTGTTTTCCCAGCACGGGGACCTTGAGTTCTATAAGATAAAGCCATAAACATGTGTATCCGAATCTTCTATCAAAAGTTACAGCTATTTATATGAAGTTGTACAAAAACGCTTTCTTTCGCCAAGACAGTGCGTTTCTCACTGTTACATGCATTTGAATGGGGAACTCGCCCGAAACAAAGTATAGGTTTTCATTATGTGTATAACTTGGAAATCTTAGCTCAAACAGCTGCAAATCCTATTTTCCCAGCACGAGGACCTTGAGTTCTATAAGATAAAGCCATAAACATGTGTATCCGAATCTTCTATCAAATGTTACAGCTATTTATATGAAGTTGTACAAAAACGCTTTATTTCGCCAAGACAGTGCGTTTCTCACTGTTACATGCATTTGAATGGGGAACTCGCCCGAAACAAAGTATAGGTTTTCATTATGTGTATAACTTGGAAATCTTAGCTCAAACAGCTGCAAATCCTGTTTTCCCAGCACGGAGACCTTGAGTTCTATAAGATAAAGCCATAAACATGTTTGTCTGAGTCTTATATCAAAAGTTACAGCTATTTATATGAAGTTGTACAAAAACGCTTTCTTTCGCCAAGACAGTGCGTTTCTCACTGTTACATGCATTTGAATGGGGAACTCGCCCGAAACAAAGTATAGGTTTTCATTATGTGAAAATCTTAGCTCAAACAGCTGCAAATCCTGTTTTCCCAGCACGGGGACCTTGAGTTCTATAAGATAAAGCCATAAACATGTGTATCCGAATCTTCTATCAAAAGTTACAGCGATTTATATGAAGTTGTACAAAAACGCTTTCTTTCGCCAAGAATAAATAGCTGTAACTTTTGATATAAGACTCAGACAAACATGTTTATGGCTTTATCTTATAGAACTCAAGGTCCCCGTGCTGGGAAAACAGGATTTGCAGCTGTTTGAGCTAAGATTTCCAAGTTATACACATAATGAAAACCTATACTTTGTTTCGGGCGAGTTCCCCATTCAAATGCATGTAACAGTGAGAAACGCACTGTCTTGGCGAAATAAAGCGTTTTTGTACAACTTCATATAAATAGCTGTAACTTTTGATAGAAGATTCGGATACACATGTTTATGGCTTTATCTTATAGAACTCAAGGTCCCCGTGCTGGGAAAACAGGATTTGCAGCCGTTTGAGCTAAGATTTTAAAATTATTCACATAATGAAAACCTATACTTTTTTCGGTCGAGTTCCCCATTCAAATGCATGTAACAGTGAGAAACGCACTGTCTTGGCGAAAGAAAGCGTTTTTGTACAACTTCATATAAATAGCTGTAACTTTTGATAAAAGACTCAGACAAACATGTTTATGGCTTTATCTTATAGAACTCAATATCCCCGTGCTGGGAAAACAGGTTTTGCAGCTGTTTGAGCTAAGATTTTCAAGTTATACACATAATGAAAACCTATACTTTGTTTCGGTCGAGTTCCCTATTCAAATGCATGTAACAGTGAGAAACGCACTGTCTTGGCGAAATAAAGCGTTTTTGTACAACTTCATATAAATAGCTGTAACTTTTGATATAAGACTCAGACAAACATGTTTATGGCTTTATCTTATAGAACTCAATATCCCCGTGCTGGGAAAACAGGTTTTGCAGCTGTTTGAGCTAAGATTTTCAAGTTATACACATAATGAAAACCTATACTTTGTTTCGGTCGAGTTCCCTATTCAAATGCATGTAACAGTGAGAAACGCACTGTCTTGGCGAAAGAAAGCGTTTTTGTACAACTTCATATAAATAGCTGTAACTTTTGATATAAGACTCAGACAAACATGTTTATGGCTTTATCTTATAGAACTCAAGGTCCCCGTGCTGGGAAAACAGGATTTGCAGCTGTTTGAGCTAAGATTTCCAAGTTATACACATAATGAAAACCTATACTTTGTTTCGGGCGAGTTCCCCATTCAAATGCATGTAACAGTGAGAAACGCACTGTCTTGGCGAAATAAAGCGTTTTTGTACAACTTCATATAAATAGCTGTAACTTTTGATAGAAGATTCGGATACACATGTTTATGGCTTTATCTTATAGAACTCAAGGTCCCCGTGCGGGGAAAACAGGATTTGCAGCCGTTTGAGCTAAGATTTTAAAATTATTCACATAATGAAAACCTATACTTTGTTTCGGTCGAGTTCCCCATTCAAATGCATGTAACAGTGAGAAACGCACTGTCTTGGCGAAAGAAAGCGTTTTTGTACAACTTCATATAAATAGCTGTAACTTTTGATAAAAGACTCAGACAAACATGTTTATGGCTTTATCTTATAGAACTCAAGGTCCCCGTGCTGGGAAAACAGGTTTTGCAGCTGTTTGAGCTAAGATTTTCAAGTTATACACATAATGAAAACCTATACTTTGTTTCGGTCGAGTTCCCCATTCAAATGCATGTAACAGTGAGAAACGCACTGTCTTGGCGAAAGAAAGCGTTTTTGTACAACTTCATATAAATAGCTGTAACTTTTGATATAAGACTCAGACAAACATGTTTATGGCTTTATCTTATAGAACTCAAGGTCCCCGTGCTGGGAAAACAGGTTTTGCAGCTGTTTGAGCTAAGATTTTCAAGTTATACACATAATGAAAACCTATACTTTGTTTCGGGCGAGTTCCCCATTCAAATGCATGTAACAGTGAGAAACGCACTGTCTTGGCGAAAGAAAGCGTTTTTGTACAACTTCATATAAATAGCTGTAACTTTTGATATAAGACTCAGACAAACATGTTTATGGCTTTATCTTATAGAACTCAAGGTCTCCGTGCTGGGAAAACAGGATTTGCAGCTGTTTGAGCTAAGATTTCCAAGTTATACACATAATGAAAACCTATACTTTGTTTCGGGCGAGTTCCCCATTCAAATGCATGTAACAGTGAGAAACGCACTGTCTTGGCGAAATAAAGCGTTTTTGTACAACTTCATATAAATAGCTGTAACTTTTGATAGAAGATTCGGATACACATGTTTATGGCTTTATCTTATAGAACTCAAGGTCCTCGTGCTGGGAAAACAGGATTTGCAGCTGTTTGAGCTAAGATTTCCAAGTTATACACATAATGAAAACCTATACTTTGTTTCGGGCGAGTTCCCCATTCAAATGCATGTAACAGTGAGAAACGCACTGTCTTGGCGAAAGAAAGCGTTTTTGTACAACTTCATATAAATAGCTGTAACTTTTGATAGAAGATTCGGATACACATGTTTATGGCTTTATCTTATAGAACTCAATATCCCCGTGCTGGGAAAACAGGTTTTGCAGCTGTTTGAGCTAAGATTTTCAAGTTATACACATAATGAAAACCTATACTTTGTTTCGGTCGAGTTCCCATTCAAATGCATGTAACAGTGAGAAACGCACTGTCTTGGCGAAAGAAAGCGTTTTTGTACAACTTCATATAAATAGCTGTAACTTTTGATAAAAGACTCAGACAAACATGTTTATGGCTTTATCTTATAGAACTCAAGGTCCCCGTGCTGGGAAAACAGGTTTTGCAGCCGTTTGAGCTAAGATTTTCAAGTTATACACATAATGAAAACCTATACTTTGTTTCGGTCGAGTTCCCCATTCAAATGCATGTAACAGTGAGAAACGCACTGTCTTGGCGAAAGAAAGCGTTTTTCGTACAACTTCATATAAATAGCTGTAACTTTTGATATAAGACTCAGACAAACATGTTTATGGCTTTATCTTATAGAACTCAAGGTCCCCGTGCTGGGAAAACAGGATTTGCAGCTGTTTGAGCTAAGATTTCCAAGTTATACACATAATGAAAACCTATACTTTGTTTCGGGCGAGTTCCCCATTCAAATGCATGTAACAGTGAGAAACGCACTGTCTTGGCGAAATAAAGCGTTTTTGTACAACTTCATATAAATAGCTGTAACTTTTGATAGAAGATTCGGATACACATGTTTATGGCTTTATCTTATAGAACTCAAGGTCCCCGTGCTGGGAAATCAGGTTTTGCAGCTGTTTGAGCTAAGATTTTCAAGTTATACACATAATGAAAACCTATACTTTGTTTCGGTCGAGTTCCCCATTCAAATGCATGTAACAGTGAGAAACGCACTGTCTTGGCGAAAGAAAGCGTTTTTGTACAACTTCATATAAATAGCTGTAACTTTTGATAAAAGACTCAGACAAACATGTTTATGGCTTTATCTTATAGAACTCAAGGTCCCCGTGCTGGGCAAACAGGTTTTGCAGCTGTTTGAGCTAAGATTTTCAAGTTATACACATAATGAAAACCTATACTTTGTTTCGGGCGAGTTCCCCATTCAAATGCATGTAACAGTGAGTTCTATAAGATAAAGCCATAAACATGTTTGTCTGAGTCTTTTATCAAAAGTTACAGCTATTTATATGAAGTTGTACAAAAACGCTTTCTTTCGCCAAGACAGTGCGTTTCTCACTGTTACATGCATTTGAATGGGGAACTCGACCGAAAAAAGTATAGGTTTTCATTATGTGAATAATTTTAAAATCTTAGCTCAAACGGCTGCAAATCCTGTTTTCCCAGCACGGGGACCTTGAGTTCTATAAGATAAAGCCATAAACATGTGTATCCGAATCTTCTATCAAAAGTTACAGCTATTTATATGAAGTTGTACAAAAACGCTTTATTTCGCCAAGACAGTGCGTTTCTCACTGTTACATGCATTTGAATGGGAAACTCGCCTGAAACAAAGTATAGGTTTTCATTATGTGAATAATTTTAAAATCTTAGCTCAAACGGCTGCAAAACCTGTTTGCCCAGCACGGGGACCTTGAGTTCTATAAGATAAAGCCATAAACATGTTTGTCTGAGTCTTCTATCAAAAGTTACAGCTATTTATATGAAGTTGTACAAAAACGCTTTCTTTCGCCAAGACAGTGCGTTTCTCACTGTTACATGCATTTGAATGGGGAACTCGCCCGAAACAAAGTATAGGTTTTCATTATGTGTATAACTTGGAAATCTTAGCTCAAACAGCTGCAAATCCTGTTTTCCCAGCACGGGGACCTTGAGTTCTATAAGATAAAGCCATAAACATGTTTGTCTGAGTCTTCTATCAAAAGTTACAGCTATTTATATGAAGTTGTACAAAAACGCTTTCTTTCGCCAAGACAGTGCGTTTCTCACTGTTACATGCATTTGAATGGGGAACTCGCCCGAAACAAAGTATAGGTTTTCATTATGTGTATAACTTGAAAATCTTAGCTCAAACGGCTGCAAAACCTGTTTTCCCAGCACGGGGATATTGAGTTCTATAAGATAAAGCCATAAACATGTTTGTCTGAGTCTTTTATCAAAAGTTACAGCTATTTATATGAAGTTGTACAAAAACGCTTTCTTTCGCCAAGACAGTGCGTTTCTCACTGTTACATGCATTTGAATGGGGAACTCGCCCGAAACAAAGTATAGGTTTTCATTATGTGTATAACTTGGAAATCTTAGCTCAAACAGCTGCAAATCCTGTTTTCCCAGCACGGGGACCTTGAGTTCTATAAGATGAAGCCATAAACATGTTTGTCTGAGTCTTCTATCAAAAGTTACAGCTATTTATATGAAGTTGTACAAAAACGCTTTCTTTCGCCAAGACAGTGCGTTTCTCACTGTTACATGCATTTGAATGGGGAACTCGACCGAAACAAAGTATAGGTTTTCATTATGTGTATAACTTGGAAATCTTAGCTCAAACAGCTGCAAAACCTGTTTGCCCAGCACGGGGACCTTGAGTTCTATAAGATAAAGCCATAAACATGTTTGTCTGAGTCTTCTATCAAAAGTTACAGCTATTTATATGAAGTTGTACAAAAACGCTTTCTTTCGCCAAGACAGTGCGTTTCTCACTGTTACATGCATTTTGAATGGGGAACTCGCCCGAGACAAAGTATAGGTTTTCATTATGTGAATAATTTTAAAATCTTAGCTCAATCGGCTGCAAAACCTGTTTGCCCAGCACGGGGACCTTGAGTTCTATAAGATAAAGCCATAAACATGTCTATCCGAGTCTTCTATCAAAAGTTACAGCTATTTATATGAAGTTGTACAAAAACGCTTTCTTTCGCCAAGACAGTGCGTTTCTCACTGTTACATGCATTTGAATGGGGAACTCGACCGAAACAAAGTATAGGTTTTCATTATGTGTATAACTTCAAAATCTTAGCTCAAACAGCTGCAAAACCTGTTTTCCCAGCACGGGGATATTGAGTTCTATAAGATAAAGCCATAAACATGTTTGTCTGAGTCTTCTATCAAAAGTTACAGCTATTTATATGAAGTTGTACAAAAACGCTTTCTTTCGCCAAGACAGTGCGTTTCTCACTGTTACATGCATTTGACTGGGGAACTCGCCCGAAACAAAGTATAGGTTTTCATTATGTGTATAACTTGGAAATCTTAGCTCAAACAGCTGCAAATCCTGTTTTCCCAGCACGGGGACCTTGAGTTCTATAAGATAAAGCCATAAACATGTTTGTCTGAGTCTTCTATCAAAAGTTACAGCTATTTATATGAAGTTGTACAAAAACGCTTTCTTTCGCCAAGACAGTGCGTTTCTCACTGTTACATGCAGTTGACTGGGGAACTCGCCCGAAACAAAGTATAGGTTTTCATTATGTGTATAACTTGGAAATCTTAGCTCAAACAGCTGCAAATCCTGTTTGCCCAGCACGGGGACCTTGAGTTCTATAAGATAAAGCCATAAACATGTCTATCCGAGTCTTCTATCAAAAGTTACAGCTATTTATATGAAGTTGTACAAAAACGCTTTCTTTCGCCAAGACAGTGCGTTTCTCACTGTTACATGCATTTGAATGGGGAACTCGACCGAAACAAAGTATAGGTTTTCATTATGTGTATAACTTCAAAATCTTAGCTCAAACAGCTGCAAAACCTGTTTTCCCAGCACGGGGATATTGAGTTCTATAAGATAAAGCCATAAACATGTTTGTCTGAGTCTTCTATCAAAAGTTACAGCTATTTCTATGAAGTTGTACAAAAACGCTTTCTTTCGCCAAGACAGTGCGTTTCTCACTGTTACATGCATTTGACTGGGGAACTCGCCCGAAACAAAGTATAGGTTTTCATTATGTGTATAACTTGGAAATCTTAGCTCAAACAGCTGCAAATCCTGTTTTCCCAGCACGGGGACCTTGAGTTCTATAAGATAAAGCCATAAACATGTTTGTCTGAGTCTTCTATCAAAAGTTACAGCTATTTATATGAAGTTGTACAAAAACGCTTTCTTTCGCCAAGACAGTGCGTTTCTCACTGTTACATGCAGTTGACTGGGGAACTCGCCCGAAACAAAGTATAGGTTTTCATTATGTGTATAACTTGGAAATCTTAGCTCAAACAGCTGCAAATCCTGTTTTCCCAGCACGGGGACCTTGAGTTCTATAAGATAAAGCCATAAACATGTTTGTCTGAGTCTTCTATCAAAAGTTACAGCTATTTATATGAAGTTGTACAAAAACGCTTTCTTTCGCCAAGACAGTGCGTTTCTCACTGTTACATGCATTTGACTGGGGAACTCGCCCGAAACAAAGTATAGGTTTTCATTATGTGTATAACTTGGAAATCTTAGCTCAAACAGCTGCAAATCCTGTTTTCCCAGCACGGGGACCTTGAGTTCTATAAGATAAAGCCATAAACATGTTTGTCTGAGTCTTCTATCAAAAGTTACAGCTATTTATATGAAGTTGTACAAAAACGCTTTCTTTCGCCAAGACAGTGCGTTTCTCACTGTTACATGCATTTGAATGGGAAACTCACCCGAGACAAAGTATAGGTTTTCATTATGTGAATAATTTTAAAATCTTAGCTCAAACAGCTGCAAAACCTGTTTTCCCAGTACAGGGACCTTGAGTTCTATAAGATAAAGCCATAAACATGTTTGTCTGAGTCTTATATCAAAAGTTACAGCTATTTATATGAAGTTGTACAAAAACGCTTTATTTCGCCAAGACAGTGTGTTTCTCACTGTTACATGCATTTGAATGGGAAACTCGCCTGAAACAAAGTATAGGTTTTCATTATGTGAATAATTTTAAAATCTTAGCTCAATCGGCTGCAAAACATATTTGCCCAGCACGGGGATATTGAGTTCTATAAGATAAAGCCATAAACATGTTTGTCTGAGTCTTCTATCAAAAGTTACAGCTATTTATATGAAGTTGTACAAAAACGCTTTCTTTCGCCAAGACAGTGCGTTTCTCACTGTTACATGCATTTGAATGGGGAACTCGCCCGAAACAAAGTATAGGTTTTCATTATGTGTATAACTTGGAAATCTTAGCTCAAACAGCTGCAAATCCTGTTTTCCCAGCACGGGGACCTTGAGTTCTATAAGATAAAGCCATAAACATGTGTATCCGAGTCTTCTATCAAAAGTTACAGCTATTTATATGAAGTTGTACAAAAACGCTTTCTTTCGCCAAGACAGTGCGTTTCTCACTGTTACATGCATTTGAATGGGGAACTCGACCGAAACAAAGTATAGGTTTTCATTATGTGTATAACTTGAAAATCTTAGCTCAAACAGCTGCAAAACCTGTTTGCCCAGCACGGGGACCTTGAATTATATAAGATAAAACCATAAATACGTAAATCTGAGCCTTCTATCAAAAGTTACAGCGATTTATATGAAATTGTACAAAAACGCTTTCTTTCGCCAAGACAGTGCGTTTCTCACTGTTACATGCATTTGAATGGGGAACTCGACCGAAACAAAGTATAGGTTTTCATTATGTGTATAACTTGAAAATCTTAGCTCAAACAGCTGCAAAACCTGTTTTCCCAGCACGGGGATATTAAGTTCTATAAGATAAAGCCATAAACATGTTTGTCTGAGTCTTCTATCAAAAGTTACAGCTATTTATATGAAGTTGTACAAAAACGCTTTCTTTCGCCAAGACAGTGCGTTTCTCACTGTTACATGCATTTTGAATGGGGAACTCGCCCGAGACAAAGTATAGGTTTTCATTATGTGAATAATTTTAAAATCTTAGCTCAATCGGCTGCAAAACCTGTTTGCCCAGCACGGGGACCTTGAGTTCTATAAGATAAAGCCATAAACATGTCTATCCGAGTCTTCTATCAAAAGTTACAGCTATTTATATGAAGTTGTACAAAAACGCTTTCTTTCGCCAAGACAGTGCGTTTCTCACTGTTACATGCATTTGAATGGGGAACTCGACCGAAACAAAGTATAGGTTTTCATTATGTGTATAACTTCAAAATCTTAGCTCAAACAGCTGCAAAACCTGTTTTCCCAGCACGGGGATATTGAGTTCTATAAGATAAAGCCATAAACATGTTTGTCTGAGTCTTCTATCAAAAGTTACAGCTATTTATATGAAGTTGTACAAAAACGCTTTCTTTCGCCAAGACAGTGCGTTTCTCACTGTTACATGCATTTGACTGGGGAACTCGCCCGAAACAAAGTATAGGTTTTCATTATGTGTATAACTTGGAAATCTTAGCTCAAACAGCTGCAAATCCTGTTTTCCCAGCACGGGGACCTTGAGTTCTATAAGATAAAGCCATAAACATGTTTGTCTGAGTCTTCTATCAAAAGTTACAGCTATTTATATGAAGTTGTACAAAAACGCTTTCTTTCGCCAAGACAGTGCGTTTCTCACTGTTACATGCAGTTGACTGGGGAACTCGCCCGAAACAAAGTATAGGTTTTCATTATGTGTATAACTTGGAAATCTTAGCTCAAACAGCTGCAAATCCTGTTTGCCCAGCACGGGGACCTTGAGTTCTATAAGATAAAGCCATAAACATGTCTATCCGAGTCTTCTATCAAAAGTTACAGCTATTTATATGAAGTTGTACAAAAACGCTTTCTTTCGCCAAGACAGTGCGTTTCTCACTGTTACATGCATTTGAATGGGGAACTCGACCGAAACAAAGTATAGGTTTTCATTATGTGTATAACTTCAAAATCTTAGCTCAAACAGCTGCAAAACCTGTTTTCCCAGCACGGGGATATTGAGTTCTATAAGATAAAGCCATAAACATGTTTGTCTGAGTCTTCTATCAAAAGTTACAGCTATTTCTATGAAGTTGTACAAAAACGCTTTCTTTCGCCAAGACAGTGCGTTTCTCACTGTTACATGCATTTGACTGGGGAACTCGCCCGAAACAAAGTATAGGTTTTCATTATGTGTATAACTTGGAAATCTTAGCTCAAACAGCTGCAAATCCTGTTTTCCCAGCACGGGGACCTTGAGTTCTATAAGATAAAGCCATAAACATGTTTGTCTGAGTCTTCTATCAAAAGTTACAGCTATTTATATGAAGTTGTACAAAAACGCTTTCTTTCGCCAAGACAGTGCGTTTCTCACTGTTACATGCAGTTGACTGGGGAACTCGCCCGAAACAAAGTATAGGTTTTCATTATGTGTATAACTTGGAAATCTTAGCTCAAACAGCTGCAAATCCTGTTTTCCCAGCACGGGGACCTTGAGTTCTATAAGATAAAGCCATAAACATGTTTGTCTGAGTCTTCTATCAAAAGTTACAGCTATTTATATGAAGTTGTACAAAAACGCTTTCTTTCGCCAAGACAGTGCGTTTCTCACTGTTACATGCATTTGACTGGGGAACTCGCCCGAAACAAAGTATAGGTTTTCATTATGTGTATAACTTGGAAATCTTAGCTCAAACAGCTGCAAATCCTGTTTTCCCAGCACGGGGACCTTGAGTTCTATAAGATAAAGCCATAAACATGTTTGTCTGAGTCTTCTATCAAAAGTTACAGCTATTTATATGAAGTTGTACAAAAACGCTTTCTTTCGCCAAGACAGTGCGTTTCTCACTGTTACATGCATTTGAATGGGAAACTCACCCGAGACAAAGTATAGGTTTTCATTATGTGAATAATTTTAAAATCTTAGCTCAAACAGCTGCAAAACCTGTTTTCCCAGTACAGGGACCTTGAGTTCTATAAGATAAAGCCATAAACATGTTTGTCTGAGTCTTATATCAAAAGTTACAGCTATTTATATGAAGTTGTACAAAAACGCTTTATTTCGCCAAGACAGTGTGTTTCTCACTGTTACATGCATTTGAATGGGAAACTCGCCTGAAACAAAGTATAGGTTTTCATTATGTGAATAATTTTAAAATCTTAGCTCAATCGGCTGCAAAACATATTTGCCCAGCACGGGGATATTGAGTTCTATAAGATAAAGCCATAAACATGTTTGTCTGAGTCTTCTATCAAAAGTTACAGCTATTTATATGAAGTTGTACAAAAACGCTTTCTTTCGCCAAGACAGTGCGTTTCTCACTGTTACATGCATTTGAATGGGGAACTCGCCCGAAACAAAGTATAGGTTTTCATTATGTGTATAACTTGGAAATCTTAGCTCAAACAGCTGCAAATCCTGTTTTCCCAGCACGGGGACCTTGAGTTCTATAAGATAAAGCCATAAACATGTGTATCCGAGTCTTCTATCAAAAGTTACAGCTATTTATATGAAGTTGTACAAAAACGCTTTCTTTCGCCAAGACAGTGCGTTTCTCACTGTTACATGCATTTGAATGGGGAACTCGACCGAAACAAAGTATAGGTTTTCATTATGTGTATAACTTGAAAATCTTAGCTCAAACAGCTGCAAAACCTGTTTGCCCAGCACGGGGACCTTGAATTATATAAGATAAAACCATAAATACGTAAATCTGAGCCTTCTATCAAAAGTTACAGCGATTTATATGAAATTGTACAAAAACGCTTTCTTTCGCCAAGACAGTGCGTTTCTCACTGTTACATGCATTTGAATGGGGAACTCGACCGAAACAAAGTATAGGTTTTCATTATGTGTATAACTTGAAAATCTTAGCTCAAACAGCTGCAAAACCTGTTTTCCCAGCACGGGGATATTAAGTTCTATAAGATAAAGCCATAAACATGTTTGTCTGAGTCTTCTATCAAAAGTTACAGCGATTTATATGAAGTTGTACAAAAACGCTTTCTTTCGCCAAGACAGTGCGTTTCTCACTGTTACATGCAGTTGACTGGGGAACTCGCCCGAAACAAAGTATAGGTTTTCATTATGTGTATAACTTGGAAATCTTAGCTCAAACAGCTGCAAATCCTGTTTTCCCAGCACGGGGACCTTGAGTTCTATAAGATAAAGCCATAAACATGTTTGTCTGAGTCTTCTATCAAAAGTTACAGCTATTTATATGAAGTTGTACAAAAACGCTTTCTTTCGCCAAGACAGTGCGTTTCTCACTGTTACATGCATTTGAATGGGGAACTCGCCCGAAACAAAGTATAGGTTTTCATTATGTGTATAACTTGGAAATCTTAGCTCAAACAGCTGCAAATCCTGTTTTCCCAGCACGGGGACCTTGAGTTCTATAAGATAAAGCCATAAACATGTGTATCCGAGTCTTCTATCAAAAGTTACAGCTATTTATATGAAGTTGTACAAAAACGCTTTCTTTCGCCAAGACAGTGCGTTTCTCACTGTTACATGCATTTGAATGGGGAACTCGCCCGAAACAAAGTATAGGTTTTCATTATGTGTATAACTTGGAAATCTTAGCTCAAACGGCTGCAAAACCTGTTTTCCCAGCACGGGGACCTTGAGTTCTATAAGATAAAGCCATAAACATGTGTATCCGAGTCTTCTATCAAAAGTTACAGCTATTTATATGAAGTTGTACAAAAACGCTTTCTTTCGCCAAGACAGTGCGTTTCTCACTGTTACATGCATTTGAATGGGGAACTCGACCGAAACAAAGTATAGGTTTTCATTATGTGTATAACTTGAAAATCTTAGCTCAAACAGCTGCAAAACCTGTTTTCCCAGCACGGGGATATTGAGTTCTATAAGATAAAGCCATAAACATGTTTGTCTGAGTCTTCTATCAAAAGTTACAGCTATTTATATGAAGTTGTACAAAAACGCTTTCTTTCGCCAAGACAGTGCGTTTCTCACTGTTACATGCAGTTGACTGGGGAACTCGCCCGAAACAAAGTATAGGTTTTCATTATGTGTATAACTTGGAAATCTTAGCTCAAACAGCTGCAAATCCTGTTTGCCCAGCACGGGGACCTTGAGTTCTATAAGATAAAGCCATAAACATGTTTGTCTGAGTCTTCTATCAAAAGTTACAGCTATTTATATGAAGTTGTACAAAAACGCTTTCTTTCGCCAAGACAGTGCGTTTCTCACTGTTACATGCATTTTGAATGGGGAACTCGCCCGAGACAAAGTATAGGTTTTCATTATGTGAATAATTTTAAAATCTTAGCTCAATCGGCTGCAAAACCTGTTTGCCCAGCACGGGGACCTTGAGTTCTATAAGATAAAGCCATAAACATGTGTATCCGAGTCTTCTATCAAAAGTTACAGCTATTTATATGAAGTTGTACAAAAACGCTTTCTTTCGCCAAGACAGTGCGTTTCTCACTGTTACATGCATTTGAATGGGGAACTCGACCGAAACAAAGTATAGGTTTTCATTATGTGTATAACTTCAAAATCTTAGCTCAAACAGCTGCAAAACCTGTTTTCCCAGCACGGGGATATTGAGTTCTATAAGATAAAGCCATAAACATGTTTGTCTGAGTCTTCTATCAAAAGTTACAGCTATTTATATGAAGTTGTACAAAAACGCTTTCTTTCGCCAAGACAGTGCGTTTCTCACTGTTACATGCATTTGACTGGGGAACTCGCCCGAAACAAAGTATAGGTTTTCATTATGTGTATAACTTGGAAATCTTAGCTCAAACAGCTGCAAATCCTGTTTTCCCAGCACGGGGACCTTGAGTTCTATAAGATAAAGCCATAAACATGTTTGTCTGAGTCTTCTATCAAAAGTTACAGCTATTTATATGAAGTTGTACAAAAACGCTTTCTTTCGCCAAGACAGTGCGTTTCTCACTGTTACATGCAGTTGACTGGGGAACTCGCCCGAAACAAAGTATAGGTTTTCATTATGTGTATAACTTGGAAATCTTAGCTCAAACAGCTGCAAATCCTGTTTTCCCAGCACGGGGACCTTGAGTTCTATAAGATAAAGCCATAAACATGTTTGTCCGAGTCTTCTATCAAAAGTTACAGCTATTTATATGAAGTTGTACAAAAACGCTTTCTTTCGCCAAGACAGTGCGTTTCTCACTGTTACATGCATTTGAATGGGGAACTCGACCGAAACAAAGTATAGGTTTTCATTATGTGTATAACTTGAAAATCTTAGCTCAAACAGCTGCAAAACCTGTTTTCCCAGCACGGGGATATTGAGTTCTATAAGATAAAGCCATAAACATGTTTGTCTGAGTCTTCTATCAAAAGTTACAGCTATTTATATGAAGTTGTACAAAAACGCTTTCTTTCGCCAAGACAGTGCGTTTCTCACTGTTACATGCAGTTGACTGGGGAACTCGCCCGAAACAAAGTATAGGTTTTCATTATGTGTATAACTTGGAAATCTTAGCTCAAACAGCTGCAAATCCTGTTTTCCCAGCACGGGGACCTTGAGTTCTATAAGATAAAGCCATAAACATGTTTGTCTGAGTCTTCTATCAAAAGTTACAGCTATTTATATGAAGTTGTACAAAAACGCTTTCTTTCGCCAAGACAGTGCGTTTCTCACTGTTACATGCAGTTGACTGGGGAACTCGCCCGAAACAAAGTATAGGTTTTCATTATGTGTATAACTTGGAAATCTTAGCTCAAACAGCTGCAAATCCTGTTTTCCCAGCACGGGGACCTTGAGTTCTATAAGATAAAGCCATAAACATGTTTGTCTGAGTCTTCTATCAAAAGTTACAGCTATTTATATGAAGTTGTACAAAAACGCTTTCTTTCGCCAAGACAGTGCGTTTCTCACTGTTACATGCATTTGAATGGGGAACTCGCCCGAAACAAAGTATAGGTTTTCATTATGTGTATAACTTGGAAATCTTAGCTCAAACAGCTGCAAATCCTGTTTTCCCAGCACGGGGACCTTGAGTTCTATAAGATAAAGCCATAAACATGTGTATCCGAGTCTTCTATCAAAAGTTACAGCTATTTATATGAAGTTGTACAAAAACGCTTTCTTTCGCCAAGACAGTGCGTTTCTCACTGTTACATGCATTTGAATGGGAAACTCGACCGAAACAAAGTATAGGTTTTCATTATGTGTATAACTTGAAAATCTTAGCTCAAACAGCTGCAAAACCTGTTTTCCTAGCACGGGGACCTTGAGTTCTATAAGATAAAGCCATAAACATGTTTGTCTGAGTCTTCTATCAAAAGTTACAGCTATTTATATGAAGTTGTACAAAAACGCTTTCTTTCGCCAAGACAGTGCGTTTCTCACTGTTACATGCAGTTGACTGGGGAACTCGCCCGAAACAAAGTATAGGTTTTCATTATGTGTATAACTTGGAAATCTTAGCTCAAACAGCTGCAAATCCTGTTTTCCCAGCACGGGGACCTTGAGTTCTATAAGATAAAGCCATAAACATGTTTGTCCGAGTCTTCTATCAAAAGTTACAGCTATTTATATGAAGTTGTACAAAAACGCTTTCTTTCGCCAAGACAGTGCGTTTCTCACTGTTACATGCATTTGAATGGGGAACTCGACCGAAACAAAGTATAGGTTTTCATTATGTGTATAACTTGAAAATCTTAGCTCAAACAGCTGCAAAACCTGTTTTCCCAGCACGGGGATATTGAGTTCTATAAGATAAAGCCATAAACATGTTTGTCTGAGTCTTCTATCAAAAGTTACAGCTATTTATATGAAGTTGTACAAAAACGCTTTCTTTCGCCAAGACAGTGCGTTTCTCACTGTTACATGCAGTTGACTGGGGAACTCGCCCGAAACAAAGTATAGGTTTTCATTATGTGTATAACTTGGAAATCTTAGCTCAAACAGCTGCAAATCCTGTTTTCCCAGCACGGGGACCTTGAGTTCTATAAGATAAAGCCATAAACATGTTTGTCTGAGTCTTCTATCAAAAGTTACAGCTATTTATATGAAGTTGTACAAAAACGCTTTCTTTCGCCAAGACAGTGCGTTTCTCACTGTTACATGCAGTTGACTGGGGAACTCGCCCGAAACAAAGTATAGGTTTTCATTATGTGTATAACTTGGAAATCTTAGCTCAAACAGCTGCAAATCCTGTTTTCCCAGCACGGGGACCTTGAGTTCTATAAGATAAAGCCATAAACATGTTTGTCTGAGTCTTCTATCAAAAGTTACAGCTATTTATATGAAGTTGTACAAAAACGCTTTCTTTCGCCAAGACAGTGCGTTTCTCACTGTTACATGCATTTGAATGGGGAACTCGCCCGAAACAAAGTATAGGTTTTCATTATGTGTATAACTTGGAAATCTTAGCTCAAACAGCTGCAAATCCTGTTTTCCCAGCACGGGGACCTTGAGTTCTATAAGATAAAGCCATAAACATGTGTATCCGAGTCTTCTATCAAAAGTTACAGCTATTTATATGAAGTTGTACAAAAACGCTTTCTTTCGCCAAGACAGTGCGTTTCTCACTGTTACATGCATTTGAATGGGAAACTCGACCGAAACAAAGTATAGGTTTTCATTATGTGTATAACTTGAAAATCTTAGCTCAAACAGCTGCAAAACCTGTTTTCCTAGCACGGGGACCTTGAGTTCTATAAGATAAAGCCATAAACATGTTTGTCTGAGTCTTCTATCAAAAGTTACAGCTATTTATATGAAGTTGTACGAAAACGCTTTCTTTCGCCAAGACAGTGCGTTTCTCACTGTTACATGCATTTGAATGGGGAACTCGCCCGAAACAAAGTATAGGTTTTCATTATGTGTATAACTTGGAAATCTTAGCTCAAACAGCTGCAAAACCTGTTTTCCCAGCACGGGGACCTTGAGTTCTATAAGATAAAGCCATAAACATGTGTATCCGAGTCTTCTATCAAAAGTTACAGCTATTTATATGAAGTTGTACAAAAACGCTTTCTTTCGCCAAGACAGTGCGTTTCTCACTGTTACATGCATTTGAATGGGGAACTCGACCGAAACAAAGTATAGGTTTTCATTATGTGTATAACTTGGAAATCTTAGCTCAAACAGCTGCAAATCCTGTTTTCCCAGCACGGGGACCTTGAGTTCTATAAGATAAAGCCATAAACATGTTTGTCTGAGTCTTCTATCAAAAGTTACAGCTATTTATATGAAGTTGTACAAAAACGCTTTATTTCGCCAAGACAGTGTGTTTCTCACTGTTACATGCATTTGAATGGGAAACTCGCCTGAAACAAAGTATAGGTTTTCATTATGTGAATAATTTTAAAATCTTAGCTCAATCGGCTGCAAAACATATTTGCCCAGCACGGGGATATTGAGTTCTATAAGATAAAGCCATAAACATGTTTGTCTGAGTCTTCTATCAAAAGTTACAGCTATTTATATGAAGTTGTACAAAAACGCTTTCTTTCGCCAAGACAGTGCGTTTCTCACTGTTACATGCATTTGAATGGGGAACTCGCCCGAAACAAAGTATAGGTTTTCATTATGTGTATAACTTGGAAATCTTAGCTCAAACAGCTGCAAATCCTGTTTTCCCAGCACGGGGACCTTGAGTTCTATAAGATAAAGCCATAAACATGTGTATCCGAGTCTTCTATCAAAAGTTACAGCTATTTATATGAAGTTGTACAAAAACGCTTTCTTTCGCCAAGACAGTGCGTTTCTCACTGTTACATGCATTTGAATGGGGAACTCGACCGAAACAAAGTATAGGTTTTCATTATGTGTATAACTTGAAAATCTTAGCTCAAACAGCTGCAAAACCTGTTTGCCCAGCACGGGGACCTTGAGTTCTATAAGATAAAGCCATAAACATGTTTGTCTGAGTCTTCTATCAAAAGTTACAGCTATTTATATGAAGTTGTACAAAAACGCTTTCTTTCGCCAAGACAGTGCGTTTCTCACTGTTACATGCATTTTGAATGGGGAACTCGCCCGAAACAAAGTATAGGTTTTCATTATGTGTATAACTTGGAAATCTTAGCTCAAACAGCTGCAAATCCTGTTTTCCCAGCACGGGGACCTTGAGTTCTATAAGATAAAGCCATAAACATGTTTGTCTGAGTCTTCTATCAAAAGTTACAGCTATTTATATGAAGTTGTACAAAAACGCTTTATTTCGCCAAGACAGTGTGTTTCTCACTGTTACATGCATTTGAATAGGAAACTCGCCTGAAACAAAGTATAGGTTTTCATTATGTGAATAATTTTAAAATCTTAGCTCAATCGGCTGCAAAACATATTTGCCCAGCACGGGGATATTGAGTTCTATAAGATAAAGCCATAAACATGTTTGTCTGAGTCTTCTATCAAAAGTTACAGCTATTTATATGAAGTTGTACAAAAACGCTTTCTTTCGCCAAGACAGTGCGTTTCTCACTGTTACATGCATTTGAATGGGGAACTCGCCCGAAACAAAGTATAGGTTTTCATTATGTGTATAACTTGGAAATCTTAGCTCAAACAGCTGCAAATCCTGTTTTCCCAGCACGGGGACCTTGAGTTCTATAAGATAAAGCCATAAACATGTGTATCCGAGTCTTCTATCAAAAGTTACAGCTATTTATATGAAGTTGTACAAAAACGCTTTCTTTCGCCAAGACAGTGCGTTTCTCACTGTTACATGCATTTGAATGGGGAACTCGACCGAAACAAAGTATAGGTTTTCATTATGTGTATAACTTGAAAATCTTAGCTCAAACAGCTGCAAAACCTGTTTGCCCAGCACGGGGACCTTGAGTTCTATAAGATAAAGCCATAAACATGTTTGTCTGAGTCTTCTATCAAAAGTTACAGCTATTTATATGAAGTTGTACAAAAACGCTTTCTTTCGCCAAGACAGTGCGTTTCTCACTGTTACATGCATTTTGAATGGGGAACTCGCCCGAGACAAAGTATAGGTTTTCATTATGTGAATAATTTTAAAATCTTAGCTCAAACGGCTGCAAAACCTGTTTGCCCAGCACGGGGACCTTGAGTTCTATAAGATAAAGCCATAAACATGTTTGTCTGAGTCTTCTATCAAAAGTTACAGCGATTTATATGAAGTTGTACAAAAACGCTTTCTTTCGCCAAGACAGTGCGTTTCTCACTGTTACATGCAGTTGACTGGGGAACTCGCCCGAAACAAAGTATAGGTTTTCATTATGTGTATAACTTGGAAATCTTAGCTCAAACAGCTGCAAATCCTGTTTTCCCAGCACGGGGACCTTGAGTTCTATAAGATAAAGCCATAAACATGTTTGTCTGAGTCTTCTATCAAAAGTTACAGCTATTTATATGAAGTTGTACAAAAACGCTTTCTTTCAGCAAGACAGTGCGTTTCTCACTGTTACATGCATTTGACTGGGGAACTCGCCCGAAACAAAGTATAGGTTTTCATTATGTGTATAACTTGGAAATCTTAGCTCAAACAGCTGCAAATCCTGTTTTCCCAGCACGGGGACCTTGAGTTCTATAAGATAAAGCCATAAACATGTTTGTCTGAGTCTTCTATCAAAAGTTACAGCTATTTATATGAAGTTGTACAAAAACGCTTTCTTTCGCCAAGACAGTGCGTTTCTCACTGTTACATGCATTTGAATGGGAAACTCACCCGAGACAAAGTATAGGTTTTCATTATGTGAATAATTTTAAAATCTTAGCTCAAACAGCTGCAAAACCTGTTTTCCCAGTACAGGGACCTTGAGTTCTATAAGATAAAGCCATAAACATGTTTGTCTGAGTCTTATATCAAAAGTTACAGCTATTTATATGAAGTTGTACAAAAACGCTTTATTTCGCCAAGACAGTGTGTTTCTCACTGTTACATGCATTTGAATGGGAAACTCGCCTGAAACAAAGTATAGGTTTTCATTATGTGAATAATTTTAAAATCTTAGCTCAATCGGCTGCAAAACATATTTGCCCAGCACGGGGATATTGAGTTCTATAAGATAAAGCCATAAACATGTTTGTCTGAGTCTTCTATCAAAAGTTACAGCTATTTATATGAAGTTGTACAAAAACGCTTTCTTTCTCACTGTTACATGCATTTGAATGGGGAACTCGCCCGAAACAAAGTATAGGTTTTCATTATGTGTATAACTTGGAAATCTTAGCTCAAACAGCTGCAAATCCTGTTTTCCCAGCACGGGGACCTTGAGTTCTATAAGATAAAGCCATAAACATGTTTGTCTGAGTCTTATATCAAAAGTTACAGCTATTTATATGAAGTTGTACAAAAACGCTTTATTTCGCCAAGACAGTGTGTTTCTCACTGTTACATGCATTTGAATGGGAAACTCGCCTGAAACAAAGTATAGGTTTTCATTATGTGAATAATTTTAAAATCTTAGCTCAATCGGCTGCAAAACATATTTGCCCAGCACGGGGATATTGAGTTCTATAAGATAAAGCCATAAACATGTTTGTCTGAGTCTTCTATCAAAAGTTACAGCTATTTATATGAAGTTGTACAAAAACGCTTTCTTTCGCCAAGACAGTGCGTTTCTCACTGTTACATGCATTTGAATGGGGAACTCGCCCGAAACAAAGTATAGGTTTTCATTATGTGTATAACTTGGAAATCTTAGCTCAAACAGCTGCAAATCCTGTTTTCCCAGCACGGGGACCTTGAGTTCTATAAGATAAAGCCATAAACATGTGTATCCGAGTCTTCTATCAAAAGTTACAGCTATTTATATGAAGTTGTACAAAAACGCTTTCTTTCGCCAAGACAGTGCGTTTCTCACTGTTACATGCATTTGAATGGGAAACTCGACCGAAACAAAGTATAGGTTTTCATTATGTGTATAACTTGAAAATCTTAGCTCAAACAGCTGCAAAACCTGTTTTCCTAGCACGGGGACCTTGAGTTCTATAAGATAAAGCCATAAACATGTTTGTCTGAGTCTTCTATCAAAAGTTACAGCGATTTATATGAAGTTGTACGAAAACGCTTTCTTTCGCCAAGACAGTGCGTTTCTCACTGTTACATGCATTTGAATGGGGAACTCGCCCGAAACAAAGTATAGGTTTTCATTATGTGTATAACTTGGAAATCTTAGCTCAAACGGCTGCAAAACCTGTTTTCCCAGCACGGGGACCTTGAGTTCTATAAGATAAAGCCATAAACATGTTTGTCTGAGTCTTCTATCAAAAGTTACAGCTATTTATATGAAGTTGTACGAAAACGCTTTCTTTCGCCAAGACAGTGCGTTTCTCACTGTTACATGCATTTGAATGGGGAACTCGCCCGAAACAAAGTATAGGTTTTCATTATGTGTATAACTTGGAAATCTTAGCTCAAACAGCTGCAAAACCTGTTTTCCCAGCACGGGGACCTTGAGTTCTATAAGATAAAGCCATAAACATGTGTATCCGAGTCTTCTATCAAAAGTTACAGCTATTTATATGAAGTTGTACAAAAACGCTTTATTTCGCCAAGACAGTGCGTTTCTCACTGTTACATGCATTTGAATGGGGAACTCGACCGAAACAAAGTATAGGTTTTCATTATGTGTATAACTTCAAAATCTTAGCTCAAACAGCTGCAAATCCTGTTTTCCCAGCACGGGGACCTTGAGTTCTATAAGATAAAGCCATAAACATGTTTGTCTGAGTCTTCTATCAAAAGTTACAGCTATTTATATGAAGTTGTACAAAAACGCTTTCTTTCGCCAAGACAGTGTGTTTCTCACTGTTACATGCATTTGAATGGGAAACTCACCCGAGACAAAGTATAGGTTTTCATTATGTGAATAATTTTAAAATCTTAGCTCAAACAGCTGCAAAACCTGTTTTCCCAGTACAGGGACCTTGAGTTCTATAAGATAAAGCCATAAACATGTTTGTCTGAGTCTTATATCAAAAGTTACAGCTATTTATATGAAGTTGTACAAAAACGCTTTCTTTCTCACTGTTACATGCATTTGAATGGGGAACTCGCCCGAAACAAAGTATAGGTTTTCATTATGTGTATAACTTGGAAATCTTAGCTCAAACAGCTGCAAATCCTGTTTTCCCAGCACGGGGACCTTGAGTTCTATAAGATAAAGCCATAAACATGTGTATCCGAGTCTTCTATCAAAAGTTACAGCTATTTATATGAAGTTGTACAAAAACGCTTTCTTTCGCCAAGACAGTGCGTTTCTCACTGTTACATGCATTTGAATGGGGAACTCGACCGAAACAAAGTATAGGTTTTCATTATGTGTATAACTTGAAAATCTTAGCTCAAACAGCTGCAAAACCTGTTTGCCCAGCACGGGGACCTTGAATTATATAAGATAAAACCATAAATACGTAAATCTGAGCCTTCTATCAAAAGTTACAGCGATTTATATGAAGTTGTACAAAAACGCTTTCTTTCGCCAAGACAGTGCGTTTCTCACTGTTACATGCATTTGAATGGGGAACTCGCCCGAAACAAAGTATAGGTTTTCATTATGTGTATAACTTGGAAATCTTAGCTCAAACGGCTGCAAAACCTGTTTTCCCAGCACGGGGACCTTGAGTTCTATAAGATAAAGCCATAAACATGTGTATCCGAGTCTTCTATCAAAAGTTACAGCTATTTATATGAAGTTGTACAAAAACGCTTTCTTTCGCCAAGACAGTGCGTTTCTCACTGTTACATGCATTTGAATGGGGAACTCGACCGAAACAAAGTATAGGTTTTCATTATGTGTATAACTTGAAAATCTTAGCTCAAACAGCTGCAAAACCTGTTTTCCCAGCACGGGGATATTGAGTTCTATAAGATAAAGCCATAAACATGTTTGTCTGAGTCTTCTATCAAAAGTTACAGCTATTTATATGAAGTTGTACAAAAACGCTTTCTTTCGCCAAGACAGTGCGTTTCTCACTGTTACATGCAGTTGACTGGGGAACTCGCCCGAAACAAAGTATAGGTTTTCATTATGTGTATAACTTGGAAATCTTAGCTCAAACAGCTGCAAATCCTGTTTTCCCAGCACGGGGACCTTGAGTTCTATAAGATAAAGCCATAAACATGTTTGTCTGAGTCTTCTATCAAAAGTTACAGCTATTTATATGAAGTTGTACAAAAATGCTTTCTTTCGCCAAGACAGTGCGTTTCTCACTGTTACATGCATTTGAATGGGGAACTCGCCCGAAACAAAGTATAGGTTTTCATTATGTGTATAACTTGGAAATCTTAGCTCAAACAGCTGCAAATCCTGTTTTCCCAGCACGGGGACCTTGAGTTCTATAAGATAAAGCCATAAACATGTGTATCCGAGTCTTCTATCAAAAGTTACAGCTATTTATATGAAGTTGTACAAAAACGCTTTCTTTCGCCAAGACAGTGCGTTTCTCACTGTTACATGCATTTGAATGGGGAACTCGACCGAAACAAAGTATAGGTTTTCATTATGTGTATAACTTGAATATCTTAGCTCAAACAGCTGCAAAACCTGTTTTCCCAGCACGGGGACCTTGAGTTCTATAAGATAAAGCCATAAACATGTGTTTCTGAGTCTTCTATCAAAAGTTATAGCGATTTATATGAAGTTGTACAAAAACGCTTTCTTTCGCCAAGACAGTGCGTTTCTCACTGTTACATGCATTTGAATGGGGAACTCGACCGAAACAAAGTATAGGTTTTCATTATGTGTATAACTTGAATATCTTAGCTCAAACAGCTGCAAATCCTGTTTTCCCAGCACGGGGACCTTGAGTTCTATAAGATAAAGCCATAAACATGTTTGTCTGAGTCTTCTATCAAAAGTTACAGCTATTTATATGAAGTTGTACAAAAACGCTTTCTTTCGCCAAGACAGTGCGTTTCTCACTGTTACATGCATTTGACTGGGGAACTCGCCCGAAACAAAGTATAGGTTTTCATTATGTGTATAACTTGGAAATCTTAGCTCAAACAGCTGCAAAAACTGTTTTCCCAGCACGGGGACCTTGAGTTCTATAAGATAAAGCCATAAACATGTTTGTCTGAGTCTTCTATCAAAAGTTACAGCTATTTATATGAAGTTGTACAAAAACGCTTTCTTTCGCCAAGACAGTGCGTTTCTCACTGTTACATGCATTTGACTGGGAAACTCGCCTGAAACAAAGTATAGGTTTTCATTATGTGAATAATTTTAAAATCTTAGCTCAATCGGCTGCAAAACATATTTGCCCAGCACGGGGATATTGAGTTCTATAAGATAAAGCCATAAACATGTTTGTCTGAGTCTTCTATCAAAAGTTACAGCTATTTATATGAAGTTGTACAAAAACGCTTTATTTCGCCAAGACAGTGCGTTTCTCACTGTTACATGCATTTGAATGGGGAACTCGACCGAAACAAAGTATAGGTTTTCATTATGTGTATAACTTGAAAATCTTAGCTCAAACAGCTGCAAAACCTGTTTGCCCAGCACGGGGACCTTGAATTATATAAGATAAAACCATAAATACGTAAATCTGAGCCTTCTATCAAAAGTTACAGCGATTTATATGAAGTTGTACAAAAACGCTTTCTTTCGCCAAGACAGTGCGTTTCTCACTGTTACATGCATTTGACTGGGGAACTCGCCCGAAACAAAGTATAGGTTTTCATTATGTGTATAACTTGGAAATCTTAGCTCAAACAGCTGCAAATACTGTTTTCCCAGCACGGGGACCTTGAGTTCTATAAGATAAAGCCATAAACATGTTTGTCTGAGTCTTCTATCAAAAGTTACAGCTATTTATATGAAGTTGTACAAAAACGCTTTCTTTCGCCAAGACAGTGCGTTTCTCACTGTTACATGCATTTGACTGGGAAACTCGCCTGAAACAAAGTATAGGTTTTCATTATGTGAATAATTTTAAAATCTTAGCTCAATCGGCTGCAAATCCTGTTTTCCCAGCACGGGAACCTTGAGTTCTATAAGATAAAGCCATAAACATGTTTGTCTGAGTCTTCTATCAAAAGTTACAGCTATTTATATGAAGTTGTACAAAAACGCTTTCTTTCGCCAAGACAGTGCGTTTCTCACTGTTACATGCATTTGAATGGGAAACTCGACTGAGACAAAGTATAGGTTTTCATTATGTGAATAATTTTAAAATCTTAGCTCAATCGGCTGCAAAACATATTTGCCCAGCACGGGGATATTGAGTTCTATAAGATAAAGCCATAAACATGTTTGTCTGAGTCTTATATCAAAAGTTACAGCTATTTATATGAAGTTGTACAAAAACGCTTTCTTTCGCCAAGACAGTGCGTTTCTCACTGTTACATGCATTTGAATGGGGAACTCGCCCGAAACAAAGTATAGGTTTTCATTATGTGTATAACTTGGAAATCTTAGCTCAAACAGCTGCAAATCCTGTTTTCCCAGCACGGGGACCTTGAGTTCTATAAGATAAAGCCATAAACATGTTTGTCTGAGTCTTCTATCAAAAGTTACAGCTATTTATATGAAGTTGTACAAAAACGCTTTCTTTCGCCAAGACAGTGCGTTTCTCACTGTTACATGCATTTGAATGGGGAACTCGCCCGAAACAAAGTATAGGTTTTCATTATGTGTATAACTTGGAAATCTTAGCTCAAACAGCTGCAAATCCTGTTTTCCCAGCACGGGGACCTTGAGTTCTATAAGATAAAGCCATAAACATGTTTGTCTGAGTCTTCTATCAAAAGTTACAGCTATTTATATGAAGTTGTACAAAAACGCTTTCTTTCGCCAAGACAGTGCGTTTCTCACTGTTACATGCATTTGAATGGGAAACTCACCCGAGACAAAGTATAGGTTTTCATTATGTGAATAATTTTAAAATCTTAGCTCAATCGGCTGCAAAACCTGTTTGCCCAGCACGGGGACCTTGAGTTCTATAAGATAAAGCCATAAACATGCTTGTCTGAGTCTTCTATCAAAAGTTACAGCGATTTATATGAAGTTGTACAAAAACGCTTTCTTTCGCCAAGACAGTGCGTTTCTCACTGTTACATGCAGTTGACTGGGGAACTCGCCCGAAACAAAGTATAGGTTTTCATTATGTGTATAACTTGGAAATCTTAGCTCAAACAGCTGCAAATCCTGTTTTCCCAGCACGGGGACCTTGAGTTCTATAAGATAAAGCCATAAACATGTTTGTCTGAGTCTTCTATCAAAAGTTACAGCTATTTATATGAAGTTGTACAAAAACGCTTTCTTTCGCCAAGACAGTGCGTTTCTCACTGTTACATGCATTTGACTGGGGAACTCGCCCGAAACAAAGTATAGGTTTTCATTATGTGTATAACTTGGAAATCTTAGCTCAAACAGCTGCAAATCCTGTTTTCCCAGCACGGGGACCTTGAGTTCTATAAGATAAAGCCATAAACATGTTTGTCTGAGTCTTATATCAAAAGTTACAGCTATTTATATGAAGTTGTACAAAAACGCTTTATTTCGCCAAGACAGTGTGTTTCTCACTGTTACATGCATTTGAATGGGAAACTCGCCTGAAACAAAGTATAGGTTTTCATTATGTGAATAATTTTAAAATCTTAGCTCAATCGGCTGCAAAACATATTTGCCCAGCACGGGGATATTGAGTTCTATAAGATAAAGCCATAAACATGTTTGTCTGAGTCTTCTATCAAAAGTTACAGCTATTTATATGAAGTTGTACAAAAACGCTTTCTTTCGCCAAGACAGTGCGTTTCTCACTGTTACATGCATTTGAATGGGGAACTCGCCCGAAACAAAGTATAGGTTTTCATTATGTGTATAACTTGGAAATCTTAGCTCAAACAGCTGCAAATCCTGTTTTCCCAGCACGGGGACCTTGAGTTCTATAAGATAAAGCCATAAACATGTGTATCCGAGTCTTCTATCAAAAGTTACAGCTATTTATATGAAGTTGTACAAAAACGCTTTCTTTCGCCAAGACAGTGCGTTTCTCACTGTTACATGCATTTGAATGGGGAACTCGACCGAAACAAAGTATAGGTTTTCATTATGTGTATAACTTGAAAATCTTAGCTCAAACAGCTGCAAAACCTGTTTGCCCAGCACGGGGACCTTGAGTTCTATAAGATAAAGCCATAAACATGTTTGTCTGAGTCTTCTATCAAAAGTTACAGCTATTTATATGAAGTTGTACAAAAACGCTTTCTTTCGCCAAGACAGTGCGTTTCTCACTGTTACATGCATTTTGAATGGGGAACTCGCCCGAGACAAAGTATAGGTTTTCATTATGTGAATAATTTTAAAATCTTAGCTCAATCGGCTGCCAAACCTGTTTGCCCAGCACGGGGACCTTGAGTTCTATAAGATAAAGCCATAAACATGTTTGTCTGAGTCTTCTATCAAAAGTTACAGCGATTTATATGAAGTTGTACAAAAACGCTTTCTTTCGCCAAGACAGTGCGTTTCTCACTGTTACATGCAGTTGACTGGGGAACTCGCCCGAAACAAAGTATAGGTTTTCATTATGTGTATAACTTGGAAATCTTAGCTCAAACAGCTGCAAATCCTGTTTTCCCAGCACGGGGACCTTGAGTTCTATAAGATAAAGCCATAAACATGTTTGTCTGAGTCTTCTATCAAAAGTTACAGCTATTTATATGAAGTTGTACAAAAACGCTTTCTTTCGCCAAGACAGTGCGTTTCTCACTGTTACATGCATTTGACTGGGGAACTCGCCCGAAACAAAGTATAGGTTTTCATTATGTGTATAACTTGGAAATCTTAGCTCAAACAGCTGCAAATCCTGTTTTCCCAGCACGGGGACCTTGAGTTCTATAAGATAAAGCCATAAACATGTTTGTCTGAGTCTTCTATCAAAAGTTACAGCTATTTATATGAAGTTGTACAAAAACGCTTTCTTTCGCCAAGACAGTGCGTTTCTCACTGTTACATGCATTTGAATGGGAAACTCACCCGAGACAAAGTATAGGTTTTCATTATGTGAATAATTTTAAAATCTTAGCTCAAACAGCTGCAAAACCTGTTTTCCCAGTACAGGGACCTTGAGTTCTATAAGATAAAGCCATAAACATGTTTGTCTGAGTCTTATATCAAAAGTTACAGCTATTTATATGAAGTTGTACAAAAACGCTTTATTTCGCCAAGACAGTGTGTTTCTCACTGTTACATGCATTTGAATGGGAAACTCGCCTGAAACAAAGTATAGGTTTTCATTATGTGAATAATTTTAAAATCTTAGCTCAATCGGCTGCAAAACATATTTGCCCAGCACGGGGATATTGAGTTCTATAAGATAAAGCCATAAACATGTTTGTCTGAGTCTTCTATCAAAAGTTACAGCTATTTATATGAAGTTGTACAAAAACGCTTTCTTTCTCACTGTTACATGCATTTGAATGGGGAACTCGCCCGAAACAAAGTATAGGTTTTCATTATGTGTATAACTTGGAAATCTTAGCTCAAACAGCTGCAAATCCTGTTTTCCCAGCACGGGGACCTTGAGTTCTATAAGATAAAGCCATAAACATGTGTATCCGAGTCTTCTATCAAAAGTTACAGCTATTTATATGAAGTTGTACAAAAACGCTTTCTTTCGCCAAGACAGTGCGTTTCTCACTGTTACATGCATTTGAATGGGGAACTCGACCGAAACAAAGTATAGGTTTTCATTATGTGTATAACTTGAAAATCTTAGCTCAAACAGCTGCAAAACCTGTTTGCCCAGCACGGGGACCTTGAATTATATAAGATAAAACCATAAATACGTAAATCTGAGCCTTCTATCAAAAGTTACAGCGATTTATATGAAGTTGTACAAAAACGCTTTCTTTCGCCAAGACAGTGCGTTTCTCACTGTTACATGCATTTGAATGGGGAACTCGCCCGAAACAAAGTATAGGTTTTCATTATGTGTATAACTTGGAAATCTTAGCTCAAACGGCTGCAAAACCTGTTTTCCCAGCACGGGGACCTTGAGTTCTATAAGATAAAGCCATAAACATGTTTGTCTGAGTCTTCTATCAAAAGTTACAGCTATTTATATGAAGTTGTACAAAAACGCTTTCTTTCGCCAAGACAGTGCGTTTCTCACTGTTACATGCATTTGACTGGGAAACTCGCCTGAAACAAAGTATAGGTTTTCATTATGTGAATAATTTTAAAATCTTAGCTCAATCGGCTGCAAAACATATTTGCCCAGCACGGGGATATTGAGTTCTATAAGATAAAGCCATAAACATGTTTGTCTGAGTCTTCTATCAAAAGTTACAGCTATTTATATGAAGTTGTACAAAAACGCTTTATTTCGCCAAGACAGTGCGTTTCTCACTGTTACATGCATTTGAATGGGGAACTCGACCGAAACAAAGTATAGGTTTTCATTATGTGTATAACTTGAAAATCTTAGCTCAAACAGCTGCAAAACCTGTTTGCCCAGCACGGGGACCTTGAATTATATAAGATAAAACCATAAATACGTAAATCTGAGCCTTCTATCAAAAGTTACAGCGATTTATATGAAGTTGTACAAAAACGCTTTCTTTCGCCAAGACAGTGCGTTTCTCACTGTTACATGCATTTGACTGGGAAACTCGCCTGAAACAAAGTATAGGTTTTCATTATGTGAATAATTTTAAAATCTTAGCTCAAACAGCTGCAAATCCTGTTTTCCCAGCACGGGGACCTTGAGTTCTATAAGATAAAGCCATAAACATGTTTGTCTGAGTCTTCTATCAAAAGTTACAGCTATTTATATGAAGTTGTACAAAAACGCTTTCTTTCGCCAAGACAGTGCGTTTCTCACTGTTACATGCATTTGAATGGGAAACTCACCCGAGACAAAGTATAGGTTTTCATTATGTGAATAATTTTAAAATCTTAGCTCAAACAGCTGCAAAACCTGTTTTCCCAGTACAGGGACCTTGAGTTCTATAAGATAAAGCCATAAACATGTTTGTCTGAGTCTTATATCAAAAGTTACAGCTATTTATATGAAGTTGTACAAAAACGCTTTATTTCGCCAAGACAGTGTGTTTCTCACTGTTACATGCATTTGAATGGGAAACTCGCCTGAAACAAAGTATAGGTTTTCATTATGTGAATAATTTTAAAATCTTAGCTCAATCGGCTGCAAAACATATTTGCCCAGCACGGGGATATTGAGTTCTATAAGATAAAGCCATAAACATGTTTGTCTGAGTCTTCTATCAAAAGTTACAGCTATTTATATGAAGTTGTACAAAAACGCTTTCTTTCTCACTGTTACATGCATTTGAATGGGGAACTCGCCCGAAACAAAGTATAGGTTTTCATTATGTGTATAACTTGGAAATCTTAGCTCAAACAGCTGCAAATCCTGTTTTCCCAGCACGGGGACCTTGAGTTCTATAAGATAAAGCCATAAACATGTGTATCCGAGTCTTCTATCAAAAGTTACAGCTATTTATATGAAGTTGTACAAAAACGCTTTCTTTCGCCAAGACAGTGCGTTTCTCACTGTTACATGCATTTGAATGGGGAACTCGACCGAAACAAAGTATAGGTTTTCATTATGTGTATAACTTGAAAATCTTAGCTCAAACAGCTGCAAAACCTGTTTGCCCAGCACGGGGACCTTGAATTATATAAGATAAAACCATAAATACGTAAATCTGAGCCTTCTATCAAAAGTTACAGCGATTTATATGAAGTTGTACAAAAACGCTTTCTTTCGCCAAGACAGTGCGTTTCTCACTGTTACATGCATTTGAATGGGGAACTCGCCCGAAACAAAGTATAGGTTTTCATTATGTGTATAACTTGGAAATCTTAGCTCAAACGGCTGCAAAACCTGTTTTCCCAGCACGGGGACCTTGAGTTCTATAAGATAAAGCCATAAACATGTTTGTCTGAGTCTTCTATCAAAAGTTACAGCTATTTATATGAAGTTGTACAAAAACGCTTTCTTTCGCCAAGACAGTGCGTTTCTCACTGTTACATGCATTTGACTGGGAAACTCGCCTGAAACAAAGTATAGGTTTTCATTATGTGAATAATTTTAAAATCTTAGCTCAATCGGCTGCAAAACATATTTGCCCAGCACGGGGATATTGAGTTCTATAAGATAAAGCCATAAACATGTTTGTCTGAGTCTTCTATCAAAAGTTACAGCTATTTATATGAAGTTGTACAAAAACGCTTTATTTCGCCAAGACAGTGCGTTTCTCACTGTTACATGCATTTGAATGGGGAACTCGACCGAAACAAAGTATAGGTTTTCATTATGTGTATAACTTGAAAATCTTAGCTCAAACAGCTGCAAAACCTGTTTGCCCAGCACGGGGACCTTGAATTATATAAGATAAAACCATAAATACGTAAATCTGAGCCTTCTATCAAAAGTTACAGCGATTTATATGAAGTTGTACAAAAACGCTTTCTTTCGCCAAGACAGTGCGTTTCTCACTGTTACATGCATTTGACTGGGAAACTCGCCTGAAACAAAGTATAGGTTTTCATTATGTGAATAATTTTAAAATCTTAGCTCAATCGGCTGCAAATCCTGTTTTCCCAGCACGGGAACCTTGAGTTCTATAAGATAAAGCCATAAACATGTTTGTCTGAGTCTTCTATCAAAAGTTACAGCTATTTATATGAAGTTGTACAAAAACGCTTTCTTTCGCCAAGACAGTGCGTTTCTCACTGTTACATGCATTTGACTGGGAAACTCGCCTGAAACAAAGTATAGGTTTTCATTATGTGAATAATTTTAAAATCTTAGCTCAATCGGCTGCAAATCCTGTTTTCCCAGCACGGGAACCTTGAGTTCTATAAGATAAAGCCATAAACATGTTTGTCTGAGTCTTCTATCAAAAGTTACAGCTATTTATATGAAGTTGTACAAAAACGCTTTCTTTCGCCAAGACAGTGCGTTTCTCACTGTTACATGCATTTGAATGGGGAACTCGCCCGAAACAAAGTATAGGTTTTCATTATGTGTATAACTTGGAAATCTTAGCTCAAACAGCTGCAAATCCTGTTTTCCCAGCACGGGGACCTTGAGTTCTATAAGATAAAGCCATAAACATGTTTGTCTGAGTCTTCTATCAAAAGTTACAGCTATTTATATGAAGTTGTACAAAAACGCTTTCTTTCGCCAAGACAGTGCGTTTCTCACTGTTACATGCATTTGAATGGGGAACTCGCCCGAAACAAAGTATAGGTTTTCATTATGTGTATAACTTGGAAATCTTAGCTCAAACAGCTGCAAATCCTGTTTTCCCAGCACGGGGACCTTGAGTTCTATAAGATAAAGCCATAAACATGTTTGTCTGAGTCTTATATCAAAAGTTACAGCTATTTATATGAAGTTGTACAAAAACGCTTTATTTCGCCAAGACAGTGTGTTTCTCACTGTTACATGCATTTGAATGGGAAACTCGCCTGAAACAAAGTATAGGTTTTCATTATGTGAATAATTTTAAAATCTTAGCTCAATCGGCTGCAAAACATATTTGCCCAGCACGGGGATATTGAGTTCTATAAGATAAAGCCATAAACATGTTTGTCTGAGTCTTCTATCAAAAGTTACAGCTATTTATATGAAGTTGTACAAAAACGCTTTCTTTCTCACTGTTACATGCATTTGAATGGGGAACTCGCCCGAAACAAAGTATAGGTTTTCATTATGTGTATAACTTGGAAATCTTAGCTCAAACAGCTGCAAATCCTGTTTTCCCAGCACGGGGACCTTGAGTTCTATAAGATAAAGCCATAAACATGTGTATCCGAGTCTTCTATCAAAAGTTACAGCTATTTATATGAAGTTGTACAAAAACGCTTTCTTTCGCCAAGACAGTGCGTTTCTCACTGTTACATGCATTTGAATGGGGAACTCGACCGAAACAAAGTATAGGTTTTCATTATGTGTATAACTTGGAAATCTTAGCTCAAACGGCTGCAAAACCTGTTTTCCCAGCACGGGGACCTTGAGTTCTATAAGATAAAGCCATAAACATGTTTGTCTGAGTCTTCTATCAAAAGTTACAGCTATTTATATGAAGTTGTACAAAAACGCTTTCTTTCGCCAAGACAGTGCGTTTCTCACTGTTACATGCATTTGACTGGGAAACTCGCCTGAAACAAAGTATAGGTTTTCATTATGTGAATAATTTTAAAATCTTAGCTCAATCGGCTGCAAAACATATTTGCCCAGCACGGGGATATTGAGTTCTATAAGATAAAGCCATAAACATGTTTGTCTGAGTCTTCTATCAAAAGTTACAGCTATTTATATGAAGTTGTACAAAAACGCTTTATTTCGCCAAGACAGTGCGTTTCTCACTGTTACATGCATTTGAATGGGGAACTCGACCGAAACAAAGTATAGGTTTTCATTATGTGTATAACTTGAAAATCTTAGCTCAAACAGCTGCAAAACCTGTTTGCCCAGCACGGGGACCTTGAATTATATAAGATAAAACCATAAATACGTAAATCTGAGCCTTCTATCAAAAGTTACAGCGATTTATATGAAGTTGTACAAAAACGCTTTCTTTCGCCAAGACAGTGCGTTTCTCACTGTTACATGCATTTGACTGGGGAACTCGCCCGAAACAAAGTATAGGTTTTCATTATGTGTATAACTTGGAAATCTTAGCTCAAACAGCTGCAAATACTGTTTTCCCAGCACGGGGACCTTGAGTTCTATAAGATAAAGCCATAAACATGTTTGTCTGAGTCTTCTATCAAAAGTTACAGCTATTTATATGAAGTTGTACAAAAACGCTTTCTTTCGCCAAGACAGTGCGTTTCTCACTGTTACATGCATTTGACTGGGAAACTCGCCTGAAACAAAGTATAGGTTTTCATTATGTGAATAATTTTAAAATCTTAGCTCAATCGGCTGCAAATCCTGTTTTCCCAGCACGGGAACCTTGAGTTCTATAAGATAAAGCCATAAACATGTTTGTCTGAGTCTTCTATCAAAAGTTACAGCTATTTATATGAAGTTGTACAAAAACGCTTTCTTTCGCCAAGACAGTGCGTTTCTCACTGTTACATGCATTTGAATGGGAAACTCGACTGAGACAAAGTATAGGTTTTCATTATGTGAATAATTTTAAAATCTTAGCTCAATCGGCTGCAAAACATATTTGCCCAGCACGGGGATATTGAGTTCTATAAGATAAAGCCATAAACATGTTTGTCTGAGTCTTATATCAAAAGTTACAGCTATTTATATGAAGTTGTACAAAAACGCTTTCTTTCGCCAAGACAGTGCGTTTCTCACTGTTACATGCATTTGAATGGGGAACTCGCCCGAAACAAAGTATAGGTTTTCATTATGTGTATAACTTGGAAATCTTAGCTCAAACAGCTGCAAATCCTGTTTTCCCAGCACGGGGACCTTGAGTTCTATAAGATAAAGCCATAAACATGTTTGTCTGAGTCTTCTATCAAAAGTTACAGCGATTTATATGAAGTTGTACAAAAACGCTTTCTTTCGCCAAGACAGTGCGTTTCTCACTGTTACATGCATTTGAATGGGGAACTCGCCCGAAACAAAGTATAGGTTTTCATTATGTGAATAATTTTAAAATCTTAGCTCAATCGGCTGCAAAACCTGTTTGCCCAGCACGGGGACCTTGAGTTCTATAAGATAAAGCCATAAACATGTTTGTCTGAGTCTTCTATCAAAAGTTACAGCGATTTATATGAAGTTGTACAAAAACGCTTTCTTTCGCCAAGACAGTGCGTTTCTCACTGTTACATGCAGTTGACTGGGGAACTCGCCCGAAACAAAGTATAGGTTTTCATTATGTGTATAACTTGGAAATCTTAGCTCAAACAGCTGCAAATCCTGTTTTCCCAGCACGGGGACCTTGAGTTCTATAAGATAAAGCCATAAACATGTGTATCCGAGTCTTCTATCAAAAGTTACAGCTATTTATATGAAGTTGTACAAAAACGCTTTCTTTCGCCAAGACAGTGCGTTTCTCACTGTTACATGCATTTGAATGGGGAACTCGACCGAAACAAAGTATAGGTTTTCATTATGTGTATAACTTGAATATCTTAGCTCAAACAGCTGCAAAACCTGTTTTCCCAGCACGGGGACCTTGAGTTCTATAAGATAAAGCCATAAACATGTTTGTCTGAGTCTTCTATCAAAAGTTACAGCTATTTATATGAAGTTGTACAAAAACGCTTTCTTTCGCCAAGACAGTGCGTTTCTCACTGTTACATGCATTTGACTGGGAAACTCGCCTGAAACAAAGTATAGGTTTTCATTATGTGAATAATTTTAAAATCTTAGCTCAATCGGCTGCAAAACATATTTGCCCAGCACGGGGACCTTGAGTTCTATAAGATAAAGCCATAAACATGTTTGTCTGAGTCTTCTATCAAAAGTTACAGCTATTTATATGAAGTTGTACAAAAACGCTTTATTTCGCCAAGACAGTGCGTTTCTCACTGTTACATGCATTTGAATGGGGAACTCGACCGAAACAAAGTATAGGTTTTCATTATGTGTATAACTTGAAAATCTTAGCTCAAACAGCTGCAAAACCTGTTTGCCCAGCACGGGGACCTTGAATTATATAAGATAAAACCATAAATACGTAAATCTGAGCCTTCTATCAAAAGTTACAGCGATTTATATGAAGTTGTACAAAAACGCTTTCTTTCGCCAAGACAGTGCGTTTCTCACTGTTACATGCATTTGACTGGGGAACTCGCCCGAAACAAAGTATAGGTTTTCATTATGTGTATAACTTGGAAATCTTAGCTCAAACAGCTGCAAATCCTGTTTTCCCAGCACGGGAACCTTGAGTTCTATAAGATAAAGCCATAAACATGTTTGTCTGAGTCTTCTATCAAAAGTTACAGCTATTTATATGAAGTTGTACAAAAACGCTTTCTTTCGCCAAGACAATGCGTTTCTCACTGTTACATGCATTTGAATGGGAAACTCGACTGAGACAAAGTATAGGTTTTCATTATGTGAATAATTTTAAAATCTTAGCTCAATCGGCTGCAAAACATATTTGCCCAGCACGGGGATATTGAGTTCTATAAGATAAAGCCATAAACATGTTTGTCTGAGTCTTATATCAAAAGTTACAGCTATTTATATGAAGTTGTACAAAAACGCTTTCTTTCGCCAAGACAGTGCGTTTCTCACTGTTACATGCATTTGAATGGGGAACTCGCCCGAAACAAAGTATAGGTTTTCATTATGTGTATAACTTGGAAATCTTAGCTCAAACAGCTGCAAATCCTGTTTTCCCAGCACGGGGACCTTGAGTTCTATAAGATAAAGCCATAAACATGTTTGTCTGAGTCTTCTATCAAAAGTTACAGCTATTTATATGAAGTTGTACAAAAACGCTTTCTTTCGCCAAAACAGTGCGTTTCTCACTGTTACATGCATTTGAATGGGGAACTCGCCCGAAACAAAGTATAGGTTTTCATTATGTGAATAATTTTAAAATCTTAGCTCAATCGGCTGCAAAACATATTTGCCCAGCACGGGGACCTTGAGTTCTATAAGATAAAGCCATAAACATGTTTGTCTGAGTCTTCTATCAAAAGTTACAGCTATTTATATGAAGTTGTACAAAAACGCTTTATTTCGCCAAGACAGTGCGTTTCTCACTGTTACATGCATTTGAATGGGGAACTCGACCGAAACAAAGTATAGGTTTTCATTATGTGTATAACTTGAAAATCTTAGCTCAAACAGCTGCAAAACCTGTTTGCCCAGCACGGGGACCTTGAATTATATAAGATAAAACCATAAATACGTAAATCTGAGCCTTCTATCAAAAGTTACAGCGATTTATATGAAGTTGTACAAAAACGCTTTCTTTCGCCAAGACAGTGCGTTTCTCACTGTTACATGCATTTGACTGGGGAACTCGCCCGAAACAAAGTATAGGTTTTCATTATGTGTATAACTTGGAAATCTTAGCTCAAACAGCTGCAAATACTGTTTTCCCAGCACGGGGACCTTGAGTTCTATAAGATAAAGCCATAAACATGTTTGTCTGAGTCTTCTATCAAAAGTTACAGCTATTTATATGAAGTTGTACAAAAACGCTTTCTTTCGCCAAGACAGTGCGTTTCTCACTGTTACATGCATTTGACTGGGAAACTCGCCTGAAACAAAGTATAGGTTTTCATTATGTGAATAATTTTAAAATCTTAGCTCAATCGGCTGCAAATCCTGTTTTCCCAGCACGGGAACCTTGAGTTCTATAAGATAAAGCCATAAACATGTTTGTCTGAGTCTTCTATCAAAAGTTACAGCTATTTATATGAAGTTGTACAAAAACGCTTTCTTTCGCCAAGACAATGCGTTTCTCACTGTTACATGCATTTGAATGGGAAACTCGACTGAGACAAAGTATAGGTTTTCATTATGTGAATAATTTTAAAATCTTAGCTCAATCGGCTGCAAAACATATTTGCCCAGCACGGGGATATTGAGTTCTATAAGATAAAGCCATAAACATGTTTGTCTGAGTCTTATATCAAAAGTTACAGCTATTTATATGAAGTTGTACAAAAACGCTTTCTTTCGCCAAGACAGTGCGTTTCTCACTGTTACATGCATTTGAATGGGGAACTCGCCCGAAACAAAGTATAGGTTTTCATTATGTGTATAACTTGGAAATCTTAGCTCAAACAGCTGCAAATCCTGTTTTCCCAGCACGGGGACCTTGAGTTCTATAAGATAAAGCCATAAACATGTTTGTCTGAGTCTTCTATCAAAAGTTACAGCTATTTATATGAAGTTGTACAAAAACGCTTTCTTTCGCCAAAACAGTGCGTTTCTCACTGTTACATGCATTTGAATGGGGAACTCGCCCGAAACAAAGTATAGGTTTTCATTATGTGTATAACTTGGAAATCTTAGCTCAAACAGCTGCAAATCCTGTTTTCCCAGCACGGGGACCTTGAGTTCTATAAGATAAAGCCATAAACATGTTTGTCTGAGTCTTCTATCAAAAGTTACAGCTATTTATATGAAGTTGTACAAAAACGCTTTCTTTCGCCAAGACAGTGCGTTTCTCACTGTTACATGCATTTGAATGGGAAACTCACCCGAGACAAAGTATAGGTTTTCATTATGTGAATAATTTTAAAATCTTAGCTCAAACAGCTGCAAAACCTGTTTTCCCAGTACAGGGACCTTGAGTTCTATAAGATAAAGCCATAAACATGTTTGTCTGAGTCTTATATCAAAAGTTACAGCTATTTATATGAAGTTGTACAAAAACGCTTTCTTTCGCCAAGACAGTGCGTTTCTCACTGTTACATGCATTTGAATGGGAAACTCACCCGAGACAAAGTATAGGTTTTCATTATGTGAATAATTTTAAAATCTTAGCTCAAACAGCTGCAAAACCTGTTTTCCCAGTACAGGGACCTTGAGTTCTATAAGATAAAGCCATAAACATGTTTGTCTGAGTCTTATATCAAAAGTTACAGCTATTTATATGAAGTTGTACAAAAACGCTTTATTTCGCCAAGACAGTGTGTTTCTCACTGTTACATGCATTTGAATGGGGAACTCGACCGAAACAAAGTATAGGTTTTCATTATGTGTATAACTTGGAAATCTTAGCCCAAACAGCTGCAAATCCTGTTTTCCCAGCACGGGGACCTTGAGTTCTATAAGATAAAGCCATAAACATGTTTGTCTGAGTCTTCTATCAAAAGTTACAGCTATTTATATGAAGTTGTACAAAAACGCTTTCTTTCGCCAAGACAGTGCGTTTCTCACTGTTACATGCATTTGAATGGGAAACTCACCCGAGACAAAGTATAGGTTTTCATTATGTGAATAATTTTAAAATCTTAGCTCAAACAGCTGCAAAACCTGTTTTCCCAGTACAGGGACCTTGAGTTCTATAAGATAAAGCCATAAACATGTTTGTCTGAGTCTTATATCAAAAGTTACAGCTATTTATATGAAGTTGTACAAAAACGCTTTCTTTCGCCAAGACAGTGCGTTTCTCACTGTTACATGCATTTGAATGGGAAACTCACCCGAGACAAAGTATAGGTTTTCATTATGTGAATAATTTTAAAATCTTAGCTCAAACAGCTGCAAAACCTGTTTTCCCAGTACAGGGACCTTGAGTTCTATAAGATAAAGCCATAAACATGTTTGTCTGAGTCTTATATCAAAAGTTACAGCTATTTATATGAAGTTGTACAAAAACGCTTTATTTCGCCAAGACAGTGTGTTTCTCACTGTTACATGCATTTGAATGGGAAACTCGCCTGAAACAAAGTATAGGTTTTCATTATGTGAATAATTTTAAAATCTTAGCTCAATCGGCTGCAAAACATATTTGCCCAGCACGGGGATATTGAGTTCTATAAGATAAAGCCATAAACATGTTTGTCTGAGTCTTCTATCAAAAGTTACAGCTATTTATATGAAGTTGTACAAAAACGCTTTCTTTCGCCAAGACAGTGCGTTTCTCACTGTTACATGCATTTGAATGGGGAACTCGCCCGAAACAAAGTATAGGTTTTCATTATGTGTATAACTTGGAAATCTTAGCTCAAACAGCTGCAAATCCTGTTTTCCCAGCACGGGGACCTTGAGTTCTATAAGATAAAGCCATAAACATGTGTATCCGAGTCTTCTATCAAAAGTTACAGCTATTTATATGAAGTTGTACAAAAACGCTTTCTTTCGCCAAGACAGTGCGTTTCTCACTGTTACATGCATTTGAATGGGGAACTCGACCGAAACAAAGTATAGGTTTTCATTATGTGTATAACTTGAAAATCTTAGCTCAAACAGCTGCAAAACCTGTTTGCCCAGCACGGGGACCTTGAATTATATAAGATAAAACCATAAATACGTAAATCTGAGTCTTCTATCAAAAGTTACAGCGATTTATATGAAGTTGTACAAAAACGCTTTCTTTCGCCAAGACAGTGCGTTTCTCACTGTTACATGCATTTGAATGGGGAACTCGCCCGAAACAAAGTATAGGTTTTCATTATGTGTATAACTTGGAAATCTTAGCTCAAACAGCTGCAAATCCTGTTTTCCCAGCACGGGGACCTTGAGTTCTATAAGATAAAGCCATAAACATGTTTGTCTGAGTCTTCTATCAAAAGTTACAGCTATTTATATGAAGTTGTACAAAAACGCTTTCTTTCGCCAAGACAGTGCGTTTCTCACTGTTACATGCATTTGACTGGGGAACTCGCCCGAAACAAAGTATAGGTTTTCATTATGTGTATAACTTGGAAATCTTAGCTCAAACAGCTGCAAATCCTGTTTTCCCAGTACAGGGACCTTGAGTTCTATAAGATAAAGCCATAAACATGTTTGTCTGAGTCTTATATCAAAAGTTACAGCTATTTATATGAAGTTGTACAAAAACGCTTTATTTCGCCAAGACAGTGTGTTTCTCACTGTTACATGCATTTGAATGGGAAACTCGCCTGAAACAAAGTATAGGTTTTCATTATGTGAATAATTTTAAAATCTTAGCTCAATCGGCTGCAAAACATATTTGCCCAGCACGGGGATATTGAGTTCTATAAGATAAAGCCATAAACATGTTTGTCTGAGTCTTCTATCAAAAGTTACAGCTATTTATATGAAGTTGTACAAAAACGCTTTCTTTCGCCAAGACAGTGCGTTTCTCACTGTTACATGCATTTGAATGGGGAACTCGCCCGAAACAAAGTATAGGTTTTCATTATGTGTATAACTTGGAAATCTTAGCTCAAACAGCTGCAAATCCTGTTTTCCCAGCACGGGGACCTTGAGTTCTATAAGATAAAGCCATAAACATGTGTATCCGAGTCTTCTATCAAAAGTTACAGCTATTTATATGAAGTTGTACAAAAACGCTTTATTTCGCCAAGACAGTTCGTTTCTCACTGTTACATGCATTTGAATGGGGAACTCGACCGAAACAAAGTATAGGTTTTCATTATGTGTATAACTTGGAAATCTTAGCTCAAACAGCTGCAAATCCTGTTTTCCCAGCACGGGGACCTTGAGTTCTATAAGATAAAGCCATAAACATGTTTGTCTGAGTCTTCTATCAAAAGTTACAGCTATTTATATGAAGTTGTACAAAAACGCTTTCTTTCGCCAAGACAGTGCGTTTCTCACTGTTACATGCATTTGACTGGGGAACTCGCCCGAAACAAAGTATAGGTTTTCATTATGTGTATAACTTGGAAATCTTAGCTCAAACAGCTGCAAATCCTGTTTTCCCAGCACGGGGACCTTGAGTTCTATAAGATAAAGCCATAAACATGTTTGTCTGAGTCTTCTATCAAAAGTTACAGCTATTTATATGAAGTTGTACAAAAACGCTTTCTTTCGCCAAGACAGTGCGTTTCTCACTGTTACATGCATTTGACTGGGGAACTCGCCCGAAACAAAGTATAGGTTTTCATTATGTGTATAACTTGGAAATCTTAGCTCAAACAGCTGCAAATCCTGTTTTCCCAGCACGGGGACCTTGAGTTCTATAAGATAAAGCCATAAACATGTTTGTCTGAGTCTTCTATCAAAAGTTACAGCTATTTATATGAAGTTGTACAAAAACGCTTTCTTTCGCCAAGACAGTGCGTTTCTCACTGTTACATGCATTTGAATGGGAAACTCACCCGAGACAAAGTATAGGTTTTCATTATGTGAATAATTTTAAAATCTTAGCTGAATCGGCTGCAAAACATATTTGCCCAGCACGGGGATATTGAGTTCTATAAGATAAAGCCATAAACATGTTTGTCTGAGTCTTCTATCAAAAGTTACAGCTATTTATATGAAGTTGTACAAAAACGCTTTCTTTCGCCAAGACAGTGCGTTTCTCACTGTTACATGCATTTGACTGGGGAACTCGCCCGAAACAAAGTATAGGTTTTCATTATGTGAATAATTTTAAAATCTTAGCTCAAACAGCTGCAAAACCTGTTTTCCCAGTACAGGGACCTTGAGTTCTATAAGATAAAGCCATAAACATGTTTGTCTGAGTCTTATATCAAAAGTTACAGCTATTTATATGAAGTTGTACAAAAACGCTTTATTTCGCCAAGACAGTGTGTTTCTCACTGTTACATGCATTTGAATGGGAAACTCGCCTGAAACAAAGTATAGGTTTTCATTATGTGAATAATTTTAAAATCTTAGCTCAATCGGCTGCAAAACATATTTGCCCAGCACGGGGATATTGAGTTCTATAAGATAAAGCCATAAACATGTTTGTCTGAGTCTTCTATCAAAAGTTACAGCTATTTATATGAAGTTGTACAAAAACGCTTTCTTTCGCCAAGACAGTGCGTTTCTCACTGTTACATGCATTTGAATGGGGAACTCGCCCGAAACAAAGTATAGGTTTTCATTATGTGTATAACTTGGAAATCTTAGCTCAAACAGCTGCAAATCCTGTTTTCCCAGCACGGGGACCTTGAGTTCTATAAGATAAAGCCATAAACATGTGTATCCGAGTCTTCTATCAAAAGTTACAGCTATTTATATGAAGTTGTACAAAAACGCTTTATTTCGCCAAGACAGTTCGTTTCTCACTGTTACATGCATTTGAATGGGGAACTCGACCGAAACAAAGTATAGGTTTTCATTATGTGTATAACTTGGAAATCTTAGCTCAAACAGCTGCAAATCCTGTTTTCCCAGCACGGGGACCTTGAGTTCTATAAGATAAAGCCATAAACATGTTTGTCTGAGTCTTCTATCAAAAGTTACAGCTATTTATATGAAGTTGTACAAAAACGCTTTCTTTCGCCAAGACAGTGCGTTTCTCACTGTTACATGCATTTGACTGGGGAACTCGCCCGAAACAAAGTATAGGTTTTCATTATGTGTATAACTTGGAAATCTTAGCTCAAACAGCTGCAAATCCTGTTTTCCCAGCACGGGGACCTTGAGTTCTATAAGATAAAGCCATAAACATGTTTGTCTGAGTCTTCTATCAAAAGTTACAGCTATTTATATGAAGTTGTACAAAAACGCTTTCTTTCGCCAAGACAGTGCGTTTCTCACTGTTACATGCATTTGAATGGGAAACTCGCCTGAAACAAAGTATAGGTTTTCATTATGTGAATAATTTTAAAATCTTAGCTCAATCGGCTGCAAAACATATTTGCCCAGCACGGGGATATTGAGTTCTATAAGATAAAGCCATAAACATGTTTGTCTGAGTCTTCTATCAAAAGTTACAGCTATTTATATGAAGTTGTACAAAAACGCTTTCTTTCGCCAAGACAGTGCGTTTCTCACTGTTACATGCATTTTGAATGGGGAACTCGCCCGAGACAAAGTATAGGTTTTCATTATGTGAATAATTTTAAAATCTTAGCTCAATCGGCTGCCAAACCTGTTTGCCCAGCACGGGGACCTTGAGTTCTATAAGATAAAGCCATAAACATGTTTGTCTGAGTCTTCTATCAAAAGTTACAGCGATTTATATGAAGTTGTACAAAAACGCTTTCTTTCGCCAAGACAGTTCGTTTCTCACTGTTACATGCATTTGAATGGGGAACTCGACCGAAACAAAGTATAGGTTTTCATTATGTGTATAACTTGGAAATCTTAGCTCAAACAGCTGCAAATCCTGTTTTCCCAGCACGGGGACCTTGAGTTCTATAAGATAAAGCCATAAACATGTTTGTCTGAGTCTTCTATCAAAAGTTACAGCTATTTATATGAAGTTGTACAAAAACGCTTTCTTTCGCCAAGACAGTGCGTTTCTCACTGTTACATGCATTTGACTGGGGAACTCGCCCGAAACAAAGTATAGGTTTTCATTATGTGTATAACTTGGAAATCTTAGCTCAAACAGCTGCAAATCCTGTTTTCCCAGCACGGGGACCTTGAGTTCTATAAGATAAAGCCATAAACATGTTTGTCTGAGTCTTCTATCAAAAGTTACAGCTATTTATATGAAGTTGTACAAAAACGCTTTCTTTCGCCAAGACAGTGCGTTTCTCACTGTTACATGCATTTGACTGGGGAACTCGCCCGAAACAAAGTATAGGTTTTCATTATGTGTATAACTTGGAAATCTTAGCTCAAACAGCTGCAAATCCTGTTTTCCCAGCACGGGGACCTTGAGTTCTATAAGATAAAGCCATAAACATGTTTGTCTGAGTCTTCTATCAAAAGTTACAGCTATTTATATGAAGTTGTACAAAAACGCTTTCTTTCGCCAAGACAGTGCGTTTCTCACTGTTACATGCATTTGAATGGGAAACTCACCCGAGACAAAGTATAGGTTTTCATTATGTGAATAATTTTAAAATCTTAGCTGAATCGGCTGCAAAACATATTTGCCCAGCACGGGGATATTGAGTTCTATAAGATAAAGCCATAAACATGTTTGTCTGAGTCTTCTATCAAAAGTTACAGCTATTTATATGAAGTTGTACAAAAACGCTTTCTTTCGCCAAGACAGTGCGTTTCTCACTGTTACATGCATTTGACTGGGGAACTCGCCCGAAACAAAGTATAGGTTTTCATTATGTGAATAATTTTAAAATCTTAGCTCAAACAGCTGCAAAACCTGTTTTCCCAGTACAGGGACCTTGAGTTCTATAAGATAAAGCCATAAACATGTTTGTCTGAGTCTTATATCAAAAGTTACAGCTATTTATATGAAGTTGTACAAAAACGCTTTATTTCGCCAAGACAGTGTGTTTCTCACTGTTACATGCATTTGAATGGGAAACTCGCCTGAAACAAAGTATAGGTTTTCATTATGTGAATAATTTTAAAATCTTAGCTCAATCGGCTGCAAAACATATTTGCCCAGCACGGGGATATTGAGTTCTATAAGATAAAGCCATAAACATGTTTGTCTGAGTCTTCTATCAAAAGTTACAGCTATTTATATGAAGTTGTACAAAAACGCTTTCTTTCGCCAAGACAGTGCGTTTCTCACTGTTACATGCATTTGAATGGGGAACTCGCCCGAAACAAAGTATAGGTTTTCATTATGTGTATAACTTGGAAATCTTAGCTCAAACAGCTGCAAATCCTGTTTTCCCAGCACGGGGACCTTGAGTTCTATAAGATAAAGCCATAAACATGTGTATCCGAGTCTTCTATCAAAAGTTACAGCTATTTATATGAAGTTGTACAAAAACGCTTTATTTCGCCAAGACAGTTCGTTTCTCACTGTTACATGCATTTGAATGGGGAACTCGACCGAAACAAAGTATAGGTTTTCATTATGTGTATAACTTGGAAATCTTAGCTCAAACAGCTGCAAATCCTGTTTTCCCAGCACGGGGACCTTGAGTTCTATAAGATAAAGCCATAAACATGTTTGTCTGAGTCTTCTATCAAAAGTTACAGCTATTTATATGAAGTTGTACAAAAACGCTTTCTTTCGCCAAGACAGTGCGTTTCTCACTGTTACATGCATTTGACTGGGGAACTCGCCCGAAACAAAGTATAGGTTTTCATTATGTGTATAACTTGGAAATCTTAGCTCAAACAGCTGCAAATCCTGTTTTCCCAGCACGGGGACCTTGAGTTCTATAAGATAAAGCCATAAACATGTTTGTCTGAGTCTTCTATCAAAAGTTACAGCTATTTATATGAAGTTGTACAAAAACGCTTTCTTTCGCCAAGACAGTGCGTTTCTCACTGTTACATGCATTTGAATGGGAAACTCGCCTGAAACAAAGTATAGGTTTTCATTATGTGAATAATTTTAAAATCTTAGCTCAATCGGCTGCAAAACATATTTGCCCAGCACGGGGATATTGAGTTCTATAAGATAAAGCCATAAACATGTTTGTCTGAGTCTTCTATCAAAAGTTACAGCTATTTATATGAAGTTGTACAAAAACGCTTTCTTTCGCCAAGACAGTGCGTTTCTCACTGTTACATGCATTTTGAATGGGGAACTCGCCCGAGACAAAGTATAGGTTTTCATTATGTGAATAATTTTAAAATCTTAGCTCAATCGGCTGCCAAACCTGTTTGCCCAGCACGGGGACCTTGAGTTCTATAAGATAAAGCCATAAACATGTTTGTCTGAGTCTTCTATCAAAAGTTACAGCGATTTATATGAAGTTGTACAAAAACGCTTTCTTTCGCCAAGACAGTGCGTTTCTCACTGTTACATGCAGTTGACTGGGGAACTCGCCCGAAACAAAGTATAGGTTTTCATTATGTGTATAACTTGGAAATCTTAGCTCAAACAGCTGCAAATCCTGTTTTCCCAGCACGGGGACCTTGAGTTCTATAAGATAAAGCCATAAACATGTTTGTCTGAGTCTTCTATCAAAAGTTACAGCTATTTATATGAAGTTGTACAAAAACGCTTTCTTTCGCCAAGACAGTGCGTTTCTCACTGTTACATGCATTTGAATGGGAAACTCACCCGAGACAAAGTATAGGTTTTCATTATGTGAATAATTTTAAAATCTTAGCTCAAACAGCTGCAAAACCTGTTTTCCCAGTACAGGGACCTTGAGTTCTATAAGATAAAGCCATAAACATGTTTGTCTGAGTCTTATATCAAAAGTTACAGCTATTTATATGAAGTTGTACAAAAACGCTTTATTTCGCCAAGACAGTGTGTTTCTCACTGTTACATGCATTTGAATGGGAAACTCGCCTGAAACAAAGTATAGGTTTTCATTATGTGAATAATTTTAAAATCTTAGCTCAATCGGCTGCAAAACATATTTGCCCAGCACGGGGATATTGAGTTCTATAAGATAAAGCCATAAACATGTTTGTCTGAGTCTTCTATCAAAAGTTACAGCTATTTATATGAAGTTGTACAAAAACGCTTTCTTTCTCACTGTTACATGCATTTGAATGGGGAACTCGCCCGAAACAAAGTATAGGTTTTCATTATGTGTATAACTTGGAAATCTTAGCTCAAACAGCTGCAAATCCTGTTTTCCCAGCACGGGGACCTTGAGTTCTATAAGATAAAGCCATAAACATGTGTATCCGAGTCTTCTATCAAAAGTTACAGCTATTTATATGAAGTTGTACAAAAACGCTTTCTTTCGCCAAGACAGTGCGTTTCTCACTGTTACATGCATTTGAATGGGGAACTCGACCGAAACAAAGTATAGGTTTTCATTATGTGTATAACTTGAAAATCTTAGCTCAAACAGCTGCAAAACCTGTTTGCCCAGCACGGGGACCTTGAATTATATAAGATAAAACCATAAATACGTAAATCTGAGCCTTCTATCAAAAGTTACAGCGATTTATATGAAGTTGTACAAAAACGCTTTCTTTCGCCAAGACAGTGCGTTTCTCACTGTTACATGCATTTGAATGGGGAACTCGCCCGAAACAAAGTATAGGTTTTCATTATGTGTATAACTTGGAAATCTTAGCTCAAACGGCTGCAAAACCTGTTTTCCCAGCACGGGGACCTTGAGTTCTATAAGATAAAGCCATAAACATGTTTGTCTGAGTCTTCTATCAAAAGTTACAGCTATTTATATGAAGTTGTACAAAAACGCTTTCTTTCGCCAAGACAGTGCGTTTCTCACTGTTACATGCATTTGACTGGGAAACTCGCCTGAAACAAAGTATAGGTTTTCATTATGTGAATAATTTTAAAATCTTAGCTCAATCGGCTGCAAAACATATTTGCCCAGCACGGGGATATTGAGTTCTATAAGATAAAGCCATAAACATGTTTGTCTGAGTCTTCTATCAAAAGTTACAGCTATTTATATGAAGTTGTACAAAAACGCTTTATTTCGCCAAGACAGTGCGTTTCTCACTGTTACATGCATTTGAATGGGGAACTCGACCGAAACAAAGTATAGGTTTTCATTATGTGTATAACTTGAAAATCTTAGCTCAAACAGCTGCAAAACCTGTTTGCCCAGCACGGGGACCTTGAATTATATAAGATAAAACCATAAATACGTAAATCTGAGCCTTCTATCAAAAGTTACAGCGATTTATATGAAGTTGTACAAAAACGCTTTCTTTCGCCAAGACAGTGCGTTTCTCACTGTTACATGCATTTGAATGGGAAACTCACCCGAGACAAAGTATAGGTTTTCATTATGTGAATAATTTTAAAATCTTAGCTCAATCGGCTGCAAAACCTGTTTGCCCAGCACGGGGACCTTGAGTTCTATAAGATAAAGCCATAAACATGTTTGTCTGAGTCTTCTATCAAAAGTTACAGCGATTTATATGAAGTTGTACAAAAACGCTTTCTTTCGCCAAGACAGTGCGTTTCTCACTGTTACATGCAGTTGACTGGGGAACTCGCCCGAAACAAAGTATAGGTTTTCATTATGTGTATAACTTGGAAATCTTAGCTCAAACAGCTGCAAATCCTGTTTTCCCAGCACGGGGACCTTGAGTTCTATAAGATAAAGCCATAAACATGTTTGTCTGAGTCTTCTATCAAAAGTTACAGCTATTTATATGAAGTTGTACAAAAACGCTTTCTTTCGCCAAGACAGTGCGTTTCTCACTGTTACATGCATTTGACTGGGGAACTCGCCCGAAACAAAGTATAGGTTTTCATTATGTGTATAACTTGGAAATCTTAGCTCAAACAGCTGCAAATCCTGTTTTCCCAGCACGGGGACCTTGAGTTCTATAAGATAAAGCCATAAACATGTTTGTCTGAGTCTTATATCAAAAGTTACAGCTATTTATATGAAGTTGTACAAAAACGCTTTATTTCGCCAAGACAGTGTGTTTCTCACTGTTACATGCATTTGAATGGGAAACTCGCCTGAAACAAAGTATAGGTTTTCATTATGTGAATAATTTTAAAATCTTAGCTCAATCGGCTGCAAAACATATTTGCCCAGCACGGGGATATTGAGTTCTATAAGATAAAGCCATAAACATGTTTGTCTGAGTCTTCTATCAAAAGTTACAGCTATTTATATGAAGTTGTACAAAAACGCTTTCTTTCGCCAAGACAGTGCGTTTCTCACTGTTACATGCATTTGAATGGGGAACTCGCCCGAAACAAAGTATAGGTTTTCATTATGTGTATAACTTGGAAATCTTAGCTCAAACAGCTGCAAATCCTGTTTTCCCAGCACGGGGACCTTGAGTTCTATAAGATAAAGCCATAAACATGTGTATCCGAGTCTTCTATCAAAAGTTACAGCTATTTATATGAAGTTGTACAAAAACGCTTTCTTTCGCCAAGACAGTGCGTTTCTCACTGTTACATGCATTTGAATGGGGAACTCGACCGAAACAAAGTATAGGTTTTCATTATGTGTATAACTTGAAAATCTTAGCTCAAACAGCTGCAAAACCTGTTTGCCCAGCACGGGGACCTTGAGTTCTATAAGATAAAGCCATAAACATGTTTGTCTGAGTCTTCTATCAAAAGTTACAGCTATTTATATGAAGTTGTACAAAAACGCTTTCTTTCGCCAAGACAGTGCGTTTCTCACTGTTACATGCATTTTGAATGGGGAACTCGCCCGAGACAAAGTATAGGTTTTCATTATGTGAATAATTTTAAAATCTTAGCTCAATCGGCTGCCAAACCTGTTTGCCCAGCACGGGGACCTTGAGTTCTATAAGATAAAGCCATAAACATGTTTGTCTGAGTCTTCTATCAAAAGTTACAGCGATTTATATGAAGTTGTACAAAAACGCTTTCTTTCGCCAAGACAGTGCGTTTCTCACTGTTACATGCATTTGACTGGGGAACTCGCCCGAAACAAAGTATAGGTTTTCATTATGTGTATAACTTGGAAATCTTAGCTCAAACAGCTGCAAATCCTGTTTTCCCAGCACGGGGACCTTGAGTTCTATAAGATAAAGCCATAAACATGTTTGTCTGAGTCTTCTATCAAAAGTTACAGCTATTTATATGAAGTTGTACAAAAACGCTTTCTTTCGCCAAGACAGTGCGTTTCTCACTGTTACATGCATTTGAATGGGAAACTCACCCGAGACAAAGTATAGGTTTTCATTATGTGAATAATTTTAAAATCTTAGCTCAAACAGCTGCAAAACCTGTTTTCCCAGTACAGGGACCTTGAGTTCTATAAGATAAAGCCATAAACATGTTTGTCTGAGTCTTATATCAAAAGTTACAGCTATTTATATGAAGTTGTACAAAAACGCTTTATTTCGCCAAGACAGTGTGTTTCTCACTGTTACATGCATTTGAATGGGAAACTCGCCTGAAACAAAGTATAGGTTTTCATTATGTGAATAATTTTAAAATCTTAGCTCAATCGGCTGCAAAACATATTTGCCCAGCACGGGGATATTGAGTTCTATAAGATAAAGCCATAAACATGTTTGTCTGAGTCTTCTATCAAAAGTTACAGCTATTTATATGAAGTTGTACAAAAACGCTTTCTTTCTCACTGTTACATGCATTTGAATGGGGAACTCGCCCGAAACAAAGTATAGGTTTTCATTATGTGTATAACTTGGAAATCTTAGCTCAAACAGCTGCAAATCCTGTTTTCCCAGCACGGGGACCTTGAGTTCTATAAGATAAAGCCATAAACATGTGTATCCGAGTCTTCTATCAAAAGTTACAGCTATTTATATGAAGTTGTACAAAAACGCTTTCTTTCGCCAAGACAGTGCGTTTCTCACTGTTACATGCATTTGAATGGGGAACTCGACCGAAACAAAGTATAGGTTTTCATTATGTGTATAACTTGAAAATCTTAGCTCAAACAGCTGCAAAACCTGTTTGCCCAGCACGGGGACCTTGAATTATATAAGATAAAACCATAAATACGTAAATCTGAGCCTTCTATCAAAAGTTACAGCGATTTATATGAAGTTGTACAAAAACGCTTTCTTTCGCCAAGACAGTGCGTTTCTCACTGTTACATGCATTTGAATGGGGAACTCGCCCGAAACAAAGTATAGGTTTTCATTATGTGTATAACTTGGAAATCTTAGCTCAAACGGCTGCAAAACCTGTTTTCCCAGCACGGGGACCTTGAGTTCTATAAGATAAAGCCATAAACATGTTTGTCTGAGTCTTCTATCAAAAGTTACAGCTATTTATATGAAGTTGTACAAAAACGCTTTCTTTCGCCAAGACAGTGCGTTTCTCACTGTTACATGCATTTGACTGGGAAACTCGCCTGAAACAAAGTATAGGTTTTCATTATGTGAATAATTTTAAAATCTTAGCTCAATCGGCTGCAAAACATATTTGCCCAGCACGGGGATATTGAGTTCTATAAGATAAAGCCATAAACATGTTTGTCTGAGTCTTCTATCAAAAGTTACAGCTATTTATATGAAGTTGTACAAAAACGCTTTATTTCGCCAAGACAGTGCGTTTCTCACTGTTACATGCATTTGAATGGGGAACTCGACCGAAACAAAGTATAGGTTTTCATTATGTGTATAACTTGAAAATCTTAGCTCAAACAGCTGCAAAACCTGTTTGCCCAGCACGGGGACCTTGAATTATATAAGATAAAACCATAAATACGTAAATCTGAGCCTTCTATCAAAAGTTACAGCGATTTATATGAAGTTGTACAAAAACGCTTTCTTTCGCCAAGACAGTGCGTTTCTCACTGTTACATGCATTTGACTGGGGAACTCGCCCGAAACAAAGTATAGGTTTTCATTATGTGTATAACTTGGAAATCTTAGCTCAAACAGCTGCAAATACTGTTTTCCCAGCACGGGGACCTTGAGTTCTATAAGATAAAGCCATAAACATGTTTGTCTGAGTCTTCTATCAAAAGTTACAGCTATTTATATGAAGTTGTACAAAAACGCTTTCTTTCGCCAAGACAGTGCGTTTCTCACTGTTACATGCATTTGACTGGGAAACTCGCCTGAAACAAAGTATAGGTTTTCATTATGTGAATAATTTTAAAATCTTAGCTCAATCGGCTGCAAATCCTGTTTTCCCAGCACGGGAACCTTGAGTTCTATAAGATAAAGCCATAAACATGTTTGTCTGAGTCTTCTATCAAAAGTTACAGCTATTTATATGAAGTTGTACAAAAACGCTTTCTTTCGCCAAGACAGTGCGTTTCTCACTGTTACATGCATTTGAATGGGAAACTCGACTGAGACAAAGTATAGGTTTTCATTATGTGAATAATTTTAAAATCTTAGCTCAATCGGCTGCAAAACATATTTGCCCAGCACGGGGATATTGAGTTCTATAAGATAAAGCCATAAACATGTTTGTCTGAGTCTTATATCAAAAGTTACAGCTATTTATATGAAGTTGTACAAAAACGCTTTCTTTCGCCAAGACAGTGCGTTTCTCACTGTTACATGCATTTGAATGGGGAACTCGCCCGAAACAAAGTATAGGTTTTCATTATGTGTATAACTTGGAAATCTTAGCTCAAACAGCTGCAAATCCTGTTTTCCCAGCACGGGGACCTTGAGTTCTATAAGATAAAGCCATAAACATGTTTGTCTGAGTCTTCTATCAAAAGTTACAGCGATTTATATGAAGTTGTACAAAAACGCTTTCTTTCGCCAAGACAGTGCGTTTCTCACTGTTACATGCATTTGAATGGGGAACTCGCCCGAAACAAAGTATAGGTTTTCATTATGTGTATAACTTGGAAATCTTAGCTCAAACAGCTGCAAATCCTGTTTTCCCAGCACGGGGACCTTGAGTTCTATAAGATAAAGCCATAAACATGTTTGTCTGAGTCTTCTATCAAAAGTTACAGCTATTTATATGAAGTTGTACAAAAACGCTTTCTTTCGCCAAGACAGTGCGTTTCTCACTGTTACATGCATTTGAATGGGAAACTCACCCGAGACAAAGTATAGGTTTTCATTATGTGAATAATTTTAAAATCTTAGCTCAATCGGCTGCAAAACCTGTTTGCCCAGCACGGGGACCTTGAGTTCTATAAGATAAAGCCATAAACATGTTTGTCTGAGTCTTCTATCAAAAGTTACAGCGATTTATATGAAGTTGTACAAAAACGCTTTCTTTCGCCAAGACAGTGCGTTTCTCACTGTTACATGCAGTTGACTGGGGAACTCGCCCGAAACAAAGTATAGGTTTTCATTATGTGTATAACTTGGAAATCTTAGCTCAAACAGCTGCAAATCCTGTTTTCCCAGCACGGGGACCTTGAGTTCTATAAGATAAAGCCATAAACATGTGTATCCGAGTCTTCTATCAAAAGTTACAGCTATTTATATGAAGTTGTACAAAAACGCTTTCTTTCGCCAAGACAGTGCGTTTCTCACTGTTACATGCATTTGAATGGGGAACTCGACCGAAACAAAGTATAGGTTTTCATTATGTGTATAACTTGAATATCTTAGCTCAAACAGCTGCAAAACCTGTTTTCCCAGCACGGGGACCTTGAGTTCTATAAGATAAAGCCATAAACATGTTTGTCTGAGTCTTCTATCAAAAGTTACAGCTATTTATATGAAGTTGTACAAAAACGCTTTATTTCGCCAAGACAGTGCGTTTCTCACTGTTACATGCATTTGAATGGGGAACTCGACCGAAACAAAGTATAGGTTTTCATTATGTGTATAACTTGAAAATCTTAGCTCAAACAGCTGCAAAACCTGTTTGCCCAGCACGGGGACCTTGAATTATATAAGATAAAACCATAAATACGTAAATCTGAGCCTTCTATCAAAAGTTACAGCGATTTATATGAAGTTGTACAAAAACGCTTTCTTTCGCCAAGACAGTGCGTTTCTCACTGTTACATGCATTTGACTGGGGAACTCGCCCGAAACAAAGTATAGGTTTTCATTATGTGTATAACTTGGAAATCTTAGCTCAAACAGCTGCAAATACTGTTTTCCCAGCACGGGGACCTTGAGTTCTATAAGATAAAGCCATAAACATGTTTGTCTGAGTCTTCTATCAAAAGTTACAGCTATTTATATGAAGTTGTACAAAAACGCTTTCTTTCGCCAAGACAGTGCGTTTCTCACTGTTACATGCATTTGACTGGGAAACTCGCCTGAAACAAAGTATAGGTTTTCATTATGTGAATAATTTTAAAATCTTAGCTCAATCGGCTGCAAATCCTGTTTTCCCAGCACGGGAACCTTGAGTTCTATAAGATAAAGCCATAAACATGTTTGTCTGAGTCTTCTATCAAAAGTTACAGCTATTTATATGAAGTTGTACAAAAACGCTTTCTTTCGCCAAGACAATGCGTTTCTCACTGTTACATGCATTTGAATGGGAAACTCGACTGAGACAAAGTATAGGTTTTCATTATGTGAATAATTTTAAAATCTTAGCTCAATCGGCTGCAAAACATATTTGCCCAGCACGGGGATATTGAGTTCTATAAGATAAAGCCATAAACATGTTTGTCTGAGTCTTATATCAAAAGTTACAGCTATTTATATGAAGTTGTACAAAAACGCTTTCTTTCGCCAAGACAGTGCGTTTCTCACTGTTACATGCATTTGAATGGGGAACTCGCCCGAAACAAAGTATAGGTTTTCATTATGTGTATAACTTGGAAATCTTAGCTCAAACAGCTGCAAATCCTGTTTTCCCAGCACGGGGACCTTGAGTTCTATAAGATAAAGCCATAAACATGTTTGTCTGAGTCTTCTATCAAAAGTTACAGCTATTTATATGAAGTTGTACAAAAACGCTTTCTTTCGCCAAAACAGTGCGTTTCTCACTGTTACATGCATTTGAATGGGGAACTCGCCCGAAACAAAGTATAGGTTTTCATTATGTGTATAACTTGGAAATCTTAGCTCAAACAGCTGCAAATCCTGTTTTCCCAGCACGGGGACCTTGAGTTCTATAAGATAAAGCCATAAACATGTTTGTCTGAGTCTTCTATCAAAAGTTACAGCTATTTATATGAAGTTGTACAAAAACGCTTTCTTTCGCCAAGACAGTGCGTTTCTCACTGTTACATGCATTTGAATGGGAAACTCACCCGAGACAAAGTATAGGTTTTCATTATGTGAATAATTTTAAAATCTTAGCTCAAACAGCTGCAAAACCTGTTTTCCCAGTACAGGGACCTTGAGTTCTATAAGATAAAGCCATAAACATGTTTGTCTGAGTCTTATATCAAAAGTTACAGCTATTTATATGAAGTTGTACAAAAACGCTTTCTTTCGCCAAGACAGTGCGTTTCTCACTGTTACATGCATTTGAATGGGAAACTCACCCGAGACAAAGTATAGGTTTTCATTATGTGAATAATTTTAAAATCTTAGCTCAAACAGCTGCAAAACCTGTTTTCCCAGTACAGGGACCTTGAGTTCTATAAGATAAAGCCATAAACATGTTTGTCTGAGTCTTATATCAAAAGTTACAGCTATTTATATGAAGTTGTACAAAAACGCTTTATTTCGCCAAGACAGTGTGTTTCTCACTGTTACATGCATTTGAATGGGGAACTCGACCGAAACAAAGTATAGGTTTTCATTATGTGTATAACTTGGAAATCTTAGCCCAAACAGCTGCAAATCCTGTTTTCCCAGCACGGGGACCTTGAGTTCTATAAGATAAAGCCATAAACATGTTTGTCTGAGTCTTCTATCAAAAGTTACAGCTATTTATATGAAGTTGTACAAAAACGCTTTCTTTCGCCAAGACAGTGCGTTTCTCACTGTTACATGCATTTGAATGGGAAACTCACCCGAGACAAAGTATAGGTTTTCATTATGTGAATAATTTTAAAATCTTAGCTCAAACAGCTGCAAAACCTGTTTTCCCAGTACAGGGACCTTGAGTTCTATAAGATAAAGCCATAAACATGTTTGTCTGAGTCTTATATCAAAAGTTACAGCTATTTATATGAAGTTGTACAAAAACGCTTTCTTTCGCCAAGACAGTGCGTTTCTCACTGTTACATGCATTTGAATGGGAAACTCACCCGAGACAAAGTATAGGTTTTCATTATGTGAATAATTTTAAAATCTTAGCTCAAACAGCTGCAAAACCTGTTTTCCCAGTACAGGGACCTTGAGTTCTATAAGATAAAGCCATAAACATGTTTGTCTGAGTCTTATATCAAAAGTTACAGCTATTTATATGAAGTTGTACAAAAACGCTTTATTTCGCCAAGACAGTGTGTTTCTCACTGTTACATGCATTTGAATGGGAAACTCGCCTGAAACAAAGTATAGGTTTTCATTATGTGAATAATTTTAAAATCTTAGCTCAATCGGCTGCAAAACATATTTGCCCAGCACGGGGATATTGAGTTCTATAAGATAAAGCCATAAACATGTTTGTCTGAGTCTTCTATCAAAAGTTACAGCTATTTATATGAAGTTGTACAAAAACGCTTTCTTTCGCCAAGACAGTGCGTTTCTCACTGTTACATGCATTTGAATGGGGAACTCGCCCGAAACAAAGTATAGGTTTTCATTATGTGTATAACTTGGAAATCTTAGCTCAAACAGCTGCAAATCCTGTTTTCCCAGCACGGGGACCTTGAGTTCTATAAGATAAAGCCATAAACATGTGTATCCGAGTCTTCTATCAAAAGTTACAGCTATTTATATGAAGTTGTACAAAAACGCTTTCTTTCGCCAAGACAGTGCGTTTCTCACTGTTACATGCATTTGAATGGGGAACTCGACCGAAACAAAGTATAGGTTTTCATTATGTGTATAACTTGAAAATCTTAGCTCAAACAGCTGCAAAACCTGTTTGCCCAGCACGGGGACCTTGAATTATATAAGATAAAACCATAAATACGTAAATCTGAGTCTTCTATCAAAAGTTACAGCGATTTATATGAAGTTGTACAAAAACGCTTTCTTTCGCCAAGACAGTGCGTTTCTCACTGTTACATGCATTTGAATGGGGAACTCGCCCGAAACAAAGTATAGGTTTTCATTATGTGTATAACTTGGAAATCTTAGCTCAAACAGCTGCAAATCCTGTTTTCCCAGCACGGGGACCTTGAGTTCTATAAGATAAAGCCATAAACATGTTTGTCTGAGTCTTCTATCAAAAGTTACAGCTATTTATATGAAGTTGTACAAAAACGCTTTCTTTCGCCAAGACAGTGCGTTTCTCACTGTTACATGCATTTGACTGGGGAACTCGCCCGAAACAAAGTATAGGTTTTCATTATGTGTATAACTTGGAAATCTTAGCTCAAACAGCTGCAAATCCTGTTTTCCCAGTACAGGGACCTTGAGTTCTATAAGATAAAGCCATAAACATGTTTGTCTGAGTCTTCTATCAAAAGTTACAGCTATTTATATGAAGTTGTACAAAAACGCTTTCTTTCGCCAAGACAGTGCGTTTCTCACTGTTACATGCATTTGAATGGGAAACTCACCCGAGACAAAGTATAGGTTTTCATTATGTGAATAATTTTAAAATCTTAGCTGAATCGGCTGCAAAACATATTTGCCCAGCACGGGGATATTGAGTTCTATAAGATAAAGCCATAAACATGTTTGTCTGAGTCTTCTATCAAAAGTTACAGCTATTTATATGAAGTTGTACAAAAACGCTTTCTTTCGCCAAGACAGTGCGTTTCTCACTGTTACATGCATTTGACTGGGGAACTCGCCCGAAACAAAGTATAGGTTTTCATTATGTGAATAATTTTAAAATCTTAGCTCAAACAGCTGCAAAACCTGTTTTCCCAGTACAGGGACCTTGAGTTCTATAAGATAAAGCCATAAACATGTTTGTCTGAGTCTTATATCAAAAGTTACAGCTATTTATATGAAGTTGTACAAAAACGCTTTATTTCGCCAAGACAGTGTGTTTCTCACTGTTACATGCATTTGAATGGGAAACTCGCCTGAAACAAAGTATAGGTTTTCATTATGTGAATAATTTTAAAATCTTAGCTCAATCGGCTGCAAAACATATTTGCCCAGCACGGGGATATTGAGTTCTATAAGATAAAGCCATAAACATGTTTGTCTGAGTCTTCTATCAAAAGTTACAGCTATTTATATGAAGTTGTACAAAAACGCTTTCTTTCGCCAAGACAGTGCGTTTCTCACTGTTACATGCATTTGAATGGGGAACTCGCCCGAAACAAAGTATAGGTTTTCATTATGTGTATAACTTGGAAATCTTAGCTCAAACAGCTGCAAATCCTGTTTTCCCAGCACGGGGACCTTGAGTTCTATAAGATAAAGCCATAAACATGTTTGTCTGAGTCTTCTATCAAAAGTTACAGCTATTTATATGAAGTTGTACAAAAACGCTTTCTTTCGCCAAGACAGTGCGTTTCTCACTGTTACATGCATTTGACTGGGGAACTCGCCCGAAACAAAGTATAGGTTTTCATTATGTGTATAACTTGGAAATCTTAGCTCAAACAGCTGCAAATCCTGTTTTCCCAGCACGGGGACCTTGAGTTCTATAAGATAAAGCCATAAACATGTTTGTCTGAGTCTTCTATCAAAAGTTACAGCTATTTATATGAAGTTGTACAAAAACGCTTTCTTTCGCCAAGACAGTGCGTTTCTCACTGTTACATGCATTTGACTGGGGAACTCGCCCGAAACAAAGTATAGGTTTTCATTATGTGTATAACTTGGAAATCTTAGCTCAAACAGCTGCAAATCCTGTTTTCCCAGCACGGGGACCTTGAGTTCTATAAGATAAAGCCATAAACATGTTTGTCTGAGTCTTCTATCAAAAGTTACAGCTATTTATATGAAGTTGTACAAAAACGCTTTCTTTCGCCAAGACAGTGCGTTTCTCACTGTTACATGCATTTGAATGGGAAACTCACCCGAGACAAAGTATAGGTTTTCATTATGTGAATAATTTTAAAATCTTAGCTGAATCGGCTGCAAAACATATTTGCCCAGCACGGGGATATTGAGTTCTATAAGATAAAGCCATAAACATGTTTGTCTGAGTCTTCTATCAAAAGTTACAGCTATTTATATGAAGTTGTACAAAAACGCTTTCTTTCGCCAAGACAGTGCGTTTCTCACTGTTACATGCATTTGACTGGGGAACTCGCCCGAAACAAAGTATAGGTTTTCATTATGTGAATAATTTTAAAATCTTAGCTCAAACAGCTGCAAAACCTGTTTTCCCAGTACAGGGACCTTGAGTTCTATAAGATAAAGCCATAAACATGTTTGTCTGAGTCTTATATCAAAAGTTACAGCTATTTATATGAAGTTGTACAAAAACGCTTTATTTCGCCAAGACAGTGTGTTTCTCACTGTTACATGCATTTGAATGGGAAACTCGCCTGAAACAAAGTATAGGTTTTCATTATGTGAATAATTTTAAAATCTTAGCTCAATCGGCTGCAAAACATATTTGCCCAGCACGGGGATATTGAGTTCTATAAGATAAAGCCATAAACATGTTTGTCTGAGTCTTCTATCAAAAGTTACAGCTATTTATATGAAGTTGTACAAAAACGCTTTCTTTCGCCAAGACAGTGCGTTTCTCACTGTTACATGCATTTGAATGGGGAACTCGCCCGAAACAAAGTATAGGTTTTCATTATGTGTATAACTTGGAAATCTTAGCTCAAACAGCTGCAAATCCTGTTTTCCCAGCACGGGGACCTTGAGTTCTATAAGATAAAGCCATAAACATGTGTATCCGAGTCTTCTATCAAAAGTTACAGCTATTTATATGAAGTTGTACAAAAACGCTTTATTTCGCCAAGACAGTTCGTTTCTCACTGTTACATGCATTTGAATGGGGAACTCGACCGAAACAAAGTATAGGTTTTCATTATGTGTATAACTTGGAAATCTTAGCTCAAACAGCTGCAAATCCTGTTTTCCCAGCACGGGGACCTTGAGTTCTATAAGATAAAGCCATAAACATGTTTGTCTGAGTCTTCTATCAAAAGTTACAGCTATTTATATGAAGTTGTACAAAAACGCTTTCTTTCGCCAAGACAGTGCGTTTCTCACTGTTACATGCATTTGACTGGGGAACTCGCCCGAAACAAAGTATAGGTTTTCATTATGTGTATAACTTGGAAATCTTAGCTCAAACAGCTGCAAATCCTGTTTTCCCAGCACGGGGACCTTGAGTTCTATAAGATAAAGCCATAAACATGTTTGTCTGAGTCTTCTATCAAAAGTTACAGCTATTTATATGAAGTTGTACAAAAACGCTTTCTTTCGCCAAGACAGTGCGTTTCTCACTGTTACATGCATTTGAATGGGAAACTCGCCTGAAACAAAGTATAGGTTTTCATTATGTGAATAATTTTAAAATCTTAGCTCAATCGGCTGCAAAACATATTTGCCCAGCACGGGGATATTGAGTTCTATAAGATAAAGCCATAAACATGTTTGTCTGAGTCTTCTATCAAAAGTTACAGCTATTTATATGAAGTTGTACAAAAACGCTTTCTGTCGTCCAGACAGTGCGTTTCTCACTGTTACATGCATTTGAATGGGGAACTCGCCCGAAACAAAGTATAGGTTTTCATTATGTGTATAACTTGGAAATCTTAGCTCAAACAGCTGCAAATCCTGTTTTCCCAGCACGGGGACCTTGAGTTCTATAAGATAAAGCCATAAACATGTGTATCCGAGTCTTCTATCAAAAGTTACAGCTATTTATATGAAGTTGTACAAAAACGCTTTCTTTCGCCAAGACAGTGCGTTTCTCACTGTTACATGCATTTGAATGGGGAACTCGACCGAAACAAAGTATAGGTTTTCATTATGTGTATAACTTGAAAATCTTAGCTCAAACAGCTGCAAAACCTGTTTGCCCAGCACGGGGACCTTGAATTATATAAGATAAATCCATAAATACGTAAATCTGAGTCTTCTATCAAAAGTTACAGCGATTTATATGAAGTTGTACAAAAACGCTTTCTTTCGCCAAGACAGTGTGTTTCTCACTGTTACATGCATTTGAATGGGAAACTCACCCGAGACAAAGTATAGGTTTTCATTATGTGAATAATTTTAAAATCTTAGCTCAATCGGCTGCAAAACATATTTGCCCAGCACGGGGATATTGAGTTCTATAAGATAAAGCCATAAACATGTTTGTCTGAGTCTTCTATCAAAAGTTACAGCTATTTATATGAAGTTGTACAAAAACGCTTTCTTTCGCCAAGACAGTGCGTTTCTCACTGTTACATGCATTTGACTGGGGAACTCGCCCGAAACAAAGTATAGGTTTTCATTATGTGAATAATTTTAAAATCTTAGCTCAAACAGCTGCAAAACCTGTTTTCCCAGTACAGGGACCTTGAGTTCTATAAGATAAAGCCATAAACATGTTTGTCTGAGTCTTATATCAAAAGTTACAGCTATTTATATGAAGTTGTACAAAAACGCTTTATTTCGCCAAGACAGTGTGTTTCTCACTGTTACATGCATTTGAATGGGAAACTCGCCTGAAACAAAGTATAGGTTTTCATTATGTGAATAATTTTAAAATCTTAGCTCAATCGGCTGCAAAACATATTTGCCCAGCACGGGGATATTGAGTTCTATAAGATAAAGCCATAAACATGTTTGTCTGAGTCTTCTATCAAAAGTTACAGCTATTTATATGAAGTTGTACAAAAACGCTTTCTTTCGCCAAGACAGTGCGTTTCTCACTGTTACATGCATTTGAATGGGGAACTCGCCCGAAACAAAGTATAGGTTTTCATTATGTGTATAACTTGGAAATCTTAGCTCAAACAGCTGCAAATCCTGTTTTCCCAGCACGGGGACCTTGAGTTCTATAAGATAAAGCCATAAACATGTGTATCCGAGTCTTCTATCAAAAGTTACAGCTATTTATATGAAGTTGTACAAAAACGCTTTCTTTCGCCAAGACAGTGCGTTTCTCACTGTTACATGCATTTGACTGGGGAACTCGCCCGAAACAAAGTATAGGTTTTCATTATGTGTATAACTTGGAAATCTTAGCTCAAACAGCTGCAAATCCTGTTTTCCCAGCACGGGGACCTTGAGTTCTATAAGATAAAGCCATAAACATGTTTGTCTGAGTCTTCTATCAAAAGTTACAGCTATTTATATGAAGTTGTACAAAAACGCTTTCTTTCGCCAAGACAGTGCGTTTCTCACTGTTACATGCATTTGAATTGGGAACTCGCCCGAAACAAAGTATAGGTTTTCATTATGTGTATAACTTGGAAATCTTAGCTCAAACAGCTGCAAATCCTGTTTTCCCAGCACGGGGACCTTGAGTTCTATAAGATAAAGCCATAAACATGTGTATCCGAGTCTTCTATCAAAAGTTACAGCTATTTATATGAAGTTGTACAAAAACGCTTTCTTTCGCCAAGACAGTGCGTTTCTCACTGTTACATGCATTTGACTGGGGAACTCGCCTGAAACAAAGTATAGGTTTTCATTATGTGTATAACTTGGAAATCTTAGCTCAAACAGCTGCAAATCCTGTTTTCCCAGCACGGGGACCTTGAGTTCTATAAGATAAAGCCATAAACATGTTTGTCTGAGTCTTCTATCAAAAGTTACAGCTATTTATATGAAGTTGTACAAAAACGCTTTCTTTCGCCAAGACAGTGCGTTTCTCACTGTTACATGCATTTGAATGGGAAACTCACCCGAGACAAAGTATAGGTTTTCATTATGTGAATAATTTTAAAATCTTAGCTCAAACAGCTGCAAAACCTGTTTTCCCAGTACAGGGACCTTGAGTTCTATAAGATAAAGCCATAAACATGTTTGTCTGAGTCTTATATCAAAAGTTACAGCTATTTATATGAAGTTGTACAAAAACGCTTTATTTCGCCAAGACAGTGTGTTTCTCACTGTTACATGCATTTGAATGGGAAACTCGCCTGAAACAAAGTATAGGTTTTCATTATGTGAATAATTTTAAAATCTTAGCTCAATCGGCTGCAAAACCTGTTTGCCCAGCACGGGGACCTTGAATTATATAAGATAAAACCATAAATACGTAAATCTGAGTCTTCTATCAAAAGTTACAGCGATTTATATGAAGTTGTACAAAAACGCTTTCTTTCGCCAAGACAGTGCGTTTCTCACTGTTACATGCATTTGAATGGGGAACTCGCCCGAAACAAAGTATAGGTTTTCATTATGTGTATAACTTGGAAATCTTAGCTCAAACAGCTGCAAATCCTGTTTTCCCAGCACGGGGACCTTGAGTTCTATAAGATAAAGCCATAAACATGTTTGTCTGAGTCTTCTATCAAAAGTTACAGCTATTTATATGAAGTTGTACAAAAACGCTTTCTTTCGCCAAGACAGTGCGTTTCTCACTGTTACATGCATTTGACTGGGGAACTCGCCCGAAACAAAGTATAGGTTTTCATTATGTGTATAACTTGGAAATCTTAGCTCAAACAGCTGCAAATCCTGTTTTCCCAGCACGGGGACCTTGAGTTCTATAAGATAAAGCCATAAACATGTTTGTCTGAGTCTTCTATCAAAAGTTACAGCTATTTATATGAAGTTGTACAAAAACGCTTTCTTTCGCCAAGACAGTGCGTTTCTCACTGTTACATGCATTTGAATGGGAAACTCACCCGAGACAAAGTATAGGTTTTCATTATGTGAATAATTTTAAAATCTTAGCTGAATCGGCTGCAAAACATATTTGCCCAGCACGGGGATATTGAGTTCTATAAGATAAAGCCATAAACATGTTTGTCTGAGTCTTCTATCAAAAGTTACAGCTATTTATATGAAGTTGTACAAAAACGCTTTCTTTCGCCAAGACAGTGCGTTTCTCACTGTTACATGCATTTGACTGGGGAACTCGCCCGAAACAAAGTATAGGTTTTCATTATGTGAATAATTTTAAAATCTTAGCTCAAACAGCTGCAAAACCTGTTTTCCCAGTACAGGGACCTTGAGTTCTATAAGATAAAGCCATAAACATGTTTGTCTGAGTCTTCTATCAAAAGTTACAGCTATTTATATGAAGTTGTACAAAAACGCTTTATTTCGCCAAGACAGTGTGTTTCTCACTGTTACATGCATTTGAATGGGAAACTCGCCTGAAACAAAGTATAGGTTTTCATTATGTGAATAATTTTAAAATCTTAGCTCAATCGGCTGCAAAACATATTTGCCCAGCACGGGGATATTGAGTTCTATAAGATAAAGCCATAAACATGTTTGTCTGAGTCTTCTATCAAAAGTTACAGCTATTTATATGAAGTTGTACAAAAACGCTTTCTTTCGCCAAGACAGTGCGTTTCTCACTGTTACATGCATTTGAATGGGGAACTCGCCCGAAACAAAGTATAGGTTTTCATTATGTGTATAACTTGGAAATCTTAGCTCAAACAGCTGCAAATCCTGTTTTCCCAGCACGGGGACCTTGAGTTCTATAAGATAAAGCCATAAACATGTGTATCCGAGTCTTCTATCAAAAGTTACAGCTATTTATATGAAGTTGTACAAAAACGCTTTATTTCGCCAAGACAGTGCGTTTCTCACTGTTACATGCATTTGACTGGGGAACTCGACCGAAACAAAGTATAGGTTTTCATTATGTGTATAACTTGGAAATCTTAGCTCAAACAGCTGCAAATCCTGTTTTCCCAGCACGGGGACCTTGAGTTCTATAAGATAAAGCCATAAACATGTTTGTCTGAGTCTTCTATCAAAAGTTACAGCTATTTATATGAAGTTGTACAAAAACGCTTTCTTTCGCCAAGACAGTGCGTTTCTCACTGTTACATGCATTTGACTGGGGAACTCGCCCGAAACAAAGTATAGGTTTTCATTATGTGTATAACTTGGAAATCTTAGCTCAAACAGCTGCAAATCCTGTTTTCCCAGCACGGGGACCTTGAGTTCTATAAGATAAAGCCATAAACATGTTTGTCTGAGTCTTATATCAAAAGTTACAGCTATTTATATGAAGTTGTACAAAAACGCTTTCTTTCGCCAAGACAGTGCGTTTCTCACTGTTACATGCATTTGAATGGGAAACTCGCCTGAAACAAAGTATAGGTTTTCATTATGTGAATAATTTTAAAATCTTAGCTCAATCGGCTGCAAAACATATTTGCCCAGCACGGGGATATTGAGTTCTATAAGATAAAGCCATAAACATGTTTGTCTGAGTCTTCTATCAAAAGTTACAGCTATTTATATGAAGTTGTACAAAAACGCTTTCTTTCGCCAAGACAGTGCGTTTCTCACTGTTACATGCATTTGAATGGGGAACTCGCCCGAAACAAAGTATAGGTTTTCATTATGTGTATAACTTGGAAATCTTAGCTCAAACAGCTGCAAATCCTGTTTTCCCAGCACGGGGACCTTGAGTTCTATAAGATAAAGCCATAAACATGTGTATCCGAGTCTTCTATCAAAAGTTACAGCTATTTATATGAAGTTGTACAAAAACGCTTTATTTTGCCAAGACAGTGCGTTTCTCACTGTTACATGCATTTGAATGGGGAACTCGACCGAAACAAAGTATAGGTTTTCATTATGTGTATAACTTGAAAATCTTAGCTCAAACGGCTGCAAAACATATTTGCCCAGCACGGGGACCTTGAGTTCTATAAGATAAAGCCATAAACATGTTTGTCTGAGTCTTCTATCAAAAGTTACAGCGATTTATATGAAGTTGTACAAAAACGCTTTCTTTCGCCAAGACAGTGCGTTTCTCACTGTTACATGCATTTGAATTGGGAACTCGCCCGAAACAAAGTATAGGTTTTCATTATGTGTATAACTTGGAAATCTTAGCTCAAACAGCTGCAAATCCTGTTTTCCCAGCACGGGGACCTTGAGTTCTATAAGATAAAGCCATAAACATGTGTATCCGAGTCTTCTATCAAAAGTTACAGCTATTTATATGAAGTTGTACAAAAACGCTTTCTTTCGCCAAGACAGTGCGTTTCTCACTGTTACATGCATTTGACTGGGGAACTCGCCCGAAACAAAGTATAGGTTTTCATTATGTGTATAACTTGGAAATCTTAGCTCAAACAGCTGCAAATCCTGTTTTCCCAGCACGGGGACCTTGAGTTCTATAAGATAAAGCCATAAACATGTTTGTCTGAGTCTTCTATCAAAAGTTACAGCTATTTATATGAAGTTGTACAAAAACGCTTTCTTTCGCCAAGACAGTGCGTTTCTCACTGTTACATGCATTTGAATGGGAAACTCACCCGAGACAAAGTATAGGTTTTCATTATGTGAATAATTTTAAAATCTTAGCTCAAACAGCTGCAAAACCTGTTTTCCCAGTACAGGGACCTTGAGTTCTATAAGATAAAGCCATAAACATGTTTGTCTGAGTCTTATATCAAAAGTTACAGCTATTTATATGAAGTTGTACAAAAACGCTTTATTTCGCCAAGACAGTGTGTTTCTCACTGTTACATGCATTTGAATGGGAAACTCGCCTGAAACAAAGTATAGGTTTTCATTATCTGAATAATTTTAAAATCTTAGCTCAATCGGCTGCAAAACCTGTTTGCCCAGCACGGGGACCTTGAATTATATAAGATAAAACCATAAATACGTAAATCTGAGTCTTCTATCAAAAGTTACAGCGATTTATATGAAGTTGTACAAAAACGCTTTCTTTCGCCAAGACAGTGCGTTTCTCACTGTTACATGCATTTGAATGGGGAACTCGCCCGAAACAAAGTATAGGTTTTCATTATGTGTATAACTTGGAAATCTTAGCTCAAACAGCTGCAAATCCTGTTTGCCCAGCACGGGGACCTTGAGTTCTATAAGATAAAGCCATAAACATGTGTATCCGAGTCTTCTATCAAAAGTTACAGCTATTTATATGAAGTTGTACAAAAACGCTTTCTTTCGCCAAGACAGTGCGTTTCTCACTGTTACATGCATTTGACTGGGGAACTCGCCCGAAACAAAGTATAGGTTTTCATTATGTGTATAACTTGGAAATCTTAGCTCAAACAGCTGCAAATCCTGTTTTCCCAGCACGGGGACCTTGAGTTCTATAAGATAAAGCCATAAACATGTTTGTCTGAGTCTTCTATCAAAAGTTACAGCTATTTATATGAAGTTGTACAAAAACGCTTTCTTTCGCCAAGACAGTGCGTTTCTCACTGTTACATGCATTTGAATGGGAAACTCACCCGAGACAAAGTATAGGTTTTCATTATGTGAATAATTTTAAAATCTTAGCTCAAACAGCTGCAAAACCTGTTTTCCCAGTACAGGGACCTTGAGTTCTATAAGATAAAGCCATAAACATGTTTGTCTGAGTCTTATATCAAAAGTTACAGCTATTTATATGAAGTTGTACAAAAACGCTTTATTTCGCCAAGACAGTGTGTTTCTCACTGTTACATGCATTTGAATGGGGAACTCGCCCGAAACAAAGTATAGGTTTTCATTATGTGTATAACTTGGAAATCTTAGCTCAAACAGCTGCAAATCCTGTTTTCCCAGCACGGGGACCTTGAGTTCTATAAGATAAAGCCATAAACATGTGTATCCGAGTCTTCTATCAAAAGTTACAGCTATTTATATGAAGTTGTACAAAAACGCTTTATTTCGCCAAGACAGTGTGTTTCTCACTGTTACATGCATTTGAATGGGAAACTCGCCTGAAACAAAGTATAGGTTTTCATTATGTGAATAATTTTAAAATCTTAGCTCAATCGGCTGCAAAACATATTTGCCCAGCACGGGGACCTTGAGTTCTATAAGATAAAGCCATAAACATGTTTGTCTGAGTCTTCTATCAAAAGTTACAGCGATTTATATGAAGTTGTACAAAAACGCTTTCTTTCGCCAAGACAGTGCGTTTCTCACTGTTACATGCATTTGAATTGGGAACTCGCCCGAAACAAAGTATAGGTTTTCATTATGTGTATAACTTGGAAATCTTAGCTCAAACAGCTGCAAATCCTGTTTTCCCAGCACGGGGACCTTGAGTTCTATAAGATAAAGCCATAAACATGTGTATCCGAGTCTTCTATCAAAAGTTACAGCTATTTATATGAAGTTGTACAAAAACGCTTTCTTTCGCCAAGACAGTGCGTTTCTCACTGTTACATGCATTTGACTGGGGAACTCGCCCGAAACAAAGTATAGGTTTTCATTATGTGTATAACTTGGAAATCTTAGCTCAAACAGCTGCAAATCCTGTTTTCCCAGCACGGGGACCTTGAGTTCTATAAGATAAAGCCATAAACATGTTTGTCTGAGTCTTCTATCAAAAGTTACAGCTATTTATATGAAGTTGTACAAAAACGCTTTCTTTCGCCAAGACAGTGCGTTTCTCACTGTTACATGCATTTGAATGGGAAACTCACCCGAGACAAAGTATAGGTTTTCATTATGTGAATAATTTTAAAATCTTAGCTCAAACAGCTGCAAAACCTGTTTTCCCAGTACAGGGACCTTGAGTTCTATAAGATAAAGCCATAAACATGTTTGTCTGAGTCTTATATCAAAAGTTACAGCTATTTATATGAAGTTGTACAAAAACGCTTTATTTCGCCAAGACAGTGTGTTTCTCACTGTTACATGCATTTGAATGGGAAACTCGCCTGAAACAAAGTATAGGTTTTCATTATGTGAATAATTTTAAAATCTTAGCTCAATCGGCTGCAAAACCTGTTTGCCCAGCACGGGGACCTTGAATTATATAAGATAAAACCATAAATACGTAAATCTGAGTCTTCTATCAAAAGTTACAGCGATTTATATGAAGTTGTACAAAAACGCTTTCTTTCGCCAAGACAGTGCGTTTCTCACTGTTACATGCATTTGAATGGGGAACTCGCCCGAAACAAAGTATAGGTTTTCATTATGTGTATAACTTGGAAATCTTAGCTCAAACAGCTGCAAATCCTGTTTGCCCAGCACGGGGACCTTGAGTTCTATAAGATAAAGCCATAAACATGTGTATCCGAGTCTTCTATCAAAAGTTACAGCTATTTATATGAAGTTGTACAAAAACGCTTTCTTTCGCCAAGACAGTGCGTTTCTCACTGTTACATGCATTTGACTGGGGAACTCGCCCGAAACAAAGTATAGGTTTTCATTATGTGTATAACTTGGAAATCTTAGCTCAAACAGCTGCAAATCCTGTTTTCCCAGCACGGGGACCTTGAGTTCTATAAGATAAAGCCATAAACATGTTTGTCTGAGTCTTCTATCAAAAGTTACAGCTATTTATATGAAGTTGTACAAAAACGCTTTCTTTCGCCAAGACAGTGCGTTTCTCACTGTTACATGCATTTGAATGGGAAACTCACCCGAGACAAAGTATAGGTTTTCATTATGTGAATAATTTTAAAATCTTAGCTCAAACAGCTGCAAAACCTGTTTTCCCAGTACAGGGACCTTGAGTTCTATAAGATAAAGCCATAAACATGTTTGTCTGAGTCTTATATCAAAAGTTACAGCTATTTATATGAAGTTGTACAAAAACGCTTTATTTCGCCAAGACAGTGTGTTTCTCACTGTTACATGCATTTGAATGGGGAACTCGCCCGAAACAAAGTATAGGTTTTCATTATGTGTATAACTTGGAAATCTTAGCTCAAACAGCTGCAAATCCTGTTTTCCCAGCACGGGGACCTTGAGTTCTATAAGATAAAGCCATAAACATGTTTGTCTGAGTCTTCTATCAAAAGTTACAGCTATTTATATGAAGTTGTACAAAAACGCTTTCTTTCGCCAAGACAGTGCGTTTCTCACTGTTACATGCATTTGAATGGGGAACTCGCCCGAAACAAAGTATAGGTTTTCATTATGTGTATAACTTGGAAATCTTAGCTCAAACAGCTGCAAATCCTGTTTTCCCAGCACGGGGACCTTGAGTTCTATAAGATAAAGCCATAAACATGTTTGTCTGAGTCTTCTATCAAAAGTTACAGCTATTTATATGAAGTTGTACAAAAACGCTTTCTTTCGCCAAGACAGTGCGTTTCTCACTGTTACATGCATTTGACTGGGGAACTCGCCCGAAACAAAGTATAGGTTTTCATTATGTGTATAACTTGGAAATCTTAGCTCAAACAGCTGCAAATCCTGTTTTCCCAGCACGGGGACCTTGAGTTCTATAAGATAAAGCCATAAACATGTTTGTCTGAGTCTTCTATCAAAAGTTACAGCTATTTATATGAAGTTGTACAAAAACGCTTTCTTTCGCCAAGACAGTGCGTTTCTCACTGTTACATGCATTTGAATGGGAAACTCACCCGAGACAAAGTATAGGTTTTCATTATGTGAATAATTTTAAAATCTTAGCTCAATCGGCTGCAGAACATATTTGCCCAGCACGGGGATATTGAGTTCTATAAGATAAAGCCATAAACATGTTTGTCTGAGTCTTCTATCAAAAGTTACAGCTATTTATATGAAGTTGTACAAAAACGCTTTCTTTCGCCAAGACAGTGCGTTTCTCACTGTTACATGCATTTGACTGGGGAACTCGCCCGAAACAAAGTATAGGTTTTCATTATGTGAATAATTTTAAAATCTTAGCTCAAACAGCTGCAAAACCTGTTTTCCCAGTACAGGGACCTTGAGTTCTATAAGATAAAGCCATAAACATGTTTGTCTGAGTCTTATATCAAAAGTTACAGCTATTTATATGAAGTTGTACAAAAACGCTTTATTTCGCCAAGACAGTGTGTTTCTCACTGTTACATGCATTTGAATGGGAAACTCGCCTGAAACAAAGTATAGGTTTTCATTATGTGAATAATTTTAAAATCTTAGCTCAATCGGCTGCAAAACCTGTTTGCCCAGCACGGGGATATTGAGTTCTATAAGATAAAGCCATAAACATGTTTGTCTGAGTCTTCTATCAAAAGTTACAGCTATTTATATGAAGTTGTACAAAAACGCTTTCTTTCGCCAAGACAGTGCGTTTCTCACTGTTACATGCATTTGAATGGGGAACTCGCCCGAAACAAAGTATAGGTTTTCATTATGTGTATAACTTGGAAATCTTAGCTCAAACAGCTGCAAATCCTGTTTTCCCAGCACGGGGACCTTGAGTTCTATAAGATAAAGCCATAAACATGTGTATCCGAGTCTTCTATCAAAAGTTACAGCTATTTATATGAAGTTGTACAAAAACGCTTTATTTCGCCAAGACAGTGCGTTTCTCACTGTTACATGCATTTGACTGGGGAACTCGCCCGAAACAAAGTATAGGTTTTCATTATGTGTATAACTTGGAAATCTTAGCTCAAACAGCTGCAAATCCTGTTTTCCCAGCACGGGGACCTTGAGTTCTATAAGATAAAGCCATAAACATGTTTGTCTGAGTCTTATATCAAAAGTTACAGCTATTTATATGAAGTTGTACAAAAACGCTTTCTTTCGCCAAGACAGTGCGTTTCTCACTGTTACATGCATTTGAATGGGAAACTCGCCTGAAACAAAGTATAGGTTTTCATTATGTGAATAATTTTAAAATCTTAGCTCAATCGGCTGCAAAACATATTTGCCCAGCACGGGGATATTGAGTTCTATAAGATAAAGCCATAAACATGTTTGTCTGAGTCTTCTATCAAAAGTTACAGCTATTTATATGAAGTTGTACAAAAACGCTTTCTTTCGCCAAGACAGTGCGTTTCTCACTGTTACATGCATTTGACTGGGGAACTCGCCCGAAACAAAGTATAGGTTTTCATTATGTGTATAACTTGGAAATCTTAGCTCAAACAGCTGCAAATCCTGTTTGCCCAGCACGGGGACCTTGAATTATATAAGATAAAACCATAAATACGTAAATCTGAGCCTTCTATCAAAAGTTACAGCGATTTATATGAAGTTGTACAAAAACGCTTTCTTTCGCCAAGTGTTATGACCCAGTGATGTGTTTGTTGGTGTTGTGCCTCCCACCGGAGGATGGTGGCGGTATTTTCCCTTTTTTCTCTCCTAGGAGGTGGACACCTGGGCGTGGCTGCTAGGTATCTGGGTGGAGTCTCTACACACCTTCCGACTGGATAATTGATGGACCACCTCCAGTACTTAACGTCCGGATGACAGTCACCTGGGAGTGCTGTTTGGAACCCCGTTGACTCGGTCACGGAGTTGTGGGTTGTGTCATTGTAGTGCAGGCTGGAGTATTCACGTGTACCTCTAGCCTTGCCATGTAAATAATTGTAAATAAGTTAACCAGTGGCGGTCACTTTTTTGTTCCTTTGCTGTATAACTTTCACTGTCGCAGCCTAGTAGGCGTGAGAAGCCGTTTTCTTTTGTTGAACAAGTTTTCTCCTGTTTTTCGTTAGATAGTTAGGTAAGTGACTTGTCTTTTGTTTGGGCTTCTTTTTATTTTGGTGTAGGGAAGACTAGGGATTGTTTTATAGGGAGTTTTGTTTATTGTTTTGGCATTGCTCACTGCTGATGAAAATAAATGGCTGCTTAAATACTTAAAAAAGGTGTCGTTGTTGGGGTTTGTGTGTGGGTGGGAAGTGAGTGGGGCAAACTATTTGTTACGTTTATTTACTTGCCGGGACCAGAACGTAACATATTGGGGGCTCGTCTCTTTTGTGTTCTTTTTGTGGCTTGTTTTCTTGGTTGGCGGTTTTTTCTTGTGTGGGGGGGTGTGTGTGTTAGGATGGAGTTTAAGTTGGAGGACTTCACTCTGAGCCCGTCTGCGGAGAAGTTGGACAGGTGTAAAAAGGCTGACCTCTTGCTTGTTGCTGAATTCTTTGATGTGACTGTGCCGTTGACTGCGAAGAAGAAAGAGCTTAGGGAGCTCCTGTGTGTCCAGTTGACGGACAGGGGGTTGTTTGGTGAGCCGGGTCCTGCAGGGGGGGTTGAGCTGGGGGCTGTTGCTGGTGTTTCTGCCCCACTGAAAAATCTCCCTTTTCCGCCTAGCCCTTCTGTGGAGGAGCTGCAGTTAACGCTGCGCATTAAGGAGGTGGAGCTAAAGAAACAGCAGTTGGAGGTGGACGCTATGCACTTGAGGATCAGGGCTCTGGAGGTAGAGAGGGGAGCCTCTGTGTCTGCCAGCCCTCCTGTACCTCGGTTAGCCCCGCAGGTACCCTCTCCGGAGTCATCATCCCCGCAGGTACCCTCCCCGGAGTCATCATCCCCGCAGTCGCCATCTCCGCGGCCACCGGCCCCGATGCCAGGTGGTGGCTTTGATGTGAGTAAACACATCAAAATGGTGCCGGCGTTTCGGGAAACTGAGGTGGATTCGTATTTCACAGTGTTTGAACGTATCGCAGGTGCGCTGCACTGGCCAAAGGATGTGTGGTCTCTTTTACTCCAATGTAGATTGGTGGGGAAAGCTCAAGAGGTATGCACCGCTCTTTCTCTGGAGGACAGTTTTGACTATGATATGGTGAAGGCTGCTGTCCTACGCGCTTACGAGCTTGTGCCAGAGGCTTACAGGCAGAGATTTAGGGATGGGAAAAAATCCGCCAACCAGACCTATGTGGAGTTTGCCAGAGAAAAGAAAACTCTGTTTGATAAGTGGTGTCATGCTACAGAAGTAAAAACCTTGGAAGACCTGCGTGAGTTGGTGACGTTAGAAGAGTTTAAAAATCAACTACCAGACACTGTGGTAACCTACTTAAACGAACAGAAGGTTACGACTCTCGCCGCTGCTGCTATACGGGCTGATGAGTTTGTGTTGACACACAAAGTGGTGTTTTCGGTTCCTGCTCACAGTTTTCCGTCTTCCAGTAGCCCGCCCAGATGGTCTCCAAGGGGCACCCGCCGTGCCATCCCCTCATCCATTGAGAACCGCGTGTGTTTTTTTTGCCATGAGCAGGGACACCTTATTGCGGTTTGCCCTGCTCTGAAGAGAAAAGAAATGACCAGGCAGGGTACATCTCCTTCCCCAATAAACCTTCTACAGACAAACTCTCCTACTTGGGGGGAGGTGATGGCCCCCGAAAATGATAAAGTAGATAAGGAGTTTAAGCCGTTTGTGTCAAACGGCTTTGTTTCCTTGATAGGAGAAGATCGGCGGACTCCTGTCAGTATTTTGCGAGACACTGGTGCGAAACAGTCGCTCATTCGTGAGGGGGTCTTACCGTTTTCAGCTCAATCCTGTTGTGGGGCGGATGTGTTAGCCTGGGGAGTTAGGATGTGTGTAATACGGGTTCCTTTACACTTGGTGCAGCTTTCGTCTCAGTTTTTGTCTGGTGAGGTTAAGCTTGGGGTGCGGCCCCAGTTACCGGTTGCAGGTATTGACATCATCTTGGGAAACGATCTAGCTGGCGGCACAGTTTTTCCGTCGCCAGAAGTAGTCGATATACCACTTACAGATAACAGTGGTTTCGATCGTGCCACATCAAAGGCTGTTCAAACCGTCAGTGTAAAGACATTTAGGCAGAGGAGAGGTGCGAGTGGATCCCAGCAACAGCAGCAGCAGAATAGGAGGCAGCCCAAGGGGACGAGAAGAACAAATATTCAAACCACAAGGGTCGCTGAAGCCACCATGCAATCAGACCCAAGTAGATTCACTTTTCAGGACAGTCAGCAGCAAAATGCTGAAACCAGGCCACCTGCTAGAAAAAGACAAGGACCTCGACGGCATAGGGACCGCAGAAGAGGCCAGCTGATGGTGGCTAATGCTCCATCTCCCACCCTTAAATTTGACACAGACTTTGATTTTGATTCCTCCAACGCGCAATTCATTAAGGAGGCGCTTGAGAAGAAGTTACAGGAGGGGCTGAATCTAAAGGATGGGAATTCTGAGGGAAGGGAAAAGGAGGGGTTGCAGCTGAGTTCAGGGGAGGATCATTTTGGTCCAAAGTGCTACTATGACAAAGCAAAGTTTTTCTTTGACAACATCTCATCTGATAATGGGCTCAGACTGACGTGGGCAGAGGAGCGAAAGCGCAATCTGGAGACTTTTGGTGTCCCTGGGCGGTTCCTGAGGGGCCAAGGATTCAGAGGTGGACGCCAGTGTTTTGGGGGCGGGTGCAGTGCTCGTGCAGGAGGATGAAAATGGCATTGACCACCCAGTCTGTTTCTTTTCTAGAACATTTCTAAAACAGCAACCAGCGCCTCATGCGTTGGTCCTTACTCCTACAGGATTTCAACATTGAGATCCAATATATAAGAGCTTAGAGAATGTTATGGCTGATGCCCTCTCTAGGTCGTAAATCAAACATCTTTGTGTGGGGTTGGATGTTTGATTTTTTGTTGGGTGGGGGAAACTGTTATGACCCAGTGATGTGTTTGTTGGTGTTGTGCCTCCCACCGGAGGATGGTGGCGGTATTTTCCCTTTTTTCTCTCCTAGGAGGTGGACACCTGGGCGTGGCTGCTAGGTATCTGGGTGGAGTCTCTACACACCTTCCGACTGGATAATTGATGGACCACCTCCAGTACTTAACGTCCGGATGACAGTCACCTGGGAGTGCTGTTTGGAACCCCGTTGACTCGGTCACGGAGTTGTGGGTTGTGTCATTGTAGTGCAGGCTGGAGTATTCACGTGTACCTCTAGCCTTGCCATGTAAATAATTGTAAATAAGTTAACCAGTGGCGGTCACTTTTTTGTTCCTTTGCTGTATAACTTTCACTGTCGCAGCCTAGTAGGCGTGAGAAGCCGTTTTCTTTTGTTGAACAAGTTTTCTCCTGTTTTTCGTTAGATAGTTAGGTAAGTGACTTGTCTTTTGTTTGGGCTTCTTTTTATTTTGGTGTAGGGAAGACTAGGGATTGTTTTATAGGGAGTTTTGTTTATTGTTTTGGCATTGCTCACTGCTGATGAAAATAAATGGCTGCTTAAATACTTAAAAAAGGTGTCGTTGTTGGGGTTTGTGTGTGGGTGGGAAGTGAGTGGGGCAAACTATTTGTTACGTTTATTTACTTGCCGGGACCAGAACGTAACACAAGACAGTGCGTTTCTCACTGTTACATGCATTTGAATGGGGAACTCGCCCGAAACAAAGTATAGGTTTTCATTATGTGTATAACTTGGAAATCTTAGCTCAAACAGCTGCAAATCCTGTTTTCCCAGCACGGGGACCTTGAGTTCTATAAGATAAAGCCATAAACATGTGTATCCGAGTCTTCTATCAAAAGTTACAGCTATTTATATGAAGTTGTACAAAAACGCTTTCTTTCGCCAAGACAGTGCGTTTCTCACTGTTACATGCATTTGACTGGGGAACTCGCCCGAAACAAAGTATAGGTTTTCATTATGTGTATAACTTGGAAATCTTAGCTCAAACAGCTGCAAATCCTGTTTTCCCAGCACGGGGACCTTGAGTTCTATAAGATAAAGCCATAAACATGTTTGTCTGAGTCTTCTATCAAAAGTTACAGCTATTTATATGAAGTTGTACAAAAACGCTTTCTTTCGCCAAGACAGTGCGTTTCTCACTGTTACATGCATTTGAATTGGGAACTCGCCCGAAACAAAGTATAGGTTTTCATTATGTGTATAACTTGGAAATCTTAGCTCAAACAGCTGCAAATCCTGTTTTCCCAGCACGGGGACCTTGAGTTCTATAAGATAAAGCCATAAACATGTGTATCCGAGTCTTCTATCAAAAGTTACAGCTATTTATATGAAGTTGTACAAAAACGCTTTCTTTCGCCAAGACAGTGTGTTTCTCACTGTTACATGCATTTGACTGGGGAACTCGCCCGAAACAAAGTATAGGTTTTCATTATGTGTATAACTTGGAAATCTTAGCTCAAACAGCTGCAAATCCTGTTTTCCCAGCACGGGGACCTTGAGTTCTATAAGATAAAGCCATAAACATGTTTGTCTGAGTCTTCTATCAAAAGTTACAGCTATTTATATGAAGTTGTACAAAAACGCTTTCTTTCGCCAAGACAGTGCGTTTCTCACTGTTACATGCATTTGAATTGGGAACTCGCCCGAAACAAAGTATAGGTTTTCATTATGTGTATAACTTGGAAATCTTAGCTCAAACAGCTGCAAATCCTGTTTTCCCAGCACGGGGACCTTGAGTTCTATAAGATAAAGCCATAAACATGTGTATCCGAGTCTTCTATCAAAAGTTACAGCTATTTATATGAAGTTGTACAAAAACGCTTTCTTTCGCCAAGACAGTGCGTTTCTCACTGTTACATGCATTTGACTGGGGAACTCGCCCGAAACAAAGTATAGGTTTTCATTATGTGTATAACTTGGAAATCTTAGCTCAAACAGCTGCAAATCCTGTTTTCCCAGCACGGGGACCTTGAGTTCTATAAGATAAAGCCATAAACATGTTTGTCTGAGTCTTCTATCAAAAGTTACAGCTATTTATATGAAGTTGTACAAAAACGCTTTCTTTCGCCAAGACAGTGCGTTTCTCACTGTTACATGCATTTGAATGGGAAACTCACCCGAGACAAAGTATAGGTTTTCATTATGTGAATAATTTTAAAATCTTAGCTCAAACAGCTGCAAAACCTGTTTTCCCAGTACAGGGACCTTGAGTTCTATAAGATAAAGCCATAAACATGTTTGTCTGAGTCTTATATCAAAAGTTACAGCTATTTATATGAAGTTGTACAAAAACGCTTTATTTCGCCAAGACAGTGTGTTTCTCACTGTTACATGCATTTGAATGGGAAACTCGCCTGAAACAAAGTATAGGTTTTCATTATGTGAATAATTTTAAAATCTTAGCTCAATCGGCTGCAAAACATATTTGCCCAGCACGGGGATATTGAGTTCTATAAGATAAAGCCATAAACATGTTTGTCTGAGTCTTCTATCAAAAGTTACAGCTATTTATATGAAGTTGTACAAAAACGCTTTCTTTCGCCAAGACAGTGCGTTTCTCACTGTTACATACATTTGAATGGGGAACTCGCCCGAAACAAAGTATAGGTTTTCATTATGTGTATAACTTGGAAATCTTAGCTCAAACAGCTGCAAATCCTGTTTTCCCAGCACGGGGACCTTGAGTTCTATAAGATAAAGCCATAAACATGTGTATCCGAGTCTTCTATCAAAAGTTACAGCTATTTATATGAAGTTGTACAAAAACGCTTTCTTTCGCCAAGACAGTGCGTTTCTCACTGTTACATGCATTTGAATGGGGAACTCGACCGAAACAAAGTATAGGTTTTCATTATGTGTATAACTTGAAAATCTTAGCTCAAACAGCTGCAAAACCTGTTTGCCCAGCACGGGGACCTTGAATTATATAAGATAAAACCATAAATACGTAAATCTGAGCCTTCTATCAAAAGTTACAGCGATTTATATGAAGTTGTACAAAAACGCTTTCTTTCGCCAAGACAGTGCGTTTCTCACTGTTACATGCATTTGAATGGGGAACTCGCCCGAAACAAAGTATAGGTTTTCATTATGTGTATAACTTGGAAATCTTAGCTCAAACAGCTGCAAATCCTGTTTTCCCAGCACGGGGACCTTGAGTTCTATAAGATAAAGCCATAAACATGTTTGTCTGAGTCTTCTATCAAAAGTTACAGCTATTTATATGAAGTTGTACAAAAACGCTTTCTTTCGCCAAGACAGTGCGTTTCTCACTGTTACATGCATTTGAATGGGGAACTCGCCCGAAACAAAGTATAGGTTTTCATTATGTGTATAACTTGGAAATCTTAGCTCAAACGGCTGCAAAACCTGTTTTCCCAGCACGGGGACCTTGAGTTCTATAAGATAAAGCCATAAACATGTGTATCCGAGTCTTCTATCAAAAGTTACAGCTATTTATATGAAGTTGTACAAAAACGCTTTCTTTCGCCAAGACAATGCGTTTCTCACTGTTACATGCATTTGACTGGGGAACTCGCCCGAAACAAAGTATAGGTTTTCATTATGTGTATAACTTGAAAATCTTAGCTCAAACAGCTGCAAAACCTGTTTTCCCAGCACGGGGATATTGAGTTCTATAAGATAAAGCCATAAACATGTTTGTCTGAGTCTTCTATCAAAAGTTACAGCTATTTATATGAAGTTGTACAAAAACGCTTTCTTTCGCCAAGACAGTGCGTTTCTCACTGTTACATGCATTTGAATGGGAAACTCACCCGAGACAAAGTATAGGTTTTCATTATGTGAATAATTTTAAAATCTTAGCTCAAACAGCTGCAAAACCTGTTTTCCCAGTACAGGGACATTGAGTTCTATAAGATAAAGCCATAAACATGTTTGTCTGAGTCTTATATCAAAAGTTACAGCTATTTATATGAAGTTGTACAAAAACGCTTTATTTCGCCAAGACAGTGTGTTTCTCACTGTTACATGCATTTGAATGGGAAACTCGCCTGAAACAAAGTATAGGTTTTCATTATGTGAATAATTTTAAAATCTTAGCTCAATCGGCTGCAAAACATATTTGCCCAGCACGGGGATATTGAGTTCTATAAGATAAAGCCATAAACATGTTTGTCTGAGTCTTCTATCAAAAGTTACAGCTATTTATATGAAGTTGTACAAAAACGCTTTCTTTCGCCAAGACAGTGCGTTTCTCACTGTTACATGCATTTGAATGGGGAACTCGCCCGAAACAAAGTATAGGTTTTCATTATGTGTATAACTTGGAAATCTTAGCTCAAACAGCTGCAAATCCTGTTTTCCCAGCACGGGGACCTTGAGTTCTATAAGATAAAGCCATAAACATGTGTATCCGAGTCTTCTATCAAAAGTTACAGCTATTTATATGAAGTTGTACAAAAACGCTTTATTTCGCCAAGACAGTGCGTTTCTCACTGTTACATGCATTTGAATGGGGAACTCGACCGAAACAAAGTATAGGTTTTCATTATGTGTATAACTTGAAAATCTTAGCTCAAACAGCTGCAAAACCTGTTTGCCCAGCACGGGGACCTTGAATTATATAAGATAAAACCATAAATACGTAAATCTGAGCCTTCTATCAAAAGTTACAGCGATTTATATGAAGTTGTACAAAAACGCTTTCTTTCGCCAAGACAGTGCGTTTCTCACTGTTACATGCATTTGAATGGGGAACTCGCCCGAAACAAAGTATAGGTTTTCATTATGTGTATAACTTGGAAATCTTAGCTCAAACAGCTGCAAATCCTGTTTTCCCAGCACGGGGACCTTGAGTTCTATAAGATAAAGCCATAAACATGTGTATCCGAGTCTTCTATCAAAAGTTACAGCTATTTATATGAAGTTGTACAAAAACGCTTTATTTCGCCAAGACAGTGTGTTTCTCACTGTTACATGCATTTGAATGGGAAACTCGCCTGAAACAAAGTATAGGTTTTCATTATGTGAATAATTTTAAAATCTTAGCTCAATCGGCTGCAAAACATATTTGCCCAGCACGGGGATATTGAGTTCTATAAGATAAAGCCATAAACATGTTTGTCTGAGTCTTCTATCAAAAGTTACAGCTATTTATATGAAGTTGTACAAAAACGCTTTCTGTCGTCCAGACAGTGCGTTTCTCACTGTTACATGCATTTGAATGGGGAACTCGCCCGAAACAAAGTATAGGTTTTCATTATGTGTATAACTTGGAAATCTTAGCTCAAACAGCTGCAAATCCTGTTTTCCCAGCACGGGGACCTTGAGTTCTATAAGATAAAGCCATAAACATGTGTATCCGAGTCTTCTATCAAAAGTTACAGCTATTTATATGAAGTTGTACAAAAACGCTTTCTTTCGCCAAGACAGTGCGTTTCTCACTGTTACATGCATTTGAATGGGGAACTCGACCGAAACAAAGTATAGGTTTTCATTATGTGTATAACTTGAAAATCTTAGCTCAAACAGCTGCAAAACCTGTTTGCCCAGCACGGGGACCTTGAATTATATAAGATAAAACCATAAATACGTAAATCTGAGTCTTCTATCAAAAGTTACAGCGATTTACATGAAGTTGTACAAAAACGCTTTCTTTCGCCAAGACAGTGCGTTTCTCACTGTTACATGCATTTGAATGGGGAACTCGCCCGAAACAAAGTATAGGTTTTCATTATGTGTATAACTTGGAAATCTTAGCTCAAACAGCTGCAAATCCTGTTTTCCCAGCACGGGGACCTTGAGTTCTATAAGATAAAGCCATAAACATGTTTGTCTGAGTCTTCTATCAAAAGTTACAGCTATTTATATGAAGTTGTACAAAAACGCTTTCTTTCGCCAAGACAGTGCGTTTCTCACTGTTACATGCATTTGAATGGGAAACTCACCCGAAACAAAGTATAGGTTTTCATTATGTGTATAACTTGGAAATCTTAGCTCAAACAGCTGCAAATCCTGTTTTCCCAGCACGGGGACCTTGAGTTCTATAAGATAAAGCCATAAACATGTTTGTCTGAGTCTTCTATCAAAAGTTACAGCTATTTATATGAAGTTGTACAAAAACGCTTTCTTTCGCCAAGACAGTGCGTTTCTCACTGTTACATGCATTTGACTGGGGAACTCGCCCGAAACAAAGTATAGGTTTTCATTATGTGTATAACTTGGAAATCTTAGCTCAAACAGCTGCAAATCCTGTTTTCCCAGCACGGGGACCTTGAGTTCTATAAGATAAAGCCATAAACATGTTTGTCTGAGTCTTCTATCAAAAGTTACAGCTATTTATATGAAGTTGTACAAAAACGCTTTCTTTCGCCAAGACAGTGCGTTTCTCACTGTTACATGCATTTGAATGGGAAACTCACCCGAAACAAAGTATAGGTTTTCATTATGTGTATAACTTGGAAATCTTAGCTCAAACAGCTGCAAATCCTGTTTTCCCAGCACGGGGACCTTGAGTTCTATAAGATAAAGCCATAAACATGTTTGTCTGAGTCTTCTATCAAAAGTTACAGCTATTTATATGAAGTTGTACAAAAACGCTTTCTTTCGCCAAGACAGTGCGTTTCTCACTGTTACATGCATTTGACTGGGGAACTCGCCCGAAACAAAGTATAGGTTTTCATTATGTGTATAACTTGGAAATCTTAGCTCAAACAGCTGCAAATCCTGTTTTCCCAGCACGGGGACCTTGAGTTCTATAAGATAAAGCCATAAACATGTTTGTCTGAGTCTTCTATCAAAAGTTACAGCGATTTATATGAAGTTGTACAAAAACGCTTTCTTTCGCCAAGACAGTGCGTTTCTCACTGTTACATGCATTTGAATGGGGAACTCGCCCGAAACAAAGTATAGGTTTTCATTATGTGTATAACTTGGAAATCTTAGCTCAAACAGCTGCAAATCCTGTTTTCCCAGCACGGGGACCTTGAGTTCTATAAGATAAAGCCATAAACATGTTTGTCCGAGTCTTCTATCAAAAGTTACAGCTATTTATATGAAGTTGTACAAAAACGCTTTCTTTCGCCAAGACAGTGCGTTTCTCACTGTTACATGCATTTGACTGGGGAACTCGCCCGAAACAAAGTATAGGTTTTCATTATGTGTATAACTTGGAAATCTTAGCTCAAACAGCTGCAAATCCTGTTTTCCCAGCACGGGGACCTTGAGTTCTATAAGATAAAGCCATAAACATGTTTGTCTGAGTCTTCTATCAAAAGTTACAGCTATTTATATGAAGTTGTACAAAAACGCTTTCTTTCGCCAAGACAGTGCGTTTCTCACTGTTACATGCATTTGAATTGGGAACTCGCCCGAAACAAAGTATAGGTTTTCATTATGTGTATAACTTGGAAATCTTAGCTCAAACAGCTGCAAATCCTGTTTTCCCAGCACGGGGACCTTGAGTTCTATAAGATAAAGCCATAAACATGTGTATCCGAGTCTTCTATCAAAAGTTACAGCTATTTATATGAAGTTGTACAAAAACGCTTTCTTTCGCCAAGACAGTGCGTTTCTCACTGTTACATGCATTTGACTGGGGAACTCGCCCGAAACAAAGTATAGGTTTTCATTATGTGTATAACTTGGAAATCTTAGCTCAAACAGCTGCAAATCCTGTTTTCCCAGCACGGGGACCTTGAGTTCTATAAGATAAAGCCATAAACATGTTTGTCTGAGTCTTCTATCAAAAGTTACAGCTATTTATATGAAGTTGTACAAAAACGCTTTCTTTCGCCAAGACAGTGCGTTTCTCACTGTTACATGCATTTGAATTGGGAACTCGCCCGAAACAAAGTATAGGTTTTCATTATGTGTATAACTTGGAAATCTTAGCTCAAACAGCTGCAAATCCTGTTTTCCCAGCACGGGGACCTTGAGTTCTATAAGATAAAGCCATAAACATGTGTATCCGAGTCTTCTATCAAAAGTTACAGCTATTTATATGAAGTTGTACAAAAACGCTTTCTTTCGCCAAGACAGTGCGTTTCTCACTGTTACATGCATTTGACTGGGGAACTCGCCCGAAACAAAGTATAGGTTTTCATTATGTGTATAACTTGGAAATCTTAGCTCAAACAGCTGCAAATCCTGTTTTCCCAGCACGGGGACCTTGAGTTCTATAAGATAAAGCCATAAACATGTTTGTCTGAGTCTTCTATCAAAAGTTACAGCTATTTATATGAAGTTGTACAAAAACGCTTTCTTTCGCCAAGACAGTGCGTTTCTCACTGTTACATGCATTTGAATGGGAAACTCACCCGAGACAAAGTATAGGTTTTCATTATGTGAATAATTTTAAAATCTTAGCTCAAACAGCTGCAAAACCTGTTTTCCCAGTACAGGGACCTTGAGTTCTATAAGATAAAGCCATAAACATGTTTGTCTGAGTCTTATATCAAAAGTTACAGCTATTTATATGAAGTTGTACAAAAACGCTTTATTTCGCCAAGACAGTGTGTTTCTCACTGTTACATGCATTTGAATGGGAAACTCGCCTGAAACAAAGTATAGGTTTTCATTATGTGAATAATTTTAAAATCTTAGCTCAATCGGCTGCAAAACCTGTTTGCCCAGCACGGGGACCTTGAATTATATAAGATAAAACCATAAATACGTAAATCTGAGTCTTCTATCAAAAGTTACAGCGATTTATATGAAGTTGTACAAAAACGCTTTCTTTCGCCAAGACAGTGCGTTTCTCACTGTTACATGCATTTGAATGGGGAACTCGCCCGAAACAAAGTATAGGTTTTCATTATGTGTATAACTTGGAAATCTTAGCTCAAACAGCTGCAAATCCTGTTTTCCCAGCACGGGGACCTTGAGTTCTATAAGATAAAGCCATAAACATGTGTATCCGAGTCTTCTATCAAAAGTTACAGCTATTTATATGAAGTTGTACAAAAACGCTTTCTTTCGCCAAGACAGTGCGTTTCTCACTGTTACATGCATTTGACTGGGGAACTCGCCCGAAACAAAGTATAGGTTTTCATTATGTGTATAACTTGGAAATCTTAGCTCAAACAGCTGCAAATCCTGTTTTCCCAGCACGGGGACCTTGAGTTCTATAAGATAAAGCCATAAACATGTTTGTCTGAGTCTTCTATCAAAAGTTACAGCTATTTATATGAAGTTGTACAAAAACGCTTTCTTTCGCCAAGACAGTGCGTTTCTCACTGTTACATGCATTTGAATGGGAAACTCACCCGAGACAAAGTATAGGTTTTCATTATGTGAATAATTTTAAAATCTTAGCTCAAACAGCTGCAAAACCTGTTTTCCCAGTACAGGGACCTTGAGTTCTATAAGATAAAGCCATAAACATGTTTGTCTGAGTCTTATATCAAAAGTTACAGCTATTTATATGAAGTTGTACAAAAACGCTTTATTTCGCCAAGACAGTGTGTTTCTCACTGTTACATGCATTTGAATGGGGAACTCGCCCGAAACAAAGTATAGGTTTTCATTATGTGTATAACTTGGAAATCTTAGCTCAAACAGCTGCAAATCCTGTTTTCCCAGCACGGGGACCTTGAGTTCTATAAGATAAAGCCATAAACATGTTTGTCTGAGTCTTCTATCAAAAGTTACAGCTATTTATATGAAGTTGTACAAAAACGCTTTCTTTCGCCAAGACAGTGCGTTTCTCACTGTTACATGCATTTGAATGGGGAACTCGCCCGAAACAAAGTATAGGTTTTCATTATGTGTATAACTTGGAAATCTTAGCTCAAACAGCTGCAAATCCTCTTTTCCCAGCACGGGGACCTTGAGTTCTATAAGATAAAGCCATAAACATGTTTGTCTGAGTCTTCTATCAAAAGTTACAGCTATTTATATGAAGTTGTACAAAAACGCTTTCTTTCGCCAAGACAGTGCGTTTCTCACTGTTACATGCATTTGACTGGGGAACTCGCCCGAAACAAAGTATAGGTTTTCATTATGTGTATAACTTGGAAATCTTAGCTCAAACAGCTGCAAATCCTGTTTTCCCAGCACGGGGACCTTGAGTTCTATAAGATAAAGCCATAAACATGTTTGTCTGAGTCTTCTATCAAAAGTTACAGCTATTTATATGAAGTTGTACAAAAACGCTTTCTTTCGCCAAGACAGTGCGTTTCTCACTGTTACATGCATTTGACTGGGAAACTCACCCGAGACAAAGTATAGGTTTTCATTATGTGAATAATTTTAAAATCTTAGCTCAATCGGCTGCAAAACATATTTGCCCAGCACGGGGATATTGAGTTCTATAAGATAAAGCCATAAACATGTTTGTCTGAGTCTTCTATCAAAAGTTACAGCTATTTATATGAAGTTGTACAAAAACGCTTTCTTTCGCCAAGACAGTGCGTTTCTCACTGTTACATGCATTTGACTGGGGAACTCGCCCGAAACAAAGTATAGGTTTTCATTATGTGAATAATTTTAAAATCTTAGCTCAAACAGCTGCAAAACCTGTTTTCCCAGTACAGGGACCTTGAGTTCTATAAGATAAAGCCATAAACATGTTTGTCTGAGTCTTATATCAAAAGTTACAGCTATTTATATGAAGTTGTACAAAAACGCTTTATTTCGCCAAGACAGTGTGTTTCTCACTGTTACATGCATTTGAATGGGAAACTCGCCTGAAACAAAGTATAGGTTTTCATTATGTGAATAATTTTAAAATCTTAGCTCAATCGGCTGCAAAACCTGTTTGCCCAGCACGGGGATATTGAGTTCTATAAGATAAAGCCATAAACATGTTTGTCTGAGTCTTCTATCAAAAGTTACAGCTATTTATATGAAGTTGTACAAAAACGCTTTCTTTCGCCAAGACAGTGCGTTTCTCACTGTTACATGCATTTGAATGGGGAACTCGCCCGAAACAAAGTATAGGTTTTCATTATGTGTATAACTTGGAAATCTTAGCTCAAACAGCTGCAAATCCTGTTTTCCCAGCACGGGGACCTTGAGTTCTATAAGATAAAGCCATAAACATGTGTATCCGAGTCTTCTATCAAAAGTTACAGCTATTTATATGAAGTTGTACAAAAACGCTTTATTTCGCCAAGACAGTGCGTTTCTCACTGTTACATGCATTTGAATGGGGAACTCGACCGAAACAAAGTATAGGTTTTCATTATGTGTATAACTTGGAAATCTTAGCTCAAACAGCTGCAAATCCTGTTTTCCCAGCACGGGGACCTTGAGTTCTATAAGATAAAGCCATAAACATGTTTGTCTGAGTCTTCTATCAAAAGTTACAGCTATTTATATGAAGTTGTACAAAAACGCTTTCTTTCGCCAAGACAGTGCGTTTCTCACTGTTACATGCATTTGACTGGGGAACTCGCCCGAAACAAAGTATAGGTTTTCATTATGTGTATAACTTGGAAATCTTAGCTCAAACAGCTGCAAATCCTGTTTTCCCAGCACGGGGACCTTGAGTTCTATAAGATAAAGCCATAAACATGTTTGTCTGAGTCTTATATCAAAAGTTACAGCTATTTATATGAAGTTGTACAAAAACGCTTTCTTTCGCCAAGACAGTGCGTTTCTCACTGTTACATGCATTTGAATGGGAAACTCGCCTGAAACAAAGTATAGGTTTTCATTATGTGAATAATTTTAAAATCTTAGCTCAATCGGCTGCAAAACATATTTGCCCAGCACGGGGATATTGAGTTCTATAAGATAAAGCCATAAACATGTTTGTCTGAGTCTTCTATCAAAAGTTACAGCTATTTATATGAAGTTGTACAAAAACGCTTTCTTTCGCCAAGACAGTGCGTTTCTCACTGTTACATGCATTTGACTGGGGAACTCGCCCGAAACAAAGTATAGGTTTTCATTATGTGTATAACTTGGAAATCTTAGCTCAAACAGCTGCAAATCCTGTTTGCCCAGCACGGGGACCTTGAATTATATAAGATAAAACCATAAATACGTAAATCTGAGCCTTCTATCAAAAGTTACAGCGATTTATATGAAGTTGTACAAAAACGCTTTCTTTCGCCAAGACAGTGCGTTTCTCACTGTTACATGCATTTGAATGGGGAACTCGCCCGAAACAAAGTATAGGTTTTCATTATGTGTATAACTTGGAAATCTTAGCTCAAACAGCTGCAAATCCTGTTTTCCCAGCACGGGGACCTTGAGTTCTATAAGATAAAGCCATAAACATGTGTATCCGAGTCTTCTATCAAAAGTTACAGCTATTTATATGAAGTTGTACAAAAACGCTTTCTTTCGCCAAGACAGTGCGTTTCTCACTGTTACATGCATTTGACTGGGGAACTCGCCCGAAACAAAGTATAGGTTTTCATTATGTGTATAACTTGGAAATCTTAGCTCAAACAGCTGCAAATCCTGTTTTCCCAGCACGGGGACCTTGAGTTCTATAAGATAAAGCCATAAACATGTTTGTCTGAGTCTTCTATCAAAAGTTACAGCTATTTATATGAAGTTGTACAAAAACGCTTTCTTTCGCCAAGACAGTGCGTTTCTCACTGTTACATGCATTTGAATTGGGAACTCGCCCGAAACAAAGTATAGGTTTTCATTATGTGTATAACTTGGAAATCTTAGCTCAAACAGCTGCAAATCCTGTTTTCCCAGCACGGGGACCTTGAGTTCTATAAGATAAAGCCATAAACATGTGTATCCGAGTCTTCTATCAAAAGTTACAGCTATTTATATGAAGTTGTACAAAAACGCTTTCTTTCGCCAAGACAGTGCGTTTCTCACTGTTACATGCATTTGACTGGGGAACTCGCCCGAAACAAAGTATAGGTTTTCATTATGTGTATAACTTGGAAATCTTAGCTCAAACAGCTGCAAATCCTGTTTTCCCAGCACGGGGACCTTGAGTTCTATAAGATAAAGCCATAAACATGTGTATCCGAGTCTTCTATCAAAAGTTACAGCTATTTATATGAAGTTGTACAAAAACGCTTTCTTTCGCCAAGACAGTGCGTTTCTCACTGTTACATGCATTTGACTGGGGAACTCGCCCGAAACAAAGTATAGGTTTTCATTATGTGTATAACTTGGAAATCTTAGCTCAAACAGCTGCAAATCCTGTTTTCCCAGCACGGGGACCTTGAGTTCTATAAGATAAAGCCATAAACATGTTTGTCTGAGTCTTCTATCAAAAGTTACAGCTATTTATATGAAGTTGTACAAAAACGCTTTCTTTCGCCAAGACAGTGCGTTTCTCACTGTTACATGCATTTGAATGGGAAACTCACCCGAGACAAAGTATAGGTTTTCATTATGTGAATAATTTTAAAATCTTAGCTCAAACAGCTGCAAAACCTGTTTTCCCAGTACAGGGACCTTGAGTTCTATAAGATAAAGCCATAAACATGTTTGTCTGAGTCTTCTATCAAAAGTTACAGCGATTTATATGAAGTTGTTCAAAAACGCTTTCTTTCGCCAAGACAGTGCGTTTCTCACTGTTACATGCATTTGAATGGGGAACTCGCCCGAAACAAAGTATAGGTTTTCATTATGTGTATAACTTGGAAATCTTAGCTCAAACAGCTGCAAATCCTGTTTTCCCAGCACGGGGACCTTGAGTTCTATAAGATAAAGCCATAAACATGTTTGTCTGAGTCTTCTATCAAAAGTTACAGCTATTTATATGAAGTTGTACAAAAACGCTTTCTTTCGCCAAGACAGTGCGTTTCTCACTGTTACATGCATTTGAATTGGGAACTCGCCCGAAACAAAGTACAGGTTTTCATTATGTGTATAACTTGGAAATCTTAGCTCAAACAGCTGCAAATCCTGTTTTCCCAGCACGGGGACCTTGAGTTCTATAAGATAAAGCCATAAACATGTGTATCCGAGTCTTCTATCAAAAGTTACAGCTATTTATATGAAGTTGTACAAAAACGCTTTCTTTCGCCAAGACAGTGCGTTTCTCACTGTTACATGCATTTGACTGGGGAACTCGCCCGAAACAAAGTATAGGTTTTCATTATGTGTATAACTTGGAAATCTTAGCTCAAACAGCTGCAAATCCTGTTTTCCCAGCACGGGGACCTTGAGTTCTATAAGATAAAGCCATAAACATGTGTATCCGAGTCTTCTATCAAAAGTTACAGCTATTTATATGAAGTTGTACAAAAACGCTTTCTTTCGCCAAGACAGTGCGTTTCTCACTGTTACATGTATTTGACTGGGGAACTCGCCCGAAACAAAGTATAGGTTTTCATTATGTGTATAACTTGGAAATCTTAGCTCAAACAGCTGCAAATCCTGTTTTCCCAGCACGGGGACCTTGAGTTCTATAAGATAAAGCCATAAACATGTTTGTCTGAGTCTTCTATCAAAAGTTACAGCTATTTATATGAAGTTGTACAAAAACGCTTTCTTTCGCCAAGACAGTGCGTTTCTCACTGTTACATGCATTTGAATTGGGAACTCGCCCGAAACAAAGTATAGGTTTTCATTATGTGTATAACTTGGAAATCTTAGCTCAAACAGCTGCAAATCCTGTTTTCCCAGCACGGGGACCTTGAGTTCTATAAGATAAAGCCATAAACATGTGTATCCGAGTCTTCTATCAAAAGTTACAGCTATTTATATGAAGTTGTACAAAAACGCTTTCTTTCGCCAAGACAGTGCGTTTCTCACTGTTACATGCATTTGACTGGGGAACTCGCCCGAAACAAAGTATAGGTTTTCATTATGTGTATAACTTGGAAATCTTAGCTCAAACAGCTGCAAATCCTGTTTTCCCAGCACGGGGACCTTGAATTATATAAGATAAAACCATAAATACGTAAATCTGAGCCTTCTATCAAAAGTTACAGCGATTTATATGAAGTTGTACAAAAACGCTTTCTTTCGCCAAGACAGTGCGTTTCTCACTGTTACATGCATTTGAATGGGGAACTCGCCCGAAACAAAGTATAGGTTTTCATTATGTGTATAACTTGGAAATCTTAGCTCAAACAGCTGCAAATCCTGTTTTCCCAGCACGGGGACCTTGAGTTCTATAAGATAAAGCCATAAACATGTTTGTCTGAGTCTTCTATCAAAAGTTACAGCTATTTATATGAAGTTGTACAAAAACGCTTTCTTTCGCCAAGACAGTGCGTTTCTCACTGTTACATGCATTTGAATTGGGAACTCGCCCGAAACAAAGTATAGGTTTTCATTATGTGTATAACTTGGAAATCTTAGCTCAAACAGCTGCAAATCCTGTTTTCCCAGCACGGGGACCTTGAGTTCTATAAGATAAAGCCATAAACATGTGTATCCGAGTCTTCTATCAAAAGTTACAGCTATTTATATGAAGTTGTACAAAAACGCTTTCTTTCGCCAAGACAGTGCGTTTCTCACTGTTACATGCATTTGACTGGGGAACTCGCCCGAAACAAAGTATAGGTTTTCATTATGTGTATAACTTGGAAATCTTAGCTCAAACAGCTGCAAATCCTGTTTTCCCAGCACGGGGACCTTGAGTTCTATAAGATAAAGCCATAAACATGTGTATCCGAGTCTTCTATCAAAAGTTACAGCTATTTATATGAAGTTGTACAAAAACGCTTTCTTTCGCCAAGACAGTGCGTTTCTCACTGTTACATGCATTTGACTGGGGAACTCGCCCGAAACAAAGTATAGGTTTTCATTATGTGTATAACTTGGAAATCTTAGCTCAAACAGCTGCAAATCCTGTTTTCCCAGCACGGGGACCTTGAGTTCTATAAGATAAAGCCATAAACATGTTTGTCTGAGTCTTCTATCAAAAGTTACAGCTATTTATATGAAGTTGTACAAAAACGCTTTCTTTCGCCAAGACAGTGCGTTTCTCACTGTTACATGCATTTGAATTGGGAACTCGCCCGAAACAAAGTATAGGTTTTCATTATGTGTATAACTTGGAAATCTTAGCTCAAACAGCTGCAAATCCTGTTTTCCCAGCACGGGGACCTTGAGTTCTATAAGATAAAGCCATAAACATGTGTATCCGAGTCTTCTATCAAAAGTTACAGCTATTTATATGAAGTTGTACAAAAACGCTTTCTTTCGCCAAGACAGTGCGTTTCTCACTGTTACATGCATTTGACTGGGGAACTCGCCCGAAACAAAGTATAGGTTTTCATTATGTGTATAACTTGGAAATCTTAGCTCAAACAGCTGCAAATCCTGTTTTCCCAGCACGGGGACCTTGAGTTCTATAAGATAAAGCCATAAACATGTGTATCCGAGTCTTCTATCAAAAGTTACAGCTATTTATATGAAGTTGTACAAAAACGCTTTATTTCGCCAAGACAGTGTGTTTCTCACTGTTACATGCATTTGAATGGGGAACTCGCCCGAAACAAAGTATAGGTTTTCATTATGTGTATAACTTGGAAATCTTAGCTCAAACAGCTGCAAATCCTGTTTTCCCAGCACGGGGACCTTGAGTTCTATAAGATAAAGCCATAAACATGTTTGTCTGAGTCTTCTATCAAAAGTTACAGCTATTTATATGAAGTTGTACAAAAACGCTTTCTTTCGCCAAGACAGTGCGTTTCTCACTGTTACATGCATTTGAATGGGAAACTCACCCGAAACAAAGTATAGGTTTTCATTATGTGTATAACTTGGAAATCTTAGCTCAAACAGCTGCAAATCCTCTTTTCCCAGCACGGGGACCTTGAGTTCTATAAGATAAAGCCATAAACATGTTTGTCTGAGTCTTCTATCAAAAGTTACAGCTATTTATATGAAGTTGTACAAAAACGCTTTCTTTCGCCAAGACAGTGCGTTTCTCACTGTTACATGCATTTGACTGGGGAACTCGCCCGAAACAAAGTATAGGTTTTCATTATGTGTATAACTTGGAAATCTTAGCTCAAACAGCTGCAAATCCTGTTTTCCCAGCACGGGGACCTTGAGTTCTATAAGATAAAGCCATAAACATGTTTGTCTGAGTCTTCTATCAAAAGTTACAGCTATTTATATGAAGTTGTACAAAAACGCTTTCTTTCGCCAAGACAGTGCGTTTCTCACTGTTACATGCATTTGAATGGGAAACTCACCCGAGACAAAGTATAGGTTTTCATTATGTGAATAATTTTAAAATCTTAGCTCAATCGGCTGCAAAACATATTTGCCCAGCACGGGGATATTGAGTTCTATAAGATAAAGCCATAAACATGTTTGTCTGAGTCTTCTATCAAAAGTTACAGCTATTTATATGAAGTTGTACAAAAACGCTTTCTTTCGCCAAGACAGTGCGTTTCTCACTGTTACATGCATTTGACTGGGGAACTCGCCCGAAACAAAGTATAGGTTTTCATTATGTGAATAATTTTAAAATCTTAGCTCAAACAGCTGCAAAACCTGTTTTCCCAGTACAGGGACCTTGAGTTCTATAAGATAAAGCCATAAACATGTTTGTCTGAGTCTTATATCAAAAGTTACAGCTATTTATATGAAGTTGTACAAAAACGCTTTATTTCGCCAAGACAGTGTGTTTCTCACTGTTACATGCATTTGAATGGGAAACTCGCCTGAAACAAAGTATAGGTTTTCATTATGTGAATAATTTTAAAATCTTAGCTCAATCGGCTGCAAAACCTGTTTGCCCAGCACGGGGATATTGAGTTCTATAAGATAAAGCCATAAACATGTTTGTCTGAGTCTTCTATCAAAAGTTACAGCTATTTATATGAAGTTGTACAAAAACGCTTTCTTTCGCCAAGACAGTGCGTTTCTCACTGTTACATGCATTTGAATGGGGAACTCGCCCGAAACAAAGTATAGGTTTTCATTATGTGTATAACTTGGAAATCTTAGCTCAAACAGCTGCAAATCCTGTTTTCCCAGCACGGGGACCTTGAGTTCTATAAGATAAAGCCATAAACATGTGTATCCGAGTCTTCTATCAAAAGTTACAGCTATTTATATGAAGTTGTACAAAAACGCTTTATTTCGCCAAGACAGTGCGTTTCTCACTGTTACATGCATTTGACTGGGGAACTCGCCCGAAACAAAGTATAGGTTTTCATTATGTGTATAACTTGGAAATCTTAGCTCAAACAGCTGCAAATCCTGTTTTCCCAGCACGGGGACCTTGAGTTCTATAAGATAAAGCCATAAACATGTTTGTCTGAGTCTTATATCAAAAGTTACAGCTATTTATATGAAGTTGTACAAAAACGCTTTCTTTCGCCAAGACAGTGCGTTTCTCACTGTTACATGCATTTGAATGGGAAACTCGCCTGAAACAAAGTATAGGTTTTCATTATGTGAATAATTTTAAAATCTTAGCTCAATCGGCTGCAAAACATATTTGCCCAGCACGGGGATATTGAGTTCTATAAGATAAAGCCATAAACATGTTTGTCTGAGTCTTCTATCAAAAGTTACAGCTATTTATATGAAGTTGTACAAAAACGCTTTCTTTCGCCAAGACAGTGCGTTTCTCACTGTTACATGCATTTGACTGGGGAACTCGCCCGAAACAAAGTATAGGTTTTCATTATGTGTATAACTTGGAAATCTTAGCTCAAACAGCTGCAAATCCTGTTTGCCCAGCACGGGGACCTTGAATTATATAAGATAAAACCATAAATACGTAAATCTGAGCCTTCTATCAAAAGTTACAGCGATTTATATGAAGTTGTACAAAAACGCTTTCTTTCGCCAAGACAGTGCGTTTCTCACTGTTACATGCATTTGAATGGGGAACTCGCCCGAAACAAAGTATAGGTTTTCATTATGTGTATAACTTGGAAATCTTAGCTCAAACAGCTGCAAATCCTGTTTTCCCAGCACGGGGACCTTGAGTTCTATAAGATAAAGCCATAAACATGTGTATCCGAGTCTTCTATCAAAAGTTACAGCTATTTATATGAAGTTGTACAAAAACGCTTTCTTTCGCCAAGACAGTGCGTTTCTCACTGTTACATGCATTTGACTGGGGAACTCGCCCGAAACAAAGTATAGGTTTTCATTATGTGTATAACTTGGAAATCTTAGCTCAAACAGCTGCAAATCCTGTTTTCCCAGCACGGGGACCTTGAGTTCTATAAGATAAAGCCATAAACATGTTTGTCTGAGTCTTCTATCAAAAGTTACAGCTATTTATATGAAGTTGTACAAAAACGCTTTCTTTCGCCAAGACAGTGCGTTTCTCACTGTTACATGCATTTGAATTGGGAACTCGCCCGAAACAAAGTATAGGTTTTCATTATGTGTATAACTTGGAAATCTTAGCTCAAACAGCTGCAAATCCTGTTTTCCCAGCACGGGGACCTTGAGTTCTATAAGATAAAGCCATAAACATGTGTATCCGAGTCTTCTATCTAAAGTTACAGCTATTTATATGAAGTTGTACAAAAACGCTTTCTTTCGCCAAGACAGTGCGTTTCTCACTGTTACATGCATTTGACTGGGGAACTCGCCCGAAACAAAGTATAGGTTTTCATTATGTGTATAACTTGGAAATCTTAGCTCAAACAGCTGCAAATCCTGTTTTCCCAGCACGGGGACCTTGAGTTCTATAAGATAAAGCCATAAACATGTTTGTCTGAGTCTTCTATCAAAAGTTACAGCTATTTATATGAAGTTGTACAAAAACGCTTTCTTTCGCCAAGACAGTGCGTTTCTCACTGTTACATGCATTTGAATTGGGAACTCGCCCGAAACAAAGTATAGGTTTTCATTATGTGTATAACTTGGAAATCTTAGCTCAAACAGCTGCAAATCCTGTTTTCCCAGCACGGGGACCTTGAGTTCTATAAGATAAAGCCATAAACATGTGTATCCGAGTCTTCTATCAAAAGTTACAGCTATTTATATGAAGTTGTACAAAAACGCTTTCTTTCGCCAAGACAGTGCGTTTCTCACTGTTACATGCATTTGACTGGGGAACTCGCCCGAAACAAAGTATAGGTTTTCATTATGTGTATAACTTGGAAATCTTAGCTCAAACAGCTGCAAATCCTGTTTTCCCAGCACGGGGATATTGAGTTCTATAAGATAAAGCCATAAACATGTTTGTCTGAGTCTTCTATCAAAAGTTACAGCTATTTATATGAAGTTGTACAAAAACGCTTTCTTTCGCCAAGACAGTGCGTTTCTCACTGTTACATGCATTTGAATGGGAAACTCACCCGAGACAAAGTATAGGTTTTCATTATGTGAATAATTTTAAAATCTTAGCTCAAACAGCTGCAAAACCTGTTTTCCCAGTACAGGGACCTTGAGTTCTATAAGATAAAGCCATAAACATGTTTGTCTGAGTCTTATATCAAAAGTTACAGCTATTTATATGAAGTTGTACAAAAACGCTTTATTTCGCCAAGACAGTGTGTTTCTCACTGTTACATGCATTTGAATGGGAAACTCGCCTGAAACAAAGTATAGGTTTTCATTATGTGAATAATTTTAAAATCTTAGCTCAATCGGCTGCAAAACATATTTGCCCAGCACGGGGATATTGAGTTCTATAAGATAAAGCCATAAACATGTTTGTCTGAGTCTTCTATCAAAAGTTACAGCTATTTATATGAAGTTGTACAAAAACGCTTTCTTTCGCCAAGACAGTGCGTTTCTCACTGTTACATACATTTGAATGGGGAACTCGCCCGAAACAAAGTATAGGTTTTCATTATGTGTATAACTTGGAAATCTTAGCTCAAACAGCTGCAAATCCTGTTTTCCCAGCACGGGGACCTTGAGTTCTATAAGATAAAGCCATAAACATGTGTATCCGAGTCTTCTATCAAAAGTTACAGCTATTTATATGAAGTTGTACAAAAACGCTTTCTTTCGCCAAGACAGTGCGTTTCTCACTGTTACATGCATTTGAATGGGGAACTCGACCGAAACAAAGTATAGGTTTTCATTATGTGTATAACTTGAAAATCTTAGCTCAAACAGCTGCAAAACCTGTTTGCCCAGCACGGGGACCTTGAATTATATAAGATAAAACCATAAATACGTAAATCTGAGCCTTCTATCAAAAGTTACAGCGATTTATATGAAGTTGTACAAAAACGCTTTCTTTCGCCAAGACAGTGCGTTTCTCACTGTTACATGCATTTGAATGGGGAACTCGCCCGAAACAAAGTATAGGTTTTCATTATGTGTATAACTTGGAAATCTTAGCTCAAACAGCTGCAAATCCTGTTTTCCCAGCACGGGGACCTTGAGTTCTATAAGATAAAGCCATAAACATGTTTGTCTGAGTCTTCTATCAAAAGTTACAGCTATTTATATGAAGTTGTACAAAAACGCTTTCTTTCGCCAAGACAGTGCGTTTCTCACTGTTACATGCATTTGAATTGGGAACTCGCCCGAAACAAAGTATAGGTTTTCATTATGTGTATAACTTGGAAATCTTAGCTCAAACAGCTGCAAATCCTGTTTTCCCAGCACGGGGACCTTGAGTTCTATAAGATAAAGCCATAAACATGTGTATCCGAGTCTTCTATCAAAAGTTACAGCTATTTATATGAAGTTGTACAAAAACGCTTTCTTTCGCCAAGACAGTGCGTTTCTCACTGTTACATGCATTTGACTGGGGAACTCGCCCGAAACAAAGTATAGGTTTTCATTATGTGTATAACTTGGAAATCTTAGCTCAAACAGCTGCAAATCCTGTTTTCCCAGCACGGGGACCTTGAGTTCTATAAGATAAAGCCATAAACATGTTTGTCTGAGTCTTCTATCAAAAGTTACAGCTATTTATATGAAGTTGTACAAAAACGCTTTCTTTCGCCAAGACAGTGCGTTTCTCACTGTTACATGCATTTGAATGGGAAACTCACCCGAGACAAAGTATAGGTTTTCATTATGTGAATAATTTTAAAATCTTAGCTCAAACAGCTGCAAAACCTGTTTTCCCAGTACAGGGACCTTGAGTTCTATAAGATAAAGCCATAAACATGTTTGTCTGAGTCTTATATCAAAAGTTACAGCTATTTATATGAAGTTGTACAAAAACGCTTTATTTCGCCAAGACAGTGTGTTTCTCACTGTTACATGCATTTGAATGGGAAACTCGCCTGAAACAAAGTATAGGTTTTCATTATGTGAATAATTTTAAAATCTTAGCTCAATCGGCTGCAAAACATATTTGCCCAGCACGGGGATATTGAGTTCTATAAGATAAAGCCATAAACATGTTTGTCTGAGTCTTCTATCAAAAGTTACAGCTATTTATATGAAGTTGTACAAAAACGCTTTCTTTCGCCAAGACAGTGCGTTTCTCACTGTTACATACATTTGAATGGGGAACTCGCCCGAAACAAAGTATAGGTTTTCATTATGTGTATAACTTGGAAATCTTAGCTCAAACAGCTGCAAATCCTGTTTTCCCAGCACGGGGACCTTGAGTTCTATAAGATAAAGCCATAAACATGTGTATCCGAGTCTTCTATCAAAAGTTACAGCTATTTATATGAAGTTGTACAAAAACGCTTTCTTTCGCCAAGACAGTGCGTTTCTCACTGTTACATGCATTTGAATGGGGAACTCGACCGAAACAAAGTATAGGTTTTCATTATGTGTATAACTTGAAAATCTTAGCTCAAACAGCTGCAAAACCTGTTTGCCCAGCACGGGGACCTTGAATTATATAAGATAAAACCATAAATACGTAAATCTGAGCCTTCTATCAAAAGTTACAGCGATTTATATGAAGTTGTACAAAAACGCTTTCTTTCGCCAAGACAGTGCGTTTCTCACTGTTACATGCATTTGAATGGGGAACTCGCCCGAAACAAAGTATAGGTTTTCATTATGTGTATAACTTGGAAATCTTAGCTCAAACAGCTGCAAATCCTGTTTTCCCAGCACGGGGACCTTGAGTTCTATAAGATAAAGCCATAAACATGTTTGTCTGAGTCTTCTATCAAAAGTTACAGCTATTTATATGAAGTTGTACAAAAACGCTTTCTTTCGCCAAGACAGTGCGTTTCTCACTGTTACATGCATTTGAATTGGGAACTCGCCCGAAACAAAGTATAGGTTTTCATTATGTGTATAACTTGGAAATCTTAGCTCAAACAGCTGCAAATCCTGTTTTCCCAGCACGGGGACCTTGAGTTCTATAAGATAAAGCCATAAACATGTGTATCCGAGTCTTCTATCAAAAGTTACAGCTATTTATATGAAGTTGTACAAAAACGCTTTCTTTCGCCAAGACAGTGCGTTTCTCACTGTTACATGCATTTGACTGGGGAACTCGCCCGAAACAAAGTATAGGTTTTCATTATGTGTATAACTTGGAAATCTTAGCTCAAACAGCTGCAAATCCTGTTTTCCCAGCACGGGGACCTTGAGTTCTATAAGATAAAGCCATAAACATGTTTGTCTGAGTCTTCTATCAAAAGTTACAGCTATTTATATGAAGTTGTACAAAAACGCTTTCTTTCGCCAAGACAGTGCGTTTCTCACTGTTACATGCATTTGAATGGGAAACTCACCCGAGACAAAGTATAGGTTTTCATTATGTGAATAATTTTAAAATCTTAGCTCAAACAGCTGCAAAACCTGTTTTCCCAGTACAGGGACCTTGAGTTCTATAAGATAAAGCCATAAACATGTTTGTCTGAGTCTTATATCAAAAGTTACAGCTATTTATATGAAGTTGTACAAAAACGCTTTATTTCGCCAAGACAGTGTGTTTCTCACTGTTACATGCATTTGAATGGGAAACTCGCCTGAAACAAAGTATAGGTTTTCATTATGTGAATAATTTTAAAATCTTAGCTCAATCGGCTGCAAAACATATTTGCCCAGCACGGGGATATTGAGTTCTATAAGATAAAGCCATAAACATGTTTGTCTGAGTCTTCTATCAAAAGTTACAGCTATTTATATGAAGTTGTACAAAAACGCTTTCTTTCGCCAAGACAGTGCGTTTCTCACTGTTACATACATTTGAATGGGGAACTCGCCCGAAACAAAGTATAGGTTTTCATTATGTGTATAACTTGGAAATCTTAGCTCAAACAGCTGCAAATCCTGTTTTCCCAGCACGGGGACCTTGAGTTCTATAAGATAAAGCCATAAACATGTGTATCCGAGTCTTCTATCAAAAGTTACAGCTATTTATATGAAGTTGTACAAAAACGCTTTCTTTCGCCAAGACAGTGCGTTTCTCACTGTTACATGCATTTGAATGGGGAACTCGACCGAAACAAAGTATAGGTTTTCATTATGTGTATAACTTGAAAATCTTAGCTCAAACAGCTGCAAAACCTGTTTGCCCAGCACGGGGACCTTGAATTATATAAGATAAAACCATAAATACGTAAATCTGAGCCTTCTATCAAAAGTTACAGCGATTTATATGAAGTTGTACAAAAACGCTTTCTTTCGCCAAGACAGTGCGTTTCTCACTGTTACATGCATTTGAATGGGGAACTCGCCCGAAACAAAGTATAGGTTTTCATTATGTGTATAACTTGGAAATCTTAGCTCAAACAGCTGCAAATCCTGTTTTCCCAGCACGGGGACCTTGAGTTCTATAAGATAAAGCCATAAACATGTTTGTCTGAGTCTTCTATCAAAAGTTACAGCTATTTATATGAAGTTGTACAAAAACGCTTTCTTTCGCCAAGACAGTGCGTTTCTCACTGTTACATGCATTTGAATGGGGAACTCGCCCGAAACAAAGTATAGGTTTTCATTATGTGTATAACTTGGAAATCTTAGCTCAAACAGCTGCAAAACCTGTTTTCCCAGCACGGGGACCTTGAGTTCTATAAGATAAAGCCATAAACATGTGTATCCGAGTCTTCTATCAAAAGTTACAGCTATTTATATGAAGTTGTACAAAAACGCTTTCTTTCGCCAAGACAGTGCGTTTCTCACTGTTACATGCATTTGAATGGGGAACTCGCCCGAAACAAAGTATAGGTTTTCATTATGTGTATAACTTGAAAATCTTAGCTCAAACAGCTGCAAAACCTGTTTTCCCAGCACGGGGATATTGAGTTCTATAAGATAAAGCCATAAACATGTTTGTCTGAGTCTTCTATCAAAAGTTACAGCTATTTATATGAAGTTGTACAAAAACGCTTTCTTTCGCCAAGACAGTGCGTTTCTCACTGTTACATGCATTTGACTGGGGAACTCGCCCGAAACAAAGTATAGGTTTTCATTATGTGTATAACTTGAAAATCTTAGCTCAAACAGCTGCAAAACCTGTTTTCCCAGCACGGGGATATTGAGTTCTATAAGATAAAGCCATAAACATGTTTGTCTGAGTCTTCTATCAAAAGTTACAGCTATTTATATGAAGTTGTACAAAAACGCTTTCTTTCGCCAAGACAGTGCGTTTCTCACTGTTACATGCATTTGAATGGGAAACTCACCCGAGACAAAGTATAGGTTTTCATTATGTGAATAATTTTAAAATCTTAGCTCAAACAGCTGCAAAACCTGTTTTCCCAGTACAGGGACATTGAGTTCTATAAGATAAAGCCATAAACATGTTTGTCTGAGTCTTATATCAAAAGTTACAGCTATTTATATGAAGTTGTACAAAAACGCTTTATTTCGCCAAGACAGTGTGTTTCTCACTGTTACATGCATTTGAATGGGAAACTCGCCTGAAACAAAGTATAGGTTTTCATTATGTGAATAATTTTAAAATCTTAGCTCAATCGGCTGCAAAACATATTTGCCCAGCACGGGGATATTGAGTTCTATAAGATAAAGCCATAAACATGTTTGTCTGAGTCTTCTATCAAAAGTTACAGCTATTTATATGAAGTTGTACAAAAACGCTTTCTTTCGCCAAGACAGTGCGTTTCTCACTGTTACATGCATTTGAATGGGGAACTCGCCCGAAACAAAGTATAGGTTTTCATTATGTGTATAACTTGGAAATCTTAGCTCAAACAGCTGCAAATCCTGTTTTCCCAGCACGGGGACCTTGAGTTCTATAAGATAAAGCCATAAACATGTGTATCCGAGTCTTCTATCAAAAGTTACAGCTATTTATATGAAGTTGTACAAAAACGCTTTCTTTCGCCAAGACAGTGCGTTTCTCACTGTTACATGCATTTGAATGGGGAACTCGCCCGAAACAAAGTATAGGTTTTCATTATGTGTATAACTTGGAAATCTTAGCTCAAACAGCTGCAAATCCTGTTTTCCCAGCACGGGGACCTTGAGTTCTATAAGATAAAGCCATAAACATGTTTGTCTGAGTCTTCTATCAAAAGTTACAGCTATTTATATGAAGTTGTACAAAAACGCTTTCTTTCGCCAAGACAGTGCGTTTCTCACTGTTACATGCATTTGACTGGGGAACTCGCCCGAAACAAAGTATAGGTTTTCATTATGTGTATAACTTGGAAATCTTAGCTCAAACAGCTGCAAATCCTGTTTGCCCAGCACGGGGACCTTGAATTATATAAGATAAAACCATAAATACGTAAATCTGAGCCTTCTATCAAAAGTTACAGCGATTTATATGAAGTTGTACAAAAACGCTTTCTTTCGCCAAGACAGTGCGTTTCTCACTGTTACATGCATTTGAATGGGGAACTCGCCCGAAACAAAGTATAGGTTTTCATTATGTGTATAACTTGGAAATCTTAGCTCAAACAGCTGCAAATCCTGTTTTCCCAGCACGGGGACCTTGAGTTCTATAAGATAAAGCCATAAACATGTGTATCCGAGTCTTCTATCAAAAGTTACAGCTATTTATATGAAGTTGTACAAAAACGCTTTCTTTCGCCAAGACAGTGCGTTTCTCACTGTTACATGCATTTGACTGGGGAACTCACCCGAAACAAAGTATAGGTTTTCATTATGTGTATAACTTGGAAATCTTAGCTCAAACAGCTGCAAATCCTGTTTTCCCAGCACGGGGACCTTGAGTTCTATAAGATAAAGCCATAAACATGTTTGTCTGAGTCTTCTATCAAAAGTTACAGCTATTTATATGAAGTTGTACAAAAACGCTTTCTTTCGCCAAGACAGTGCGTTTCTCACTGTTACATGCATTTGAATTGGGAACTCGCCCGAAACAAAGTATAGGTTTTCATTATGTGTATAACTTGGAAATCTTAGCTCAAACAGCTGCAAATCCTGTTTTCCCAGCACGGGGACCTTGAGTTCTATAAGATAAAGCCATAAACATGTGTATCCGAGTCTTCTATCAAAAGTTACAGCTATTTATATGAAGTTGTACAAAAACGCTTTCTTTCGCCAAGACAGTGCGTTTCTCACTGTTACATGCATTTGACTGGGGAACTCGCCCGAAACAAAGTATAGGTTTTCATTATGTGTATAACTTGGAAATCTTAGCTCAAACAGCTGCAAATCCTGTTTTCCCAGCACGGGGACCTTGAGTTCTATAAGATAAAGCCATAAACATGTTTGTCTGAGTCTTCTATCAAAAGTTACAGCTATTTATATGAAGTTGTACAAAAACGCTTTCTTTCGCCAAGACAGTGCGTTTCTCACTGTTACATGCATTTGAATTGGGAACTCGCCCGAAACAAAGTATAGGTTTTCATTATGTGTATAACTTGGAAATCTTAGCTCAAACAGCTGCAAATCCTGTTTTCCCAGCACGGGGACCTTGAGTTCTATAAGATAAAGCCATAAACATGTGTATCCGAGTCTTCTATCAAAAGTTACAGCTATTTATATGAAGTTGTACAAAAACGCTTTCTTTCGCCAAGACAGTGCGTTTCTCACTGTTACATGCATTTGACTGGGGAACTCGCCCGAAACAAAGTATAGGTTTTCATTATGTGTATAACTTGGAAATCTTAGCTCAAACAGCTGCAAATCCTGTTTTCCCAGCACGGGGACCTTGAGTTCTATAAGATAAAGCCATAAACATGTTTGTCTGAGTCTTCTATCAAAAGTTACAGCTATTTATATGAAGTTGTACAAAAACGCTTTCTTTCGCCAAGACAGTGCGTTTCTCACTGTTACATGCATTTGAATGGGAAACTCACCCGAGACAAAGTATAGGTTTTCATTATGTGAATAATTTTAAAATCTTAGCTCAAACAGCTGCAAAACCTGTTTTCCCAGTACAGGGACCTTGAGTTCTATAAGATAAAGCCATAAACATGTTTGTCTGAGTCTTATATCAAAAGTTACAGCTATTTATATGAAGTTGTACAAAAACGCTTTATTTCGCCAAGACAGTGTGTTTCTCACTGTTACATGCATTTGAATGGGAAACTCGCCTGAAACAAAGTATAGGTTTTCATTATGTGAATAATTTTAAAATCTTAGCTCAATCGGCTGCAAAACATATTTGCCCAGCACGGGGATATTGAGTTCTATAAGATAAAGCCATAAACATGTTTGTCTGAGTCTTCTATCAAAAGTTACAGCTATTTATATGAAGTTGTACAAAAACGCTTTCTTTCGCCAAGACAGTGCGTTTCTCACTGTTACATACATTTGAATGGGGAACTCGCCCGAAACAAAGTATAGGTTTTCATTATGTGTATAACTTGGAAATCTTAGCTCAAACAGCTGCAAATCCTGTTTTCCCAGCACGGGGACCTTGAGTTCTATAAGATAAAGCCATAAACATGTGTATCCGAGTCTTCTATCAAAAGTTACAGCTATTTATATGAAGTTGTACAAAAACGCTTTCTTTCGCCAAGACAGTGCGTTTCTCACTGTTACATGCATTTGAATGGGGAACTCGACCGAAACAAAGTATAGGTTTTCATTATGTGTATAACTTGAAAATCTTAGCTCAAACAGCTGCAAAACCTGTTTGCCCAGCACGGGGACCTTGAATTATATAAGATAAAACCATAAATACGTAAATCTGAGCCTTCTATCAAAAGTTACAGCGATTTATATGAAGTTGTACAAAAACGCTTTCTTTCGCCAAGACAGTGCGTTTCTCACTGTTACATGCATTTGAATGGGGAACTCGCCCGAAACAAAGTATAGGTTTTCATTATGTGTATAACTTGGAAATCTTAGCTCAAACAGCTGCAAATCCTGTTTTCCCAGCACGGGGACCTTGAGTTCTATAAGATAAAGCCATAAACATGTTTGTCTGAGTCTTCTATCAAAAGTTACAGCTATTTATATGAAGTTGTACAAAAACGCTTTCTTTCGCCAAGACAGTGCGTTTCTCACTGTTACATGCATTTGAATTGGGAACTCGCCCGAAACAAAGTATAGGTTTTCATTATGTGTATAACTTGGAAATCTTAGCTCAAACAGCTGCAAATCCTGTTTTCCCAGCACGGGGACCTTGAGTTCTATAAGATAAAGCCATAAACATGTGTATCCGAGTCTTCTATCAAAAGTTACAGCTATTTATATGAAGTTGTACAAAAACGCTTTCTTTCGCCAAGACAGTGCGTTTCTCACTGTTACATGCATTTGACTGGGGAACTCGCCCGAAACAAAGTATAGGTTTTCATTATGTGTATAACTTGGAAATCTTAGCTCAAACAGCTGCAAATCCTGTTTTCCCAGCACGGGGACCTTGAGTTCTATAAGATAAAGCCATAAACATGTTTGTCTGAGTCTTCTATCAAAAGTTACAGCTATTTATATGAAGTTGTACAAAAACGCTTTCTTTCGCCAAGACAGTGCGTTTCTCACTGTTACATGCATTTGAATGGGAAACTCACCCGAGACAAAGTATAGGTTTTCATTATGTGAATAATTTTAAAATCTTAGCTCAAACAGCTGCAAAACCTGTTTTCCCAGTACAGGGACCTTGAGTTCTATAAGATAAAGCCATAAACATGTTTGTCTGAGTCTTATATCAAAAGTTACAGCTATTTATATGAAGTTGTACAAAAACGCTTTATTTCGCCAAGACAGTGTGTTTCTCACTGTTACATGCATTTGAATGGGAAACTCGCCTGAAACAAAGTATAGGTTTTCATTATGTGAATAATTTTAAAATCTTAGCTCAATCGGCTGCAAAACATATTTGCCCAGCACGGGGATATTGAGTTCTATAAGATAAAGCCATAAACATGTTTGTCTGAGTCTTCTATCAAAAGTTACAGCTATTTATATGAAGTTGTACAAAAACGCTTTCTTTCGCCAAGACAGTGCGTTTCTCACTGTTACATACATTTGAATGGGGAACTCGCCCGAAACAAAGTATAGGTTTTCATTATGTGTATAACTTGGAAATCTTAGCTCAAACAGCTGCAAATCCTGTTTTCCCAGCACGGGGACCTTGAGTTCTATAAGATAAAGCCATAAACATGTGTATCCGAGTCTTCTATCAAAAGTTACAGCTATTTATATGAAGTTGTACAAAAACGCTTTCTTTCGCCAAGACAGTGCGTTTCTCACTGTTACATGCATTTGAATGGGGAACTCGACCGAAACAAAGTATAGGTTTTCATTATGTGTATAACTTGAAAATCTTAGCTCAAACAGCTGCAAAACCTGTTTGCCCAGCACGGGGACCTTGAATTATATAAGATAAAACCATAAATACGTAAATCTGAGCCTTCTATCAAAAGTTACAGCGATTTATATGAAGTTGTACAAAAACGCTTTCTTTCGCCAAGACAGTGCGTTTCTCACTGTTACATGCATTTGAATGGGGAACTCGCCCGAAACAAAGTATAGGTTTTCATTATGTGTATAACTTGGAAATCTTAGCTCAAACGGCTGCAAAACCTGTTTTCCCAGCACGGGGACCTTGAGTTCTATAAGATAAAGCCATAAACATGTTTGTCTGAGTCTTCTATCAAAAGTTACAGCTATTTATATGAAGTTGTACAAAAACGCTTTCTTTCGCCAAGACAGTGCGTTTCTCACTGTTACATGCATTTGACTGGGGAACTCGCCCGAAACAAAGTATAGGTTTTCATTATGTGTATAACTTGGAAATCTTAGCTCAAACAGCTGCAAATCCTGTTTTCCCAGCACGGGGACCTTGAGTTCTATAAGATAAAGCCATAAACATGTTTGTCTGAGTCTTCTATCAAAAGTTACAGCTATTTATATGAAGTTGTACAAAAACGCTTTCTTTCGCCAAGACAGTGCGTTTCTCACTGTTACATGCATTTGAATGGGAAACTCACCCGAGACAAAGTATAGGTTTTCATTATGTGAATAATTTTAAAATCTTAGCTCAAACAGCTGCAAAACCTGTTTTCCCAGTACAGGGACCTTGAGTTCTATAAGATAAAGCCATAAACATGTTTGTCTGAGTCTTATATCAAAAGTTACAGCTATTTATATGAAGTTGTACAAAAACGCTTTATTTCGCCAAGACAGTGTGTTTCTCACTGTTACATGCATTTGAATGGGAAACTCGCCTGAAACAAAGTATAGGTTTTCATTATGTGAATAATTTTAAAATCTTAGCTCAATCGGCTGCAAAACATATTTGCCCAGCACGGGGATATTGAGTTCTATAAGATAAAGCCATAAACATGTTTGTCTGAGTCTTCTATCAAAAGTTACAGCTATTTATATGAAGTTGTACAAAAACGCTTTCTTTCGCCAAGACAGTGCGTTTCTCACTGTTACATACATTTGAATGGGGAACTCGCCCGAAACAAAGTATAGGTTTTCATTATGTGTATAACTTGGAAATCTTAGCTCAAACAGCTGCAAATCCTGTTTTCCCAGCACGGGGACCTTGAGTTCTATAAGATAAAGCCATAAACATGTGTATCCGAGTCTTCTATCAAAAGTTACAGCTATTTATATGAAGTTGTACAAAAACGCTTTCTTTCGCCAAGACAGTGCGTTTCTCACTGTTACATGCATTTGAATGGGGAACTCGACCGAAACAAAGTATAGGTTTTCATTATGTGTATAACTTGAAAATCTTAGCTCAAACAGCTGCAAAACCTGTTTTCCCAGCACGGGGATATTGAGTTCTATAAGATAAAGCCATAAACATGTTTGTCTGAGTCTTCTATCAAAAGTTACAGCTATTTATATGAAGTTGTACAAAAACGCTTTCTTTCGCCAAGACAGTGCGTTTCTCACTGTTACATGCATTTGACTGGGGAACTCGCCCGAAACAAAGTATAGGTTTTCATTATGTGTATAACTTGGAAATCTTAGCTCAAACAGCTGCAAATCCTGTTTTCCCAGCACGGGGACCTTGAGTTCTATAAGATAAAGCCATAAACATGTTTGTCTGAGTCTTCTATCAAAAGTTACAGCTATTTATATGAAGTTGTACAAAAACGCTTTCTTTCGCCAAGACAGTGCGTTTCTCACTGTTACATGCATTTGAATGGGGAACTCGACCGAAACAAAGTATAGGTTTTCATTATGTGTATAACTTGAAAATCTTAGCTCAAACAGCTGCAAAACCTGTTTTCCCAGCACGGGGATATTGAGTTCTATAAGATAAAGCCATAAACATGTTTGTCTGAGTCTTCTATCAAAAGTTACAGCTATTTATATGAAGTTGTACAAAAACGCTTTCTTTCGCCAAGACAGTGCGTTTCTCACTGTTACATGCATTTGAATGGGAAACTCACCCGAGACAAAGTATAGGTTTTCATTATGTGAATAATTTTAAAATCTTAGCTCAAACAGCTGCAAAACCTGTTTTCCCAGTACAGGGACATTGAGTTCTATAAGATAAAGCCATAAACATGTTTGTCTGAGTCTTATATCAAAAGTTACAGCTATTTATATGAAGTTGTACAAAAACGCTTTCTTTCGCCAAGACAGTGCGTTTCTCACTGTTACATGCATTTGACTGGGGAACTCGCCCGAAACAAAGTATAGGTTTTCATTATGTGTATAACTTGGAAATCTTAGCTCAAACAGCTGCAAATCCTGTTTTCCCAGCACGGGGACCTTGAGTTCTATAAGATAAAGCCATAAACATGTTTGTCTGAGTCTTCTATCAAAAGTTACAGCTATTTATATGAAGTTGTACAAAAACGCTTTCTTTCGCCAAGACAGTGCGTTTCTCACTGTTACATGCATTTGAATGGGGAACTCGCCCGAAACAAAGTATAGGTTTTCATTATGTGTATAACTTGGAAATCTTAGCTCAAACGGCTGCAAAACCTGTTTTCCCAGCACGGGGACCTTGAGTTCTATAAGATAAAGCCATAAACATGTGTATCCGAGTCTTCTATCAAAAGTTACAGCTATTTATATGAAGTTGTACAAAAACGCTTTCTTTCGCCAAGACAGTGCGTTTCTCACTGTTACATGCATTTGAATGGGGAACTCGACCGAAACAAAGTATAGGTTTTCATTATGTGTATAACTTGAAAATCTTAGCTCAAACAGCTGCAAAACCTGTTTTCCCAGCACGGGGATATTGAGTTCTATAAGATAAAGCCATAAACATGTTTGTCTGAGTCTTCTATCAAAAGTTACAGCTATTTATATGAAGTTGTACAAAAACGCTTTCTTTCGCCAAGACAGTGCGTTTCTCACTGTTACATGCATTTGACTGGGGAACTCGCCCGAAACAAAGTATAGGTTTTCATTATGTGTATAACTTGGAAATCTTAGCTCAAACAGCTGCAAATCCTGTTTTCCCAGCACGGGGACCTTGAGTTCTATAAGATAAAGCCATAAACATGTGTATCCGAGTCTTCTATCAAAAGTTACAGCTATTTATATGAAGTTGTACAAAAACGCTTTCTTTCGCCAAGACAGTGCGTTTCTCACTGTTACATGCATTTGAATGGGGAACTCGACCGAAACAAAGTATAGGTTTTCATTATGTGTATAACTTGAAAATCTTAGCTCAAACAGCTGCAAAACCTGTTTTCCCAGCACGGGGATATTGAGTTCTATAAGATAAAGCCATAAACATGTTTGTCTGAGTCTTCTATCAAAAGTTACAGCTATTTATATGAAGTTGTACAAAAACGCTTTCTTTCGCCAAGACAGTGTGTTTCTCACTGTTACATGCATTTGACTGGGGAACTCGCCCGAAACAAAGTATAGGTTTTCATTATGTGTATAACTTGGAAATCTTAGCTCAAACAGCTGCAAATCCTGTTTTCCCAGCACGGGGACCTTGAGTTCTATAAGATAAAGCCATAAACATGTTTGTCTGAGTCTTCTATCAAAAGTTACAGCTATTTATATGAAGTTGTACAAAAACGCTTTCTTTCGCCAAGACAGTGCGTTTCTCACTGTTACATGCATTTGACTGGGGAACTCGCCCGAAACAAAGTATAGGTTTTCATTATGTGAATAATTTTAAAATCTTAGCTCAAACAGCTGCAAATCCTGTTTTCCCAGCACGGGGACCTTGAGTTCTATAAGATAAAGCCATAAACATGTTTGTCTGAGTCTTATATCAAAAGTTACAGCTATTTATATGAAGTTGTACAAAAACGCTTTATTTCGCCAAGACAGTGCGTTTCTCACTGTTACATGCATTTGAATGGGGAACTCGACCGAAACAAAGTATAGGTTTTCATTATGTGTATAACTTGGAAATCTTAGCTCACACAGCTGCAAAATCTGTTTGCCCAGCACGGGGACCTTGAATTATATAAGATAAAACCATAAATACGTAAATCTGAGCCTTCTATCAAAAGTTACAGCTATTTATATGAAGTTGTACAAAAACGCTTTCTTTCGCCAAGACCGTGCGTTTCTCACTGTTACATGCATTTGAATGGGGAACTCGACCGAAACAAAGTATAGGTTTTCATTATGTGTATAACTTGAAAATCTTAGCTCAAACAGCTGCAAAACCTGTTTTCCCAGCACGGGGACCTTGAGTTTTATAAGATAAAGCCATAAACATGTTTGTCTGAGTCTTCTATCAAAAGTCACAGCTATTTATATGAAGTTGTACAAAAACGCTTTATTTCGCCAAGACAGTGCGTTTCTCACTGTTACATGCATTTGACTGGGGAACTCGACCGAAACAAAGTATAGGTTTTCATTATGTGAATAATTTTAAAATCTTAGCTCAAACGGCTGCAAAACCTGTTTTCCCAGCACGGGGACATTGAGTTCTATAAGATAAAGCCATAAACATGTTTGTCTGAGTCTTCTATCAAAAGTTACAGCTATTTATATGAAGTTGTACAATAACGCTTTATTTCGCCAAGACAGTGCGTTTCTCACTGTTACATGCATTTGAATGGGGAACTCGACCGAAACAAAGTATAGGTTTTCATTATGTGTATAACTTGAAAATCTTAGCTCAAACAGCTGCAAAACCTGTTTTCCCAGCACGGGGACCTTGAGTTCTATAAGATAAAGCCATAAACATGTTTGTCTGAGCCTTCTATCAAAAGTTACAGCTATTTATATGAAGTTGTACAAAAACGCTTTCTTTCGCCAAGACAGTGCGTTTCTCACTGTTACATGCATTTGAATGGGAAACTCGCCTGAAACAAAGTATAGGTTTTCATTATGTGAATAACCCGAAAATCTTAGCTCAAACCTGTTTGCTCAACACGGGAATACTGAATATTATAAGATAAAGCCATAACTACGTAAATCTGAATCTTCTATCAAAAGTTACAGCTAACTTCATGAAGTTGTACAAAAAGGCTTTATTTTGCAAAGATAGTGCGTTTCTGACTATTACATGCGAGACATGTGTCTCTTTACTGTGTTTAAGACACTTTACAGGTCCCTCCCCTAATGAAGAGTAGTGAGCAGCTGATTGGACCATGGAACAGGTGACCACGTTCAAAAAGCCGCTCTGACAGCTCCAGAGGGGAGAGAGAGAGAGAGTGTGTGCAACGAGCGAGTAGCCTGACAGCCTTCGCGGTTCTTACCATGGTTTTCCCAGCCTGTGCTTATCTTGTGTATTTGTGTGAGGGTGAATTGTAAAAGCCGCTCCTAGTGCATTAGCTGAGAGCTTAGGCACTCGTGGGCTGAAGCGGAAGGGGTGAGCTGCCTTTTCTTTTGGAATCGTTTTCTCCTGTTTTCTTGGTCAGGGAGCGAGGGATAGCTCTGTCATTTGTTTGTTATTTTTCTTTCCTAGGGTTTAGTTAGTCTTTTCTGGTGGGTCTTAGTTGGTTTTGTTTATTATTTTGGCCTGGGCTCACCCTGGAGCTATGCTTCTTGTCCTTAAATAAAATCACCTTTTTTTACTCACAACTGGTTTGGATGTTTGGCTTGGGAACCAGGGCGGGGATTTGTCTCTCTCTCCTCCAACCTTATGTGCGTCCCTACACGCCTAGATTAGGGGCGTAACATAAATGGAGTTCAAACACGAAACAAAGTATAGCTTTTTATTTTGTGAATAACTTAAAAATCTTAGCTCACATAGCTTTAAAACTGTTTGCTCAACGGGGATATTGAATTCTATAAGATAAAGCCATAAATACGTATATCTGAGTTTCCTATCAAAAGTTACAGCTGTCTTCATGAAGTTGTAAACCCTTTATTTCGCCGAGACAGTGCGTTTCTGACTTTTACATGCATTTGAATGGAGTTCTCGCACGAAACAAAGTATAGGCTTTCATTTTTTCAATAACTGGAAGCTCTTGGCTCAAACAGCTGCAAAACCTGTTTCCCCAGCACGGAGATGCTGAATTGTATAAGGCAAAGCCATATTGATGTGTGTCTGAGCCTTCTATCAAAAGTTACAGGTAACTTCATGAAGCTGTACAAAAACACTTTATTTCGCCGAGACCGTGCGTTTCTGACTATTACATGCATTTGAATGGAGTTCTCGCACGAAACAAAGTATAGGTTTTCATCTTGTGAATAACTTGAAAATCTTAGCTCACATAGCTTTAAAACTGTTTGCTCAACACGGGGATATTGAATTCGATAAGATAAAGCCATAAATACGCATATCTGAGTCTCCTATCAAAAGTTAGAGCTGTCTTCATGAAGTTGTAAACGCTTTATTTCGCCAAGACAGTGCGTTTCTGACTATTACATGCATTTGAATGGAGTTGTCGCACGAAACAAAGCATAGGTATTCATTTTGTGAATAACTTGAAAATCTTAGATCAAACAGCTGCAAAACCTGTTTGCTCAACACGGGGATATCGAACTTTATAAGATAAAGCCATAAATATGTTTATATGCGTCTTCTATCAAAAGTTACAGCTGTCTTGAATGAAAGCATTATAGCAGCTTACCTCGATCATGTGGTAGAACAGACACATGGGCCACCTACGTGTCCTTCTATGGCAGGAGTAGTTGCCACAAACCTGCAAAACAAAAAGAAATGATCAGGTGACATGAACAGATTTATACAGCCATAAGCAAGAGATTCTTCCTGCCTGTGGGCGTCAAACTGGACCCCCCCCCCCCCCCCCCCCCCTTACTGTAACTATCAAAACTATCATAGTCTAAAACTATCATCTCATATCAAAACTATTATAATCACATTATGACTTTATCAGTTATAACAATGAGAAACGGTAAACAATTTGGCAAATAATACTTATAATTTAAAAATAAATAAAATAAATAAAATAATAATAAATAATAATAATAAATAATAATAAAATGAAAATAAATACTTATAATTGTGCTTACCTGGTCCAAATGATCCACAGTCCCTTTGCATTTGTTATAATCCAGGATGATGTGGGGCTTTCTCTTCCCAGAGTCCTGGACTTGTAGCTCACGGTGCCTGGTGCTCAATAAGACAACCTTTTTTCTTTGCTTGGGGATGTAGGAAACCACAGCCTTGCCCCCCCCCCCCCCCCCCCCCCCCCCCCCCCCCCTGTAGCGACCTGGACGGGAGAGACGATCATCGAATCTTACTGCCCGATTAATTTGCTCAAATCTTTTTTTTTTTTTTTTTTTTGACATGGTAGCATGAAACAGAAGAGCCCTGTCTCCCCATTTCACAGGCTTGTTGTCGTTTCATGTTGAGACCTGTACAGGCCAGCCAGCATCACAAGCCCCATGTAAGCCTGCAACTCCTCATCTATGTCCTTCCAGTCTTTTACTGACCTGTTGCCCCTGCAGGTTGGTGAAATGCAGGATTAGCTGCATAATGTCCTCTGCAAAAAAAAAGATGGAAAGTGCTCACAGGGCTGCTGATCCTATACGAATTGCATAATGGGTTGGTCCTGGGGTTAAAATGGGGGGAGGAAAAAATGGCAGGACCTCTTCGTGTGTGGGTTGCCACATGATTTCTCCATTTTTAGATCTCCACTGGCCATCCTCCAGTCTTGTCTCTTCCTCCTGCTCTTCTTCCTCCTTCTCCTTCTCCTCCTCCGCACATGAGCTGCAAAGCTCCTTGGTGCCTGGCAAAAATTCTTCTTCGCTGTCAGAAGTATCTCCACTGCTTGTGGAGAGTGCAAAACTGCAGCAACAGCCTCCTCTAAACTGAGTGCACGCTTCATTGTGTCTGTGCAGAAATGACCACTCAGACCAGGCTGCAAAGTATTCTCATAGACTTCAAAGGTGCACCTGAATAAACATGCTATACCATACATCCAATAAGAGAGAGGAGGCACACTCTTGATCAAGAAAAAACATAAGCGCACGCCTTTGATCTCTTCCCCCCTCTCTCTCTCTCTCTCTCTCTCTCTCTCTCACACACACACACACACACACACACACACACACATGCACATACATACATACACAATACCATTTTATGGTGGTTAGCTGTTTTATTGTCATGCATTTTACAAGGTAAGATAACCATGTCCTGCATTCAAAACCACTGAAAATGTCTATGGTGGTGCTGTGCCTAATATTGTGCTGGTGTATGCTGGGTAATCGCACAGCTAGCGACTGGGTGACTTTATTCACCCGCTTCGGCTGTTATCAGTCCATATCCCCTAGATATGGACCATCGCCTGCTAGATTGTTCAGAAGGTTGTTATCATCCATCCAGATGGAGGATCACTAACAGGAGCGTGGGAAGACTCCAGAATCCACTCTGGCTGCAATGTGTGTACAGGTAAGACCGTTTAAACGGACAGCATTTATAGAATGACTATTAAAAGTCAGACCAGCGAGTGTCAATAATGTTAATGTGGTTATGTTAGTAATACACCGAGTGCTAATATAACAGCTTTAAGATGCATTTGTAGATGTTATTACGTGTTTTACCGTCTTTATGGTGCTAGCTTAAAGTTACGGTGTAAACGTTAGCTTATATTGGAGTAAAGCTGTTACTGTTTAAACGATGTTAGCACAGAAATATTAGCTTCTGTCATGACTGACGAAGTTACTAGTTAATAAAGTTTCCAGTAAAGTGTTTAATCGCAGCCACAGACTGACAGCAAATATCTCGATTAGCTTCAGTGCATCTGTAATAAATATGTGCAAGTTTCAGTGCTTCGTTTAAACTGTATGATACTTATACTGACCCAGGGTCAGTGTAAAATACAATCCTAGCTGTGTGAACAAAGCCTGGCTCCTTTAATCCTGCATGAAAAACCTCAGGATGCAGGCTATTATTACTCTTTCCTGCTGGCACACCTGTCACACCTGAGAGTCAGCTAGAAACTTACAGTGACGTGGACATCATGCAAAGACTGCCAGACTCTGTAATACTGCAAATGATCAGTGACTCAAGTTAACACTAAACTTTAAACAGTACCTCTGTGTCTCTGTGTGCTGAACATTTAGGATTGAGTCAGGCTGCATCTGTGTTAGTCCTCTGACAGACTGGTGACCTGTCCAGGTGTGCTCTACCTATGACTACTGGGACAGGCTCTAGCTCCTGTAATAGAAATTTTATGTTATTCTCATTTAAAGCATTTAAGTGCTTATGCATATGCTTAGTTGTGACACTGTTATAGACTGTTCAATGAAAGTTTCTAAAACTAGATGAACTTACTTCAGCAGTTTGAGAAAACAACTCCCTTTACAGGTGCTGATAACGTCAAGGGCACAAAACAGCATAACCATTGATCCGTTAGGTTTCATAGCGAGACACGTGAAGTGGCAGAGCTGACATGACTGAACTGTGATGTTTGATGTGTGTTTGCTCTCCTGTGCACAGTAATAAATAGCATGATCACAGCTCTTTCTGTGTTGCAGACTTTATTTAAAAAATTCCATGACATCTACTATAACTGAACCAACCTGGTGCTCTTCATTTATGGAGGCTGTTGAGTCTGAATGTTGGATGTTGTGTATCTCGTGTTCTCTGGGCTTTGTTGTCCTCAGTCTTTTTGCAGGATCAGAAAACAAAACCGGTAGGCGCGTAAATGTTTCTTCTCCATGATGTTTCTTCAAATGTTTCTTCTGGATGATGATATGACCGTGACATGGGATGCCACCTTTGGTCTTGTGACGAAGCAAAGCTCAGGAAGAAGTGTGATTAAATGGTACCCACATGTTGAGAAGGATGTACAGGGCACCTGCAGCCAAATCCAAGCTTCAGCTTAGTTGTAGTTGCAGAATGCTATAGGACTGAGACATCTAAGGCATCAAATGTTTGATTAAATGGATGAAAAAGAGAAGTTTTTTCCCTATAATTATCACTTCTTAAAATCTGTAGCAACTTCAAGTCTGTCAGCATGCTGAGCATGCTCAGAATGTGACAATATATTTTTGTTCAATATTTAATTTCTTTCAGTTGCAATTGTTAAATGAAAAAATATATATTCTTATAATTTAGCAAACGAATTTATCAAAAAAAAAAAAATACATATATCTGTATTAGTTTTAGTAAATTAATTTGACACCTGTATTGAAAATACCATATTGTATTCATACAGAATCAGTATGGTATCATTGTTTGTCTGTTCACTGATTGTTGAAGCTAAGAGCTACTTTGATCTGTTTAGATCTAAAGTATCCAAAGTTGAGTTCTAATGTTTCTTCACCCCTGTGTGTGTGATATGTGATTTCCTACATGCTGGCAGAGCAGAGCAGCAGTTTGTGCTCACAGATGGTGACAGTGTGGAGAGACGGTGGTATTTCCTCAGAAGAACCAGCAGAGTCACAAAGGACACCAGTCCATCTCACCACCTTGACTTGCTGACTGATGTTCGTCTGCACTGCACAGAGGAAATCAACTGACCGAGGTTTGTCCAGTGACGTGTTATGAAATGTATATTTGTTTTATGCTTACAGATATGTTTTTCTTGACAGAGGCTCTGCAGAGGTTAGACAAAGCAGAGAAAACATGTGCTTTACATTTTACTGTGATTTATTGAGATATTTGTTGCCTGATGTTCAGCAGGAATGGAGAAATAGAATCAAAGGGAGATGTTTTTCCTGTTTTTGTAATGATGTAAGTAAATCTTCAATATTATTTATTTGCTTGGTTATATTAGGAGCGTTTCTGAGTGAAGGGGAGAGGAGTCATCATCCAGGTAAAGTGACGTGGATCAGTGGATACACTTGTCTCCCCTTTAAAGGAGACGATCCAAGTCATCCTTAAATGTTAGTGCTTTCAAATACACAAACATTTTTAAAGGACAAAAATGAACATCCAACTTTGACTGTAATACAAAATAAATCTTTGCATGTGTGTTTTCAAACTCTCAGATGGGCAGTATATCAGTCTTGGACTGTCTAACCTGCCGGAGCAGCACTGAATGACCACCGCACGAGCATGTTCCTGCAACATTCAGCATCTGATCCTTCATCTGTGTGCTTCTGCTTTTGGTAAGTAGAGTTACCCAACTCCAGTAACTCTAAACACATGCCATCCATTTCTAACGGCCTGGTTACTTCCTGTCAGTTACTTTAGAAACCATGTGGTCACCTGACCTAACACTGTTTCTTCTTCTTCCCCTTAATGTTGAAGTGTCAAATGTCAAACAGCTGGAGAGGAAACTACACCAGTGTACTGGGATGTTTCAGCAACACGTGCCAGATGCTGTTCCTTCATGGTGACATCACCAGAGACAGTCCCGCCCACCTCAGGACCCATTGATTATGATGATCTGATCCATCAAACCCCCAGCAGGTGAACTTTATTCATGACATAACACCGCAACAATGTAAAAAATTAAACAGCAACAGTCTAAATGTAAAGTGCATTCTAAAGCCCTCTTCAATAAATTGTATGCAAAGAGTCATTCAGGTCACTACAGAACCCAGAGTCTTCATCATTAAATCTCTGGTTGCTTCATTTTTTCTATCCTATATCAGATATTTTAAAGGTTAGCTTAGGTAAAGTTCCATTCTCATGGTGAGGCAAAGTGCTTTATGTGTGTGTGTGCGTGTGTCATGAACGGCTATAAAAGGCCTATAATTAAAGAACAAAGTGGGGTTTGAGTTCGAGTTGCGGCAGACTGTCACTACTTGTAAATGGAACGCAGCCTTCCTACGGCGGACAGCTAATAACAGGAATCGGACGCGGTCCAGCCAAGTCCACAGCAACCACCATAGCAACCGCCTAGCATGACCTTAAAAACATATTCTGTCTTCATAACTATCAAAATCGTGAAATGATTTGCAAAGTGTGAAAGTGTTACAGCTGCAGAGAGCTATGGCGGTATCTATGGAAGCTGTTTACATAGCTAATAATATACGATGTAACCATGGAGACAGTCAGTCACTTGAGCTAGCGGTGCATGTTTACTACAGTGAATAAGGTGATTGAGTGCACAGCGTCCACACTCTGCAGGGGATAAAGACATTACTTCAATATTATTTTATATTGATATCTATTAGCCTTCTGTTGACCATCACCTCAGGTTCACCATTATAGTTTCAGCATACAAATACACACTGTCTAAACACATTCAAAAACTCATGTCTCAGAGATAAGCACAGCTGTTCATGTTTGTCATTAGAGTTTTATTTGTAAGAAAATTATGAACTTCATATTGTGCATTAAATAAAAGAACATTTCACAACTCTGAGTCAACAGAAACAGGTAACAGAAATGTCTCTAATGTGTACAGTGTAGTGTAAGCATTAAAAGATCATAAAGGAAAAACTAACATTTATGTGAAACTAATTGTAATAAAAAATGAGCAGGTGCTTTATAGATTTAAAAGAAAGAATCTGAAAACAACACTTTTTTGGTCTAAGTGATCAAAGTAGAAAAAAGAACTGATGTTCAAGAACAAACCGTAGCTGCACTAATATTACACATCTCGATCGTTGTACTGAACAGACATGTTGCTTTTAAAACCACATGCAGTGTGTGACCATGACTGTTCACTGAGACCATGAACGCCACTTCGCTGAAGCATTCTTCTTCTTCTTCTTGCCATTAAATTGGAAGCAGAAGCAGCACGAGCTGATTTGATCTACTGAAAGGAAAAAGCAGAACATCTGAGTTGAAACCAGTCAGCTGAAATCATTAAGACAGGAACAAATTCAATGCAGTGTCTCAAGTGGCTTAGCCTGTTACAACTGTTGATACAAGCTAAATACGGTTAACACACAGTGTCAGGGAGCTCCAGTGTGGGAACTAGTGGCTTTAGGTTTGTAGTCATTTAACTTTCATCCATTCATTCATTTAATTCAGGAGGAAGAAATGCCAGGTTGGTGCAGGCTGGTTACATGCATTTGGTCCCATGCTGTCTTTAATTAAATGACTTGGTTCATTTTATGGCTGGGCTGTATGTGGGGTTATATCATGTTATTTGGGCAGGAGTACCTGTCCCCTGTTAGACTTAGAAAGTTTCTCCATAAGTAGAGTTTCTAACTCTTCTAGCACATCTGTGGCTGACAGCTTTTTGGTGGCTCTTTTTACCCCACACTGGTTGTGAGTGTGTAAATAGCCCCACTAGTTATTTTGGGTTGCAGTTAACTAGGGGAGGAAGGGGTGGGTATGCCATGATTAGGTGAATAACAATTATATGTGATACATAAATTTCACAATGCATGCATATATCTCTATCAATTAAACCTGGCCTGAGGGCTGCCATTTTTTACATTCAGTTATTTCTCTTAGAAATGTTGGAACTAAATAATGAATGTGTTACAGTTAAAGTGAAACACTGGTCAGTGTAAATGGCTCATTGGGACACAGAAACCTTTAAATTAAACCTGATATCTAGTGTCAAACAATATCAAAGCTGTAAAAGATGTTTACATTCAGAATTTATAAAACTATGATTGTAAATAAATTCAAACAAGTGAGCTTTTCTCTTTGTGCTGAATATCAACACTGTGGTTTCTTAGACTGTAAGCTTTACTTTAGTGCAACCAGTTGCAGAAGCTGCCACTCCAAATGTCTTTTGATAACAAGAAAAAAATACCTTTTCAGTACACGGCCTGAAGTAGTTCTCCGACATCTTCTGCAATCGGCTTTGTCTGCTGGTTTGAAGACAATAAACCACAAAAAAGATGATTTAGTCACTTTGTCTGCGTCATGCAGCTCGAATGTGTCGTGTAACGATGTTGAATAGCCGTCGTTATCCCTCTGCTTTGAGCCTTTTATCAAAAGTTACAGCTAACTTCATGAAGTTGTACAAAAAGGCTTCATTTCGCCGAGACAGTGCATTTCTGACTATTACATGCATTTGAATGGAGTTCTTGCACGAAACAAAGTATAAGTTTTCATTATGTGAATAACTTGTATTTTACACTGACCCTGGGTCAGTATCAACTTCATGAAGACAGCTGTAACTTTTGATAGAGGACTCACACACAAACATATTTATGGCTTTGCCTTATAGAATTCAGCATCTCCGTGCTGAGGAAATAGGTTTTGCAGCTGTTTGAGCTAAGATTTTCAAGTTATTCACAAATTGAAAACCTATACTTTGTGTCGGGCGAGAACTCCATTCAAATGCATGTAATAGCGAGAAACGCACTAACGTGGTGAAATAAAGCGTTTTTCCATAAACTTCATAAAGACAGCTGTAAATTTTGAGAGAAGACTCACACACACATTGGGGGGATATTGAAGTCTATAAGATAAAGCCATGAATATGTTTGTCTGAGTCTTCTATCAAAAGTTACAGCAAGCTCTATGAAGTTGATGAGAAACGCTTTACTTCGCCAAGACAGTGCGTTTTTCACTGTTACATGCATTTGAATTTAGTTCTTGCCCGACACAAAGTATAGGTTTTAATTTGTGAATAACTTGAAAATCTTAGCTCAAACAGCTGCAAAACCTATTTCCTGAGCACTGAGATGCTGAATTCTATAAGGCAAAGCCATAAATATGTGTGTGTGATTCTTCTATCAACAGTTACAGCTGTCTTCTTGAAGTTGATACTGACCCAGGGTCAGTGTAAAATACAATCCTAGCTGTGTGAACAAAGCTTGGCTCCTTTAATCCTGCATGACAAACCTCAGGATGCAGGTTATTATTACTCTTTCCTGCTGGCACACCTGAGAGTCAGCTAGAAACTTACAGTGACGTGGACATCATGCAAAGACTGCCAGACTCTGTAATACTGTGAATGATCAGTGACTCAAGTTAACACTAAACTTTAAACAGTACCTCTGTGTCTCTGTGTGCTGAACATTTAGGATTGAGTCTGCATTGACTTTATTTATTGAGACTTTAATGTGCTAAAAGCAGGTTGAAGACAGCTCAGAAACATTTGAAGATTAAAATTTAGCATTATGGCTGCTGGTGGTTTGTAAAGCCTATACTCAGCTGTAGTTTTTGTTACTAATTTATGTTTGTTGTTGTTTAACACAGATTTCAGAAGAGCAAATATGCTTAATAGTTTAACTAGATTTCATTTGTCAGTGTGGGACTGCTGAGTCACCTGAAGAACTCATTTCATTCATTCTCCACATGATGTTCATATACAGAAATGTTTCACAGGAACTGGTTCCTCCCAAACTGTGAACTAGTGTGTTTCCATAGATTATCTCTGTATGAATGTACTTTTAAATGAAGGCAAGTGTTTGTCCTTTTTTGTTCCTCAGTTACAGTACGTGATATCTTGATATCAGGCGGTCAACACTGGGGGAAGACAAGAAGCAGACGTACTTCCAAGAGGGAGCTGCAGTGAGGACACAGCCAGGTCACTGAGGTCAGAGGTCAGAATCTGAAACAGCTCAGGTTTATATTTTAGGGGTTATAAAAAATCAAAATGTATTTATGAAGAAACCTTTAAATAATAGTCATAATTATGATTATTATAAGAAATATCAAACATTTAAGTGGATTTTCTGTTACACATATTGTATTATCCCTGCAATAAACTGGCAGCCTGTCTTTGTCCTGTATCAGCTGGGATAGGCTTCATCCTCCCGCAACCCTGAATTGGATACATTGTATTCCAATTATGTAATCTGATCATTTACAAACTCAAGGTATCTAATCAAAATGTAAGTAATAATTATAAAATGGGAAAGCAGAAATAAGTGTGACATAAATGTAAATGTGTTAGCTGACATAGAGGACAGCTACATGTAGTCTGAAAAACCTTTGTTGTCAAGTTTGCAGGTATATCAGCACGAGACATTCTTACATAGAAGAGTCTGTTAAAGTCTCTAACTCAGTGAAGCATTATTGGTCCCGTCTGTTTGGATAAATATAGTAAGTTGATGTTTGTCCATTTATTGACACATTTTCTTAAGTGCTTATCCAGTTCAGGATCACAGTGGAGCTGCAGCTGGATATGTTCATTAAATAAACCTTACAAAAGTTAACAATAAACCTGCATCCATGTACGTTGTTGTCCACAGGATAAGAAAATCAAACTGGAACACTGTGGAACATGTTAATAAATGTTTGTGTGTTTATGCCTGTGTCTTTCACAGGAGGCGCTGGAAGGTTTCCCTAATAGTTCCTGGTGAATCAAAGCAGAACCATAAAGGTTGCTGGATTGCATGATGGCCTTACCCCTGAGCAGTCATCCTGTTAAAGGAGGAACCAGTTAGAAGCTGTTTTCAAAGTAGCTGAGCAGATTTCATCTCAAGTAAGCGATTAACTGTTTGTTCATCTGTTCTGCCACTTAAAGAGCATTTAAGGACGTCTTTCGAGTGTCCAGCTGAATTAATTCTACTGGCTCTCATGGTCATTTGTTATTATAGACATATTTTTCATGTTCATCCAGCTATTTAGTAAATTCTATCTATTTAGTAATATCCGTCAGCTATAAAATGTAATATAGATATAAAAAATATCTAAATATCTCCTGCACTTTATATTTTAATGATGTAAGTCTGTTATCGTGTTACATTAGCATTCCTCACATATCAATGAGATGCTGTACAGTACAATCCTACTGACGCAGCAGAGGGATAACGACGGCTATTCAACATCGTTACACGACACATTCGAGCTGCATGACACAGACAAAGTGACTAAATCATCTTTTTTATGGTTTATTGTCTTCAAACCAGCAGACAAAGCCGATTGCAGAAGATTTCGGAGAAGAACTTCAGGCCGTGTACTGAAAAGGTATTTTTTTCTTGTTATCAAAAGACATTTGGAGTGGCAGCTTCTGCAACTGGTTGCACTAAAGTAAAGCTTACAGTCTAAGAAACCACAGTGTTGATATTCAGCACAAAGAGAAAAGCTCACTTGTTTGAATTTATTTACAATCATAGTTTTATAAATTCTGAATGTAAACATCTTTTACAGCTTTGATATTGTTTGACACTAGATATCAGGTTTAATTTAAAGGTTTCTGTGTCCCAATGAGCCATTTACACTGACCAGTGTTTCACTTTAACTGTAACACATTCATTATTTAGTTCCAACATTTCTAAGAGAAATAACTGAATGTAAAAAATGGCAGCCCTCAGGCCAGGTTTAATTGATAGAGATATATGCATGCATTGTGAAATTTATGTATCACATATAATTGTTATTCACCTAATCATGGCATACCCACCCCTTCCTCCCTAGTTAACTGCAACCCAAAATAACTAGTGGGGCTATTTACACACTCACAACCAGTGTGGGGTAAAAAGAGCCACCAAAAAGCTGTCAGCCACAGATGTGCTAGAAGAGTTAGAAACTCTACTTATGGAGAAACTTTCTAAGTCTAACAGGGGACAGGTACTCCTGCCCAAATAACATGATATAACCCCACATACAGCCCAGCCATAAAATGAACCAAGTCATTTAATTAAAGACAGCATGGGACCAAATGCATGTAACCAGCCTGCACCAACCTGGCATTTCTTCCTCCTGAATTAAATGAATGAATGGATGAAAGTTAAATGACTACAAACCTAAAGCCACTAGTTCCCACACTGGAGCTCCCTGACACTGTGTGTTAACCGTATTTAGCTTGTATCAACAGTTGTAACAGGCTAAGCCACTTGAGACACTGCATTGAATTTGTTCCTGTCTTAATGATTTCAGCTGACTGGTTTCAACTCAGATGTTCTGCTTTTTCCTTTCAGTAGATCAAATCAGCTCGTGCTGCTTCTGCTTCCAATTTAATGGCAAGAAGAAGAAGAAGAATGCTTCAGCGAAGTGGCGTTCATGGTCTCAGTGAACAGTCATGGTCACACACTGCATGTGGTTTTAAAAGCAACATGTCTGTTCAGTACAACGATCGAGATGTGTAATATTAGTGCAGCTACGGTTTGTTCTTGAACATCAGTTCTGTTTTCTACTTTGATCACTTAGACCAAAAAAGTGTTGTTTTCAGATTCTTTCTTTTAAATCTATAAAGCACCTGCTCATTTTTTATTACAATTAGTTTCACATAAATGTTAGTTTTTCCTTTATGATCTTTTAATGCTTACACTACACTGTACACATTAGAGACATTTCTGTTACCTGTTTCTGTTGACTCAGAGTTGTGAAATGTTCTTTTATTTAATGCACAATATGAAGTTCATAATTTTCTTACAAATAAAACTCTAATGACAAACATGAACAGCTGTGCTTATCTCTGAGACATGAGTTTTTGAATGTGTTTAGACAGTGTGCATTTGTATGCTGAAACTATAATGGTGAACCTGAGGTGATGGTCAACAGAAGGCAAATATATATCAATATAAAACAATATTGAAGTAATGTCTTTACCCCCTGCAGAGTGTGGACGCTGTGCACTCAATCACCTTATTCACTGTAGAAAACGTGACTGACTGTCTCCATGGTTACATCGTATATTATTATCTATGTAAACAGCTTCCATAGATACCGCCATAGCTCTCTGCAGCTGTAACACTTTCACACTTTGCAAATCATTTCACGATTTTGATAGTTATGAAGACAGAATATGTTTTTAAGGTCATGCTAGGCGGTTGCTATGGTGGTTGCTGTGGACTTGGCTGGACCGCATCCGATTCCTGTTATTAGCTGTCCGCCGTAGGAAGGCTGCGTTCCATTTACAAGTAGTGACAGTCTGCCGCAACTCGAACTCAAACCCCGCTTTGTTCTTTAATTATAGGCCTTTTATAGCCGTTCATGACACGCGCACACACACACATAAAGCACTTTGCCTCACCATGAGAATGGAACTTTACCTAAGCTAACCTTTAAAATATCTGATATAGGATAGAAAAATGAAGCAACCAGAGATTTAATGATGAAGACTCTAAAACCCACGGTCTTGACAAAATAAAGCGTTTTTGTACAACTTCATATAAATAGCTGTAACTTTTAAAATTATTCACATAATGAAAACCTATACTTTGTTTCGGTCGAGTTTCCCATTCAAATGCATGTAACAGTGAGAAACGCACTGTCTTGGCGAAATAAAGCGTTTTTGAACAACTTCATATAAATCGCTGTAACTTTTGATAGAAGACTCAGACAAACATGTTTATGGCTTTATCTTATAGAACTCAATATCCCCGTGCTGGGCAAACAGGTTTTGGAGCCGTTTGAGCTAAGATTTTAAAATTATTCACATAATGAAAACCTATACTTTGTCTCGGGTGAGTTTCCCATTCAAATGCATGTAACAGTGAGAAACACACTGTCTTGGCGAAATAAAGCGTTTTTGTACAACTTCATATAAATCGCTGTAACTTTTGATAGAAGACTCAGACAAACATGTTTATGGCTTTATCTTATAGAACTCAATATCCCCGTGCTGGGCAAATATGTTTTGCAGCCGATTGAGCTAAGATTTTAAAATTATTCACATAATGAAAACCTATACTTTGTTTCAGGCGAGTTTCCCATTCAAATGCATGTAACAGTGAGAAACACACTGTCTTGGCGAAATAAAGCGTTTTTGTACAACTTCATATAAATCGCTGTAACTTTTGATAGAAGACTCAGACAAACATGTTTATGGCTTTATCTTATAGAACTCAATATCCCCGTGCTGGGCAAACAGAACAGGTTTTGCAGCCGTTTGAGCTAAGATTTTAAAATTATTCACATAATGAAAACCTATACTTTGTCTCGGGTGAGTTTCCCATTCAAATGCATGTAACAGTGAGAAACACACTGTCTTGGCGAAATAAAGCGTTTTTGTACAACTTCATATAAATCGCTGTAACTTTTGATAGAAGACTCAGACAAACATGTTTATGGCTTTATCTTATAGAACTCAATATCCCCGTGCGGGGCAAACAGGTTTTGCAGCCGTTTGAGCTAAGATTTTAAAATTATTCACATAATGAAAACCTATACTTTGTTTCATGCGAGTTTCCCATTCAAATGCATGTAACAGTGAGAAACACACTGTCTTGGCGAAATAAAGCGTTTTCGTACAACTTCATATAAATCGCCGTAACTTTTGATAGAAGACTCAGACAAACATGTTTATGGCTTTATCTTATAGAACTCAATATCCCCGTGCTGGGCAAACAGAACAGGTTTTGCAGCCGTTTGAGCTAAGATTTTAAAATTATTCACATAATGAAAACCTATACTTTGTCTCGGGTGAGTTTCCCATTCAAATGCATGTAACAGTGAGAAACACACTGTCTTGGCGAAATAAAGCGTTTTTGTACAACTTCATATAAATCGCTGTAACTTTTGATAGAAGACTCAGACAAACATGTTTATGGCTTTATCTTATAGAACTCAATATCCCCGTGCTGGGCAAATATGTTTTGCAGCCGATTGAGCTAAGATTTTAAAATTATTCACATAATGAAAACCTATACTTTGTTTCAGGCGAGTTTCCCATTCAAATGCATGTAACAGTGAGAAACACACTGTCTTGGCGAAATAAAGCGTTTTTGTACAACTTCATATAAATCGCTGTAACTTTTGATAGAAGACTCAGACAAACATGTTTATGGCTTTATCTTATAGAACTCAATATCCCCGTGCTGGGCAAACAGAACAGGTTTTGCAGCCGATTGAGCTAAGATTTTAAAATTATTCACATAATGAAAACCTGTACTTTGTCTCGGGTGAGTTTCCCATTCAAATGCATGTAACAGTGAGAAACACACTGTCTTGGCGAAATAAAGCGTTTTTGTACAACTTCATATAAATCGCTGTAACTTTTGATAGAAGACTCAGACAAACATGTTTATGGCTTTATCTTATAGAACTCAATATCCCCGTGCTGGGCAAACAGAACAGGTTTTGCAGCCGTTTGAGCTAAGATTTTAAAATTATTCACATAATGAAAACCTATACTTTGTCTCGGGTGAGTTTCCCATTCAAATGCATGTAACAGTGAGAAACGCATTGTCTTGGCGAAATAAAGCGTTTTTGAACAACTTCATATAAATCGCTGTAACTTTTGATAGAAGACTCAGACAAACATGTTTATGGCTTTATCTTATAGAACTCAATATCCCCGTGCTGGGCAAACAGGTTTTGCAGCCGTTTGAGCTAAGATTTTAAAATTATTCACATAATGAAAACCTATACTTTGTTTCAGGCGAGTTTCCCATTCAAATGCATGTAACAGTGAGAAACACACTGTCTTGGCGAAATAAAGCGTTTTCGTACAACTTCATATAAATCGCCGTAACTTTTGATAGAAGACTCAGACAAACATGTTTATGGCTTTATCTTATAGAACTCAATATCCCCGTGCTGGGCAAACAGAACAGGTTTTGCAGCCGTTTGAGCTAAGATTTTAAAATTATTCACATAATGAAAACCTATACTTTGTCTCGGGTGAGTTTCCCATTCAAATGCATGTAACAGTGAGAAACGCATTGTCTTGGCGAAATAAAGCGTTTTTGAACAACTTCATATAAATCGCTGTAACTTTTGATAGAAGACTCAGAAACACATGTTTATGGCTTTATCTTATAGAACTCAATATCCCCGTGCTGGGCAAACAGGTTTTGCAGCCGTTTGAGCTAAGATTTTAAAATTATTCACATAATGAAAACCTATACTTTGTTTCAGGCGAGTTTCCCAGTCAAATGCATGTAACAGTGAGAAACACACTGTCTTGGCGAAATAAAGCGTTTTTGTACAACTTCATATAAATCGCTGTAACTTTTGATAGAAGACTCAGACAAACATGTTTATGGCTTTATCTTATAGAACTCAATATCCCCGTGCTGGGCAAATATGTTTTGCAGCCGTTTGAGCTAAGATTTTAAAATTATTCCCATAATGAAAACCTATACTTTGTCTCGGGTGAGTTTCCCATTCAAATGCATGTAACAGTGAGAAACACACTGTCTTGGCGAAATAAAGCGTTTTTGTACAACTTCATATAAATCGCTGTAACTTTTGATAGAAGACTCAGACAAACATGTTTATGGCTTTATCTTATAGAACTCAATATCCCCGTGCTGGGCAAACAGAACAGGTTTTGCAGCCGTTTGAGCTAAGATTTTAAAATTATTCACATAATGAAAACCTATACTTTGTCTCGGGTGAGTTTCCCATTCAAATGCATGTAACAGTGAGAAACGCATTGTCTTGGCGAAATAAAGCGTTTTTGAACAACTTCATATAAATCGCTGTAACTTTTGATAGAAGACTCAGACAAACATGTTTATGGCTTTATCTTATAGAACTCAATATCCCCGTGCTGGGCAAACAGGTTTTGCAGCCGTTTGAGCTAAGATTTTAAAATTATTCCCATAATGAAAACCTATACTTTGTCTCGGGTGAGTTTCCCATTCAAATGCATGTAACAGTGAGAAACACACTGTCTTGGCGAAATAAAGCGTTTTTGTACAACTTCATATAAATCGCTGTAACTTTTGATAGAAGACTCAGACAAACATGTTTATGGCTTTATCTTATAGAACTCAATATCCCCGTGCTGGGCAAACAGGTTTTGCAGCCGTTTGAGCTAAGATTTTAAAATTATTCACATAATGAAAACCTATACTTTGTCTCGGGCGAGTTTCCCATTCAAATGCATGTAACAGTGAGAAACGCATTGTCTTGGCGAAATAAAGCGTTTTCGTACAACTTCATATAAATCGCTGTAACTTTTGATAGAAGACTCAGACAAACATGTTTATGGCTTTATCTTATAGAACTCAATATCCCCGTGCTGGGCAAATATGTTTTGCAGCCGTTTGAGCTAAGATTTTAAAATTATTCACATAATGAAAACCTATACTTTGTCTCGGGTGAGTTTCCCATTCAAATGCATGTAACAGTGAGAAACACACTGTCTTGGCGAAATAAAGCGTTTTTGTACAACTTCATATAAATCGCTGTAACTTTTGATAGAAGACTCAGACAAACATGTTTATGGCTTTATCTTATAGAACTCAATATCCCCGTGCTGGGCAAACAGAACAGGTTTTGCAGCCGTTTGAGCTAAGATTTTAAAATTATTCACATAATGAAAACCTATACTTTGTTTCATGCGAGTTTCCCATTCAAATGCATGTAACAGTGAGAAACACACTGTCTTGGCGAAATAAAGCGTTTTTGTACAACTTCATATAAATCGCTGTAACTTTTGATAGAAGACTCAGACAAACATGTTTATGGCTTTATCTTATAGAACTCAATATCCCCGTGCTGGGCAAACAGGTTTTGCAGCCGTTTGAGCTAAGATTTTAAAATTATTCACATAATGAAAACCTATACTTTGTCTCGGGTGAGTTTCCCATTCAAATGCATGTAACAGTGAGAAACACACTGTCTTGGCGAAATAAAGCGTTTTTGTACAACTTCATATAAATCGCTGTAACTTTTGATAGAAGACTCAGACAAACATGTTTATGGCTTTATCTTATAGAACTCAATATCCCCGTGCTGGGCAAATATGTTTTGCAGCCGTTTGAGCTAAGATTTTAAAATTATTCCCATAATGAAAACCTATACTTTGTCTCGGGTGAGTTTCCCATTCAAATGCATGTAACAGTGAGAAACACACTGTCTTGGCGAAATAAAGCGTTTTTGTACAACTTCATATAAATCGCTGTAACTTTTGATAGAAGACTCAGACAAACATGTTTATGGCTTTATCTTATAGAACTCAATATCCCCGTGCTGGGCAAACAGAACAGGTTTTGCAGCCGTTTGAGCTAAGATTTTAAAATTATTCACATAATGAAAACCTATACTTTGTCTCGGGTGAGTTTCCCATTCAAATGCATGTAACAGTGAGAAACGCATTGTCTTGGCGAAATAAAGCGTTTTTGAACAACTTCATATAAATCGCTGTAACTTTTGATAGAAGACTCAGACAAACATGTTTATGGCTTTATCTTATAGAACTCAATATCCCCGTGCTGGGCAAACAGGTTTTGCAGCCGTTTGAGCTAAGATTTTAAAATTATTCACATAATGAAAACCTATACTTTGTCTCGGGTGAGTTTCCCATTCAAATGCATGTAACAGTGAGAAACACACTGTCTTGGCGAAATAAAGCGTTTTTGTACAACTTCATATAAATCGCTGTAACTTTTGATAGAAGACTCAGACAAACATGTTTATGGCTTTATCTTATAGAACTCAATATCCCCGTGCTGGGCAAATATGTTTTGCAGCCGTTTGAGCTAAGATTTTAAAATTATTCACATAATGAAAACCTATACTTTGTCTCGGGTGAGTTTCCCATTCAAATGCATGTAACAGTGAGAAACACACTGTCTTGGCGAAATAAAGCGTTTTTGTACAACTTCATATAAATCGCTGTAACTTTTGATAGAAGACTCAGACAAACATGTTTATGGCTTTATCTTATAGAACTCAATATCCCCGTGCTGGGCAAACAGAACAGGTTTTGCAGCCGTTTGAGCTAAGATTTTAAAATTATTCACATAATGAAAACCTATACTTTGTTTCATGCGAGTTTCCCATTCAAATGCATGTAACAGTGAGAAACACACTGTCTTGGCGAAATAAAGCGTTTTTGTACAACTTCATATAAATCGCTGTAACTTTTGATAGAAGACTCAGACAAACATGTTTATGGCTTTATCTTATAGAACTCAATATCCCCGTGCTGGGCAAACAGGTTTTGCAGCCGTTTGAGCTAAGATTTTAAAATTATTCACATAATGAAAACCTATACTTTGTCTCGGGTGAGTTTCCCATTCAAATGCATGTAACAGTGAGAAACACACTGTCTTGGCGAAATAAAGCGTTTTTGTACAACTTCATATAAATCGCTGTAACTTTTGATAGAAGACTCAGACAAACATGTTTATGGCTTTATCTTATAGAACTCAATATCCCCGTGCTGGGCAAACAGAACAGGTTTTGCAGCCGTTTGAGCTAAGATTTTAAAATTATTCACATAATGAAAACCTATACTTTGTCTCGGGTGAGTTTCCCATTCAAATGCATGTAACAGTGAGAAACGCATTGTCTTGGCGAAATAAAGCGTTTTTGAACAACTTCATATAAATCGCTGTAACTTTTGATAGAAGACTCAGACAAACATGTTTATGGCTTTATCTTATAGAACTCAATATCCCCGTGCTGGGCAAACAGGTTTTGCAGCCGTTTGAGCTAAGATTTTAAAATTATTCACATAATGAAAACCTATACTTTGTTTCAGGCGAGTTTCCCATTCAAATGCATGTAACAGTGAGAAACACACTGTCTTGGCAAAATAAAGCGTTTTCGTACAACTTCATATAAATCGCTGTAACTTTTGATAGAAGACTCAGACAAACATGTTTATGGCTTTATCTTATAGAACTCAATATCCCCGTGCTGGGCAAATATGTTTTGCAGCCGATTGAGCTAAGATTTTAAAATTATTCACATAATGAAAACCTATACTTTGTTTCAGGCGAGTTTCCCATTCAAATGCATGTAACAGTGAGAAACACACTGTCTTGGCGAAATAAAGCGTTTTTGTACAACTTCATATAAATCGCTGTAACTTTTGATAGAAGACTCAGACAAACATGTTTATGGCTTTATCTTATAGAACTCAATATCCCCGTGCTGGGCAAATATGTTTTGCAGCCGTTTGAGCTAAGATTTTAAAATTATTCACATAATGAAAACCTATACTTTGTTTCATGCGAGTTTCCCATTCAAATGCATGTAACAGTGAGAAACACACTGTCTTGGCAAAATAAAGCGTTTTCGTACAACTTCATATAAATCGCTGTAACTTTTGATAGAAGACTCAGACAAACATGTTTATGGCTTTATCTTATAGAACTCAATATCCCCGTGCTGGGCAAACAGAACAGGTTTTGCAGCCGTTTGAGCTAAGATTTTAAAATTATTCACATAATGAAAACCTATACTTTGTTTCATGCGAGTTTCCCATTCAAATGCATGTAACAGTGAGAAACACACTGTCTTGGCAAAATAAAGCGTTTTCGTACAACTTCATATAAATCGCTGTAACTTTTGATAGAAGACTCAGACAAACATGTTTATGGCTTTATCTTATAGAACTCAATATCCCCGTGCTGGGCAAACAGGTTTTGCAGCCGTTTGAGCTAAGATTTTAAAATTATTCACATAATGAAAACCTATACTTTGTCTCGGGTGAGTTTCCCATTCAAATGCATGTAACAGTGAGAAACACACTGTCTTGGCGAAATAAAGCGTTTTTGTACAACTTCATATAAATCGCTGTAACTTTTGATAGAAGACTCAGACAAACATGTTTATGGCTTTATCTTATAGAACTCAATATCCCCGTGCTGGGCAAACAGGTTTTGCAGCCGTTTGAGCTAAGATTTTAAAATTATTCACATAATGAAAACCTATACTTTGTCTCGGGCGAGTTTCCCATTCAAATGCATGTAACAGTGAGAAACGCATTGTCTTGGCGAAATAAAGCGTTTTCGTACAACTTCATATAAATCGCTGTAACTTTTGATAGAAGACTCAGACAAACATGTTTATGGCTTTATCTTATAGAACTCAATATCCCCGTGCTGGGCAAATATGTTTTGCAGCCGTTTGAGCTAAGATTTTAAAATTATTCACATAATGAAAACCTATACTTTGTCTCGGGTGAGTTTCCCATTCAAATGCATGTAACAGTGAGAAACACACTGTCTTGGCGAAATAAAGCGTTTTTGTACAACTTCATATAAATCGCTGTAACTTTTGATAGAAGACTCAGACAAACATGTTTATGGCTTTATCTTATAGAACTCAATATCCCCGTGCTGGGCAAACAGAACAGGTTTTGCAGCCATTTGAGCTAAGATTTTAAAATTATTCACATAATGAAAACCTATACTTTGTTTCATGCGAGTTTCCCATTCAAATGCATGTAACAGTGAGAAACACACTGTCTTGGCAAAATAAAGCGTTTTTGTACAACTTCATATAAATCGCTGTAACTTTTGATAGAAGACTCAGACAAACATGTTTATGGCTTTATCTTATAGAACTCAATATCCCCGTGCTGGGCAAACAGGTTTTGCAGCCGTTTGAGCTAAGATTTTAAAATTATTCACATAATGAAAACCTATACTTTGTCTCGGGCGAGTTTCCCATTCAAATGCATGTAACAGTGAGAAACGCATTGTCTTGGCGAAATAAAGCGTTTTCGTACAACTTCATATAAATCGCTGTAACTTTTGATAGAAGACTCAGACAAACATGTTTATGGCTTTATCTTATAGAACTCAATATCCCCGTGCTGGGCAAATATGTTTTGCAGCCGTTTGAGCTAAGATTTTAAAATTATTCACATAATGAAAACCTATACTTTGTCTCGGGTGAGTTTCCCATTCAAATGCATGTAACAGTGAGAAACACACTGTCTTGGCGAAATAAAGCGTTTTTGTACAACTTCATATAAATCGCTGTAACTTTTGATAGAAGACTCAGACAAACATGTTTATGGCTTTATCTTATAGAACTCAATATCCCCGTGCTGGGCAAACAGAACAGGTTTTGCAGCCGTTTGAGCTAAGATTTTAAAATTATTCACATAATGAAAACCTATACTTTGTCTCGGGTGAGTTTCCCATTCAAATGCATGTAACAGTGAGAAACGCATTGTCTTGGCGAAATAAAGCGTTTTTGAACAACTTCATATAAATCGCTGTAACTTTTGATAGAAGACTCAGACAAACATGTTTATGGCTTTATCTTATAGAACTCAATATCCCCGTGCTGGGCAAACAGGTTTTGCAGCCGTTTGAGCTAAGATTTTAAAATTATTCACATAATGAAAACCTATACTTTGTCTCGGGTGAGTTTCCCATTCAAATGCATGTAACAGTGAGAAACACACTGTCTTGGCGAAATAAAGCGTTTTTGTACAACTTCATATAAATCGCTGTAACTTTTGATAGAAGACTCAGACAAACATGTTTATGGCTTTATCTTATAGAACTCAATATCCCCGTGCTGGGCAAACAGGTTTTGCAGCCGTTTGAGCTAAGATTTTAAAATTATTCACATAATGAAAACCTATACTTTGTTTCAGGCGAGTTTCCCATTCAAATGCATGTAACAGTGAGAAACACACTGTCTTGGCGAAATAAAGCGTTTTCGTACAACTTCATATAAATCGCCGTAACTTTTGATAGAAGACTCAGACAAACATGTTTATGGCTTTATCTTATAGAACTCAATATCCCCGTGCTGGGCAAACAGAACAGGTTTTGCAGCCGTTTGAGCTAAGATTTTAAAATTATTCACATAATGAAAACCTATACTTTGTTTCAGGCGAGTTTCCCATTCAAATGCATGTAACAGTGAGAAACACACTGTCTTGGCGAAATAAAGCGTTTTTGTACAACTTCATATAAATCGCTGTAACTTTTGATAGAAGACTCAGACAAACATGTTTATGGCTTTATCTTATAGAACTCAATATCCCCGTGCTGGGCAAATATGTTTTGCAGCCGTTTGAGCTAAGATTTTAAAATTATTCACATAATGAAAACCTATACTTTGTCTCGGGTGAGTTTCCCATTCAAATGCATGTAACAGTGAGAAACACACTGTCTTGGCGAAATAAAGCGTTTTCGTACAACTTCATATAAATCGCTGTAACTTTTGATAGAAGACTCAGACAAACATGTTTATGGCTTTATCTTATAGAACTCAATATCCCCGTGCTGGGCAAATATGTTTTGCAGCCGTTTGAGCTAAGATTTTAAAATTATTCACATAATGAAAACCTATACTTTGTCTCGGGTGAGTTTCCCATTCAAATGCATGTAACAGTGAGAAACACACTGTCTTGGCGAAATAAAGCGTTTTTGTACAACTTCATATAAATCGCTGTAACTTTTGATAGAAGACTCAGACAAACATGTTTATGGCTTTATCTTATAGAACTCAATATCCCCGTGCTGGGCAAACAGAACAGGTTTTGCAGCCATTTGAGCTAAGATTTTAAAATTATTCACATAATGAAAACCTATACTTTGTTTCATGCGAGTTTCCCATTCAAATGCATGTAACAGTGAGAAACACACTGTCTTGGCAAAATAAAGCGTTTTTGTACAACTTCATATAAATCGCTGTAACTTTTGATAGAAGACTCAGACAAACATGTTTATGGCTTTATCTTATAGAACTCAATATCCCCGTGCTGGGCAAACAGGTTTTGCAGCCGTTTGAGCTAAGATTTTAAAATTATTCACATAATGAAAACCTATACTTTGTCTCGGGCGAGTTTCCCATTCAAATGCATGTAACAGTGAGAAACGCATTGTCTTGGCGAAATAAAGCGTTTTCGTACAACTTCATATAAATCGCTGTAACTTTTGATAGAAGACTCAGACAAACATGTTTATGGCTTTATCTTATAGAACTCAATATCCCCGTGCTGGGCAAATATGTTTTGCAGCCGTTTGAGCTAAGATTTTAAAATTATTCACATAATGAAAACCTATACTTTGTCTCGGGTGAGTTTCCCATTCAAATGCATGTAACAGTGAGAAACACACTGTCTTGGCGAAATAAAGCGTTTTTGTACAACTTCATATAAATCGCTGTAACTTTTGATAGAAGACTCAGACAAACATGTTTATGGCTTTATCTTATAGAACTCAATATCCCCGTGCTGGGCAAACAGGTTTTGCAGCCGTTTGAGCTAAGATTTTAAAATTATTCACATAATGAAAACCTATACTTTGTCTCGGGTGAGTTTCCCATTCAAATGCATGTAACAGTGAGAAACACACTGTCTTGGCGAAATAAAGCGTTTTTGTACAACTTCATATAAATCGCTGTAACTTTTGATAGAAGACTCAGACAAACATGTTTATGGCTTTATCTTATAGAACTCAATATCCCCGTGCTGGGCAAACAGGTTTTGCAGCCGTTTGAGCTAAGATTTTAAAATTATTCACATAATGAAAACCTATACTTTGTTTCAGGCGAGTTTCCCATTCAAATGCATGTAACAGTGAGAAACACACTGTCTTGGCGAAATAAAGCGTTTTCGTACAACTTCATATAAATCGCCGTAACTTTTGATAGAAGACTCAGACAAACATGTTTATGGCTTTATCTTATAGAACTCAATATCCCCGTGCTGGGCAAACAGAACAGGTTTTGCAGCCGTTTGAGCTAAGATTTTAAAATTATTCACATAATGAAAACCTATACTTTGTTTCAGGCGAGTTTCCCATTCAAATGCATGTAACAGTGAGAAACACACTGTCTTGGCGAAATAAAGCGTTTTTGTACAACTTCATATAAATCGCTGTAACTTTTGATAGAAGACTCAGACAAACATGTTTATGGCTTTATCTTATAGAACTCAATATCCCCGTGCTGGGCAAATATGTTTTGCAGCCGTTTGAGCTAAGATTTTAAAATTATTCACATAATGAAAACCTATACTTTGTCTCGGGTGAGTTTCCCATTCAAATGCATGTAACAGTGAGAAACACACTGTCTTGGCGAAATAAAGCGTTTTTGTACAACTTCATATAAATCGCTGTAACTTTTGATAGAAGACTCAGACAAACATGTTTATGGCTTTATCTTATAGAACTCAATATCCCCGTGCTGGGCAAACAGGTTTTGCAGCCGTTTGAGCTAAGATTTTAAAATTATTCACATAATGAAAACCTATACTTTGTCTCGGGTGAGTTTCCCATTCAAATGCATGTAACAGTGAGAAACACACTGTCTTGGCGAAATAAAGCGTTTTTGTACAACTTCATATAAATCGCTGTAACTTTTGATAGAAGACTCAGACAAACATGTTTATGGCTTTATCTTATAGAACTCAATATCCCCGTGCTGGGCAAACAGAACAGGTTTTGCAGCCGTTTGAGCTAAGATTTTAAAATTATTCACATAATGAAAACCTATACTTTGTTTCATGCGAGTTTCCCATTCAAATGCATGTAACAGTGAGAAACACACTGTCTTGGCAAAATAAAGCGTTTTCGTACAACTTCATATAAATCGCTGTAACTTTTGATAGAAGACTCAGACAAACATGTTTATGGCTTTATCTTATAGAACTCAATATCCCCGTGCTGGGCAAACAGGTTTTGCAGCCGTTTGAGCTAAGATTTTAAAATTATTCACATAATGAAAACCTATACTTTGTCTCGGGTGAGTTTCCCATTCAAATGCATGTAACAGTGAGAAACACACTGTCTTGGCGAAATAAAGCGTTTTTGTACAACTTCATATAAATCGCTGTAACTTTTGATAGAAGACTCAGACAAACATGTTTATGGCTTTATCTTATAGAACTCAATATCCCCGTGCTGGGCAAACAGGTTTTGCAGCCGTTTGAGCTAAGATTTTAAAATTATTCACATAATGAAAACCTATACTTTGTCTCGGGCGAGTTTCCCATTCAAATGCATGTAACAGTGAGAAACGCATTGTCTTGGCGAAATAAAGCGTTTTCGTACAACTTCATATAAATCGCTGTAACTTTTGATAGAAGACTCAGACAAACATGTTTATGGCTTTATCTTATAGAACTCAATATCCCCGTGCTGGGCAAATATGTTTTGCAGCCGTTTGAGCTAAGATTTTAAAATTATTCACATAATGAAAACCTATACTTTGTCTCGGGTGAGTTTCCCATTCAAATGCATGTAACAGTGAGAAACACACTGTCTTGGCGAAATAAAGCGTTTTTGTACAACTTCATATAAATCGCTGTAACTTTTGATAGAAGACTCAGACAAACATGTTTATGGCTTTATCTTATAGAACTCAATATCCCCGTGCTGGGCAAATATGTTTTGCAGCCGATTGAGCTAAGATTTTAAAATTATTCACATAATGAAAACCTATACTTTGTTTCAGGCGAGTTTCCCATTCAAATGCATGTAACAGTGAGAAACACACTGTCTTGGCGAAATAAAGCGTTTTTGTACAACTTCATATAAATCGCTGTAACTTTTGATAGAAGACTCAGACAAACATGTTTATGGCTTTATCTTATAGAACTCAATATCCCCGTGCTGGGCAAATATGTTTTGCAGCCGTTTGAGCTAAGATTTTAAAATTATTCACATAATGAAAACCTATACTTTGTTTCATGCGAGTTTCCCATTCAAATGCATGTAACAGTGAGAAACACACTGTCTTGGCAAAATAAAGCGTTTTCGTACAACTTCATATAAATCGCTGTAACTTTTGATAGAAGACTCAGACAAACATGTTTATGGCTTTATCTTATAGAACTCAATATCCCCGTGCTGGGCAAATATGTTTTGCAGCCGATTGAGCTAAGATTTTAAAATTATTCACATAATGAAAACCTATACTTTGTTTCAGGCGAGTTTCCCATTCAAATGCATGTAACAGTGAGAAACACACTGTCTTGGCGAAATAAAGCGTTTTTGTACAACTTCATATAAATCGCTGTAACTTTTGATAGAAGACTCAGACAAACATGTTTATGGCTTTATCTTATAGAACTCAATATCCCCGTGCTGGGCAAACAGAACAGGTTTTGCAGCCGTTTGAGCTAAGATTTTAAAATTATTCACATAATGAAAACCTATACTTTGTCTCGGGTGAGTTTCCCATTCAAATGCATGTAACAGTGAGAAACGCATTGTCTTGGCGAAATAAAGCGTTTTTGAACAACTTCATATAAATCGCTGTAACTTTTGATAGAAGACTCAGACAAACATGTTTATGGCTTTATCTTATAGAACTCAATATCCCCGTGCTGGGCAAACAGGTTTTGCAGCCGTTTGAGCTAAGATTTTAAAATTATTCACATAATGAAAACCTATACTTTGTCTCGGGTGAGTTTCCCATTCAAATGCATGTAACAGTGAGAAACACACTGTCTTGGCGAAATAAAGCGTTTTTGTACAACTTCATATAAATCGCTGTAACTTTTGATAGAAGACTCAGACAAACATGTTTATGGCTTTATCTTATAGAACTCAATATCCCCGTGCTGGGCAAACAGGTTTTGCAGCCGTTTGAGCTAAGATTTTAAAATTATTCACATAATGAAAACCTATACTTTGTTTCAGGCGAGTTTCCCATTCAAATGCATGTAACAGTGAGAAACACACTGTCTTGGCGAAATAAAGCGTTTTCGTACAACTTCATATAAATCGCCGTAACTTTTGATAGAAGACTCAGACAAACATGTTTATGGCTTTATCTTATAGAACTCAATATCCCCGTGCTGGGCAAACAGAACAGGTTTTGCAGCCGTTTGAGCTAAGATTTTAAAATTATTCACATAATGAAAACCTATACTTTGTTTCAGGCGAGTTTCCCATTCAAATGCATGTAACAGTGAGAAACACACTGTCTTGGCGAAATAAAGCGTTTTTGTACAACTTCATATAAATCGCTGTAACTTTTGATAGAAGACTCAGACAAACATGTTTATGGCTTTATCTTATAGAACTCAATATCCCCGTGCTGGGCAAACAGAACAGGTTTTGCAGCCGTTTGAGCTAAGATTTTAAAATTATTCACATAATGAAAACCTATACTTTGTCTCGGGTGAGTTTCCCATTCAAATGCATGTAACAGTGAGAAACACACTGTCTTGGCGAAATAAAGCGTTTTTGTACAACTTCATATAAATCGCTGTAACTTTTGATAGAAGACTCAGACAAACATGTTTATGGCTTTATCTTATAGAACTCAATATCCCCGTGCGGGGCAAACAGGTTTTGCAGCCGTTTGAGCTAAGATTTTAAAATTATTCACATAATGAAAACCTATACTTTGTTTCATGCGAGTTTCCCATTCAAATGCATGTAACAGTGAGAAACACACTGTCTTGGCGAAATAAAGCGTTTTCGTACAACTTCATATAAATCGCCGTAACTTTTGATAGAAGACTCAGACAAACATGTTTATGGCTTTATCTTATAGAACTCAATATCCCCGTGCTGGGCAAACAGAACAGGTTTTGCAGCCGTTTGAGCTAAGATTTTAAAATTATTCACATAATGAAAACCTATACTTTGTCTCGGGTGAGTTTCCCATTCAAATGCATGTAACAGTGAGAAACACACTGTCTTGGCGAAATAAAGCGTTTTTGTACAACTTCATATAAATCGCTGTAACTTTTGATAGAAGACTCAGACAAACATGTTTATGGCTTTATCTTATAGAACTCAATATCCCCGTGCTGGGCAAATATGTTTTGCAGCCGATTGAGCTAAGATTTTAAAATTATTCACATAATGAAAACCTATACTTTGTTTCAGGCGAGTTTCCCATTCAAATGCATGTAACAGTGAGAAACACACTGTCTTGGCGAAATAAAGCGTTTTTGTACAACTTCATATAAATCGCTGTAACTTTTGATAGAAGACTCAGACAAACATGTTTATGGCTTTATCTTATAGAACTCAATATCCCCGTGCTGGGCAAACAGAACAGGTTTTGCAGCCGTTTGAGCTAAGATTTTAAAATTATTCACATAATGAAAACCTATACTTTGTCTCGGGTGAGTTTCCCATTCAAATGCATGTAACAGTGAGAAACACACTGTCTTGGCGAAATAAAGCGTTTTTGTACAACTTCATATAAATCGCTGTAACTTTTGATAGAAGACTCAGACAAACATGTTTATGGCTTTATCTTATAGAACTCAATATCCCCGTGCGGGGCAAACAGGTTTTGCAGCCGTTTGAGCTAAGATTTTAAAATTATTCACATAATGAAAACCTATACTTTGTTTCATGCGAGTTTCCCATTCAAATGCATGTAACAGTGAGAAACACACTGTCTTGGCGAAATAAAGCGTTTTCGTACAACTTCATATAAATCGCCGTAACTTTTGATAGAAGACTCAGACAAACATGTTTATGGCTTTATCTTATAGAACTCAATATCCCCGTGCTGGGCAAACAGAACAGGTTTTGCAGCCGTTTGAGCTAAGATTTTAAAATTATTCACATAATGAAAACCTATACTTTGTCTCGGGTGAGTTTCCCATTCAAATGCATGTAACAGTGAGAAACACACTGTCTTGGCGAAATAAAGCGTTTTTGTACAACTTCATATAAATCGCTGTAACTTTTGATAGAAGACTCAGACAAACATGTTTATGGCTTTATCTTATAGAACTCAATATCCCCGTGCTGGGCAAATATGTTTTGCAGCCGATTGAGCTAAGATTTTAAAATTATTCACATAATGAAAACCTGTACTTTGTCTCGGGTGAGTTTCCCATTCAAATGCATGTAACAGTGAGAAACACACTGTCTTGGCGAAATAAAGCGTTTTTGTACAACTTCATATAAATCGCTGTAACTTTTGATAGAAGACTCAGACAAACATGTTTATGGCTTTATCTTATAGAACTCAATATCCCCGTGCTGGGCAAACAGAACAGGTTTTGCAGCCGTTTGAGCTAAGATTTTAAAATTATTCACATAATGAAAACCTATACTTTGTCTCGGGTGAGTTTCCCATTCAAATGCATGTAACAGTGAGAAACGCATTGTCTTGGCGAAATAAAGCGTTTTTGAACAACTTCATATAAATCGCTGTAACTTTTGATAGAAGACTCAGACAAACATGTTTATGGCTTTATCTTATAGAACTCAATATCCCCGTGCTGGGCAAACAGGTTTTGCAGCCGTTTGAGCTAAGATTTTAAAATTATTCACATAATGAAAACCTATACTTTGTTTCAGGCGAGTTTCCCATTCAAATGCATGTAACAGTGAGAAACACACTGTCTTGGCGAAATAAAGCGTTTTCGTACAACTTCATATAAATCGCCGTAACTTTTGATAGAAGACTCAGACAAACATGTTTATGGCTTTATCTTATAGAACTCAATATCCCCGTGCTGGGCAAACAGAACAGGTTTTGCAGCCGTTTGAGCTAAGATTTTAAAATTATTCACATAATGAAAACCTATACTTTGTCTCGGGTGAGTTTCCCATTCAAATGCATGTAACAGTGAGAAACGCATTGTCTTGGCGAAATAAAGCGTTTTTGAACAACTTCATATAAATCGCTGTAACTTTTGATAGAAGACTCAGAAACACATGTTTATGGCTTTATCTTATAGAACTCAATATCCCCGTGCTGGGCAAACAGGTTTTGCAGCCGTTTGAGCTAAGATTTTAAAATTATTCACATAATGAAAACCTATACTTTGTTTCAGGCGAGTTTCCCAGTCAAATGCATGTAACAGTGAGAAACACACTGTCTTGGCGAAATAAAGCGTTTTTGTACAACTTCATATAAATCGCTGTAACTTTTGATAGAAGACTCAGACAAACATGTTTATGGCTTTATCTTATAGAACTCAATATCCCCGTGCTGGGCAAATATGTTTTGCAGCCGTTTGAGCTAAGATTTTAAAATTATTCACATAATGAAAACCTATACTTTGTCTCGGGTGAGTTTCCCATTCAAATGCATGTAACAGTGAGAAACACACTGTCTTGGCGAAATAAAGCGTTTTTGTACAACTTCATATAAATCGCTGTAACTTTTGATAGAAGACTCAGACAAACATGTTTATGGCTTTATCTTATAGAACTCAATATCCCCGTGCTGGGCAAATATGTTTTGCAGCCGATTGAGCTAAGATTTTAAAATTATTCACATAATGAAAACCTATACTTTGTTTCAGGCGAGTTTCCCATTCAAATGCATGTAACAGTGAGAAACACACTGTCTTGGCGAAATAAAGCGTTTTTGTACAACTTCATATAAATCGCTGTAACTTTTGATAGAAGACTCAGACAAACATGTTTATGGCTTTATCTTATAGAACTCAATATCCCCGTGCTGGGCAAATATGTTTTGCAGCCGTTTGAGCTAAGATTTTAAAATTATTCACATAATGAAAACCTATACTTTGTCTCGGGTGAGTTTCCCATTCAAATGCATGTAACAGTGAGAAACACACTGTCTTGGCGAAATAAAGCGTTTTTGTACAACTTCATATAAATCGCTGTAACTTTTGATAGAAGACTCAGACAAACATGTTTATGGCTTTATCTTATAGAACTCAATATCCCCGTGCTGGGCAAACAGAACAGGTTTTGCAGCCATTTGAGCTAAGATTTTAAAATTATTCACATAATGAAAACCTATACTTTGTTTCATGCGAGTTTCCCATTCAAATGCATGTAACAGTGAGAAACACACTGTCTTGGCAAAATAAAGCGTTTTCGTACAACTTCATATAAATCGCTGTAACTTTTGATAGAAGACTCAGACAAACATGTTTATGGCTTTATCTTATAGAACTCAATATCCCCGTGCTGGGCAAATATGTTTTGCAGCCGATTGAGCTAAGATTTTAAAATTATTCACATAATGAAAACCTATACTTTGTTTCAGGCGAGTTTCCCATTCAAATGCATGTAACAGTGAGAAACACACTGTCTTGGCGAAATAAAGCGTTTTTGTACAACTTCATATAAATCGCTGTAACTTTTGATAGAAGACTCAGACAAACATGTTTATGGCTTTATCTTATAGAACTCAATATCCCCGTGCTGGGCAAACAGAACAGGTTTTGCAGCCGTTTGAGCTAAGATTTTAAAATTATTCACATAATGAAAACCTATACTTTGTCTCGGGTGAGTTTCCCATTCAAATGCATGTAACAGTGAGAAACGCATTGTCTTGGCGAAATAAAGCGTTTTTGAACAACTTCATATAAATCGCTGTAACTTTTGATAGAAGACTCAGACAAACATGTTTATGGCTTTATCTTATAGAACTCAATATCCCCGTGCTGGGCAAACAGGTTTTGCAGCCGTTTGAGCTAAGATTTTAAAATTATTCACATAATGAAAACCTATACTTTGTCTCGGGTGAGTTTCCCATTCAAATGCATGTAACAGTGAGAAATACACTGTCTTGGCGAAATAAAGCGTTTTTGTACAACTTCATATAAATCGCTGTAACTTTTGATAGAAGACTCAGACAAACATGTTTATGGCTTTATCTTATAGAACTCAATATCCCCGTGCTGGGCAAACAGGTTTTGCAGCCGTTTGAGCTAAGATTTTAAAATTATTCACATAATGAAAACCTATACTTTGTTTCAGGCGAGTTTCCCATTCAAATGCATGTAACAGTGAGAAACACACTGTCTTGGCGAAATAAAGCGTTTTCGTACAACTTCATATAAATCGCCGTAACTTTTGATAGAAGACTCAGACAAACATGTTTATGGCTTTATCTTATAGAACTCAATATCCCCGTGCTGGGCAAACAGAACAGGTTTTGCAGCCGTTTGAGCTAAGATTTTAAAATTATTCACATAATGAAAACCTATACTTTGTTTCAGGCGAGTTTCCCATTCAAATGCATGTAACAGTGAGAAACACACTGTCTTGGCGAAATAAAGCGTTTTTGTACAACTTCATATAAATCGCTGTAACTTTTGATAGAAGACTCAGACAAACATGTTTATGGCTTTATCTTATAGAACTCAATATCCCCGTGCTGGGCAAACAGAACAGGTTTTGCAGCCGTTTGAGCTAAGATTTTAAAATTATTCACATAATGAAAACCTATACTTTGTCTCGGGTGAGTTTCCCATTCAAATGCATGTAACAGTGAGAAACACACTGTCTTGGCGAAATAAAGCGTTTTTGTACAACTTCATATAAATCGCTGTAACTTTTGATAGAAGACTCAGACAAACATGTTTATGGCTTTATCTTATAGAACTCAATATCCCCGTGCTGGGCAAACAGGTTTTGCAGCCGTTTGAGCTAAGATTTTAAAATTATTCACATAATGAAAACCTATACTTTGTCTCGGGCGAGTTTCCCATTCAAATGCATGTAACAGTGAGAAACGCATTGTCTTGGCGAAATAAAGCGTTTTCGTACAACTTCATATAAATCGCTGTAACTTTTGATAGAAGACTCAGACAAACATGTTTATGGCTTTATCTTATAGAACTCAATATCCCCGTGCTGGGCAAATATGTTTTGCAGCCGTTTGAGCTAAGATTTTAAAATTATTCACATAATGAAAACCTATACTTTGTCTCGGGTGAGTTTCCCATTCAAATGCATGTAACAGTGAGAAACACACTGTCTTGGCGAAATAAAGCGTTTTTGTACAACTTCATATAAATCGCTGTAACTTTTGATAGAAGACTCAGACAAACATGTTTATGGCTTTATCTTATAGAACTCAATATCCCCGTGCTGGGCAAACAGAACAGGTTTTGCAGCCGTTTGAGCTAAGATTTTAAAATTATTCACATAATGAAAACCTATACTTTGTTTCATGCGAGTTTCCCATTCAAATGCATGTAACAGTGAGAAACACACTGTCTTGGCGAAATAAAGCGTTTTTGTACAACTTCATATAAATCGCTGTAACTTTTGATAGAAGACTCAGACAAACATGTTTATGGCTTTATCTTATAGAACTCAATATCCCCGTGCTGGGCAAACAGGTTTTGCAGCCGTTTGAGCTAAGATTTTAAAATTATTCACATAATGAAAACCTATACTTTGTCTCGGGTGAGTTTCCCATTCAAATGCATGTAACAGTGAGAAACACACTGTCTTGGCGAAATAAAGCGTTTTTGTACAACTTCATATAAATCGCTGTAACTTTTGATAGAAGACTCAGACAAACATGTTTATGGCTTTATCTTATAGAACTCAATATCCCCGTGCTGGGCAAACAGAACAGGTTTTGCAGCCGTTTGAGCTAAGATTTTAAAATTATTCACATAATGAAAACCTATACTTTGTCTCGGGTGAGTTTCCCATTCAAATGCATGTAACAGTGAGAAACGCATTGTCTTGGCGAAATAAAGCGTTTTTGAACAACTTCATATAAATCGCTGTAACTTTTGATAGAAGACTCAGACAAACATGTTTATGGCTTTATCTTATAGAACTCAATATCCCCGTGCTGGGCAAACAGGTTTTGCAGCCGTTTGAGCTAAGATTTTAAAATTATTCACATAATGAAAACCTATACTTTGTTTCAGGCGAGTTTCCCATTCAAATGCATGTAACAGTGAGAAACACACTGTCTTGGCGAAATAAAGCGTTTTCGTACAACTTCATATAAATCGCCGTAACTTTTGATAGAAGACTCAGACAAACATGTTTATGGCTTTATCTTATAGAACTCAATATCCCCGTGCTGGGCAAACAGAACAGGTTTTGCAGCCGTTTGAGCTAAGATTTTAAAATTATTCACATAATGAAAACCTATACTTTGTCTCGGGTGAGTTTCCCATTCAAATGCATGTAACAGTGAGAAACGCATTGTCTTGGCGAAATAAAGCGCTTTTGAACAACTTCATATAAATCGCTGTAACTTTTGATAGAAGACTCAGAAACACATGTTTATGGCTTTATCTTATAGAACTCAATATCCCCGTGCTGGGCAAATATGTTTTGCAGCCGTTTGAGCTAAGATTTTAAAATTATTCACATAATGAAAACCTATACTTTGTCTCGGGTGAGTTTCCCATTCAAATGCATGTAACAGTGAGAAACACACTGTCTTGGCGAAATAAAGCGTTTTTGTACAACTTCATATAAATCGCTGTAACTTTTGATAGAAGACTCAGACAAACATGTTTATGGCTTTATCTTATAGAACTCAATATCCCCGTGCTGGGCAAACAGAACAGGTTTTGCAGCCGTTTGAGCTAAGATTTTAAAATTATTCACATAATGAAAACCTATACTTTGTTTCATGCGAGTTTCCCATTCAAATGCATGTAACAGTGAGAAACACACTGTCTTGGCGAAATAAAGCGTTTTTGTACAACTTCATATAAATCGCTGTAACTTTTGATAGAAGACTCAGACAAACATGTTTATGGCTTTATCTTATAGAACTCAATATCCCCGTGCTGGGCAAACAGGTTTTGCAGCCGTTTGAGCTAAGATTTTAAAATTATTCACATAATGAAAACCTATACTTTGTTTCAGGCGAGTTTCCCATTCAAATGCATGTAACAGTGAGAAACACACTGTCTTGGCGAAATAAAGCGTTTTCGTACAACTTCATATAAATCGCCGTAACTTTTGATAGAAGACTCAGACAAACATGTTTATGGCTTTATCTTATAGAACTCAATATCCCCGTGCTGGGCAAACAGAACAGGTTTTGCAGCCGTTTGAGCTAAGATTTTAAAATTATTCACATAATGAAAACCTATACTTTGTCTCGGGTGAGTTTCCCATTCAAATGCATGTAACAGTGAGAAACGCATTGTCTTGGCGAAATAAAGCGCTTTTGAACAACTTCATATAAATCGCTGTAACTTTTGATAGAAGACTCAGAAACACATGTTTATGGCTTTATCTTATAGAACTCAATATCCCCGTGCTGGGCAAATATGTTTTGCAGCCGTTTGAGCTAAGATTTTAAAATTATTCACATAATGAAAACCTATACTTTGTCTCGGGTGAGTTTCCCATTCAAATGCATGTAACAGTGAGAAACACACTGTCTTGGCGAAATAAAGCGTTTTTGTACAACTTCATATAAATCGCTGTAACTTTTGATAGAAGACTCAGACAAACATGTTTATGGCTTTATCTTATAGAACTCAATATCCCCGTGCTGGGCAAACAGAACAGGTTTTGCAGCCGTTTGAGCTAAGATTTTAAAATTATTCACATAATGAAAACCTATACTTTGTTTCATGCGAGTTTCCCATTCAAATGCATGTAACAGTGAGAAACACACTGTCTTGGCAAAATAAAGCGTTTTCGTACAACTTCATATAAATCGCTGTAACTTTTGATAGAAGACTCAGACAAACATGTTTATGGCTTTATCTTATAGAACTCAATATCCCCGTGCTGGGCAAACAGGTTTTGCAGCCGTTTGAGCTAAGATTTTAAAATTATTCACATAATGAAAACCTATACTTTGTCTCGGGTGAGTTTCCCATTCAAATGCATGTAACAGTGAGAAACACACTGTCTTGGCGAAATAAAGCGTTTTTGTACAACTTCATATAAATCGCTGTAACTTTTGATAGAAGACTCAGACAAACATGTTTATGGCTTTATCTTATAGAACTCAATATCCCCGTGCTGGGCAAACAGGTTTTGCAGCCGTTTGAGCTAAGATTTTAAAATTATTCACATAATGAAAACCTATACTTTGTCTCGGGCGAGTTTCCCATTCAAATGCATGTAACAGTGAGAAACGCATTGTCTTGGCGAAATAAAGCGTTTTCGTACAACTTCATATAAATCGCTGTAACTTTTGATAGAAGACTCAGACAAACATGTTTATGGCTTTATCTTATAGAACTCAATATCCCCGTGCTGGGCAAATATGTTTTGCAGCCGTTTGAGCTAAGATTTTAAAATTATTCACATAATGAAAACCTATACTTTGTCTCGGGTGAGTTTCCCATTCAAATGCATGTAACAGTGAGAAACACACTGTCTTGGCGAAATAAAGCGTTTTTGTACAACTTCATATAAATCGCTGTAACTTTTGATAGAAGACTCAGACAAACATGTTTATGGCTTTATCTTATAGAACTCAATATCCCCGTGCTGGGCAAACAGAACAGGTTTTGCAGCCATTTGAGCTAAGATTTTAAAATTATTCACATAATGAAAACCTATACTTTGTTTCATGCGAGTTTCCCATTCAAATGCATGTAACAGTGAGAAACACACTGTCTAGGCGAAATAAAGCGTTTTCGTACAACTTCATATAAATCGCTGTAACTTTTGATAGAAGACTCAGAAACACATGTTTATGGCTTTATCTTATAGAACTCAATATCCCCGTGCTGGGCAAACAGGTTTTGCAGCCGTTTGAGCTAAGATTTTAAAATTATTCACATAATGAAAACCTATACTTTGTCTCGGGCGAGTTTCCCATTCAAATGCATGTAACAGTGAGAAACACACTGTCTTGGCGAAAGAAAGCATTTTCGTACAACTTCATATAAATCGCTGTAACTTTTGATAGAAGACTCAGACAAACATGTTTATGGCTTTATCTTATAGAACTCAATATCCCCGTGCTGGGCAAACAGGTTTTGCAGCCGTTTGAGCTAAGATTTTAAAATTATTCACATAATGAAAACCTATACTTTGTCTCGGGCGAGTTTCCCATTCAAATGCATGTAACAGTGAGAAACACACTGTCTTGGCGAAATAAAGCGTTTTCGTACAACTTCATATAAATCGCTGTAACTTTTGATAGAAGACTCAGAAACACATGTTTATGGCTTTATCTTATAGAACTCAATATCCCCGTGCTGGGCAAACAGGTTTTGCAGCCGTTTGAGCTAAGATTTTAAAATTATTCACATAATGAAAACCTATACTTTGTTTCAGGCGAGTTTCCCATTCAAATGCATGTAACAGTGAGAAACACACTGTCTTGGCGAAATAAAGCGCTTTTGAACAACTTCATATAAATCGCTGTAACTTTTGATAGAAGACTCAGAAACACATGTTTATGGCTTTATCTTATAGAACTCAATATCCCCGTGCTGGGCAAACAGGTTTTGCAGCCGTTTGAGCTAAGATTTTAAAATTATTCACATAATGAAAACCTATACTTTGTCTCGGGCGAGTTTCCCATTCAAATGCATGTAACAGTGAGAAACGCATTGTCTTGGCGAAATAAAGCGTTTTCGTACAACTTCATATAAATCGCTGTAACTTTTGATAGAAGACTCAGACAAACATGTTTATGGCTTTATCTTATAGAACTCAATATCCCCGTGCTGGGCAAATATGTTTTGCAGCCGTTTGAGCTAAGATTTTAAAATTATTCACATAATGAAAACCTATACTTTGTCTCGGGTGAGTTTCCCATTCAAATGCATGTAACAGTGAGAAACACACTGTCTTGGCGAAATAAAGCGTTTTTGTACAACTTCATATAAATCGCTGTAACTTTTGATAGAAGACTCAGACAAACATGTTTATGGCTTTATCTTATAGAACTCAATATCCCCGTGCTGGGCAAACAGAACAGGTTTTGCAGCCATTTGAGCTAAGATTTTAAAATTATTCACATAATGAAAACCTATACTTTGTTTCATGCGAGTTTCCCATTCAAATGCATGTAACAGTGAGAAACACACTGTCTTGGCAAAATAAAGCGTTTTTGTACAACTTCATATAAATCGCTGTAACTTTTGATAGAAGACTCAGACAAACATGTTTATGGCTTTATCTTATAGAACTCAATATCCCCGTGCTGGGCAAACAGGTTTTGCAGCCGTTTGAGCTAAGATTTTAAAATTATTCACATAATGAAAACCTATACTTTGTCTCGGGCGAGTTTCCCATTCAAATGCATGTAACAGTGAGAAACGCATTGTCTTGGCGAAATAAAGCGTTTTCGTACAACTTCATATAAATCGCTGTAACTTTTGATAGAAGACTCAGACAAACATGTTTATGGCTTTATCTTATAGAACTCAATATCCCCGTGCTGGGCAAATATGTTTTGCAGCCGTTTGAGCTAAGATTTTAAAATTATTCACATAATGAAAACCTATACTTTGTCTCGGGTGAGTTTCCCATTCAAATGCATGTAACAGTGAGAAACACACTGTCTTGGCGAAATAAAGCGTTTTTGTACAACTTCATATAAATCGCTGTAACTTTTGATAGAAGACTCAGACAAACATGTTTATGGCTTTATCTTATAGAACTCAATATCCCCGTGCTGGGCAAACAGAACAGGTTTTGCAGCCGTTTGAGCTAAGATTTTAAAATTATTCACATAATGAAAACCTATACTTTGTCTCGGGTGAGTTTCCCATTCAAATGCATGTAACAGTGAGAAACGCATTGTCTTGGCGAAATAAAGCGTTTTTGAACAACTTCATATAAATCGCTGTAACTTTTGATAGAAGACTCAGACAAACATGTTTATGGCTTTATCTTATAGAACTCAATATCCCCGTGCTGGGCAAACAGGTTTTGCAGCCGTTTGAGCTAAGATTTTAAAATTATTCACATAATGAAAACCTATACTTTGTCTCGGGTGAGTTTCCCATTCAAATGCATGTAACAGTGAGAAACACACTGTCTTGGCGAAATAAAGCGTTTTTGTACAACTTCATATAAATCGCTGTAACTTTTGATAGAAGACTCAGACAAACATGTTTATGGCTTTATCTTATAGAACTCAATATCCCCGTGCTGGGCAAACAGGTTTTGCAGCCGTTTGAGCTAAGATTTTAAAATTATTCACATAATGAAAACCTATACTTTGTTTCAGGCGAGTTTCCCATTCAAATGCATGTAACAGTGAGAAACACACTGTCTTGGCGAAATAAAGCGTTTTCGTACAACTTCATATAAATCGCCGTAACTTTTGATAGAAGACTCAGACAAACATGTTTATGGCTTTATCTTATAGAACTCAATATCCCCGTGCTGGGCAAACAGAACAGGTTTTGCAGCCGTTTGAGCTAAGATTTTAAAATTATTCACATAATGAAAACCTATACTTTGTTTCAGGCGAGTTTCCCATTCAAATGCATGTAACAGTGAGAAACACACTGTCTTGGCGAAATAAAGCGTTTTTGTACAACTTCATATAAATCGCTGTAACTTTTGATAGAAGACTCAGACAAACATGTTTATGGCTTTATCTTATAGAACTCAATATCCCCGTGCTGGGCAAATATGTTTTGCAGCCGTTTGAGCTAAGATTTTAAAATTATTCACATAATGAAAACCTATACTTTGTCTCGGGTGAGTTTCCCATTCAAATGCATGTAACAGGGAAACTCGCCCGAGACAAAGTATAGGTTTTCATTATGTGAATAATTTTAAAATCTTAGCTCAAACGGCTGCAAAACCTGTTTGCCCAGCACGGGGATATTGAGTTCTATAAGATAAAGCCATAAACATGTGTTTCTGAGTCTTCTATCAAAAGTTACAGCGATTTATATGAAGTTGTACGAAAACGCTTTATTTCGCCAAGACAGTGTGTTTCTCACTGTTACATGCATTTGAATGGGAAACTCGCCCGAGACAAAGTATAGGTTTTCATTATGTGAATAATTTTAAAATCTTAGCTCAAACGGCTGCAAAACCTGTTTGCCCAGCACGGGGATATTGAGTTCTATAAGATAAAGCCATAAACATGTGTTTCTGAGTCTTCTATCAAAAGTTACAGCGATTTATATGAAGTTGTACAAAAATGCTTTCTTTCGCCAAGACAGTGTGTTTCTCACTGTTACATGCATTTGAATGGGAAACTCGCCCGAGACAAAGTATAGGTTTTCATTATGTGAATAATTTTAAAATCTTAGCTCAAACGGCTGCAAAACCTGTTTGCCCAGCACGGGGATATTGAGTTCTATAAGATAAAGCCATAAACACGTGTTTCTGAGTCTTCTATCAAAAGTTACAGCGATTTATATGAAGTTGTACAAAAATGCTTTCTTTCGCCAAGACAATGCGTTTCTCACTGTTACATGCATTTGAATGGGAAACTCGCCTGAAACAAAGTATAGGTTTTCATTATGTGAATAATTTTAAAATCTTAGCTCAAACGGCTGCAAAACCTGTTTGCCCAGCACGGGGATATTGAGTTCTATAAGATAAAGCCATAAACATGTTTGTCTGAGTCTTCTATCAAAAGTTACAGCGATTTATATGAAGTTGTACGAAAACGCTTTATTTCGCCAAGACAATGCGTTTCTCACTGTTACATGCATTTGAATGGGAAACTCGCCCGAAACAAAGTATAGGTTTTCATTATGTGAATAATTTTAAAATCTTAGCTCAAACGGCTGCAAAACCTGTTTGCCCAGCACGGGGATATTGAGTTCTATAAGATAAAGCCATAAACATGTGTTTCTGAGTCTTCTATCAAAAGTTACAGCGATTTATATGAAGTTGTTCAAAAGCGCTTTATTTCGCCAAGACAGTGTGTTTCTCACTGTTACATGCATTTGAATGGGAAACTCGCCTGAAACAAAGTATAGGTTTTCATTATGTGAATAATTTTAAAATCTTAGCTCAAACGGCTGCAAAACCTGTTTGCCCAGCACGGGGATATTGAGTTCTATAAGATAAAGCCATAAACATGTTTGTCTGAGTCTTCTATCAAAAGTTACAGCGATTTATATGAAGTTGTACGAAAACGCTTTATTTCGCCAAGACAATGCGTTTCTCACTGTTACATGCATTTGAATGGGAAACTCGCCCGAAACAAAGTATAGGTTTTCATTATGTGAATAATTTTAAAATCTTAGCTCAAACGGCTGCAAAACCTGTTTGCCCAGCACGGGGATATTGAGTTCTATAAGATAAAGCCATAAACATGTTTGTCTGAGTCTTCTATCAAAAGTTACAGCGATTTATATGAAGTTGTACAAAAATGCTTTCTTTCGCCAAGACAATGCGTTTCTCACTGTTACATGCATTTGAATGGGAAACTCGCCTGAAACAAAGTATAGGTTTTCATTATGTGAATAATTTTAAAATCTTAGCTCAAACGGCTGCAAAACCTGTTTGCCCAGCACGGGGATATTGAGTTCTATAAGATAAAGCCATAAACATGTGTTTCTGAGTCTTCTATCAAAAGTTACAGCGATTTATATGAAGTTGTTCAAAAGCGCTTTATTTCGCCAAGACAGTGTGTTTCTCACTGTTACATGCATTTGAATGGGAAACTCGCCTGAAACAAAGTATAGGTTTTCATTATGTGAATAATTTTAAAATCTTAGCTCAAACGGCTGCAAAACCTGTTTGCCCAGCACGGGGATATTGAGTTCTATAAGATAAAGCCATAAACATGTTTGTCTGAGTCTTCTATCAAAAGTTACAGCGATTTATATGAAGTTGTACGAAAACGCTTTATTTCGCCAAGACAATGCGTTTCTCACTGTTACATGCATTTGAATGGGAAACTCGCCCGAAACAAAGTATAGGTTTTCATTATGTGAATAATTTTAAAATCTTAGCTCAAACGGCTGCAAAACCTGTTTGCCCAGCACGGGGATATTGAGTTCTATAAGATAAAGCCATAAACATGTTTGTCTGAGTCTTCTATCAAAAGTTACAGCGATTTATATGAAGTTGTACGAAAACGCTTTATTTCGCCAAGACAATGCGTTTCTCACTGTTACATGCATTTGAATGGGAAACTCGCCCGAGACAAAGTATAGGTTTTCATTATGTGAATAATTTTAAAATCTTAGCTCAAACGGCTGCAAAACCTGTTTGCCCAGCACGGGGATATTGAGTTCTATAAGATAAAGCCATAAACATGTGTTTCTGAGTCTTCTATCAAAAGTTACAGCGATTTATATGAAGTTGTTCAAAAGCGCTTTATTTCGCCAAGACAGTGTGTTTCTCACTGTTACATGCATTTGAATGGGAAACTCGCCTGAAACAAAGTATAGGTTTTCATTATGTGAATAATTTTAAAATCTTAGCTCAAACGGCTGCAAAACCTGTTTGCCCAGCACGGGGATATTGAGTTCTATAAGATAAAGCCATAAACATGTTTGTCTGAGTCTTCTATCAAAAGTTACAGCGATTTATATGAAGTTGTACGAAAACGCTTTATTTCGCCAAGACAATGCGTTTCTCACTGTTACATGCATTTGAATGGGAAACTCGCCCGAAACAAAGTATAGGTTTTCATTATGTGAATAATTTTAAAATCTTAGCTCAAACGGCTGCAAAACCTGTTTGCCCAGCACGGGGATATTGAGTTCTATAAGATAAAGCCATAAACATGTTTGTCTGAGTCTTCTATCAAAAGTTACAGCGATTTATATGAAGTTGTACGAAAACGCTTTATTTCGCCAAGACAATGCGTTTCTCACTGTTACATGCATTTGAATGGGAAACTCGCCCGAAACAAAGTATAGGTTTTCATTATGTGAATAATTTTAAAATCTTAGCTCAAACGGCTGCAAAACCTGTTTGCCCAGCACGGGGATATTGAGTTCTATAAGATAAAGCCATAAACATGTGTTTCTGAGTCTTCTATCAAAAGTTACAGCGATTTATATGAAGTTGTTCAAAAGCGCTTTATTTCGCCAAGACAGTGTGTTTCTCACTGTTACATGCATTTGAATGGGAAACTCGCCTGAAACAAAGTATAGGTTTTCATTATGTGAATAATTTTAAAATCTTAGCTCAAACGGCTGCAAAACCTGTTTGCCCAGCACGGGGATATTGAGTTCTATAAGATAAAGCCATAAACATGTTTGTCTGAGTCTTCTATCAAAAGTTACAGCGATTTATATGAAGTTGTACGAAAACGCTTTATTTCGCCAAGACAATGCGTTTCTCACTGTTACATGCATTTGAATGGGAAACTCGCCCGAAACAAAGTATAGGTTTTCATTATGTGAATAATTTTAAAATCTTAGCTCAAACGGCTGCAAAACCTGTTTGCCCAGCACGGGGATATTGAGTTCTATAAGATAAAGCCATAAACATGTGTTTCTGAGTCTTCTATCAAAAGTTACAGCGATTTATATGAAGTTGTACAAAAATGCTTTCTTTCGCCAAGACAATGCGTTTCTCACTGTTACATGCATTTGAATGGGAAACTCGCCCGAGACAAAGTATAGGTTTTCATTATGTGAATAATTTTAAAATCTTAGCTCAAACGGCTGCAAAACCTGTTTGCCCAGCACGGGGATATTGAGTTCTATAAGATAAAGCCATAAACATGTGTTTCTGAGTCTTCTATCAAAAGTTACAGCGATTTATATGAAGTTGTTCAAAAGCGCTTTATTTCGCCAAGACAGTGTGTTTCTCACTGTTACATGCATTTGAATGGGAAACTCGCCTGAAACAAAGTATAGGTTTTCATTATGTGAATAATTTTAAAATCTTAGCTCAAACGGCTGCAAAACCTGTTTGCCCAGCACGGGGATATTGAGTTCTATAAGATAAAGCCATAAACATGTTTGTCTGAGTCTTCTATCAAAAGTTACAGCGATTTATATGAAGTTGTACGAAAACGCTTTATTTCGCCAAGACAATGCGTTTCTCACTGTTACATGCATTTGAATGGGAAACTCGCCCGAAACAAAGTATAGGTTTTCATTATGTGAATAATTTTAAAATCTTAGCTCAAACGGCTGCAAAACCTGTTTGCCCAGCACGGGGATATTGAGTTCTATAAGATAAAGCCATAAACATGTTTGTCTGAGTCTTCTATCAAAAGTTACAGCGATTTATATGAAGTTGTACAAAAATGCTTTCTTTCGCCAAGACAATGCGTTTCTCACTGTTACATGCATCTGAATGGGAAACTCGCCTGAAACAAAGTATAGGTTTTCATTATGTGAATAATTTTAAAATCTTAGCTCAAACGGCTGCAAAACCTGTTTGCCCAGCACGGGGATATTGAGTTCTATAAGATAAAGCCATAAACATGTGTTTCTGAGTCTTCTATCAAAAGTTACAGCGATTTATATGAAGTTGTTCAAAAGCGCTTTATTTCGCCAAGACAGTGTGTTTCTCACTGTTACATGCATTTGAATGGGAAACTCGCCTGAAACAAAGTATAGGTTTTCATTATGTGAATAATTTTAAAATCTTAGCTCAAACGGCTGCAAAACCTGTTTGCCCAGCACGGGGATATTGAGTTCTATAAGATAAAGCCATAAACATGTGTTTCTGAGTCTTCTATCAAAAGTTACAGCGATTTATATGAAGTTGTACAAAAATGCTTTCTTTCGCCAAGACAATGCGTTTCTCACTGTTACATGCATTTGAATGGGAAACTCGCCTGAAACAAAGTATAGGTTTTCATTATGTGAATAATTTTAAAATCTTAGCTCAAACGGCTGCAAAACCTGTTTGCCCAGCACGGGGATATTGAGTTCTATAAGATAAAGCCATAAACATGTTTGTCTGAGTCTTCTATCAAAAGTTACAGCGATTTATATGAAGTTGTACGAAAATGCTTTCTTTCGCCAAGACAGTGTGTTTCTCACTGTTACATGCATTTGAATGGGAAACTCGCCCGAGACAAAGTATAGGTTTTCATTATGTGAATAATTTTAAAATCTTAGCTCAAACGGCTGCAAAACCTGTTTGCCCAGCACGGGGATATTGAGTTCTATAAGATAAAGCCATAAACACGTGTTTCTGAGTCTTCTATCAAAAGTTACAGCGATTTATATGAAGTTGTACAAAAATGCTTTCTTTCGCCAAGACAATGCGTTTCTCACTGTTACATGCATCTGAATGGGAAACTCGCCTGAAACAAAGTATAGGTTTTCATTATGTGAATAATTTTAAAATCTTAGCTCAAACGGCTGCAAAACCTGTTTGCCCAGCACGGGGATATTGAGTTCTATAAGATAAAGCCATAAACATGTGTTTCTGAGTCTTCTATCAAAAGTTACAGCGATTTATATGAAGTTGTTCAAAAGCGCTTTATTTCGCCAAGACAGTGTGTTTCTCACTGTTACATGCATTTGAATGGGAAACTCGCCTGAAACAAAGTATAGGTTTTCATTATGTGAATAATTTTAAAATCTTAGCTCAAACGGCTGCAAAACCTGTTTGCCCAGCACGGGGATATTGAGTTCTATAAGATAAAGCCATAAACATGTGTTTCTGAGTCTTCTATCAAAAGTTACAGCGATTTATATGAAGTTGTTCAAAAGCGCTTTATTTCGCCAAGACAGTGTGTTTCTCACTGTTACATGCATTTGAATGGGAAACTCGCCTGAAACAAAGTATAGGTTTTCATTATGTGAATAATTTTAAAATCTTAGCTCAAACGGCTGCAAAACCTGTTTGCCCAGCACGGGGATATTGAGTTCTATAAGATAAAGCCATAAACATGTGTTTCTGAGTCTTCTATCAAAAGTTACAGCGATTTATATGAAGTTGTTCAAAAGCGCTTTATTTCGCCAAGACAGTGTGTTTCTCACTGTTACATGCATTTGAATGGGAAACTCGCCTGAAACAAAGTATAGGTTTTCATTATGTGAATAATTTTAAAATCTTAGCTCAAACGGCTGCAAAACCTGTTTGCCCAGCACGGGGATATTGAGTTCTATAAGATAAAGCCATAAACATGTGTTTCTGAGTCTTCTATCAAAAGTTACAGCGATTTATATGAAGTTGTACAAAAATGCTTTCTTTCGCCAAGACAATGCGTTTCTCACTGTTACATGCATTTGAATGGGAAACTCGCCTGAAACAAAGTATAGGTTTTCATTATGTGAATAATTTTAAAATCTTAGCTCAAACGGCTGCAAAACCTGTTTGCCCAGCACGGGGATATTGAGTTCTATAAGATAAAGCCATAAACATGTTTGTCTGAGTCTTCTATCAAAAGTTACAGCGATTTATATGAAGTTGTACGAAAATGCTTTCTTTCGCCAAGACAGTGTGTTTCTCACTGTTACATGCATTTGAATGGGAAACTCGCCCGAGACAAAGTATAGGTTTTCATTATGTGAATAATTTTAAAATCTTAGCTCAAACGGCTGCAAAACCTGTTTGCCCAGCACGGGGATATTGAGTTCTATAAGATAAAGCCATAAACACGTGTTTCTGAGTCTTCTATCAAAAGTTACAGCGATTTATATGAAGTTGTACAAAAATGCTTTCTTTCGCCAAGACAATGCGTTTCTCACTGTTACATGCATCTGAATGGGAAACTCGCCTGAAACAAAGTATAGGTTTTCATTATGTGAATAATTTTAAAATCTTAGCTCAAACGGCTGCAAAACCTGTTTGCCCAGCACGGGGATATTGAGTTCTATAAGATAAAGCCATAAACATGTGTTTCTGAGTCTTCTATCAAAAGTTACAGCGATTTATATGAAGTTGTTCAAAAGCGCTTTATTTCGCCAAGACAGTGTGTTTCTCACTGTTACATGCATTTGAATGGGAAACTCGCCTGAAACAAAGTATAGGTTTTCATTATGTGAATAATTTTAAAATCTTAGCTCAAACGGCTGCAAAACCTGTTTGCCCAGCACGGGGATATTGAGTTCTATAAGATAAAGCCATAAACATGTGTTTCTGAGTCTTCTATCAAAAGTTACAGCGATTTATATGAAGTTGTTCAAAAGCGCTTTATTTCGCCAAGACAGTGTGTTTCTCACTGTTACATGCATTTGAATGGGAAACTCGCCTGAAACAAAGTATAGGTTTTCATTATGTGAATAATTTTAAAATCTTAGCTCAAACGGCTGCAAAACCTGTTTGCCCAGCACGGGGATATTGAGTTCTATAAGATAAAGCCATAAACATGTTTGTCTGAGTCTTCTATCAAAAGTTACAGCGATTTATATGAAGTTGTACGAAAACGCTTTATTTCGCCAAGACAATGCGTTTCTCACTGTTACATGCATTTGAATGGGAAACTCGCCCGAAACAAAGTATAGGTTTTCATTATGTGAATAATTTTAAAATCTTAGCTCAAACGGCTGCAAAACCTGTTTGCCCAGCACGGGGATATTGAGTTCTATAAGATAAAGCCATAAACATGTTTGTCTGAGTCTTCTATCAAAAGTTACAGCGATTTATATGAAGTTGTACGAAAACGCTTTATTTCGCCAAGACAATGCGTTTCTCACTGTTACATGCATTTGAATGGGAAACTCGCCCGAAACAAAGTATAGGTTTTCATTATGTGAATAATTTTAAAATCTTAGCTCAAACGGCTGCAAAACCTGTTTGCCCAGCACGGGGATATTGAGTTCTATAAGATAAAGCCATAAACATGTGTTTCTGAGTCTTCTATCAAAAGTTACAGCGATTTATATGAAGTTGTTCAAAAGCGCTTTATTTCGCCAAGACAGTGTGTTTCTCACTGTTACATGCATTTGAATGGGAAACTCGCCTGAAACAAAGTATAGGTTTTCATTATGTGAATAATTTTAAAATCTTAGCTCAAACGGCTGCAAAACCTGTTTGCCCAGCACGGGGATATTGAGTTCTATAAGATAAAGCCATAAACATGTTTGTCTGAGTCTTCTATCAAAAGTTACAGCGATTTATATGAAGTTGTACGAAAACGCTTTATTTCGCCAAGACAATGCGTTTCTCACTGTTACATGCATTTGAATGGGAAACTCGCCCGAAACAAAGTATAGGTTTTCATTATGTGAATAATTTTAAAATCTTAGCTCAAACGGCTGCAAAACCTGTTTGCCCAGCACGGGGATATTGAGTTCTATAAGATAAAGCCATAAACATGTGTTTCTGAGTCTTCTATCAAAAGTTACAGCGATTTATATGAAGTTGTACAAAAATGCTTTCTTTCGCCAAGACAATGCGTTTCTCACTGTTACATGCATTTGAATGGGAAACTCGCCCGAGACAAAGTATAGGTTTTCATTATGTGAATAATTTTAAAATCTTAGCTCAAACGGCTGCAAAACCTGTTTGCCCAGCACGGGGATATTGAGTTCTATAAGATAAAGCCATAAACATGTGTTTCTGAGTCTTCTATCAAAAGTTACAGCGATTTATATGAAGTTGTTCAAAAGCGCTTTATTTCGCCAAGACAGTGTGTTTCTCACTGTTACATGCATTTGAATGGGAAACTCGCCTGAAACAAAGTATAGGTTTTCATTATGTGAATAATTTTAAAATCTTAGCTCAAACGGCTGCAAAACCTGTTTGCCCAGCACGGGGATATTGAGTTCTATAAGATAAAGCCATAAACATGTTTGTCTGAGTCTTCTATCAAAAGTTACAGCGATTTATATGAAGTTGTACGAAAACGCTTTATTTCGCCAAGACAATGCGTTTCTCACTGTTACATGCATTTGAATGGGAAACTCGCCCGAAACAAAGTATAGGTTTTCATTATGTGAATAATTTTAAAATCTTAGCTCAAACGGCTGCAAAACCTGTTTGCCCAGCACGGGGATATTGAGTTCTATAAGATAAAGCCATAAACATGTTTGTCTGAGTCTTCTATCAAAAGTTACAGCGATTTATATGAAGTTGTACAAAAATGCTTTCTTTCGCCAAGACAATGCGTTTCTCACTGTTACATGCATCTGAATGGGAAACTCGCCTGAAACAAAGTATAGGTTTTCATTATGTGAATAATTTTAAAATCTTAGCTCAAACGGCTGCAAAACCTGTTTGCCCAGCACGGGGATATTGAGTTCTATAAGATAAAGCCATAAACATGTGTTTCTGAGTCTTCTATCAAAAGTTACAGCGATTTATATGAAGTTGTTCAAAAGCGCTTTATTTCGCCAAGACAGTGTGTTTCTCACTGTTACATGCATTTGAATGGGAAACTCGCCTGAAACAAAGTATAGGTTTTCATTATGTGAATAATTTTAAAATCTTAGCTCAAACGGCTGCAAAACCTGTTTGCCCAGCACGGGGATATTGAGTTCTATAAGATAAAGCCATAAACATGTTTGTCTGAGTCTTCTATCAAAAGTTACAGCGATTTATATGAAGTTGTACGAAAATGCTTTCTTTCGCCAAGACAGTGTGTTTCTCACTGTTACATGCATTTGAATGGGAAACTCGCCCGAGACAAAGTATAGGTTTTCATTATGTGAATAATTTTAAAATCTTAGCTCAAACGGCTGCAAAACCTGTTTGCCCAGCACGGGGATATTGAGTTCTATAAGATAAAGCCATAAACACGTGTTTCTGAGTCTTCTATCAAAAGTTACAGCGATTTATATGAAGTTGTACAAAAATGCTTTCTTTCGCCAAGACAATGCGTTTCTCACTGTTACATGCATCTGAATGGGAAACTCGCCTGAAACAAAGTATAGGTTTTCATTATGTGAATAATTTTAAAATCTTAGCTCAAACGGCTGCAAAACCTGTTTGCCCAGCACGGGGATATTGAGTTCTATAAGATAAAGCCATAAACATGTGTTTCTGAGTCTTCTATCAAAAGTTACAGCGATTTATATGAAGTTGTACAAAAATGCTTTCTTTCGCCAAGACAATGCGTTTCTCACTGTTACATGCATTTGAATGGGAAACTCGCCTGAAACAAAGTATAGGTTTTCATTATGTGAATAATTTTAAAATCTTAGCTCAAACGGCTGCAAAACCTGTTTGCCCAGCACGGGGATATTGAGTTCTATAAGATAAAGCCATAAACATGTTTGTCTGAGTCTTCTATCAAAAGTTACAGCGATTTATATGAAGTTGTACGAAAATGCTTTCTTTCGCCAAGACAGTGTGTTTCTCACTGTTACATGCATTTGAATGGGAAACTCGCCCGAGACAAAGTATAGGTTTTCATTATGTGAATAATTTTAAAATCTTAGCTCAAACGGCTGCAAAACCTGTTTGCCCAGCACGGGGATATTGAGTTCTATAAGATAAAGCCATAAACATGTGTTTCTGAGTCTTCTATCAAAAGTTACAGCGATTTATATGAAGTTGTACGAAAACGCTTTATTTCGCCTAGACAGTGTGTTTCTCACTGTTACATGCATTTGAATGGGAAACTCGCCCGAGACAAAGTATAGGTTTTCATTATGTGAATAATTTTAAAATCTTAGCTCAAACGGCTGCAAAACCTGTTTGCCCAGCACGGGGATATTGAGTTCTATAAGATAAAGCCATAAACATGTGTTTCTGAGTCTTCTATCAAAAGTTACAGCGATTTATATGAAGTTGTACGAAAACGCTTTATTTCGCCAAGACAATGCGTTTCTCACTGTTACATGCATTTGAATGGGAAACTCGCCCGAAACAAAGTATAGGTTTTCATTATGTGAATAATTTTAAAATCTTAGCTCAAACGGCTGCAAAACCTGTTTGCCCAGCACGGGGATATTGAGTTCTATAAGATAAAGCCATAAACATGTGTTTCTGAGTCTTCTATCAAAAGTTACAGCGATTTATATGAAGTTGTTCAAAAGCGCTTTATTTCGCCAAGACAGTGTGTTTCTCACTGTTACATGCATTTGAATGGGAAACTCGCCTGAAACAAAGTATAGGTTTTCATTATGTGAATAATTTTAAAATCTTAGCTCAAACGGCTGCAAAACCTGTTTGCCCAGCACGGGGATATTGAGTTCTATAAGATAAAGCCATAAACATGTGTTTCTGAGTCTTCTATCAAAAGTTACAGCGATTTATATGAAGTTGTACAAAAATGCTTTCTTTCGCCAAGACAATGCGTTTCTCACTGTTACATGCATTTGAATGGGAAACTCGCCTGAAACAAAGTATAGGTTTTCATTATGTGAATAATTTTAAAATCTTAGCTCAAACGGCTGCAAAACCTGTTTGCCCAGCACGGGGATATTGAGTTCTATAAGATAAAGCCATAAACATGTTTGTCTGAGTCTTCTATCAAAAGTTACAGCGATTTATATGAAGTTGTACGAAAATGCTTTCTTTCGCCAAGACAGTGTGTTTCTCACTGTTACATGCATTTGAATGGGAAACTCGCCCGAGACAAAGTATAGGTTTTCATTATGTGAATAATTTTAAAATCTTAGCTCAAACGGCTGCAAAACCTGTTTGCCCAGCACGGGGATATTGAGTTCTATAAGATAAAGCCATAAACATGTGTTTCTGAGTCTTCTATCAAAAGTTACAGCGATTTATATGAAGTTGTACGAAAACGCTTTATTTCGCCTAGACAGTGTGTTTCTCACTGTTACATGCATTTGAATGGGAAACTCGCCCGAGACAAAGTATAGGTTTTCATTATGTGAATAATTTTAAAATCTTAGCTCAAACGGCTGCAAAACCTGTTTGCCCAGCACGGGGATATTGAGTTCTATAAGATAAAGCCATAAACATGTGTTTCTGAGTCTTCTATCAAAAGTTACAGCGATTTATATGAAGTTGTACGAAAACGCTTTATTTCGCCAAGACAATGCGTTTCTCACTGTTACATGCATTTGAATGGGAAACTCGCCCGAAACAAAGTATAGGTTTTCATTATGTGAATAATTTTAAAATCTTAGCTCAAACGGCTGCAAAACCTGTTTGCCCAGCACGGGGATATTGAGTTCTATAAGATAAAGCCATAAACATGTTTGTCTGAGTCTTCTATCAAAAGTTACAGCGATTTATATGAAGTTGTACAAAAATGCTTTCTTTCGCCAAGACAATGCGTTTCTCACTGTTACATGCATCTGAATGGGAAACTCGCCTGAAACAAAGTATAGGTTTTCATTATGTGAATAATTTTAAAATCTTAGCTCAAACGGCTGCAAAACCTGTTTGCCCAGCACGGGGATATTGAGTTCTATAAGATAAAGCCATAAACATGTGTTTCTGAGTCTTCTATCAAAAGTTACAGCGATTTATATGAAGTTGTTCAAAAGCGCTTTATTTCGCCAAGACAGTGTGTTTCTCACTGTTACATGCATTTGAATGGGAAACTCGCCTGAAACAAAGTATAGGTTTTCATTATGTGAATAATTTTAAAATCTTAGCTCAAACGGCTGCAAAACCTGTTTGCCCAGCACGGGGATATTGAGTTCTATAAGATAAAGCCATAAACATGTTTGTCTGAGTCTTCTATCAAAAGTTACAGCGATTTATATGAAGTTGTACGAAAACGCTTTATTTCGCCAAGACAATGCGTTTCTCACTGTTACATGCATTTGAATGGGAAACTCGCCCGAAACAAAGTATAGGTTTTCATTATGTGAATAATTTTAAAATCTTAGCTCAAACGGCTGCAAAACCTGTTTGCCCAGCACGGGGATATTGAGTTCTATAAGATAAAGCCATAAACATGTTTGTCTGAGTCTTCTATCAAAAGTTACAGCGATTTATATGAAGTTGTACGAAAACGCTTTATTTCGCCAAGACAATGCGTTTCTCACTGTTACATGCATTTGAATGGGAAACTCGCCCGAGACAAAGTATAGGTTTTCATTATGTGAATAATTTTAAAATCTTAGCTCAAACGGCTGCAAAACCTGTTTGCCCAGCACGGGGATATTGAGTTCTATAAGATAAAGCCATAAACATGTGTTTCTGAGTCTTCTATCAAAAGTTACAGCGATTTATATGAAGTTGTTCAAAAGCGCTTTATTTCGCCAAGACAGTGTGTTTCTCACTGTTACATGCATTTGAATGGGAAACTCGCCTGAAACAAAGTATAGGTTTTCATTATGTGAATAATTTTAAAATCTTAGCTCAAACGGCTGCAAAACCTGTTTGCCCAGCACGGGGATATTGAGTTCTATAAGATAAAGCCATAAACATGTTTGTCTGAGTCTTCTATCAAAAGTTACAGCGATTTATATGAAGTTGTACGAAAACGCTTTATTTCGCCAAGACAATGCGTTTCTCACTGTTACATGCATTTGAATGGGAAACTCGCCCGAAACAAAGTATAGGTTTTCATTATGTGAATAATTTTAAAATCTTAGCTCAAACGGCTGCAAAACCTGTTTGCCCAGCACGGGGATATTGAGTTCTATAAGATAAAGCCATAAACATGTTTGTCTGAGTCTTCTATCAAAAGTTACAGCGATTTATATGAAGTTGTACAAAAATGCTTTCTTTCGCCAAGACAATGCGTTTCTCACTGTTACATGCATCTGAATGGGAAACTCGCCTGAAACAAAGTATAGGTTTTCATTATGTGAATAATTTTAAAATCTTAGCTCAAACGGCTGCAAAACCTGTTTGCCCAGCACGGGGATATTGAGTTCTATAAGATAAAGCCATAAACATGTGTTTCTGAGTCTTCTATCAAAAGTTACAGCGATTTATATGAAGTTGTTCAAAAGCGCTTTATTTCGCCAAGACAGTGTGTTTCTCACTGTTACATGCATTTGAATGGGAAACTCGCCTGAAACAAAGTATAGGTTTTCATTATGTGAATAATTTTAAAATCTTAGCTCAAACGGCTGCAAAACCTGTTTGCCCAGCACGGGGATATTGAGTTCTATAAGATAAAGCCATAAACATGTTTGTCTGAGTCTTCTATCAAAAGTTACAGCGATTTATATGAAGTTGTACGAAAACGCTTTATTTCGCCAAGACAATGCGTTTCTCACTGTTACATGCATTTGAATGGGAAACTCGCCCGAAACAAAGTATAGGTTTTCATTATGTGAATAATTTTAAAATCTTAGCTCAAACGGCTGCAAAACCTGTTTGCCCAGCACGGGGATATTGAGTTCTATAAGATAAAGCCATAAACATGTTTGTCTGAGTCTTCTATCAAAAGTTACAGCGATTTATATGAAGTTGTACGAAAACGCTTTATTTCGCCAAGACAATGCGTTTCTCACTGTTACATGCATTTGAATGGGAAACTCGCCCGAGACAAAGTATAGGTTTTCATTATGTGAATAATTTTAAAATCTTAGCTCAAACGGCTGCAAAACCTGTTTGCCCAGCACGGGGATATTGAGTTCTATAAGATAAAGCCATAAACATGTGTTTCTGAGTCTTCTATCAAAAGTTACAGCGATTTATATGAAGTTGTTCAAAAGCGCTTTATTTCGCCAAGACAGTGTGTTTCTCACTGTTACATGCATTTGAATGGGAAACTCGCCTGAAACAAAGTATAGGTTTTCATTATGTGAATAATTTTAAAATCTTAGCTCAAACGGCTGCAAAACCTGTTTGCCCAGCACGGGGATATTGAGTTCTATAAGATAAAGCCATAAACATGTTTGTCTGAGTCTTCTATCAAAAGTTACAGCGATTTATATGAAGTTGTACGAAAACGCTTTATTTCGCCAAGACAATGCGTTTCTCACTGTTACATGCATTTGAATGGGAAACTCGCCCGAAACAAAGTATAGGTTTTCATTATGTGAATAATTTTAAAATCTTAGCTCAAACGGCTGCAAAACCTGTTTGCCCAGCACGGGGATATTGAGTTCTATAAGATAAAGCCATAAACATGTGTTTCTGAGTCTTCTATCAAAAGTTACAGCGATTTATATGAAGTTGTACAAAAATGCTTTCTTTCGCCAAGACAATGCGTTTCTCACTGTTACATGCATTTGAATGGGAAACTCGCCCGAGACAAAGTATAGGTTTTCATTATGTGAATAATTTTAAAATCTTAGCTCAAACGGCTGCAAAACCTGTTTGCCCAGCACGGGGATATTGAGTTCTATAAGATAAAGCCATAAACATGTGTTTCTGAGTCTTCTATCAAAAGTTACAGCGATTTATATGAAGTTGTTCAAAAGCGCTTTATTTCGCCAAGACAGTGTGTTTCTCACTGTTACATGCATTTGAATGGGAAACTCGCCTGAAACAAAGTATAGGTTTTCATTATGTGAATAATTTTAAAATCTTAGCTCAAACGGCTGCAAAACCTGTTTGCCCAGCACGGGGATATTGAGTTCTATAAGATAAAGCCATAAACATGTGTTTCTGAGTCTTCTATCAAAAGTTACAGCGATTTATATGAAGTTGTACAAAAATGCTTTCTTTCGCCAAGACAATGCGTTTCTCACTGTTACATGCATTTGAATGGGAAACTCGCCTGAAACAAAGTATAGGTTTTCATTATGTGAATAATTTTAAAATCTTAGCTCAAACGGCTGCAAAACCTGTTTGCCCAGCACGGGGATATTGAGTTCTATAAGATAAAGCCATAAACATGTTTGTCTGAGTCTTCTATCAAAAGTTACAGCGATTTATATGAAGTTGTACGAAAATGCTTTCTTTCGCCAAGACAGTGTGTTTCTCACTGTTACATGCATTTGAATGGGAAACTCGCCCGAGACAAAGTATAGGTTTTCATTATGTGAATAATTTTAAAATCTTAGCTCAAACGGCTGCAAAACCTGTTTGCCCAGCACGGGGATATTGAGTTCTATAAGATAAAGCCATAAACATGTGTTTCTGAGTCTTCTATCAAAAGTTACAGCGATTTATATGAAGTTGTACGAAAACGCTTTATTTCGCCTAGACAGTGTGTTTCTCACTGTTACATGCATTTGAATGGGAAACTCGCCCGAGACAAAGTATAGGTTTTCATTATGTGAATAATTTTAAAATCTTAGCTCAAACGGCTGCAAAACCTGTTTGCCCAGCACGGGGATATTGAGTTCTATAAGATAAAGCCATAAACATGTGTTTCTGAGTCTTCTATCAAAAGTTACAGCGATTTATATGAAGTTGTACGAAAACGCTTTATTTCGCCAAGACAATGCGTTTCTCACTGTTACATGCATTTGAATGGGAAACTCGCCCGAAACAAAGTATAGGTTTTCATTATGTGAATAATTTTAAAATCTTAGCTCAAACGGCTGCAAAACCTGTTTGCCCAGCACGGGGATATTGAGTTCTATAAGATAAAGCCATAAACATGTGTTTCTGAGTCTTCTATCAAAAGTTACAGCGATTTATATGAAGTTGTTCAAAAGCGCTTTATTTCGCCAAGACAGTGTGTTTCTCACTGTTACATGCATTTGAATGGGAAACTCGCCTGAAACAAAGTATAGGTTTTCATTATGTGAATAATTTTAAAATCTTAGCTCAAACGGCTGCAAAACCTGTTTGCCCAGCACGGGGATATTGAGTTCTATAAGATAAAGCCATAAACATGTGTTTCTGAGTCTTCTATCAAAAGTTACAGCGATTTATATGAAGTTGTACAAAAATGCTTTCTTTCGCCAAGACAATGCGTTTCTCACTGTTACATGCATTTGAATGGGAAACTCGCCTGAAACAAAGTATAGGTTTTCATTATGTGAATAATTTTAAAATCTTAGCTCAAACGGCTGCAAAACCTGTTTGCCCAGCACGGGGATATTGAGTTCTATAAGATAAAGCCATAAACATGTTTGTCTGAGTCTTCTATCAAAAGTTACAGCGATTTATATGAAGTTGTACGAAAATGCTTTCTTTCGCCAAGACAGTGTGTTTCTCACTGTTACATGCATTTGAATGGGAAACTCGCCCGAGACAAAGTATAGGTTTTCATTATGTGAATAATTTTAAAATCTTAGCTCAAACGGCTGCAAAACCTGTTTGCCCAGCACGGGGATATTGAGTTCTATAAGATAAAGCCATAAACATGTGTTTCTGAGTCTTCTATCAAAAGTTACAGCGATTTATATGAAGTTGTACGAAAACGCTTTATTTCGCCAAGACAATGCGTTTCTCACTGTTACATGCATTTGAATGGGAAACTCGCCCGAAACAAAGTATAGGTTTTCATTATGTGAATAATTTTAAAATCTTAGCTCAAACGGCTGCAAAACCTGTTTGCCCAGCACGGGGATATTGAGTTCTATAAGATAAAGCCATAAACATGTGTTTCTGAGTCTTCTATCAAAAGTTACAGCGATTTATATGAAGTTGTTCAAAAGCGCTTTATTTCGCCAAGACAGTGTGTTTCTCACTGTTACATGCATTTGAATGGGAAACTCGCCTGAAACAAAGTATAGGTTTTCATTATGTGAATAATTTTAAAATCTTAGCTCAAACGGCTGCAAAACCTGTTTGCCCAGCACGGGGATATTGAGTTCTATAAGATAAAGCCATAAACATGTGTTTCTGAGTCTTCTATCAAAAGTTACAGCGATTTATATGAAGTTGTACAAAAATGCTTTCTTTCGCCAAGACAATGCGTTTCTCACTGTTACATGCATTTGAATGGGAAACTCGCCTGAAACAAAGTATAGGTTTTCATTATGTGAATAATTTTAAAATCTTAGCTCAAACGGCTGCAAAACCTGTTTGCCCAGCACGGGGATATTGAGTTCTATAAGATAAAGCCATAAACATGTTTGTCTGAGTCTTCTATCAAAAGTTACAGCGATTTATATGAAGTTGTACGAAAATGCTTTCTTTCGCCAAGACAGTGTGTTTCTCACTGTTACATGCATTTGAATGGGAAACTCGCCCGAGACAAAGTATAGGTTTTCATTATGTGAATAATTTTAAAATCTTAGCTCAAACGGCTGCAAAACCTGTTTGCCCAGCACGGGGATATTGAGTTCTATAAGATAAAGCCATAAACATGTGTTTCTGAGTCTTCTATCAAAAGTTACAGCGATTTATATGAAGTTGTACGAAAACGCTTTATTTCGCCTAGACAGTGTGTTTCTCACTGTTACATGCATTTGAATGGGAAACTCGCCCGAGACAAAGTATAGGTTTTCATTATGTGAATAATTTTAAAATCTTAGCTCAAACGGCTGCAAAACCTGTTTGCCCAGCACGGGGATATTGAGTTCTATAAGATAAAGCCATAAACATGTGTTTCTGAGTCTTCTATCAAAAGTTACAGCGATTTATATGAAGTTGTACGAAAACGCTTTATTTCGCCAAGACAATGCGTTTCTCACTGTTACATGCATTTGAATGGGAAACTCGCCCGAAACAAAGTATAGGTTTTCATTATGTGAATAATTTTAAAATCTTAGCTCAAACGGCTGCAAAACCTGTTTGCCCAGCACGGGGATATTGAGTTCTATAAGATAAAGCCATAAACATGTTTGTCTGAGTCTTCTATCAAAAGTTACAGCGATTTATATGAAGTTGTACAAAAATGCTTTCTTTCGCCAAGACAATGCGTTTCTCACTGTTACATGCATCTGAATGGGAAACTCGCCTGAAACAAAGTATAGGTTTTCATTATGTGAATAATTTTAAAATCTTAGCTCAAACGGCTGCAAAACCTGTTTGCCCAGCACGGGGATATTGAGTTCTATAAGATAAAGCCATAAACATGTGTTTCTGAGTCTTCTATCAAAAGTTACAGCGATTTATATGAAGTTGTTCAAAAGCGCTTTATTTCGCCAAGACAGTGTGTTTCTCACTGTTACATGCATTTGAATGGGAAACTCGCCTGAAACAAAGTATAGGTTTTCATTATGTGAATAATTTTAAAATCTTAGCTCAAACGGCTGCAAAACCTGTTTGCCCAGCACGGGGATATTGAGTTCTATAAGATAAAGCCATAAACATGTTTGTCTGAGTCTTCTATCAAAAGTTACAGCGATTTATATGAAGTTGTACGAAAACGCTTTATTTCGCCAAGACAATGCGTTTCTCACTGTTACATGCATTTGAATGGGAAACTCGCCCGAAACAAAGTATAGGTTTTCATTATGTGAATAATTTTAAAATCTTAGCTCAAACGGCTGCAAAACCTGTTTGCCCAGCACGGGGATATTGAGTTCTATAAGATAAAGCCATAAACATGTTTGTCTGAGTCTTCTATCAAAAGTTACAGCGATTTATATGAAGTTGTACGAAAACGCTTTATTTCGCCAAGACAATGCGTTTCTCACTGTTACATGCATTTGAATGGGAAACTCGCCCGAGACAAAGTATAGGTTTTCATTATGTGAATAATTTTAAAATCTTAGCTCAAACGGCTGCAAAACCTGTTTGCCCAGCACGGGGATATTGAGTTCTATAAGATAAAGCCATAAACATGTGTTTCTGAGTCTTCTATCAAAAGTTACAGCGATTTATATGAAGTTGTTCAAAAGCGCTTTATTTCGCCAAGACAGTGTGTTTCTCACTGTTACATGCATTTGAATGGGAAACTCGCCTGAAACAAAGTATAGGTTTTCATTATGTGAATAATTTTAAAATCTTAGCTCAAACGGCTGCAAAACCTGTTTGCCCAGCACGGGGATATTGAGTTCTATAAGATAAAGCCATAAACATGTTTGTCTGAGTCTTCTATCAAAAGTTACAGCGATTTATATGAAGTTGTACGAAAACGCTTTATTTCGCCAAGACAATGCGTTTCTCACTGTTACATGCATTTGAATGGGAAACTCGCCCGAGACAAAGTATAGGTTTTCATTATGTGAATAATTTTAAAATCTTAGCTCAAACGGCTGCAAAACCTGTTTGCCCAGCACGGGGATATTGAGTTCTATAAGATAAAGCCATAAACATGTTTGTCTGAGTCTTCTATCAAAAGTTACAGCGATTTATATGAAGTTGTACAAAAATGCTTTCTTTCGCCAAGACAATGCGTTTCTCACTGTTACATGCATCTGAATGGGAAACTCGCCTGAAACAAAGTATAGGTTTTCATTATGTGAATAATTTTAAAATCTTAGCTCAAACGGCTGCAAAACCTGTTTGCCCAGCACGGGGATATTGAGTTCTATAAGATAAAGCCATAAACATGTGTTTCTGAGTCTTCTATCAAAAGTTACAGCGATTTATATGAAGTTGTTCAAAAGCGCTTTATTTCGCCAAGACAGTGTGTTTCTCACTGTTACATGCATTTGAATGGGAAACTCGCCTGAAACAAAGTATAGGTTTTCATTATGTGAATAATTTTAAAATCTTAGCTCAAACGGCTGCAAAACCTGTTTGCCCAGCACGGGGATATTGAGTTCTATAAGATAAAGCCATAAACATGTTTGTCTGAGTCTTCTATCAAAAGTTACAGCGATTTATATGAAGTTGTACGAAAACGCTTTATTTCGCCAAGACAATGCGTTTCTCACTGTTACATGCATTTGAATGGGAAACTCGCCCGAAACAAAGTATAGGTTTTCATTATGTGAATAATTTTAAAATCTTAGCTCAAACGGCTGCAAAACCTGTTTGCCCAGCACGGGGATATTGAGTTCTATAAGATAAAGCCATAAACATGTGTTTCTGAGTCTTCTATCAAAAGTTACAGCGATTTATATGAAGTTGTACAAAAATGCTTTCTTTCGCCAAGACAATGCGTTTCTCACTGTTACATGCATTTGAATGGGAAACTCGCCCGAGACAAAGTATAGGTTTTCATTATGTGAATAATTTTAAAATCTTAGCTCAAACGGCTGCAAAACCTGTTTGCCCAGCACGGGGATATTGAGTTCTATAAGATAAAGCCATAAACATGTGTTTCTGAGTCTTCTATCAAAAGTTACAGCGATTTATATGAAGTTGTTCAAAAGCGCTTTATTTCGCCAAGACAGTGTGTTTCTCACTGTTACATGCATTTGAATGGGAAACTCGCCTGAAACAAAGTATAGGTTTTCATTATGTGAATAATTTTAAAATCTTAGCTCAAACGGCTGCAAAACCTGTTTGCCCAGCACGGGGATATTGAGTTCTATAAGATAAAGCCATAAACATGTTTGTCTGAGTCTTCTATCAAAAGTTACAGCGATTTATATGAAGTTGTACGAAAACGCTTTATTTCGCCAAGACAATGCGTTTCTCACTGTTACATGCATTTGAATGGGAAACTCGCCCGAAACAAAGTATAGGTTTTCATTATGTGAATAATTTTAAAATCTTAGCTCAAACGGCTGCAAAACCTGTTTGCCCAGCACGGGGATATTGAGTTCTATAAGATAAAGCCATAAACATGTTTGTCTGAGTCTTCTATCAAAAGTTACAGCGATTTATATGAAGTTGTACAAAAATGCTTTCTTTCGCCAAGACAATGCGTTTCTCACTGTTACATGCATCTGAATGGGAAACTCGCCTGAAACAAAGTATAGGTTTTCATTATGTGAATAATTTTAAAATCTTAGCTCAAACGGCTGCAAAACCTGTTTGCCCAGCACGGGGATATTGAGTTCTATAAGATAAAGCCATAAACATGTGTTTCTGAGTCTTCTATCAAAAGTTACAGCGATTTATATGAAGTTGTTCAAAAGCGCTTTATTTCGCCAAGACAGTGTGTTTCTCACTGTTACATGCATTTGAATGGGAAACTCGCCTGAAACAAAGTATAGGTTTTCATTATGTGAATAATTTTAAAATCTTAGCTCAAACGGCTGCAAAACCTGTTTGCCCAGCACGGGGATATTGAGTTCTATAAGATAAAGCCATAAACATGTGTTTCTGAGTCTTCTATCAAAAGTTACAGCGATTTATATGAAGTTGTACAAAAATGCTTTCTTTCGCCAAGACAATGCGTTTCTCACTGTTACATGCATTTGAATGGGAAACTAGCCTGAAACAAAGTATAGGTTTTCATTATGTGAATAATTTTAAAATCTTAGCTCAAACGGCTGCAAAACCTGTTTGCCCAGCACGGGGATATTGAGTTCTATAAGATAAAGCCATAAACATGTTTGTCTGAGTCTTCTATCAAAAGTTACAGCGATTTATATGAAGTTGTACGAAAATGCTTTCTTTCGCCAAGACAGTGTGTTTCTCACTGTTACATGCATTTGAATGGGAAACTCGCCCGAGACAAAGTATAGGTTTTCATTATGTGAATAATTTTAAAATCTTAGCTCAAACGGCTGCAAAACCTGTTTGCCCAGCACGGGGATATTGAGTTCTATAAGATAAAGCCATAAACATGTGTTTCTGAGTCTTCTATCAAAAGTTACAGCGATTTATATGAAGTTGTACGAAAACGCTTTATTTCGCCTAGACAGTGTGTTTCTCACTGTTACATGCATTTGAATGGGAAACTCGCCCGAGACAAAGTATAGGTTTTCATTATGTGAATAATTTTAAAATCTTAGCTCAAACGGCTGCAAAACCTGTTTGCCCAGCACGGGGATATTGAGTTCTATAAGATAAAGCCATAAACATGTGTTTCTGAGTCTTCTATCAAAAGTTACAGCGATTTATATGAAGTTGTTCAAAAGCGCTTTATTTCGCCAAGACAGTGTGTTTCTCACTGTTACATGCATTTGAATGGGAAACTCGCCTGAAACAAAGTATAGGTTTTCATTATGTGAATAATTTTAAAATCTTAGCTCAAACGGCTGCAAAACCTGTTTGCCCAGCACGGGGATATTGAGTTCTATAAGATAAAGCCATAAACATGTTTGTCTGAGTCTTCTATCAAAAGTTACAGCGATTTATATGAAGTTGTACGAAAACGCTTTATTTCGCCAAGACAGTGTGTTTCTCACTGTTACATGCATTTGAATGGGAAACTCGCCTGAAACAAAGTATAGGTTTTCATTATGTGAATAATTTTAAAATCTTAGCTCAAACGGCTGCAAAACCTGTTTGCCCAGCACGGGGATATTGAGTTCTATAAGATAAAGCCATAAACATGTTTGTCTGAGTCTTCTATCAAAAGTTACAGCGATTTATATGAAGTTGTACGAAAACGCTTTATTTCGCCAAGACAGTGTGTTTCTCACTGTTACATGCATTTGAATGGGAAACTCGCCTGAAACAAAGTATAGGTTTTCATTATGTGAATAATTTTAAAATCTTAGCTCAAACGGCTGCAAAACCTGTTTGCCCAGCACGGGGATATTGAGTTCTATAAGATAAAGCCATAAACATGTTTGTCTGAGTCTTCTATCAAAAGTTACAGCGATTTATATGAAGTTGTACAAAAATGCTTTCTTTCGCCAAGACAATGCGTTTCTCACTGTTACATGCATCTGAATGGGAAACTCGCCTGAAACAAAGTATAGGTTTTCATTATGTGAATAATTTTAAAATCTTAGCTCAAACGGCTGCAAAACCTGTTTGCCCAGCACGGGGATATTGAGTTCTATAAGATAAAGCCATAAACATGTGTTTCTGAGTCTTCTATCAAAAGTTACAGCGATTTATATGAAGTTGTTCAAAAGCGCTTTATTTCGCCAAGACAGTGTGTTTCTCACTGTTACATGCATTTGAATGGGAAACTCGCCTGAAACAAAGTATAGGTTTTCATTATGTGAATAATTTTAAAATCTTAGCTCAAACGGCTGCAAAACCTGTTTGCCCAGCACGGGGATATTGAGTTCTATAAGATAAAGCCATAAACATGTGTTTCTGAGTCTTCTATCAAAAGTTACAGCGATTTATATGAAGTTGTACAAAAATGCTTTCTTTCGCCAAGACAATGCGTTTCTCACTGTTACATGCATTTGAATGGGAAACTCGCCTGAAACAAAGTATAGGTTTTCATTATGTGAATAATTTTAAAATCTTAGCTCAAACGGCTGCAAAACCTGTTTGCCCAGCACGGGGATATTGAGTTCTATAAGATAAAGCCATAAACATGTTTGTCTGAGTCTTCTATCAAAAGTTACAGCGATTTATATGAAGTTGTACGAAAATGCTTTCTTTCGCCAAGACAGTGTGTTTCTCACTGTTACATGCATTTGAATGGGAAACTCGCCCGAGACAAAGTATAGGTTTTCATTATGTGAATAATTTTAAAATCTTAGCTCAAACGGCTGCAAAACCTGTTTGCCCAGCACGGGGATATTGAGTTCTATAAGATAAAGCCATAAACATGTGTTTCTGAGTCTTCTATCAAAAGTTACAGCGATTTATATGAAGTTGTACGAAAACGCTTTATTTCGCCTAGACAGTGTGTTTCTCACTGTTACATGCATTTGAATGGGAAACTCGCCCGAGACAAAGTATAGGTTTTCATTATGTGAATAATTTTAAAATCTTAGCTCAAACGGCTGCAAAACCTGTTTGCCCAGCACGGGGATATTGAGTTCTATAAGATAAAGCCATAAACATGTGTTTCTGAGTCTTCTATCAAAAGTTACAGCGATTTATATGAAGTTGTTCAAAAGCGCTTTATTTCGCCAAGACAGTGTGTTTCTCACTGTTACATGCATTTGAATGGGAAACTCGCCTGAAACAAAGTATAGGTTTTCATTATGTGAATAATTTTAAAATCTTAGCTCAAACGGCTGCAAAACCTGTTTGCCCAGCACGGGGATATTGAGTTCTATAAGATAAAGCCATAAACATGTGTTTCTGAGTCTTCTATCAAAAGTTACAGCGATTTATATGAAGTTGTACAAAAATGCTTTCTTTCGCCAAGACAATGCGTTTCTCACTGTTACATGCATTTGAATGGGAAACTCGCCTGAAACAAAGTATAGGTTTTCATTATGTGAATAATTTTAAAATCTTAGCTCAAACGGCTGCAAAACCTGTTTGCCCAGCACGGGGATATTGAGTTCTATAAGATAAAGCCATAAACATGTTTGTCTGAGTCTTCTATCAAAAGTTACAGCGATTTATATGAAGTTGTACGAAAATGCTTTCTTTCGCCAAGACAGTGTGTTTCTCACTGTTACATGCATTTGAATGGGAAACTCGCCCGAGACAAAGTATAGGTTTTCATTATGTGAATAATTTTAAAATCTTAGCTCAAACGGCTGCAAAACCTGTTTGCCCAGCACGGGGATATTGAGTTCTATAAGATAAAGCCATAAACATGTGTTTCTGAGTCTTCTATCAAAAGTTACAGCGATTTATATGAAGTTGTACGAAAACGCTTTATTTCGCCTAGACAGTGTGTTTCTCACTGTTACATGCATTTGAATGGGAAACTCGCCCGAGACAAAGTATAGGTTTTCATTATGTGAATAATTTTAAAATCTTAGCTCAAACGGCTGCAAAACCTGTTTGCCCAGCACGGGGATATTGAGTTCTATAAGATAAAGCCATAAACATGTGTTTCTGAGTCTTCTATCAAAAGTTACAGCGATTTATATGAAGTTGTACGAAAACGCTTTATTTCGCCAAGACAGTGTGTTTCTCACTGTTACATGCATTTGAATGGGAAACTCGCCCGAGACAAAGTATAGGTTTTCATTATGTGAATAATTTTAAAATCTTAGCTCAAACGGCTGCAAAACCTGTTTGCCCAGCACGGGGATATTGAGTTCTATAAGATAAAGCCATAAACATGTTTGTCTGAGTCTTCTATCAAAAGTTACAGCGATTTATATGAAGTTGTACGAAAATGCTTTCTTTCGCCAAGACAGTGTGTTTCTCACTGTTACATGCATTTGAATGGGAAACTCGCCCGAGACAAAGTATAGGTTTTCATTATGTGAATAATTTTAAAATCTTAGCTCAAACGGCTGCAAAACCTGTTTGCCCAGCACGGGGATATTGAGTTCTATAAGATAAAGCCATAAACACGTGTTTCTGAGTCTTCTATCAAAAGTTACAGCGATTTATATGAAGTTGTACGAAAACGCTTTATTTCGCCAAGACAGTGTGTTTCTCACTGTTACATGCATTTGAATGGGAAACTCGCCCGAGACAAAGTATAGGTTTTCATTATGTGAATAATTTTAAAATCTTAGCTCAAACGGCTGCAAAACCTGTTTGCCCAGCACGGGGATATTGAGTTCTATAAGATAAAGCCATAAACATGTGTTTCTGAGTCTTCTATCAAAAGTTACAGCGATTTATATGAAGTTGTTCAAAAGCGCTTTATTTCGCCAAGACAGTGTGTTTCTCACTGTTACATGCATTTGAATGGGAAACTCGCCTGAAACAAAGTATAGGTTTTCATTATGTGAATAATTTTAAAATCTTAGCTCAAACGGCTGCAAAACCTGTTTGCCCAGCACGGGGATATTGAGTTCTATAAGATAAAGCCATAAACATGTGTTTCTGAGTCTTCTATCAAAAGTTACAGCGATTTATATGAAGTTGTACGAAAACGCTTTATTTCGCCAAGACAGTGTGTTTCTCACTGTTACATGCATTTGAATGGGAAACTCGCCCGAGACAAAGTATAGGTTTTCATTATGTGAATAATTTTAAAATCTTAGCTCAAACGGCTGCAAAACCTGTTTGCCCAGCACGGGGATATTGAGTTCTATAAGATAAAGCCATAAACATGTTTGTCTGAGTCTTCTATCAAAAGTTACAGCGATTTATATGAAGTTGTACGAAAATGCTTTCTTTCGCCAAGACAGTGTGTTTCTCACTGTTACATGCATTTGAATGGGAAACTCGCCCGAGACAAAGTATAGGTTTTCATTATGTGAATAATTTTAAAATCTTAGCTCAAACGGCTGCAAAACCTGTTTGCCCAGCACGGGGATATTGAGTTCTATAAGATAAAGCCATAAACATGTGTTTCTGAGTCTTCTATCAAAAGTTACAGCGATTTATATGAAGTTGTACAAAAATGCTTTCTTTCGCCAAGACAATGCGTTTCTCACTGTTACATGCATTTGAATGGGAAACTCGCCTGAAACAAAGTATAGGTTTTCATTATGTGAATAATTTTAAAATCTTAGCTCAAACGGCTGCAAAACCTGTTTGCCCAGCACGGGGATATTGAGTTCTATAAGATAAAGCCATAAACATGTTTGTCTGAGTCTTCTATCAAAAGTTACAGCGATTTATATGAAGTTGTACAAAAATGCTTTCTTTCGCCAAGACAATGCGTTTCTCACTGTTACATGCATCTGAATGGGAAACTCGCCTGAAACAAAGTATAGGTTTTCATTATGTGAATAATTTTAAAATCTTAGCTCAAACGGCTGCAAAACCTGTTTGCCCAGCACGGGGATATTGAGTTCTATAAGATAAAGCCATAAACATGTGTTTCTGAGTCTTCTATCAAAAGTTACAGCGATTTATATGAAGTTGTACGAAAACGCTTTATTTCGCCAAGACAGTGTGTTTCTCACTGTTACATGCATTTGAATGGGAAACTCGCCCGAGACAAAGTATAGGTTTTCATTATGTGAATAATTTTAAAATCTTAGCTCAAACGGCTGCAAAACCTGTTTGCCCAGCACGGGGATATTGAGTTCTATAAGATAAAGCCATAAACATGTGTTTCTGAGTCTTCTATCAAAAGTTACAGCGATTTATATGAAGTTGTACGAAAACGCTTTATTTCGCCAAGACAGTGTGTTTCTCACTGTTACATGCATTTGAATGGGAAACTCGCCCGAGACAAAGTATAGGTTTTCATTATGTGAATAATTTTAAAATCTTAGCTCAAACGGCTGCAAAACCTGTTTGCCCAGCACGGGGATATTGAGTTCTATAAGATAAAGCCATAAACATGTTTGTCTGAGTCTTCTATCAAAAGTTACAGCGATTTATATGAAGTTGTACAAAAATGCTTTCTTTCGCCAAGACAATGCGTTTCTCACTGTTACATGCATCTGAATGGGAAACTCGCCTGAAACAAAGTATAGGTTTTCATTATGTGAATAATTTTAAAATCTTAGCTCAAACGGCTGCAAAACCTGTTTGCCCAGCACGGGGATATTGAGTTCTATAAGATAAAGCCATAAACATGTGTTTCTGAGTCTTCTATCAAAAGTTACAGCGATTTATATGAAGTTGTTCAAAAGCGCTTTATTTCGCCAAGACAGTGTGTTTCTCACTGTTACATGCATTTGAATGGGAAACTCGCCTGAAACAAAGTATAGGTTTTCATTATGTGAATAATTTTAAAATCTTAGCTCAAACGGCTGCAAAACCTGTTTGCCCAGCACGGGGATATTGAGTTCTATAAGATAAAGCCATAAACATGTTTGTCTGAGTCTTCTATCAAAAGTTACAGCGATTTATATGAAGTTGTACGAAAACGCTTTATTTCGCCAAGACAATGCGTTTCTCACTGTTACATGCATTTGAATGGGAAACTCGCCCGAAACAAAGTATAGGTTTTCATTATGTGAATAATTTTAAAATCTTAGCTCAAACGGCTGCAAAACCTGTTTGCCCAGCACGGGGATATTGAGTTCTATAAGATAAAGCCATAAACATGTTTGTCTGAGTCTTCTATCAAAAGTTACAGCGATTTATATGAAGTTGTACAAAAATGCTTTCTTTCGCCAAGACAATGCGTTTCTCACTGTTACATGCATCTGAATGGGAAACTCGCCTGAAACAAAGTATAGGTTTTCATTATGTGAATAATTTTAAAATCTTAGCTCAAACGGCTGCAAAACCTGTTTGCCCAGCACGGGGATATTGAGTTCTATAAGATAAAGCCATAAACATGTGTTTCTGAGTCTTCTATCAAAAGTTACAGCGATTTATATGAAGTTGTTCAAAAGCGCTTTATTTCGCCAAGACAGTGTGTTTCTCACTGTTACATGCATTTGAATGGGAAACTCGCCTGAAACAAAGTATAGGTTTTCATTATGTGAATAATTTTAAAATCTTAGCTCAAACGGCTGCAAAACCTGTTTGCCCAGCACGGGGATATTGAGTTCTATAAGATAAAGCCATAAACATGTGTTTCTGAGTCTTCTATCAAAAGTTACAGCGATTTATATGAAGTTGTACGAAAACGCTTTATTTCGCCTAGACAGTGTGTTTCTCACTGTTACATGCATTTGAATGGGAAACTCGCCCGAGACAAAGTATAGGTTTTCATTATGTGAATAATTTTAAAATCTTAGCTCAAACGGCTGCAAAACCTGTTTGCCCAGCACGGGGATATTGAGTTCTATAAGATAAAGCCATAAACATGTTTGTCTGAGTCTTCTATCAAAAGTTACAGCGATTTATATGAAGTTGTACGAAAACGCTTTATTTCGCCAAGACAGTGTGTTTCTCACTGTTACATGCATTTGAATGGGAAACTCGCCCGAGACAAAGTATAGGTTTTCATTATGTGAATAATTTTAAAATCTTAGCTCAAACGGCTGCAAAACCTGTTTGCCCAGCACGGGGATATTGAGTTCTATAAGATAAAGCCATAAACATGTGTTTCTGAGTCTTCTATCAAAAGTTACAGCGATTTATATGAAGTTGTACGAAAACGCTTTATTTCGCCAAGACAGTGTGTTTCTCACTGTTACATGCATTTGAATGGGAAACTCGCCCGAGACAAAGTATAGGTTTTCATTATGTGAATAATTTTAAAATCTTAGCTCAAACGGCTGCAAAACCTGTTTGCCCAGCACGGGGATATTGAGTTCTATAAGATAAAGCCATAAACATGTGTTTCTGAGTCTTCTATCAAAAGTTACAGCGATTTATATGAAGTTGTACAAAAATGCTTTCTTTCGCCAAGACAATGCGTTTCTCACTGTTACATGCATTTGAATGGGAAACTCGCCTGAAACAAAGTATAGGTTTTCATTATGTGAATAATTTTAAAATCTTAGCTCAAACGGCTGCAAAACCTGTTTGCCCAGCACGGGGATATTGAGTTCTATAAGATAAAGCCATAAACATGTGTTTCTGAGTCTTCTATCAAAAGTTACAGCGATTTATATGAAGTTGTACGAAAACGCTTTATTTCGCCAAGACAGTGTGTTTCTCACTGTTACATGCATTTGAATGGGAAACTCGCCCGAGACAAAGTATAGGTTTTCATTATGTGAATAATTTTAAAATCTTAGCTCAAACGGCTGCAAAACCTGTTTGCCCAGCACGGGGATATTGAGTTCTATAAGATAAAGCCATAAACATGTTTGTCTGAGTCTTCTATCAAAAGTTACAGCGATTTATATGAAGTTGTACAAAAATGCTTTCTTTCGCCAAGACAATGCGTTTCTCACTGTTACATGCATCTGAATGGGAAACTCGCCTGAAACAAAGTATAGGTTTTCATTATGTGAATAATTTTAAAATCTTAGCTCAAACGGCTGCAAAACCTGTTTGCCCAGCACGGGGATATTGAGTTCTATAAGATAAAGCCATAAACATGTGTTTCTGAGTCTTCTATCAAAAGTTACAGCGATTTATATGAAGTTGTACGAAAACGCTTTATTTCGCCAAGACAGTGTGTTTCTCACTGTTACATGCATTTGAATGGGAAACTCGCCCGAGACAAAGTATAGGTTTTCATTATGTGAATAATTTTAAAATCTTAGCTCAAACGGCTGCAAAACCTGTTTGCCCAGCACGGGGATATTGAGTTCTATAAGATAAAGCCATAAACATGTTTGTCTGAGTCTTCTATCAAAAGTTACAGCGATTTATATGAAGTTGTACGAAAATGCTTTCTTTCGCCAAGACAGTGTGTTTCTCACTGTTACATGCATTTGAATGGGAAACTCGCCCGAGACAAAGTATAGGTTTTCATTATGTGAATAATTTTAAAATCTTAGCTCAAACGGCTGCAAAACCTGTTTGCCCAGCACGGGGATATTGAGTTCTATAAGATAAAGCCATAAACATGTGTTTCTGAGTCTTCTATCAAAAGTTACAGCGATTTATATGAAGTTGTACGAAAACGCTTTATTTCGCCAAGACAGTGTGTTTCTCACTGTTACATGCATTTGAATGGGAAACTCGCCCGAGACAAAGTATAGGTTTTCATTATGTGAATAATTTTAAAATCTTAGCTCAAACGGCTGCAAAACCTGTTTGCCCAGCACGGGGATATTGAGTTCTATAAGATAAAGCCATAAACATGTGTTTCTGAGTCTTCTATCAAAAGTTACAGCGATTTATATGAAGTTGTTCAAAAGCGCTTTATTTCGCCAAGACAGTGTGTTTCTCACTGTTACATGCATTTGAATGGGAAACTCGCCTGAAACAAAGTATAGGTTTTCATTATGTGAATAATTTTAAAATCTTAGCTCAAACGGCTGCAAAACCTGTTTGCCCAGCACGGGGATATTGAGTTCTATAAGATAAAGCCATAAACATGTTTGTCTGAGTCTTCTATCAAAAGTTACAGCGATTTATATGAAGTTGTACGAAAACGCTTTATTTCGCCAAGACAATGCGTTTCTCACTGTTACATGCATTTGAATGGGAAACTCGCCCGAAACAAAGTATAGGTTTTCATTATGTGAATAATTTTAAAATCTTAGCTCAAACGGCTGCAAAACCTGTTTGCCCAGCACGGGGATATTGAGTTCTATAAGATAAAGCCATAAACATGTTTGTCTGAGTCTTCTATCAAAAGTTACAGCGATTTATATGAAGTTGTACAAAAATGCTTTCTTTCGCCAAGACAATGCGTTTCTCACTGTTACATGCATCTGAATGGGAAACTCGCCTGAAACAAAGTATAGGTTTTCATTATGTGAATAATTTTAAAATCTTAGCTCAAACGGCTGCAAAACCTGTTTGCCCAGCACGGGGATATTGAGTTCTATAAGATAAAGCCATAAACATGTGTTTCTGAGTCTTCTATCAAAAGTTACAGCGATTTATATGAAGTTGTACGAAAACGCTTTATTTCGCCAAGACAGTGTGTTTCTCACTGTTACATGCATTTGAATGGGAAACTCGCCCGAGACAAAGTATAGGTTTTCATTATGTGAATAATTTTAAAATCTTAGCTCAAACGGCTGCAAAACCTGTTTGCCCAGCACGGGGATATTGAGTTCTATAAGATAAAGCCATAAACATGTTTGTCTGAGTCTTCTATCAAAAGTTACAGCGATTTATATGAAGTTGTACGAAAATGCTTTCTTTCGCCAAGACAGTGTGTTTCTCACTGTTACATGCATTTGAATGGGAAACTCGCCCGAGACAAAGTATAGGTTTTCATTATGTGAATAATTTTAAAATCTTAGCTCAAACGGCTGCAAAACCTGTTTGCCCAGCACGGGGATATTGAGTTCTATAAGATAAAGCCATAAACATGTGTTTCTGAGTCTTCTATCAAAAGTTACAGCGATTTATATGAAGTTGTACGAAAACGCTTTATTTCGCCAAGACAGTGTGTTTCTCACTGTTACATGCATTTGAATGGGAAACTCGCCCGAGACAAAGTATAGGTTTTCATTATGTGAATAATTTTAAAATCTTAGCTCAAACGGCTGCAAAACCTGTTTGCCCAGCACGGGGATATTGAGTTCTATAAGATAAAGCCATAAACATGTGTTTCTGAGTCTTCTATCAAAAGTTACAGCGATTTATATGAAGTTGTTCAAAAGCGCTTTATTTCGCCAAGACAGTGTGTTTCTCACTGTTACATGCATTTGAATGGGAAACTCGCCTGAAACAAAGTATAGGTTTTCATTATGTGAATAATTTTAAAATCTTAGCTCAAACGGCTGCAAAACCTGTTTGCCCAGCACGGGGATATTGAGTTCTATAAGATAAAGCCATAAACATGTTTGTCTGAGTCTTCTATCAAAAGTTACAGCGATTTATATGAAGTTGTACGAAAACGCTTTATTTCGCCAAGACAATGCGTTTCTCACTGTTACATGCATTTGAATGGGAAACTCGCCCGAAACAAAGTATAGGTTTTCATTATGTGAATAATTTTAAAATCTTAGCTCAAACGGCTGCAAAACCTGTTTGCCCAGCACGGGGATATTGAGTTCTATAAGATAAAGCCATAAACATGTTTGTCTGAGTCTTCTATCAAAAGTTACAGCGATTTATATGAAGTTGTACAAAAATGCTTTCTTTCGCCAAGACAATGCGTTTCTCACTGTTACATGCATCTGAATGGGAAACTCGCCTGAAACAAAGTATAGGTTTTCATTATGTGAATAATTTTAAAATCTTAGCTCAAACGGCTGCAAAACCTGTTTGCCCAGCACGGGGATATTGAGTTCTATAAGATAAAGCCATAAACATGTGTTTCTGAGTCTTCTATCAAAAGTTACAGCGATTTATATGAAGTTGTTCAAAAGCGCTTTATTTCGCCAAGACAGTGTGTTTCTCACTGTTACATGCATTTGAATGGGAAACTCGCCTGAAACAAAGTATAGGTTTTCATTATGTGAATAATTTTAAAATCTTAGCTCAAACGGCTGCAAAACCTGTTTGCCCAGCACGGGGATATTGAGTTCTATAAGATAAAGCCATAAACATGTTTGTCTGAGTCTTCTATCAAAAGTTACAGCGATTTATATGAAGTTGTACGAAAACGCTTTATTTCGCCAAGACAATGCGTTTCTCACTGTTACATGCATTTGAATGGGAAACTCGCCCGAAACAAAGTATAGGTTTTCATTATGTGAATAATTTTAAAATCTTAGCTCAAACGGCTGCAAAACCTGTTTGCCCAGCACGGGGATATTGAGTTCTATAAGATAAAGCCATAAACATGTGTTTCTGAGTCTTCTATCAAAAGTTACAGCGATTTATATGAAGTTGTACGAAAACGCTTTATTTCGCCAAGACAGTGTGTTTCTCACTGTTACATGCATTTGAATGGGAAACTCGCCCGAGACAAAGTATAGGTTTTCATTATGTGAATAATTTTAAAATCTTAGCTCAAACGGCTGCAAAACCTGTTTGCCCAGCACGGGGATATTGAGTTCTATAAGATAAAGCCATAAACATGTTTGTCTGAGTCTTCTATCAAAAGTTACAGCGATTTATATGAAGTTGTACGAAAATGCTTTCTTTCGCCAAGACAGTGTGTTTCTCACTGTTACATGCATTTGAATGGGAAACTCGCCCGAGACAAAGTATAGGTTTTCATTATGTGAATAATTTTAAAATCTTAGCTCAAACGGCTGCAAAACCTGTTTGCCCAGCACGGGGATATTGAGTTCTATAAGATAAAGCCATAAACATGTGTTTCTGAGTCTTCTATCAAAAGTTACAGCGATTTATATGAAGTTGTACGAAAACGCTTTATTTCGCCAAGACAGTGTGTTTCTCACTGTTACATGCATTTGAATGGGAAACTCGCCCGAGACAAAGTATAGGTTTTCATTATGTGAATAATTTTAAAATCTTAGCTCAAACGGCTGCAAAACCTGTTTGCCCAGCACGGGGATATTGAGTTCTATAAGATAAAGCCATAAACATGTGTTTCTGAGTCTTCTATCAAAAGTTACAGCGATTTATATGAAGTTGTTCAAAAGCGCTTTATTTCGCCAAGACAGTGTGTTTCTCACTGTTACATGCATTTGAATGGGAAACTCGCCTGAAACAAAGTATAGGTTTTCATTATGTGAATAATTTTAAAATCTTAGCTCAAACGGCTGCAAAACCTGTTTGCCCAGCACGGGGATATTGAGTTCTATAAGATAAAGCCATAAACATGTTTGTCTGAGTCTTCTATCAAAAGTTACAGCGATTTATATGAAGTTGTACGAAAACGCTTTATTTCGCCAAGACAATGCGTTTCTCACTGTTACATGCATTTGAATGGGAAACTCGCCCGAAACAAAGTATAGGTTTTCATTATGTGAATAATTTTAAAATCTTAGCTCAAACGGCTGCAAAACCTGTTTGCCCAGCACGGGGATATTGAGTTCTATAAGATAAAGCCATAAACATGTTTGTCTGAGTCTTCTATCAAAAGTTACAGCGATTTATATGAAGTTGTACGAAAACGCTTTATTTCGCCAAGACAGTGTGTTTCTCACTGTTACATGCATTTGAATGGGAAACTCGCCCGAGACAAAGTATAGGTTTTCATTATGTGAATAATTTTAAAATCTTAGCTCAAACGGCTGCAAAACCTGTTTGCCCAGCACGGGGATATTGAGTTCTATAAGATAAAGCCATAAACATGTGTTTCTGAGTCTTCTATCAAAAGTTACAGCGATTTATATGAAGTTGTTCAAAAGCGCTTTATTTCGCCAAGACAGTGTGTTTCTCACTGTTACATGCATTTGAATGGGAAACTCGCCTGAAACAAAGTATAGGTTTTCATTATGTGAATAATTTTAAAATCTTAGCTCAAACGGCTGCAAAACCTGTTTGCCCAGCACGGGGATATTGAGTTCTATAAGATAAAGCCATAAACATGTTTGTCTGAGTCTTCTATCAAAAGTTACAGCGATTTATATGAAGTTGTACGAAAACGCTTTATTTCGCCAAGACAATGCGTTTCTCACTGTTACATGCATTTGAATGGGAAACTCGCCCGAAACAAAGTATAGGTTTTCATTATGTGAATAATTTTAAAATCTTAGCTCAAACGGCTGCAAAACCTGTTTGCCCAGCACGGGGATATTGAGTTCTATAAGATAAAGCCATAAACATGTTTGTCTGAGTCTTCTATCAAAAGTTACAGCGATTTATATGAAGTTGTACAAAAATGCTTTCTTTCGCCAAGACAATGCGTTTCTCACTGTTACATGCATCTGAATGGGAAACTCGCCTGAAACAAAGTATAGGTTTTCATTATGTGAATAATTTTAAAATCTTAGCTCAAACGGCTGCAAAACCTGTTTGCCCAGCACGGGGATATTGAGTTCTATAAGATAAAGCCATAAACATGTGTTTCTGAGTCTTCTATCAAAAGTTACAGCGATTTATATGAAGTTGTTCAAAAGCGCTTTATTTCGCCAAGACAGTGTGTTTCTCACTGTTACATGCATTTGAATGGGAAACTCGCCTGAAACAAAGTATAGGTTTTCATTATGTGAATAATTTTAAAATCTTAGCTCAAACGGCTGCAAAACCTGTTTGCCCAGCACGGGGATATTGAGTTCTATAAGATAAAGCCATAAACATGTGTTTCTGAGTCTTCTATCAAAAGTTACAGCGATTTATATGAAGTTGTACAAAAATGCTTTCTTTCGCCAAGACAATGCGTTTCTCACTGTTACATGCATTTGAATGGGAAACTCGCCCGAGACAAAGTATAGGTTTTCATTATGTGAATAATTTTAAAATCTTAGCTCAAACGGCTGCAAAACCTGTTTGCCCAGCACGGGGATATTGAGTTCTATAAGATAAAGCCATAAACATGTTTGTCTGAGTCTTCTATCAAAAGTTACAGCGATTTATATGAAGTTGTACGAAAATGCTTTCTTTCGCCAAGACAGTGTGTTTCTCACTGTTACATGCATTTGAATGGGAAACTCGCCCGAGACAAAGTATAGGTTTTCATTATGTGAATAATTTTAAAATCTTAGCTCAAACGGCTGCAAAACCTGTTTGCCCAGCACGGGGATATTGAGTTCTATAAGATAAAGCCATAAACATGTGTTTCTGAGTCTTCTATCAAAAGTTACAGCGATTTATATGAAGTTGTTCAAAAGCGCTTTATTTCGCCAAGACAGTGTGTTTCTCACTGTTACATGCATTTGAATGGGAAACTCGCCTGAAACAAAGTATAGGTTTTCATTATGTGAATAATTTTAAAATCTTAGCTCAAACGGCTGCAAAACCTGTTTGCCCAGCACGGGGATATTGAGTTCTATAAGATAAAGCCATAAACATGTTTGTCTGAGTCTTCTATCAAAAGTTACAGCGATTTATATGAAGTTGTACGAAAACGCTTTATTTCGCCAAGACAATGCGTTTCTCACTGTTACATGCATTTGAATGGGAAACTCGCCCGAAACAAAGTATAGGTTTTCATTATGTGAATAATTTTAAAATCTTAGCTCAAACGGCTGCAAAACCTGTTTGCCCAGCACGGGGATATTGAGTTCTATAAGATAAAGCCATAAACATGTTTGTCTGAGTCTTCTATCAAAAGTTACAGCGATTTATATGAAGTTGTACAAAAATGCTTTCTTTCGCCAAGACAATGCGTTTCTCACTGTTACATGCATCTGAATGGGAAACTCGCCTGAAACAAAGTATAGGTTTTCATTATGTGAATAATTTTAAAATCTTAGCTCAAACGGCTGCAAAACCTGTTTGCCCAGCACGGGGATATTGAGTTCTATAAGATAAAGCCATAAACATGTGTTTCTGAGTCTTCTATCAAAAGTTACAGCGATTTATATGAAGTTGTTCAAAAGCGCTTTATTTCGCCAAGACAGTGTGTTTCTCACTGTTACATGCATTTGAATGGGAAACTCGCCTGAAACAAAGTATAGGTTTTCATTATGTGAATAATTTTAAAATCTTAGCTCAAACGGCTGCAAAACCTGTTTGCCCAGCACGGGGATATTGAGTTCTATAAGATAAAGCCATAAACATGTGTTTCTGAGTCTTCTATCAAAAGTTACAGCGATTTATATGAAGTTGTACAAAAATGCTTTCTTTCGCCAAGACAATGCGTTTCTCACTGTTACATGCATTTGAATGGGAAACTCGCCCGAGACAAAGTATAGGTTTTCATTATGTGAATAATTTTAAAATCTTAGCTCAAACGGCTGCAAAACCTGTTTGCCCAGCACGGGGATATTGAGTTCTATAAGATAAAGCCATAAACATGTTTGTCTGAGTCTTCTATCAAAAGTTACAGCGATTTATATGAAGTTGTACGAAAATGCTTTCTTTCGCCAAGACAGTGTGTTTCTCACTGTTACATGCATTTGAATGGGAAACTCGCCCGAGACAAAGTATAGGTTTTCATTATGTGAATAATTTTAAAATCTTAGCTCAAACGGCTGCAAAACCTGTTTGCCCAGCACGGGGATATTGAGTTCTATAAGATAAAGCCATAAACATGTGTTTCTGAGTCTTCTATCAAAAGTTACAGCGATTTATATGAAGTTGTTCAAAAGCGCTTTATTTCGCCAAGACAGTGTGTTTCTCACTGTTACATGCATTTGAATGGGAAACTCGCCTGAAACAAAGTATAGGTTTTCATTATGTGAATAATTTTAAAATCTTAGCTCAAACGGCTGCAAAACCTGTTTGCCCAGCACGGGGATATTGAGTTCTATAAGATAAAGCCATAAACATGTTTGTCTGAGTCTTCTATCAAAAGTTACAGCGATTTATATGAAGTTGTACGAAAACGCTTTATTTCGCCAAGACAATGCGTTTCTCACTGTTACATGCATTTGAATGGGAAACTCGCCCGAAACAAAGTATAGGTTTTCATTATGTGAATAATTTTAAAATCTTAGCTCAAACGGCTGCAAAACCTGTTTGCCCAGCACGGGGATATTGAGTTCTATAAGATAAAGCCATAAACATGTTTGTCTGAGTCTTCTATCAAAAGTTACAGCGATTTATATGAAGTTGTACAAAAATGCTTTCTTTCGCCAAGACAATGCGTTTCTCACTGTTACATGCATCTGAATGGGAAACTCGCCTGAAACAAAGTATAGGTTTTCATTATGTGAATAATTTTAAAATCTTAGCTCAAACGGCTGCAAAACCTGTTTGCCCAGCACGGGGATATTGAGTTCTATAAGATAAAGCCATAAACATGTGTTTCTGAGTCTTCTATCAAAAGTTACAGCGATTTATATGAAGTTGTTCAAAAGCGCTTTATTTCGCCAAGACAGTGTGTTTCTCACTGTTACATGCATTTGAATGGGAAACTCGCCTGAAACAAAGTATAGGTTTTCATTATGTGAATAATTTTAAAATCTTAGCTCAAACGGCTGCAAAACCTGTTTGCCCAGCACGGGGATATTGAGTTCTATAAGATAAAGCCATAAACATGTGTTTCTGAGTCTTCTATCAAAAGTTACAGCGATTTATATGAAGTTGTACAAAAATGCTTTCTTTCGCCAAGACAATGCGTTTCTCACTGTTACATGCATTTGAATGGGAAACTCGCCCGAGACAAAGTATAGGTTTTCATTATGTGAATAATTTTAAAATCTTAGCTCAAACGGCTGCAAAACCTGTTTGCCCAGCACGGGGATATTGAGTTCTATAAGATAAAGCCATAAACATGTTTGTCTGAGTCTTCTATCAAAAGTTACAGCGATTTATATGAAGTTGTACGAAAATGCTTTCTTTCGCCAAGACAGTGTGTTTCTCACTGTTACATGCATTTGAATGGGAAACTCGCCCGAGACAAAGTATAGGTTTTCATTATGTGAATAATTTTAAAATCTTAGCTCAAACGGCTGCAAAACCTGTTTGCCCAGCACGGGGATATTGAGTTCTATAAGATAAAGCCATAAACATGTGTTTCTGAGTCTTCTATCAAAAGTTACAGCGATTTATATGAAGTTGTACGAAAACGCTTTATTTCGCCAAGACAGTGTGTTTCTCACTGTTACATGCATTTGAATGGGAAACTCGCCCGAGACAAAGTATAGGTTTTCATTATGTGAATAATTTTAAAATCTTAGCTCAAACGGCTGCAAAACCTGTTTGCCCAGCACGGGGATATTGAGTTCTATAAGATAAAGCCATAAACATGTGTTTCTGAGTCTTCTATCAAAAGTTACAGCGATTTATATGAAGTTGTTCAAAAGCGCTTTATTTCGCCAAGACAGTGTGTTTCTCACTGTTACATGCATTTGAATGGGAAACTCGCCTGAAACAAAGTATAGGTTTTCATTATGTGAATAATTTTAAAATCTTAGCTCAAACGGCTGCAAAACCTGTTTGCCCAGCACGGGGATATTGAGTTCTATAAGATAAAGCCATAAACATGTTTGTCTGAGTCTTCTATCAAAAGTTACAGCGATTTATATGAAGTTGTACGAAAACGCTTTATTTCGCCAAGACAATGCGTTTCTCACTGTTACATGCATTTGAATGGGAAACTCGCCCGAAACAAAGTATAGGTTTTCATTATGTGAATAATTTTAAAATCTTAGCTCAAACGGCTGCAAAACCTGTTTGCCCAGCACGGGGATATTGAGTTCTATAAGATAAAGCCATAAACATGTTTGTCTGAGTCTTCTATCAAAAGTTACAGCGATTTATATGAAGTTGTACAAAAATGCTTTCTTTCGCCAAGACAATGCGTTTCTCACTGTTACATGCATCTGAATGGGAAACTCGCCTGAAACAAAGTATAGGTTTTCATTATGTGAATAATTTTAAAATCTTAGCTCAAACGGCTGCAAAACCTGTTTGCCCAGCACGGGGATATTGAGTTCTATAAGATAAAGCCATAAACATGTGTTTCTGAGTCTTCTATCAAAAGTTACAGCGATTTATATGAAGTTGTTCAAAAGCGCTTTATTTCGCCAAGACAGTGTGTTTCTCACTGTTACATGCATTTGAATGGGAAACTCGCCTGAAACAAAGTATAGGTTTTCATTATGTGAATAATTTTAAAATCTTAGCTCAAACGGCTGCAAAACCTGTTTGCCCAGCACGGGGATATTGAGTTCTATAAGATAAAGCCATAAACATGTGTTTCTGAGTCTTCTATCAAAAGTTACAGCGATTTATATGAAGTTGTACAAAAATGCTTTCTTTCGCCAAGACAATGCGTTTCTCACTGTTACATGCATTTGAATGGGAAACTCGCCCGAGACAAAGTATAGGTTTTCATTATGTGAATAATTTTAAAATCTTAGCTCAAACGGCTGCAAAACCTGTTTGCCCAGCACGGGGATATTGAGTTCTATAAGATAAAGCCATAAACATGTGTTTCTGAGTCTTCTATCAAAAGTTACAGCGATTTATATGAAGTTGTACGAAAACGCTTTATTTCGCCAAGACAGTGTGTTTCTCACTGTTACATGCATTTGAATGGGAAACTCGCCCGAGACAAAGTATAGGTTTTCATTATGTGAATAATTTTAAAATCTTAGCTCAAACGGCTGCAAAACCTGTTTGCCCAGCACGGGGATATTGAGTTCTATAAGATAAAGCCATAAACATGTGTTTCTGAGTCTTCTATCAAAAGTTACAGCGATTTATATGAAGTTGTTCAAAAGCGCTTTATTTCGCCAAGACAGTGTGTTTCTCACTGTTACATGCATTTGAATGGGAAACTCGCCTGAAACAAAGTATAGGTTTTCATTATGTGAATAATTTTAAAATCTTAGCTCAAACGGCTGCAAAACCTGTTTGCCCAGCACGGGGATATTGAGTTCTATAAGATAAAGCCATAAACATGTGTTTCTGAGTCTTCTATCAAAAGTTACAGCGATTTATATGAAGTTGTACGAAAACGCTTTATTTCGCCAAGACAGTGTGTTTCTCACTGTTACATGCATTTGAATGGGAAACTCGCCTGAAACAAAGTATAGGTTTTCATTATGTGAATAATTTTAAAATCTTAGCTCAAACGGCTGCAAAACCTGTTTGCCCAGCACGGGGATATTGAGTTCTATAAGATAAAGCCATAAACATGTTTGTCTGAGTCTTCTATCAAAAGTTACAGCGATTTATATGAAGTTGTACGAAAACGCTTTATTTCGCCAAGACAATGCGTTTCTCACTGTTACATGCATTTGAATGGGAAACTCGCCCGAAACAAAGTATAGGTTTTCATTATGTGAATAATTTTAAAATCTTAGCTCAAACGGCTGCAAAACCTGTTTGCCCAGCACGGGGATATTGAGTTCTATAAGATAAAGCCATAAACATGTGTTTCTGAGTCTTCTATCAAAAGTTACAGCGATTTATATGAAGTTGTACGAAAACGCTTTATTTCGCCAAGACAGTGTGTTTCTCACTGTTACATGCATTTGAATGGGAAACTCGCCCGAGACAAAGTATAGGTTTTCATTATGTGAATAATTTTAAAATCTTAGCTCAAACGGCTGCAAAACCTGTTTGCCCAGCACGGGGATATTGAGTTCTATAAGATAAAGCCATAAACATGTGTTTCTGAGTCTTCTATCAAAAGTTACAGCGATTTATATGAAGTTGTTCAAAAGCGCTTTATTTCGCCAAGACAGTGTGTTTCTCACTGTTACATGCATTTGAATGGGAAACTCGCCTGAAACAAAGTATAGGTTTTCATTATGTGAATAATTTTAAAATCTTAGCTCAAACGGCTGCAAAACCTGTTTGCCCAGCACGGGGATATTGAGTTCTATAAGATAAAGCCATAAACATGTGTTTCTGAGTCTTCTATCAAAAGTTACAGCGATTTATATGAAGTTGTACGAAAACGCTTTATTTCGCCAAGACAGTGTGTTTCTCACTGTTACATGCATTTGAATGGGAAACTCGCCTGAAACAAAGTATAGGTTTTCATTATGTGAATAATTTTAAAATCTTAGCTCAAACGGCTGCAAAACCTGTTTGCCCAGCACGGGGATATTGAGTTCTATAAGATAAAGCCATAAACATGTTTGTCTGAGTCTTCTATCAAAAGTTACAGCGATTTATATGAAGTTGTACGAAAACGCTTTATTTCGCCAAGACAATGCGTTTCTCACTGTTACATGCATTTGAATGGGAAACTCGCCCGAAACAAAGTATAGGTTTTCATTATGTGAATAATTTTAAAATCTTAGCTCAAACGGCTGCAAAACCTGTTTGCCCAGCACGGGGATATTGAGTTCTATAAGATAAAGCCATAAACATGTTTGTCTGAGTCTTCTATCAAAAGTTACAGCGATTTATATGAAGTTGTACAAAAATGCTTTCTTTCGCCAAGACAATGCGTTTCTCACTGTTACATGCATCTGAATGGGAAACTCGCCTGAAACAAAGTATAGGTTTTCATTATGTGAATAATTTTAAAATCTTAGCTCAAACGGCTGCAAAACCTGTTTGCCCAGCACGGGGATATTGAGTTCTATAAGATAAAGCCATAAACATGTTTGTCTGAGTCTTCTATCAAAAGTTACAGCGATTTATATGAAGTTGTACGAAAACGCTTTATTTCGCCAAGACAATGCGTTTCTCACTGTTACATGCATTTGAATGGGAAACTCGCCCGAAACAAAGTATAGGTTTTCATTATGTGAATAATTTTAAAATCTTAGCTCAAACGGCTGCAAAACCTGTTTGCCCAGCACGGGGATATTGAGTTCTATAAGATAAAGCCATAAACATGTTTGTCTGAGTCTTCTATCAAAAGTTACAGCGATTTATATGAAGTTGTACAAAAATGCTTTCTTTCGCCAAGACAATGCGTTTCTCACTGTTACATGCATCTGAATGGGAAACTCGCCTGAAACAAAGTATAGGTTTTCATTATGTGAATAATTTTAAAATCTTAGCTCAAACGGCTGCAAAACCTGTTTGCCCAGCACGGGGATATTGAGTTCTATAAGATAAAGCCATAAACATGTTTGTCTGAGTCTTCTATCAAAAGTTACAGCGATTTATATGAAGTTGTACAAAAATGCTTTCTTTCGCCAAGACAATGCGTTTCTCACTGTTACATGCATCTGAATGGGAAACTCGCCTGAAACAAAGTATAGGTTTTCATTATGTGAATAATTTTAAAATCTTAGCTCAAACGGCTGCAAAACCTGTTTGCCCAGCACGGGGATATTGAGTTCTATAAGATAAAGCCATAAACATGTGTTTCTGAGTCTTCTATCAAAAGTTACAGCGATTTATATGAAGTTGTACAAAAATGCTTTCTTTCGCCAAGACAATGCGTTTCTCACTGTTACATGCATCTGAATGGGAAACTCGCCTGAAACAAAGTATAGGTTTTCATTATGTGAATAATTTTAAAATCTTAGCTCAAACGGCTGCAAAACCTGTTTGCCCAGCACGGGGATATTGAGTTCTATAAGATAAAGCCATAAACATGTTTGTCTGAGTCTTCTATCAAAAGTTACAGCGATTTATATGAAGTTGTACAAAAATGCTTTCTTTCGCCAAGACAATGCGTTTCTCACTGTTACATGCATCTGAATGGGAAACTCGCCTGAAACAAAGTATAGGTTTTCATTATGTGAATAATTTTAAAATCTTAGCTCAAACGGCTGCAAAACCTGTTTGCCCAGCACGGGGATATTGAGTTCTATAAGATAAAGCCATAAACATGTTTGTCTGAGTCTTCTATCAAAAGTTACAGCGATTTATATGAAGTTGTACAAAAATGCTTTCTTTCGCCAAGACAATGCGTTTCTCACTGTTACATGCATCTGAATGGGAAACTCGCCTGAAACAAAGTATAGGTTTTCATTATGTGAATAATTTTAAAATCTTAGCTCAAACGGCTGCAAAACCTGTTTGCCCAGCACGGGGATATTGAGTTCTATAAGATAAAGCCATAAACATGTGTTTCTGAGTCTTCTATCAAAAGTTACAGCGATTTATATGAAGTTGTTCAAAAGCGCTTTATTTCGCCAAGACAGTGTGTTTCTCACTGTTACATGCATTTGAATGGGAAACTCGCCTGAAACAAAGTATAGGTTTTCATTATGTGAATAATTTTAAAATCTTAGCTCAAACGGCTGCAAAACCTGTTTGCCCAGCACGGGGATATTGAGTTCTATAAGATAAAGCCATAAACATGTGTTTCTGAGTCTTCTATCAAAAGTTACAGCGATTTATATGAAGTTGTACAAAAATGCTTTCTTTCGCCAAGACAATGCGTTTCTCACTGTTACATGCATTTGAATGGGAAACTCGCCCGAGACAAAGTATAGGTTTTCATTATGTGAATAATTTTAAAATCTTAGCTCAAACGGCTGCAAAACCTGTTTGCCCAGCACGGGGATATTGAGTTCTATAAGATAAAGCCATAAACATGCGTTTCTGAGTCTTCTATCAAAAGTTACAGCGATTTATATGAAGTTGTACGAAAACGCTTTATTTCGCCAAGACAGTGTGTTTCTCACTGTTACATGCATTTGAATGGGAAACTCGCCCGAGACAAAGTATAGGTTTTCATTATGTGAATAATTTTAAAATCTTAGCTCAAACGGCTGCAAAACCTGTTTGCCCAGCACGGGGATATTGAGTTCTATAAGATAAAGCCATAAACATGTGTTTCTGAGTCTTCTATCAAAAGTTACAGCGATTTATATGAAGTTGTTCAAAAGCGCTTTATTTCGCCAAGACAGTGTGTTTCTCACTGTTACATGCATTTGAATGGGAAACTCGCCTGAAACAAAGTATAGGTTTTCATTATGTGAATAATTTTAAAATCTTAGCTCAAACGGCTGCAAAACCTGTTTGCCCAGCACGGGGATATTGAGTTCTATAAGATAAAGCCATAAACATGTGTTTCTGAGTCTTCTATCAAAAGTTACAGCGATTTATATGAAGTTGTACGAAAACGCTTTATTTCGCCAAGACAGTGTGTTTCTCACTGTTACATGCATTTGAATGGGAAACTCGCCTGAAACAAAGTATAGGTTTTCATTATGTGAATAATTTTAAAATCTTAGCTCAAACGGCTGCAAAACCTGTTTGCCCAGCACGGGGATATTGAGTTCTATAAGATAAAGCCATAAACATGTTTGTCTGAGTCTTCTATCAAAAGTTACAGCGATTTATATGAAGTTGTACGAAAACGCTTTATTTCGCCAAGACAATGCGTTTCTCACTGTTACATGCATTTGAATGGGAAACTCGCCCGAAACAAAGTATAGGTTTTCATTATGTGAATAATTTTAAAATCTTAGCTCAAACGGCTGCAAAACCTGTTTGCCCAGCACGGGGATATTGAGTTCTATAAGATAAAGCCATAAACATGTTTGTCTGAGTCTTCTATCAAAAGTTACAGCGATTTATATGAAGTTGTACAAAAATGCTTTCTTTCGCCAAGACAATGCGTTTCTCACTGTTACATGCATCTGAATGGGAAACTCGCCTGAAACAAAGTATAGGTTTTCATTATGTGAATAATTTTAAAATCTTAGCTCAAACGGCTGCAAAACCTGTTTGCCCAGCACGGGGATATTGAGTTCTATAAGATAAAGCCATAAACATGTTTGTCTGAGTCTTCTATCAAAAGTTACAGCGATTTATATGAAGTTGTACGAAAACGCTTTATTTCGCCAAGACAATGCGTTTCTCACTGTTACATGCATTTGAATGGGAAACTCGCCCGAAACAAAGTATAGGTTTTCATTATGTGAATAATTTTAAAATCTTAGCTCAAACGGCTGCAAAACCTGTTTGCCCAGCACGGGGATATTGAGTTCTATAAGATAAAGCCATAAACATGTTTGTCTGAGTCTTCTATCAAAAGTTACAGCGATTTATATGAAGTTGTACAAAAATGCTTTCTTTCGCCAAGACAATGCGTTTCTCACTGTTACATGCATCTGAATGGGAAACTCGCCTGAAACAAAGTATAGGTTTTCATTATGTGAATAATTTTAAAATCTTAGCTCAAACGGCTGCAAAACCTGTTTGCCCAGCACGGGGATATTGAGTTCTATAAGATAAAGCCATAAACATGTTTGTCTGAGTCTTCTATCAAAAGTTACAGCGATTTATATGAAGTTGTACGAAAACGCTTTATTTCGCCAAGACAATGCGTTTCTCACTGTTACATGCATTTGAATGGGAAACTCGCCCGAAACAAAGTATAGGTTTTCATTATGTGAATAATTTTAAAATCTTAGCTCAAACGGCTGCAAAACCTGTTTGCCCAGCACGGGGATATTGAGTTCTATAAGATAAAGCCATAAACATGTTTGTCTGAGTCTTCTATCAAAAGTTACAGCGATTTATATGAAGTTGTACAAAAATGCTTTCTTTCGCCAAGACAATGCGTTTCTCACTGTTACATGCATCTGAATGGGAAACTCGCCTGAAACAAAGTATAGGTTTTCATTATGTGAATAATTTTAAAATCTTAGCTCAAACGGCTGCAAAACCTGTTTGCCCAGCACGGGGATATTGAGTTCTATAAGATAAAGCCATAAACATGTTTGTCTGAGTCTTCTATCAAAAGTTACAGCGATTTATATGAAGTTGTACAAAAATGCTTTCTTTCGCCAAGACAATGCGTTTCTCACTGTTACATGCATCTGAATGGGAAACTCGCCTGAAACAAAGTATAGGTTTTCATTATGTGAATAATTTTAAAATCTTAGCTCAAACGGCTGCAAAACCTGTTTGCCCAGCACGGGGATATTGAGTTCTATAAGATAAAGCCATAAACATGTGTTTCTGAGTCTTCTATCAAAAGTTACAGCGATTTATATGAAGTTGTACGAAAACGCTTTATTTCGCCAAGACAGTGTGTTTCTCACTGTTACATGCATTTGAATGGGAAACTCGCCTGAAACAAAGTATAGGTTTTCATTATGTGAATAATTTTAAAATCTTAGCTCAAACGGCTGCAAAACCTGTTTGCCCAGCACGGGGATATTGAGTTCTATAAGATAAAGCCATAAACATGTTTGTCTGAGTCTTCTATCAAAAGTTACAGCGATTTATATGAAGTTGTACGAAAACGCTTTATTTCGCCAAGACAATGCGTTTCTCACTGTTACATGCATTTGAATGGGAAACTCGCCCGAAACAAAGTATAGGTTTTCATTATGTGAATAATTTTAAAATCTTAGCTCAAACGGCTGCAAAACCTGTTTGCCCAGCACGGGGATATTGAGTTCTATAAGATAAAGCCATAAACATGTTTGTCTGAGTCTTCTATCAAAAGTTACAGCGATTTATATGAAGTTGTACAAAAATGCTTTCTTTCGCCAAGACAATGCGTTTCTCACTGTTACATGCATCTGAATGGGAAACTCGCCTGAAACAAAGTATAGGTTTTCATTATGTGAATAATTTTAAAATCTTAGCTCAAACGGCTGCAAAACCTGTTTGCCCAGCACGGGGATATTGAGTTCTATAAGATAAAGCCATAAACATGTGTTTCTGAGTCTTCTATCAAAAGTTACAGCGATTTATATGAAGTTGTACAAAAATGCTTTCTTTCGCCAAGACAATGCGTTTCTCACTGTTACATGCATTTGAATGGGAAACTCGCCCGAGACAAAGTATAGGTTTTCATTATGTGAATAATTTTAAAATCTTAGCTCAAACGGCTGCAAAACCTGTTTGCCCAGCACGGGGATATTGAGTTCTATAAGATAAAGCCATAAACATGCGTTTCTGAGTCTTCTATCAAAAGTTACAGCGATTTATATGAAGTTGTACGAAAACGCTTTATTTCGCCAAGACAGTGTGTTTCTCACTGTTACATGCATTTGAATGGGAAACTCGCCCGAGACAAAGTATAGGTTTTCATTATGTGAATAATTTTAAAATCTTAGCTCAAACGGCTGCAAAACCTGTTTGCCCAGCACGGGGATATTGAGTTCTATAAGATAAAGCCATAAACATGTGTTTCTGAGTCTTCTATCAAAAGTTACAGCGATTTATATGAAGTTGTTCAAAAGCGCTTTATTTCGCCAAGACAGTGTGTTTCTCACTGTTACATGCATTTGAATGGGAAACTCGCCTGAAACAAAGTATAGGTTTTCATTATGTGAATAATTTTAAAATCTTAGCTCAAACGGCTGCAAAACCTGTTTGCCCAGCACGGGGATATTGAGTTCTATAAGATAAAGCCATAAACATGTGTTTCTGAGTCTTCTATCAAAAGTTACAGCGATTTATATGAAGTTGTACGAAAACGCTTTATTTCGCCAAGACAGTGTGTTTCTCACTGTTACATGCATTTGAATGGGAAACTCGCCTGAAACAAAGTATAGGTTTTCATTATGTGAATAATTTTAAAATCTTAGCTCAAACGGCTGCAAAACCTGTTTGCCCAGCACGGGGATATTGAGTTCTATAAGATAAAGCCATAAACATGTTTGTCTGAGTCTTCTATCAAAAGTTACAGCGATTTATATGAAGTTGTACGAAAACGCTTTATTTCGCCAAGACAATGCGTTTCTCACTGTTACATGCATTTGAATGGGAAACTCGCCCGAAACAAAGTATAGGTTTTCATTATGTGAATAATTTTAAAATCTTAGCTCAAACGGCTGCAAAACCTGTTTGCCCAGCACGGGGATATTGAGTTCTATAAGATAAAGCCATAAACATGTTTGTCTGAGTCTTCTATCAAAAGTTACAGCGATTTATATGAAGTTGTACAAAAATGCTTTCTTTCGCCAAGACAATGCGTTTCTCACTGTTACATGCATCTGAATGGGAAACTCGCCTGAAACAAAGTATAGGTTTTCATTATGTGAATAATTTTAAAATCTTAGCTCAAACGGCTGCAAAACCTGTTTGCCCAGCACGGGGATATTGAGTTCTATAAGATAAAGCCATAAACATGTTTGTCTGAGTCTTCTATCAAAAGTTACAGCGATTTATATGAAGTTGTACGAAAACGCTTTATTTCGCCAAGACAATGCGTTTCTCACTGTTACATGCATTTGAATGGGAAACTCGCCCGAAACAAAGTATAGGTTTTCATTATGTGAATAATTTTAAAATCTTAGCTCAAACGGCTGCAAAACCTGTTTGCCCAGCACGGGGATATTGAGTTCTATAAGATAAAGCCATAAACATGTTTGTCTGAGTCTTCTATCAAAAGTTACAGCGATTTATATGAAGTTGTACAAAAATGCTTTCTTTCGCCAAGACAATGCGTTTCTCACTGTTACATGCATCTGAATGGGAAACTCGCCTGAAACAAAGTATAGGTTTTCATTATGTGAATAATTTTAAAATCTTAGCTCAAACGGCTGCAAAACCTGTTTGCCCAGCACGGGGATATTGAGTTCTATAAGATAAAGCCATAAACATGTTTGTCTGAGTCTTCTATCAAAAGTTACAGCGATTTATATGAAGTTGTACGAAAACGCTTTATTTCGCCAAGACAATGCGTTTCTCACTGTTACATGCATTTGAATGGGAAACTCGCCCGAAACAAAGTATAGGTTTTCATTATGTGAATAATTTTAAAATCTTAGCTCAAACGGCTGCAAAACCTGTTTGCCCAGCACGGGGATATTGAGTTCTATAAGATAAAGCCATAAACATGTTTGTCTGAGTCTTCTATCAAAAGTTACAGCGATTTATATGAAGTTGTACAAAAATGCTTTCTTTCGCCAAGACAATGCGTTTCTCACTGTTACATGCATCTGAATGGGAAACTCGCCTGAAACAAAGTATAGGTTTTCATTATGTGAATAATTTTAAAATCTTAGCTCAAACGGCTGCAAAACCTGTTTGCCCAGCACGGGGATATTGAGTTCTATAAGATAAAGCCATAAACATGTTTGTCTGAGTCTTCTATCAAAAGTTACAGCGATTTATATGAAGTTGTACAAAAATGCTTTCTTTCGCCAAGACAATGCGTTTCTCACTGTTACATGCATCTGAATGGGAAACTCGCCTGAAACAAAGTATAGGTTTTCATTATGTGAATAATTTTAAAATCTTAGCTCAAACGGCTGCAAAACCTGTTTGCCCAGCACGGGGATATTGAGTTCTATAAGATAAAGCCATAAACATGTGTTTCTGAGTCTTCTATCAAAAGTTACAGCGATTTATATGAAGTTGTACGAAAACGCTTTATTTCGCCAAGACAGTGTGTTTCTCACTGTTACATGCATTTGAATGGGAAACTCGCCTGAAACAAAGTATAGGTTTTCATTATGTGAATAATTTTAAAATCTTAGCTCAAACGGCTGCAAAACCTGTTTGCCCAGCACGGGGATATTGAGTTCTATAAGATAAAGCCATAAACATGTTTGTCTGAGTCTTCTATCAAAAGTTACAGCGATTTATATGAAGTTGTACGAAAACGCTTTATTTCGCCAAGACAATGCGTTTCTCACTGTTACATGCATTTGAATGGGAAACTCGCCCGAAACAAAGTATAGGTTTTCATTATGTGAATAATTTTAAAATCTTAGCTCAAACGGCTGCAAAACCTGTTTGCCCAGCACGGGGATATTGAGTTCTATAAGATAAAGCCATAAACATGTTTGTCTGAGTCTTCTATCAAAAGTTACAGCGATTTATATGAAGTTGTACAAAAATGCTTTCTTTCGCCAAGACAATGCGTTTCTCACTGTTACATGCATCTGAATGGGAAACTCGCCTGAAACAAAGTATAGGTTTTCATTATGTGAATAATTTTAAAATCTTAGCTCAAACGGCTGCAAAACCTGTTTGCCCAGCACGGGGATATTGAGTTCTATAAGATAAAGCCATAAACATGTGTTTCTGAGTCTTCTATCAAAAGTTACAGCGATTTATATGAAGTTGTACGAAAACGCTTTATTTCGCCAAGACAGTGTGTTTCTCACTGTTACATGCATTTGAATGGGAAACTCGCCTGAAACAAAGTATAGGTTTTCATTATGTGAATAATTTTAAAATCTTAGCTCAAACGGCTGCAAAACCTGTTTGCCCAGCACGGGGATATTGAGTTCTATAAGATAAAGCCATAAACATGTTTGTCTGAGTCTTCTATCAAAAGTTACAGCGATTTATATGAAGTTGTACGAAAACGCTTTATTTCGCCAAGACAATGCGTTTCTCACTGTTACATGCATTTGAATGGGAAACTCGCCCGAAACAAAGTATAGGTTTTCATTATGTGAATAATTTTAAAATCTTAGCTCAAACGGCTGCAAAACCTGTTTGCCCAGCACGGGGATATTGAGTTCTATAAGATAAAGCCATAAACATGTTTGTCTGAGTCTTCTATCAAAAGTTACAGCGATTTATATGAAGTTGTACAAAAATGCTTTCTTTCGCCAAGACAATGCGTTTCTCACTGTTACATGCATCTGAATGGGAAACTCGCCTGAGACAAAGTATAGGTTTTCATTATGTGAATAATTTTAAAATCTTAGCTCAAACGGCTGCAAAACCTGTTTGCCCAGCACGGGGATATTGAGTTCTATAAGATAAAGCCATAAACATGTTTGTCTGAGTCTTCTATCAAAAGTTACAGCGATTTATATGAAGTTGTACAAAAATGCTTTCTTTCGCCAAGACAATGCGTTTCTCACTGTTACATGCATCTGAATGGGAAACTCGCCTGAAACAAAGTATAGGTTTTCATTATGTGAATAATTTTAAAATCTTAGCTCAAACGGCTGCAAAACCTGTTTGCCCAGCACGGGGATATTGAGTTCTATAAGATAAAGCCATAAACATGTTTGTCTGAGTCTTCTATCAAAAGTTACAGCGATTTATATGAAGTTGTACGAAAACGCTTTATTTCGCCAAGACAATGCGTTTCTCACTGTTACATGCATTTGAATGGGAAACTCGCCCGAAACAAAGTATAGGTTTTCATTATGTGAATAATTTTAAAATCTTAGCTCAAACGGCTGCAAAACCTGTTTGCCCAGCACGGGGATATTGAGTTCTATAAGATAAAGCCATAAACATGTTTGTCTGAGTCTTCTATCAAAAGTTACAGCGATTTATATGAAGTTGTACAAAAATGCTTTCTTTCGCCAAGACAATGCGTTTCTCACTGTTACATGCATCTGAATGGGAAACTCGCCTGAAACAAAGTATAGGTTTTCATTATGTGAATAATTTTAAAATCTTAGCTCAAACGGCTGCAAAACCTGTTTGCCCAGCACGGGGATATTGAGTTCTATAAGATAAAGCCATAAACATGTGTTTCTGAGTCTTCTATCAAAAGTTACAGCGATTTATATGAAGTTGTTCAAAAGCGCTTTATTTCGCCAAGACAGTGTGTTTCTCACTGTTACATGCATTTGAATGGGAAACTCGCCTGAAACAAAGTATAGGTTTTCATTATGTGAATAATTTTAAAATCTTAGCTCAAACGGCTGCAAAACCTGTTTGCCCAGCACGGGGATATTGAGTTCTATAAGATAAAGCCATAAACATGTGTTTCTGAGTCTTCTATCAAAAGTTACAGCGATTTATATGAAGTTGTTCAAAAGCGCTTTATTTCGCCAAGACAGTGTGTTTCTCACTGTTACATGCATTTGAATGGGAAACTCGCCTGAAACAAAGTATAGGTTTTCATTATGTGAATAATTTTAAAATCTTAGCTCAAACGGCTGCAAAACCTGTTTGCCCAGCACGGGGATATTGAGTTCTATAAGATAAAGCCATAAACATGTGTTTCTGAGTCTTCTATCAAAAGTTACAGCGATTTATATGAAGTTGTACAAAAATGCTTTCTTTCGCCAAGACAATGCGTTTCTCACTGTTACATGCATTTGAATGGGAAACTCGCCCGAGACAAAGTATAGGTTTTCATTATGTGAATAATTTTAAAATCTTAGCTCAAACGGCTGCAAAACCTGTTTGCCCAGCACGGGGATATTGAGTTCTATAAGATAAAGCCATAAACATGTGTTTCTGAGTCTTCTATCAAAAGTTACAGCGATTTATATGAAGTTGTACGAAAACGCTTTATTTCGCCAAGACAGTGTGTTTCTCACTGTTACATGCATTTGAATGGGAAACTCGCCCGAGACAAAGTATAGGTTTTCATTATGTGAATAATTTTAAAATCTTAGCTCAAACGGCTGCAAAACCTGTTTGCCCAGCACGGGGATATTGAGTTCTATAAGATAAAGCCATAAACATGTGTTTCTGAGTCTTCTATCAAAAGTTACAGCGATTTATATGAAGTTGTTCAAAAGCGCTTTATTTCGCCAAGACAGTGTGTTTCTCACTGTTACATGCATTTGAATGGGAAACTCGCCTGAAACAAAGTATAGGTTTTCATTATGTGAATAATTTTAAAATCTTAGCTCAAACGGCTGCAAAACCTGTTTGCCCAGCACGGGGATATTGAGTTCTATAAGATAAAGCCATAAACATGTGTTTCTGAGTCTTCTATCAAAAGTTACAGCGATTTATATGAAGTTGTACGAAAACGCTTTATTTCGCCAAGACAGTGTGTTTCTCACTGTTACATGCATTTGAATGGGAAACTCGCCTGAAACAAAGTATAGGTTTTCATTATGTGAATAATTTTAAAATCTTAGCTCAAACGGCTGCAAAACCTGTTTGCCCAGCACGGGGATATTGAGTTCTATAAGATAAAGCCATAAACATGTTTGTCTGAGTCTTCTATCAAAAGTTACAGCGATTTATATGAAGTTGTACGAAAACGCTTTATTTCGCCAAGACAATGCGTTTCTCACTGTTACATGCATTTGAATGGGAAACTCGCCCGAAACAAAGTATAGGTTTTCATTATGTGAATAATTTTAAAATCTTAGCTCAAACGGCTGCAAAACCTGTTTGCCCAGCACGGGGATATTGAGTTCTATAAGATAAAGCCATAAACATGTTTGTCTGAGTCTTCTATCAAAAGTTACAGCGATTTATATGAAGTTGTACAAAAATGCTTTCTTTCGCCAAGACAATGCGTTTCTCACTGTTACATGCATCTGAATGGGAAACTCGCCTGAAACAAAGTATAGGTTTTCATTATGTGAATAATTTTAAAATCTTAGCTCAAACGGCTGCAAAACCTGTTTGCCCAGCACGGGGATATTGAGTTCTATAAGATAAAGCCATAAACATGTTTGTCTGAGTCTTCTATCAAAAGTTACAGCGATTTATATGAAGTTGTACGAAAACGCTTTATTTCGCCAAGACAATGCGTTTCTCACTGTTACATGCATTTGAATGGGAAACTCGCCCGAAACAAAGTATAGGTTTTCATTATGTGAATAATTTTAAAATCTTAGCTCAAACGGCTGCAAAACCTGTTTGCCCAGCACGGGGATATTGAGTTCTATAAGATAAAGCCATAAACATGTTTGTCTGAGTCTTCTATCAAAAGTTACAGCGATTTATATGAAGTTGTACAAAAATGCTTTCTTTCGCCAAGACAATGCGTTTCTCACTGTTACATGCATCTGAATGGGAAACTCGCCTGAAACAAAGTATAGGTTTTCATTATGTGAATAATTTTAAAATCTTAGCTCAAACGGCTGCAAAACCTGTTTGCCCAGCACGGGGATATTGAGTTCTATAAGATAAAGCCATAAACATGTTTGTCTGAGTCTTCTATCAAAAGTTACAGCGATTTATATGAAGTTGTACGAAAACGCTTTATTTCGCCAAGACAATGCGTTTCTCACTGTTACATGCATTTGAATGGGAAACTCGCCCGAAACAAAGTATAGGTTTTCATTATGTGAATAATTTTAAAATCTTAGCTCAAACGGCTGCAAAACCTGTTTGCCCAGCACGGGGATATTGAGTTCTATAAGATAAAGCCATAAACATGTTTGTCTGAGTCTTCTATCAAAAGTTACAGCGATTTATATGAAGTTGTACAAAAATGCTTTCTTTCGCCAAGACAATGCGTTTCTCACTGTTACATGCATCTGAATGGGAAACTCGCCTGAAACAAAGTATAGGTTTTCATTATGTGAATAATTTTAAAATCTTAGCTCAAACGGCTGCAAAACCTGTTTGCCCAGCACGGGGATATTGAGTTCTATAAGATAAAGCCATAAACATGTTTGTCTGAGTCTTCTATCAAAAGTTACAGCGATTTATATGAAGTTGTACAAAAATGCTTTCTTTCGCCAAGACAATGCGTTTCTCACTGTTACATGCATCTGAATGGGAAACTCGCCTGAAACAAAGTATAGGTTTTCATTATGTGAATAATTTTAAAATCTTAGCTCAAACGGCTGCAAAACCTGTTTGCCCAGCACGGGGATATTGAGTTCTATAAGATAAAGCCATAAACATGTGTTTCTGAGTCTTCTATCAAAAGTTACAGCGATTTATATGAAGTTGTACGAAAACGCTTTATTTCGCCAAGACAGTGTGTTTCTCACTGTTACATGCATTTGAATGGGAAACTCGCCTGAAACAAAGTATAGGTTTTCATTATGTGAATAATTTTAAAATCTTAGCTCAAACGGCTGCAAAACCTGTTTGCCCAGCACGGGGATATTGAGTTCTATAAGATAAAGCCATAAACATGTTTGTCTGAGTCTTCTATCAAAAGTTACAGCGATTTATATGAAGTTGTACGAAAACGCTTTATTTCGCCAAGACAATGCGTTTCTCACTGTTACATGCATTTGAATGGGAAACTCGCCCGAAACAAAGTATAGGTTTTCATTATGTGAATAATTTTAAAATCTTAGCTCAAACGGCTGCAAAACCTGTTTGCCCAGCACGGGGATATTGAGTTCTATAAGATAAAGCCATAAACATGTTTGTCTGAGTCTTCTATCAAAAGTTACAGCGATTTATATGAAGTTGTACAAAAATGCTTTCTTTCGCCAAGACAATGCGTTTCTCACTGTTACATGCATCTGAATGGGAAACTCGCCTGAGACAAAGTATAGGTTTTCATTATGTGAATAATTTTAAAATCTTAGCTCAAACGGCTGCAAAACCTGTTTGCCCAGCACGGGGATATTGAGTTCTATAAGATAAAGCCATAAACATGTTTGTCTGAGTCTTCTATCAAAAGTTACAGCGATTTATATGAAGTTGTACAAAAATGCTTTCTTTCGCCAAGACAATGCGTTTCTCACTGTTACATGCATCTGAATGGGAAACTCGCCTGAAACAAAGTATAGGTTTTCATTATGTGAATAATTTTAAAATCTTAGCTCAAACGGCTGCAAAACCTGTTTGCCCAGCACGGGGATATTGAGTTCTATAAGATAAAGCCATAAACATGTTTGTCTGAGTCTTCTATCAAAAGTTACAGCGATTTATATGAAGTTGTACGAAAACGCTTTATTTCGCCAAGACAATGCGTTTCTCACTGTTACATGCATTTGAATGGGAAACTCGCCCGAAACAAAGTATAGGTTTTCATTATGTGAATAATTTTAAAATCTTAGCTCAAACGGCTGCAAAACCTGTTTGCCCAGCACGGGGATATTGAGTTCTATAAGATAAAGCCATAAACATGTTTGTCTGAGTCTTCTATCAAAAGTTACAGCGATTTATATGAAGTTGTACAAAAATGCTTTCTTTCGCCAAGACAATGCGTTTCTCACTGTTACATGCATCTGAATGGGAAACTCGCCTGAAACAAAGTATAGGTTTTCATTATGTGAATAATTTTAAAATCTTAGCTCAAACGGCTGCAAAACCTGTTTGCCCAGCACGGGGATATTGAGTTCTATAAGATAAAGCCATAAACATGTGTTTCTGAGTCTTCTATCAAAAGTTACAGCGATTTATATGAAGTTGTTCAAAAGCGCTTTATTTCGCCAAGACAGTGTGTTTCTCACTGTTACATGCATTTGAATGGGAAACTCGCCTGAAACAAAGTATAGGTTTTCATTATGTGAATAATTTTAAAATCTTAGCTCAAACGGCTGCAAAACCTGTTTGCCCAGCACGGGGATATTGAGTTCTATAAGATAAAGCCATAAACATGTGTTTCTGAGTCTTCTATCAAAAGTTACAGCGATTTATATGAAGTTGTACAAAAATGCTTTCTTTCGCCAAGACAATGCGTTTCTCACTGTTACATGCATTTGAATGGGAAACTCGCCCGAGACAAAGTATAGGTTTTCATTATGTGAATAATTTTAAAATCTTAGCTCAAACGGCTGCAAAACCTGTTTGCCCAGCACGGGGATATTGAGTTCTATAAGATAAAGCCATAAACATGTGTTTCTGAGTCTTCTATCAAAAGTTACAGCGATTTATATGAAGTTGTACGAAAACGCTTTATTTCGCCAAGACAGTGTGTTTCTCACTGTTACATGCATTTGAATGGGAAACTCGCCCGAGACAAAGTATAGGTTTTCATTATGTGAATAATTTTAAAATCTTAGCTCAAACGGCTGCAAAACCTGTTTGCCCAGCACGGGGATATTGAGTTCTATAAGATAAAGCCATAAACATGTGTTTCTGAGTCTTCTATCAAAAGTTACAGCGATTTATATGAAGTTGTTCAAAAGCGCTTTATTTCGCCAAGACAGTGTGTTTCTCACTGTTACATGCATTTGAATGGGAAACTCGCCTGAAACAAAGTATAGGTTTTCATTATGTGAATAATTTTAAAATCTTAGCTCAAACGGCTGCAAAACCTGTTTGCCCAGCACGGGGATATTGAGTTCTATAAGATAAAGCCATAAACATGTGTTTCTGAGTCTTCTATTAAAAGTTACAGCGATTTATATGAAGTTGTACGAAAACGCTTTATTTCGCCAAGACAGTGTGTTTCTCACTGTTACATGCATTTGAATGGGAAACTCGCCTGAAACAAAGTATAGGTTTTCATTATGTGAATAATTTTAAAATCTTAGCTCAAACGGCTGCAAAACCTGTTTGCCCAGCACGGGGATATTGAGTTCTATAAGATAAAGCCATAAACATGTTTGTCTGAGTCTTCTATCAAAAGTTACAGCGATTTATATGAAGTTGTACGAAAACGCTTTATTTCGCCAAGACAATGCGTTTCTCACTGTTACATGCATTTGAATGGGAAACTCGCCCGAAACAAAGTATAGGTTTTCATTATGTGAATAATTTTAAAATCTTAGCTCAAACGGCTGCAAAACCTGTTTGCCCAGCACGGGGATATTGAGTTCTATAAGATAAAGCCATAAACATGTTTGTCTGAGTCTTCTATCAAAAGTTACAGCGATTTATATGAAGTTGTACAAAAATGCTTTCTTTCGCCAAGACAATGCGTTTCTCACTGTTACATGCATCTGAATGGGAAACTCGCCTGAAACAAAGTATAGGTTTTCATTATGTGAATAATTTTAAAATCTTAGCTCAAACGGCTGCAAAACCTGTTTGCCCAGCACGGGGATATTGAGTTCTATAAGATAAAGCCATAAACATGTTTGTCTGAGTCTTCTATCAAAAGTTACAGCGATTTATATGAAGTTGTACGAAAACGCTTTATTTCGCCAAGACAATGCGTTTCTCACTGTTACATGCATTTGAATGGGAAACTCGCCCGAAACAAAGTATAGGTTTTCATTATGTGAATAATTTTAAAATCTTAGCTCAAACGGCTGCAAAACCTGTTTGCCCAGCACGGGGATATTGAGTTCTATAAGATAAAGCCATAAACATGTTTGTCTGAGTCTTCTATCAAAAGTTACAGCGATTTATATGAAGTTGTACAAAAATGCTTTCTTTCGCCAAGACAATGCGTTTCTCACTGTTACATGCATCTGAATGGGAAACTCGCCTGAAACAAAGTATAGGTTTTCATTATGTGAATAATTTTAAAATCTTAGCTCAAACGGCTGCAAAACCTGTTTGCCCAGCACGGGGATATTGAGTTCTATAAGATAAAGCCATAAACATGTTTGTCTGAGTCTTCTATCAAAAGTTACAGCGATTTATATGAAGTTGTACAAAAATGCTTTCTTTCGCCAAGACAATGCGTTTCTCACTGTTACATGCATCTGAATGGGAAACTCGCCTGAAACAAAGTATAGGTTTTCATTATGTGAATAATTTTAAAATCTTAGCTCAAACGGCTGCAAAACCTGTTTGCCCAGCACGGGGATATTGAGTTCTATAAGATAAAGCCATAAACATGTGTTTCTGAGTCTTCTATCAAAAGTTACAGCGATTTATATGAAGTTGTACGAAAACGCTTTATTTCGCCAAGACAGTGTGTTTCTCACTGTTACATGCATTTGAATGGGAAACTCGCCTGAAACAAAGTATAGGTTTTCATTATGTGAATAATTTTAAAATCTTAGCTCAAACGGCTGCAAAACCTGTTTGCCCAGCACGGGGATATTGAGTTCTATAAGATAAAGCCATAAACATGTTTGTCTGAGTCTTCTATCAAAAGTTACAGCGATTTATATGAAGTTGTACGAAAACGCTTTATTTCGCCAAGACAATGCGTTTCTCACTGTTACATGCATTTGAATGGGAAACTCGCCCGAAACAAAGTATAGGTTTTCATTATGTGAATAATTTTAAAATCTTAGCTCAAACGGCTGCAAAACCTGTTTGCCCAGCACGGGGATATTGAGTTCTATAAGATAAAGCCATAAACATGTTTGTCTGAGTCTTCTATCAAAAGTTACAGCGATTTATATGAAGTTGTACAAAAATGCTTTCTTTCGCCAAGACAATGCGTTTCTCACTGTTACATGCATCTGAATGGGAAACTCGCCTGAGACAAAGTATAGGTTTTCATTATGTGAATAATTTTAAAATCTTAGCTCAAACGGCTGCAAAACCTGTTTGCCCAGCACGGGGATATTGAGTTCTATAAGATAAAGCCATAAACATGTTTGTCTGAGTCTTCTATCAAAAGTTACAGCGATTTATATGAAGTTGTACAAAAATGCTTTCTTTCGCCAAGACAATGCGTTTCTCACTGTTACATGCATCTGAATGGGAAACTCGCCTGAAACAAAGTATAGGTTTTCATTATGTGAATAATTTTAAAATCTTAGCTCAAACGGCTGCAAAACCTGTTTGCCCAGCACGGGGATATTGAGTTCTATAAGATAAAGCCATATACATGTGTTTCTGAGTCTTCTATCAAAAGTTACAGCGATTTATATGAAGTTGTTCAAAAGCGCTTTATTTCGCCAAGACAGTGTGTTTCTCACTGTTACATGCATTTGAATGGGAAACTCGCCTGAAACAAAGTATAGGTTTTCATTATGTGAATAATTTTAAAATCTTAGCTCAAACGGCTGCAAAACCTGTTTGCCCAGCACGGGGATATTGAGTTCTATAAGATAAAGCCATAAACATGTTTGTCTGAGTCTTCTATCAAAAGTTACAGCGATTTATATGAAGTTGTACAAAAATGCTTTCTTTCGCCAAGACAATGCGTTTCTCACTGTTACATGCATTTGAATGGGAAACTCGCCTGAAACAAAGTATAGGTTTTCATTATGTGAATAATTTTAAAATCTTAGCTCAAACGGCTGCAAAACCTGTTTGCCCAGCACGGGGATATTGAGTTCTATAAGATAAAGCCATAAACATGTGTTTCTGAGTCTTCTATCAAAAGTTACAGCGATTTATATGAAGTTGTTCAAAAGCGCTTTATTTCGCCAAGACAGTGTGTTTCTCACTGTTACATGCATTTGAATGGGAAACTCGCCTGAAACAAAGTATAGGTTTTCATTATGTGAATAATTTTAAAATCTTAGCTCAAACGGCTGCAAAACCTGTTTGCCCAGCACGGGGATATTGAGTTCTATAAGATAAAGCCATAAACATGTTTGTCTGAGTCTTCTATCAAAAGTTACAGCGATTTATATGAAGTTGTACGAAAACGCTTTATTTCGCCAAGACAGTGTGTTTCTCACTGTTACATGCATTTGAATGGGAAACTCGCCCGAGACAAAGTATAGGTTTTCATTATGTGAATAATTTTAAAATCTTAGCTCAAACGGCTGCAAAACCTGTTTGCCCAGCACGGGGATATTGAGTTCTATAAGATAAAGCCATAAACATGTGTTTCTGAGTCTTCTATCAAAAGTTACAGCGATTTATATGAAGTTGTTCAAAAGCGCTTTATTTCGCCAAGACAGTGTGTTTCTCACTGTTACATGCATTTGAATGGGAAACTCGCCTGAAACAAAGTATAGGTTTTCATTATGTGAATAATTTTAAAATCTTAGGTCAAACGGCTGCAAAACCTGTTTGCCCAGCACGGGGATATTGAGTTCTATAAGATAAAGCCATAAACATGTTTGTCTGAGTCTTCTATCAAAAGTTACAGCGATTTATATGAAGTTGTACGAAAACGCTTTATTTCGCCAAGACAATGCGTTTCTCACTGTTACATGCATTTGAATGGGAAACTCGCCCGAAACAAAGTATAGGTTTTCATTATGTGAATAATTTTAAAATCTTAGCTCAAACGGCTGCAAAACCTGTTTGCCCAGCACGGGGATATTGAGTTCTATAAGATAAAGCCATAAACATGTTTGTCTGAGTCTTCTATCAAAAGTTACAGCGATTTATATGAAGTTGTACAAAAATGCTTTCTTTCGCCAAGACAATGCGTTTCTCACTGTTACATGCATCTGAATGGGAAACTCGCCTGAAACAAAGTATAGGTTTTCATTATGTGAATAATTTTAAAATCTTAGCTCAAACGGCTGCAAAACCTGTTTGCCCAGCACGGGGATATTGAGTTCTATAAGATAAAGCCATAAACATGTGTTTCTGAGTCTTCTATCAAAAGTTACAGCGATTTATATGAAGTTGTACGAAAACGCTTTATTTCGCCAAGACAATGCGTTTCTCACTGTTACATGCATTTGAATGGGAAACTCGCCCGAAACAAAGTATAGGTTTTCATTATGTGAATAATTTTAAAATCTTAGCTCAAACGGCTGCAAAACCTGTTTGCCCAGCACGGGGATATTGAGTTCTATAAGATAAAGCCATAAACATGTTTGTCTGAGTCTTCTATCAAAAGTTACAGCGATTTATATGAAGTTGTACAAAAATGCTTTCTTTCGCCAAGACAATGCGTTTCTCACTGTTACATGCATCTGAATGGGAAACTCGCCTGAAACAAAGTATAGGTTTTCATTATGTGAATAATTTTAAAATCTTAGCTCAAACGGCTGCAAAACCTGTTTGCCCAGCACGGGGATATTGAGTTCTATAAGATAAAGCCATAAACATGTGTTTCTGAGTCTTCTATCAAAAGTTACAGCGATTTATATGAAGTTGTACGAAAACGCTTTATTTCGCCAAGACAATGCGTTTCTCACTGTTACATGCATTTGAATGGGAAACTCGCCCGAAACAAAGTATAGGTTTTCATTATGTGAATAATTTTAAAATCTTAGCTCAAACGGCTGCAAAACCTGTTTGCCCAGCACGGGGATATTGAGTTCTATAAGATAAAGCCATAAACATGTTTGTCTGAGTCTTCTATCAAAAGTTACAGCGATTTATATGAAGTTGTACAAAAATGCTTTCTTTCGCCAAGACAATGCGTTTCTCACTGTTACATGCATCTGAATGGGAAACTCGCCTGAAACAAAGTATAGGTTTTCATTATGTGAATAATTTTAAAATCTTAGCTCAAACGGCTGCAAAACCTGTTTGCCCAGCACGGGGATATTGAGTTCTATAAGATAAAGCCATAAACATGTTTGTCTGAGTCTTCTATCAAAAGTTACAGCGATTTATATGAAGTTGTACGAAAACGCTTTATTTCGCCAAGACAGTGTGTTTCTCACTGTTACATGCATTTGAATGGGAAACTCGCCCGAGACAAAGTATAGGTTTTCATTATGTGAATAATTTTAAAATCTTAGCTCAAACGGCTGCAAAACCTGTTTGCCCAGCACGGGGATATTGAGTTCTATAAGATAAAGCCATAAACATGTTTGTCTGAGTCTTCTATCAAAAGTTACAGCGATTTATATGAAGTTGTACGAAAACGCTTTATTTCGCCAAGACAATGCGTTTCTCACTGTTACATGCATTTGAATGGGAAACTCGCCCGAGACAAAGTATAGGTTTTCATTATGTGAATAATTTTAAAATCTTAGCTCAAACGGCTGCAAAACCTGTTTGCCCAGCACGGGGATATTGAGTTCTATAAGATAAAGCCATAAACATGTGTTTCTGAGTCTTCTATCAAAAGTTACAGCGATTTATATGAAGTTGTTCAAAAGCGCTTTATTTCGCCAAGACAGTGTGTTTCTCACTGTTACATGCATTTGAATGGGAAACTCGCCTGAAACAAAGTATAGGTTTTCATTATGTGAATAATTTTAAAATCTTAGCTCAAACGGCTGCAAAACCTGTTTGCCCAGCACGGGGATATTGAGTTCTATAAGATAAAGCCATAAACATGTTTGTCTGAGTCTTATATCAAAAGTTACAGCGATTTATATGAAGTTGTACGAAAATGCTTTCTTTCGCCAAGACAGTGTGTTTCTCACTGTTACATGCATTTGAATGGGAAACTCGCCCGAGACAAAGTATAGGTTTTCATTATGTGAATAATTTTAAAATCTTAGCTCAAACGGCTGCAAAACCTGTTTGCCCAGCACGGGGATATTGAGTTCTATAAGATAAAGCCATAAACATGTGTTTCTGAGTCTTCTATCAAAAGTTACAGCGATTTATATGAAGTTGTACGAAAACGCTTTATTTCGCCAAGACAGTGTGTTTCTCACTGTTACATGCATTTGAATGGGAAACTCGCCCGAGACAAAGTATAGGTTTTCATTATGTGAATAATTTTAAAATCTTAGCTCAAACGGCTGCAAAACCTGTTTGCCCAGCACGGGGATATTGAGTTCTATAAGATAAAGCCATAAACATGTGTTTCTGAGTCTTCTATCAAAAGTTACAGCGATTTATATGAAGTTGTTCAAAAGCGCTTTATTTCGCCAAGACAGTGTGTTTCTCACTGTTACATGCATTTGAATGGGAAACTCGCCTGAAACAAAGTATAGGTTTTCATTATGTGAATAATTTTAAAATCTTAGCTCAAACGGCTGCAAAACCTGTTTGCCCAGCACGGGGATATTGAGTTCTATAAGATAAAGCCATAAACATGTTTGTCTGAGTCTTCTATCAAAAGTTACAGCGATTTATATGAAGTTGTACGAAAACGCTTTATTTCGCCAAGACAATGCGTTTCTCACTGTTACATGCATTTGAATGGGAAACTCGCCCGAAACAAAGTATAGGTTTTCATTATGTGAATAATTTTAAAATCTTAGCTCAAACGGCTGCAAAACCTGTTTGCCCAGCACGGGGATATTGAGTTCTATAAGATAAAGCCATAAACATGTGTTTCTGAGTCTTCTATCAAAAGTTACAGCGATTTATATGAAGTTGTTCAAAAGCGCTTTATTTCGCCAAGACAGTGTGTTTCTCACTGTTACATGCATTTGAATGGGAAACTCGCCTGAAACAAAGTATAGGTTTTCATTATGTGAATAATTTTAAAATCTTAGCTCAAACGGCTGCAAAACCTGTTTGCCCAGCACGGGGATATTGAGTTCTATAAGATAAAGCCATAAACATGTTTGTCTGAGTCTTCTATCAAAAGTTACAGCGATTTATATGAAGTTGTACGAAAACGCTTTATTTCGCCAAGACAATGCGTTTCTCACTGTTACATGCATTTGAATGGGAAACTCGCCCGAAACAAAGTATAGGTTTTCATTATGTGAATAATTTTAAAATCTTAGCTCAAACGGCTGCAAAACCTGTTTGCCCAGCACGGGGATATTGAGTTCTATAAGATAAAGCCATAAACATGTTTGTCTGAGTCTTCTATCAAAAGTTACAGCGATTTATATGAAGTTGTACAAAAATGTTTTCTTTCGCCAAGACAATGCGTTTCTCACTGTTACATGCATCTGAATGGGAAACTCGCCTGAAACAAAGTATAGGTTTTCATTATGTGAATAATTTTAAAATCTTAGCTCAAACGGCTGCAAAACCTGTTTGCCCAGCACGGGGATATTGAGTTCTATAAGATAAAGCCATAAACATGTGTTTCTGAGTCTTCTATCAAAAGTTACAGCGATTTATATGAAGTTGTTCAAAAGCGCTTTATTTCGCCAAGACAATGCGTTTCTCACTGTTACATGCATCTGAATGGGAAACTCGCCTGAAACAAAGTATAGGTTTTCATTATGTGAATAATTTTAAAATCTTAGCTCAAACGGCTGCAAAACCTGTTTGCCCAGCACGGGGATATTGAGTTCTATAAGATAAAGCCATAAACATGTTTGTCTGAGTCTTCTATCAAAAGTTACAGCGATTTATATGAAGTTGTACGAAAACGCTTTATTTCGCCAAGACAATGCGTTTCTCACTGTTACATGCATTTGAATGGGAAACTCGCCCGAGACAAAGTATAGGTTTTCATTATGTGAATAATTTTAAAATCTTAGCTCAAACGGCTGCAAAACCTGTTTGCCCAGCACGGGGATATTGAGTTCTATAAGATAAAGCCATAAACATGTGTTTCTGAGTCTTCTATCAAAAGTTACAGCGATTTATATGAAGTTGTTCAAAAGCGCTTTATTTCGCCAAGACAGTGTGTTTCTCACTGTTACATGCATTTGAATGGGAAACTCGCCTGAAACAAAGTATAGGTTTTCATTATGTGAATAATTTTAAAATCTTAGCTCAAACGGCTGCAAAACCTGTTTGCCCAGCACGGGGATATTGAGTTCTATAAGATAAAGCCATAAACATGTTTGTCTGAGTCTTCTATCAAAAGTTACAGCGATTTATATGAAGTTGTACGAAAACGCTTTATTTCGCCAAGACAATGCGTTTCTCACTGTTACATGCATTTGAATGGGAAACTCGCCCGAAACAAAGTATAGGTTTTCATTATGTGAATAATTTTAAAATCTTAGCTCAAACGGCTGCAAAACCTGTTTGCCCAGCACGGGGATATTGAGTTCTATAAGATAAAGCCATAAACATGTTTGTCTGAGTCTTCTATCAAAAGTTACAGCGATTTATATGAAGTTGTACGAAAACGCTTTATTTCGCCAAGACAATGCGTTTCTCACTGTTACATGCATTTGAATGGGAAACTCGCCCGAAACAAAGTATAGGTTTTCATTATGTGAATAATTTTAAAATCTTAGCTCAAACGGCTGCAAAACCTGTTTGCCCAGCACGGGGATATTGAGTTCTATAAGATAAAGCCATAAACATGTTTGTCTGAGTCTTCTATCAAAAGTTACAGCGATTTATATGAAGTTGTACAAAAATGCTTTCTTTCGCCAAGACAATGCGTTTCTCACTGTTACATGCATCTGAATGGGAAACTCGCCTGAAACAAAGTATAGGTTTTCATTATGTGAATAATTTTAAAATCTTAGCTCAAACGGCTGCAAAACCTGTTTGCCCAGCACGGGGATATTGAGTTCTATAAGATAAAGCCATAAACATGTGTTTCTGAGTCTTCTATCAAAAGTTACAGCGATTTATATGAAGTTGTACGAAAACGCTTTATTTCGCCAAGACAGTGTGTTTCTCACTGTTACATGCATTTGAATGGGAAACTCGCCCGAGACAAAGTATAGGTTTTCATTATGTGAATAATTTTAAAATCTTAGCTCAAACGGCTGCAAAACCTGTTTGCCCAGCACGGGGATATTGAGTTCTATAAGATAAAGCCATAAACATGTTTGTCTGAGTCTTCTATCAAAAGTTACAGCGATTTATATGAAGTTGTACGAAAACGCTTTATTTCGCCAAGACAGTGTGTTTCTCACTGTTACATGCATTTGAATGGGAAACTCGCCCGAAACAAAGTATAGGTTTTCATTATGTGAATAATTTTAAAATCTTAGCTCAAACGGCTGCAAAACCTGTTTGCCCAGCACGGGGATATTGAGTTCTATAAGATAAAGCCATAAACATGTTTGTCTGAGTCTTCTATCAAAAGTTACAGCGATTTATATGAAGTTGTACAAAAATGTTTTCTTTCGCCAAGACAATGCGTTTCTCACTGTTACATGCATCTGAATGGGAAACTCGCCTGAAACAAAGTATAGGTTTTCATTATGTGAATAATTTTAAAATCTTAGCTCAAACGGCTGCAAAACCTGTTTGCCCAGCACGGGGATATTGAGTTCTATAAGATAAAGCCATAAACATGTGTTTCTGAGTCTTCTATCAAAAGTTACAGCGATTTATATGAAGTTGTTCAAAAGCGCTTTATTTCGCCAAGACAATGCGTTTCTCACTGTTACATGCATCTGAATGGGAAACTCGCCTGAAACAAAGTATAGGTTTTCATTATGTGAATAATTTTAAAATCTTAGCTCAAACGGCTGCAAAACCTGTTTGCCCAGCACGGGGATATTGAGTTCTATAAGATAAAGCCATAAACATGTTTGTCTGAGTCTTCTATCAAATGTTACAGCGATTTATATGAAGTTGTACGAAAACGCTTTATTTCGCCAAGACAATGCGTTTCTCACTGTTACATGCATTTGAATGGGAAACTCGCCCGAGACAAAGTATAGGTTTTCATTATGTGAACAATTTTAAAATCTTAGCTCAAACGGCTGCAAAACCTGTTTGCCCAGCACGGGGATATTGAGTTCTATAAGATAAAGCCATAAACATGTGTTTCTGAGTCTTCTATCAAAAGTTACAGCGATTTATATGAAGTTGTTCAAAAGCGCTTTATTTCGCCAAGACAATGCGTTTCTCACTGTTACATGCATTTGAATGGGAAACTCGCCTGAAACAAAGTATAGGTTTTCATTATGTGAATAATTTTAAAATCTTAGCTCAAACGGCTGCAAAACCTGTTTGCCCAGCACGGGGATATTGAGTTCTATAAGATAAAGCCATAAACATGTTTGTCTGAGTCTTCTATCAAAAGTTACAGCGATTTATATGAAGTTGTACGAAAACGCTTTATTTCGCCAAGACAATGCGTTTCTCACTGTTACATGCATTTGAATGGGAAACTCGCCCGAGACAAAGTATAGGTTTTCATTATGTGAATAATTTTAAAATCTTAGCTCAAACGGCTGCAAAACCTGTTTGCCCAGCACGGGGATATTGAGTTCTATAAGATAAAGCCATAAACATGTTTGTCTGAGTCTTCTATCAAAAGTTACAGCGATTTATATGAAGTTGTACGAAAACGCTTTCTTTCGCCAAGACAGTGTGTTTCTCACTGTTACATGCATTTGAATGGGAAAATCGCCCGAGACAAAGTATAGGTTTTCATTATGTGAATAATTTTAAAATCTTAGCTCAAACGGCTGCAAAACCTGTTTGCCCAGCACGGGGATATTGAGTTCTATAAGATAAAGCCATAAACATGTGTTTCTGAGTCTTCTATCAAAAGTTACAGCGATTTATATGAAGTTGTACGAAAACGCTTTCTTTCGCCAAGACAGTGTGTTTCTCACTGTTACATGCATTTGAATGGGAAACTCGCCCGAGACAAAGTATAGGTTTTCATTATGTGAATAATTTTAAAATCTTAGCTCAAACGGCTGCAAAACCTGTTTGCCCAGCACGGGGATATTGAGTTCTATAAGATAAAGCCATAAACATGTTTGTCTGAGTCTTCTATCAAAAGTTACAGCGATTTATATGAAGTTGTACGAAAACGCTTTATTTCGCCAAGACAATGCGTTTCTCACTGTTACATGCATTTGAATGGGAAACTCGCCCGAGACAAAGTATAGGTTTTCATTATGTGAATAATTTTAAAATCTTAGCTCAAACGGCTGCAAAACCTGTTTGCCCAGCACGGGGATATTGAGTTCTATAAGATAAAGCCATAAACATGTTTGTCTGAGTCTTCTATCAAAAGTTACAGCGATTTATATGAAGTTGTACGAAAACGCTTTCTTTCGCCAAGACAGTGTGTTTCTCACTGTTACATGCATTTGAATGGGAAAATCGCCCGAGACAAAGTATAGGTTTTCATTATGTGAATAATTTTAAAATCTTAGCTCAAACGGCTGCAAAACCTGTTTGCCCAGCACGGGGATATTGAGTTCTATAAGATAAAGCCATAAACATGTGTTTCTGAGTCTTCTATCAAAAGTTACAGCAATTTATATGAAGTTGTACGAAAACGCTTTATTTCGCCAAGACAGTGTGTTTCTCACTGTTACATGCATTTGAATGGGAAACTCGCCCGAGACAAAGTATAGGTTTTCATTATGTGAATAATTTTAAAATCTTAGCTCAAACGGCTGCAAAACCTGTTTGCCCAGCACGGGGATATTGAGTTCTATAAGATAAAGCCATGAACATGTTTGTCTGAGTCTTCTATCAAAAGTTACAGCGATTTATATGAAGTTGTACGAAAACGCTTTATTTCGCCAAGACAATGCGTTTCTCACTGTTACATGCATTTGAATGGGAAACTCGCCCGAGACAAAGTATAGGTTTTCATTATGTGAATAATTTTAAAATCTTAGCTCAAACGGCTGCAAAACCTGTTTGCCCAGCACGGGGATATTGAGTTCTATAAGATAAAGCCATAAACATGTGTTTCTGAGTCTTCTATCAAAAGTTACAGCGATTTATATGAAGTTGTTCAAAAGCGCTTTATTTCGCCAAGACAGTGTGTTTCTCACTGTTACATGCATTTGAATGGGAAACTCGCCTGAAACAAAGTATAGGTTTTCATTATGTGAATAATTTTAAAATCTTAGCTCAAACGGCTGCAAAACCTGTTTGCCCAGCACGGGGATATTGAGTTCTATAAGATAAAGCCATAAACATGTTTGTCTGAGTCTTCTATCAAAAGTTACAGCGATTTATATGAAGTTGTACGAAAATGCTTTCTTTCGCCAAGACAGTGTGTTTCTCACTGTTACATGCATTTGAATGGGAAACTCGCCCGAGACAAAGTATAGGTTTTCATTATGTGAATAATTTTAAAATCTTAGCTCAAACGGCTGCAAAACCTGTTTGCCCAGCACGGGGATATTGAGTTCTATAAGATAAAGCCATAAACATGTGTTTCTGAGTCTTCTATCAAAAGTTACAGCGATTTATATGAAGTTGTTCAAAAGCGCTTTATTTCGCCAAGACAATGCGTTTCTCACTGTTACATGCATTTGAATGGGAAACTCGCCCGAGACAAAGTATAGGTTTTCATTATGTGAATAATTTTAAAATCTTAGCTCAAACGGCTGCAAAACCTGTTTGCCCAGCACGGGGATATTGAGTTCTATAAGATAAAGCCATAAACATGTTTGTCTGAGTCTTCTATCAAAAGTGACAGCGATTTATATGAAGTTGTACGAAAACGCTTTATTTTGCCAAGACAGTGTGTTTCTCACTGTTACATGCATTTGAATGGGAAACTCGCCCGAGACAAAGTATAGGTTTTCATTATGTGAATAATTTTAAAATCTTAGCTCAAACGGCTGCAAAACCTGTTTGCCCAGCACGGGGATATTGAGTTCTATAAGATAAAGCCATAAACATGTTTGTCTGAGTCTTCTATCAAAAGTTACAGCGATTTATATGAAGTTGTACGAAAACGCTTTATTTCGCCAAGACAGTGTGTTTCTCACTGTTACATGCATTTGAATGGGAAACTCGCCCGAGACAAAGTATAGGTTTTCATTATGTGAATAATTTTAAAATCTTAGCTCAAACGGCTGCAAAACCTGTTTGCCCAGCACGGGGATATTGAGTTCTATAAGATAAAGCCATAAACATGTGTTTCTGAGTCTTCTATCAAAAGTTATAGCGATTTATATGAAGTTGTTCAAAAGCGCTTTATTTCGCCAAGACAATGCGTTTCTCACTGTTACATGCATTTGAATGGGAAACTCGCCTGAAACAAAGTATAGGTTTTCATTATGTGAATAATTTTAAAATCTTAGCTCAAACGGCTGCAAAACCTGTTTGCCCAGCACGGGGATATTGAGTTCTATAAGATAAAGCCATAAACATGTGTTTCTGAGTCTTCTATCAAAAGTTACAGCGATTTATATGAAGTTGTTCAAAAGCGCTTTATTTCGCCAAGACAGTGTGTTTCTCACTGTTACATGCATTTGAATGGGAAACTCGCCTGAAACAAAGTATAGGTTTTCATTATGTGAATAATTTTAAAATCTTAGCTCAAACGGCTGCAAAACCTGTTTGCCCAGCACGGGGATATTGAGTTCTATAAGATAAAGCCATAAACATGTTTGTCTGAGTCTTCTATCAAAAGTTACAGCGATTTATATGAAGTTGTACGAAAATGCTTTCTTTCGCCAAGACAGTGTGTTTCTCACTGTTACATGCATTTGAATGGGAAACTCGCCCGAGACAAAGTATAGGTTTTCATTATGTGAATAATTTTAAAATCTTAGCTCAAACGGCTGCAAAACCTGTTTGCCCAGCACGGGGATATTGAGTTCTATAAGATAAAGCCATAAACATGTGTTTCTGAGTCTTCTATCAAAAGTTACAGCGATTTATATGAAGTTGTTCAAAAGCGCTTTATTTCGCCAAGACAATGCGTTTCTCACTGTTACATGCATTTGAATGGGAAACTCGCCCGAGACAAAGTATAGGTTTTCATTATGTGAATAATTTTAAAATCTTAGCTCAAACGGCTGCAAAACCTGTTTGCCCAGCACGGGGATATTGAGTTCTATAAGATAAAGCCATAAACATGTTTGTCTGAGTCTTCTATCAAAAGTGACAGCGATTTATATGAAGTTGTACGAAAACGCTTTATTTTGCCAAGACAGTGTGTTTCTCACTGTTACATGCATTTGAATGGGAAACTCGCCCGAGACAAAGTATAGGTTTTCATTATGTGAATAATTTTAAAATCTTAGCTCAAACGGCTGCAAAACCTGTTTGCCCAGCACGGGGATATTGAGTTCTATAAGATAAAGCCATAAACATGTGTTTCTGAGTCTTCTATCAAAAGTTACAGCGATTTATATGAAGTTGTTCAAAAGCGCTTTATTTCGCCAAGACAATGCGTTTCTCACTGTTACATGCATTTGAATGGGAAACTCGCCCGAGACAAAGTATAGGTTTTCATTATGTGAATAATTTTAAAATCTTAGCTCAAACGGCTGCAAAACCTGTTTGCCCAGCACGGGGATATTGAGTTCTATAAGATAAAGCCATAAACATGTTTGTCTGAGTCTTCTATCAAAAGTTACAGCGATTTATATGAAGTTGTACGAAAACGCTTTATTTCGCCAAGACAGTGTGTTTCTCACTGTTACATGCATTTGAATGGGAAACTCGACCGAGACAAAGTATAGGTTTTCATTATGTGAATAATTTTAAAATCTTAGCTCAAACGGCTGCAAAACCTGTTTGCCCAGCACGGGGATATTGAGTTCTATAAGATAAAGCCATAAACATGTGTTTCTGAGTCTTCTATCAAAAGTTATAGCGATTTATATGAAGTTGTTCAAAAGCGCTTTATTTCGCCAAGACAATGCGTTTCTCACTGTTACATGCATTTGAATGGGAAACTCGCCTGAAACAAAGTATAGGTTTTCATTATGTGAATAATTTTAAAATCTTAGCTCAAACGGCTGCAAAACCTGTTTGCCCAGCACGGGGATATTGAGTTCTATAAGATAAAGCCATAAACATGTGTTTCTGAGTCTTCTATCAAAAGTTACAGCGATTTATATGAAGTTGTTCAAAAGCGCTTTATTTCGCCAAGACAATGCGTTTCTCACTGTTACATGCATTTGAATGGGAAACTCGCCCGAGACAAAGTATAGGTTTTCATTATGTGAATAATTTTAAAATCTTAGCTCAAACGGCTGCAAAACCTGTTTGCCCAGCACGGGGATATTGAGTTCTATAAGATAAAGCCATAAACATGTTTGTCTGAGTGTTCTATCAAAAGTGACAGCGATTTATATGAAGTTGTACGAAAACGCTTTATTTTGCCAAGACAGTGTGTTTCTCACTGTTACATGCATTTGAATGGGAAACTCGCCCGAGACAAAGTATAGGTTTTCATTATGTGAATAATTTTAAAATCTTAGCTCAAACGGCTGCAAAACCTGTTTGCCCAGCACGGGGATATTGAGTTCTATAAGATAAAGCCATAAACATGTGTTTCTGAGTCTTCTATCAAAAGTTACAGCGATTTATATGAAGTTGTACGAAAACGCTTTATTTCGCCAAGACAATGCGTTTCTCACTGTTACATGCATTTGAATGGGAAACTCGCCTGAAACAAAGTATAGGTTTTCATTATGTGAATAATTTTAAAATCTTAGCTCAAACGGCTGCAAAACCTGTTTGCCCAGCACGGGGATATTGAGTTCTATAAGATAAAGCCATAAACATGTGTTTCTGAGTCTTCTATCAAAAGTTACAGCGATTTATATGAAGTTGTTCAAAAGCGCTTTATTTCGCCAAGACAATGCGTTTCTCACTGTTACATGCATTTGAATGGGAAACTCGCCCGAGACAAAGTATAGGTTTTCATTATGTGAATAATTTTAAAATCTTAGCTCAAACGGCTGCAAAACCTGTTTGCCCAGCACGGGGATATTGAGTTCTATAAGATAAAGCCATAAACATGTTTGTCTGAGTCTTCTATCAAAAGTGACAGCGATTTATATGAAGTTGTACGAAAACGCTTTATTTTGCCAAGACAGTGTGTTTCTCACTGTTACATGCATTTGAATGGGAAACTCGCCCGAGACAAAGTATAGGTTTTCATTATGTGAATAATTTTAAAATCTTAGCTCAAACGGCTGCAAAACCTGTTTGCCCAGCACGGGGATATTGAGTTCTATAAGATAAAGCCATAAACATGTTTGTCTGAGTCTTCTATCAAAAGTTACAGCGATTTATATGAAGTTGTACGAAAACGCTTTATTTCGCCAAGACAGTGTGTTTCTCACTGTTACATGCATTTGAATGGGAAACTCGCCCGAGACAAAGTATAGGTTTTCATTATGTGAATAATTTTAAAATCTTAGCTCAAACGGCTGCAAAACCTGTTTGCCCAGCACGGGGATATTGAGTTCTATAAGATAAAGCCATAAACATGTGTTTCTGAGTCTTCTATCAAAAGTTATAGCGATTTATATGAAGTTGTTCAAAAGCGCTTTATTTCGCCAAGACAATGCGTTTCTCACTGTTACATGCATTTGAATGGGAAACTCGCCTGAAACAAAGTATAGGTTTTCATTATGTGAATAATTTTAAAATCTTAGCTCAAACGGCTGCAAAACCTGTTTGCCCAGCACGGGGATATTGAGTTCTATAAGATAAAGCCATAAACATGTGTTTCTGAGTCTTCTATCAAAAGTTACAGCGATTTATATGAAGTTGTTCAAAAGCGCTTTATTTCGCCAAGACAATGCGTTTCTCACTGTTACATGCATTTGAATGGGAAACTCGCCCGAGACAAAGTATAGGTTTTCATTATGTGAATAATTTTAAAATCTTAGCTCAAACGGCTGCAAAACCTGTTTGCCCAGCACGGGGATATTGAGTTCTATAAGATAAAGCCATAAACATGTTTGTCTGAGTGTTCTATCAAAAGTGACAGCGATTTATATGAAGTTGTACGAAAACGCTTTATTTTGCCAAGACAGTGTGTTTCTCACTGTTACATGCATTTGAATGGGAAACTCGCCCGAGACAAAGTATAGGTTTTCATTATGTGAATAATTTTAAAATCTTAGCTCAAACGGCTGCAAAACCTGTTTGCCCAGCACGGGGATATTGAGTTCTATAAGATAAAGCCATAAACATGTGTTTCTGAGTCTTCTATCAAAAGTTACAGCGATTTATATGAAGTTGTACGAAAACGCTTTATTTCGCCAAGACAATGCGTTTCTCACTGTTACATGCATTTGAATGGGAAACTCGCCTGAAACAAAGTATAGGTTTTCATTATGTGAATAATTTTAAAATCTTAGCTCAAACGGCTGCAAAACCTGTTTGCCCAGCACGGGGATATTGAGTTCTATAAGATAAAGCCATAAACATGTGTTTCTGAGTCTTCTATCAAAAGTTACAGCGATTTATATGAAGTTGTTCAAAAGCGCTTTATTTCGCCAAGACAATGCGTTTCTCACTGTTACATGCATTTGAATGGGAAACTCGCCCGAGACAAAGTATAGGTTTTCATTATGTGAATAATTTTAAAATCTTAGCTCAAACGGCTGCAAAACCTGTTTGCCCAGCACGGGGATATTGAGTTCTATAAGATAAAGCCATAAACATGTTTGTCTGAGTCTTCTATCAAAAGTGACAGCGATTTATATGAAGTTGTACGAAAACGCTTTATTTTGCCAAGACAGTGTGTTTCTCACTGTTACATGCATTTGAATGGGAAACTCGCCCGAGACAAAGTATAGGTTTTCATTATGTGAATAATTTTAAAATCTTAGCTCAAACGGCTGCAAAACCTGTTTGCCCAGCACGGGGATATTGAGTTCTATAAGATAAAGCCATAAACATGTTTGTCTGAGTCTTCTATCAAAAGTTACAGCGATTTATATGAAGTTGTACGAAAACGCTTTATTTCGCCAAGACAGTGTGTTTCTCACTGTTACATGCATTTGAATGGGAAACTCGCCCGAGACAAAGTATAGGTTTTCATTATGTGAATAATTTTAAAATCTTAGCTCAAACGGCTGCAAAACCTGTTTGCCCAGCACGGGGATATTGAGTTCTATAAGATAAAGCCATAAACATGTGTTTCTGAGTCTTCTATCAAAAGTTATAGCGATTTATATGAAGTTGTTCAAAAGCGCTTTATTTCGCCAAGACAATGCGTTTCTCACTGTTACATGCATTTGAATGGGAAACTCGCCTGAAACAAAGTATAGGTTTTCATTATGTGAATAATTTTAAAATCTTAGCTCAAACGGCTGCAAAACCTGTTTGCCCAGCACGGGGATATTGAGTTCTATAAGATAAAGCCATAAACATGTGTTTCTGAGTCTTCTATCAAAAGTTACAGCGATTTATATGAAGTTGTTCAAAAGCGCTTTATTTCGCCAAGACAATGCGTTTCTCACTGTTACATGCATTTGAATGGGAAACTCGCCCGAGACAAAGTATAGGTTTTCATTATGTGAATAATTTTAAAATCTTAGCTCAAACGGCTGCAAAACCTGTTTGCCCAGCACGGGGATATTGAGTTCTATAAGATAAAGCCATAAACATGTTTGTCTGAGTGTTCTATCAAAAGTGACAGCGATTTATATGAAGTTGTACGAAAACGCTTTATTTTGCCAAGACAGTGTGTTTCTCACTGTTACATGCATTTGAATGGGAAACTCGCCCGAGACAAAGTATAGGTTTTCATTATGTGAATAATTTTAAAATCTTAGCTCAAACGGCTGCAAAACCTGTTTGCCCAGCACGGGGATATTGAGTTCTATAAGATAAAGCCATAAACATGTTTGTCTGAGTCTTCTATCAAAAGTTACAGCGATTTATATGAAGTTGTACGAAAATGCTTTCTTTCGCCAAGACAGTGTGTTTCTCACTGTTACATGCATTTGAATGGGAAACTCGCCCGAGACAAAGTATAGGTTTTCATTATGTGAATAATTTTAAAATCTTAGCTCAAACGGCTGCAAAACCTGTTTGCCCAGCACGGGGATATTGAGTTCTATAAGATAAAGCCATAAACATGTGTTTCTGAGTCTTCTATCAAAAGTTACAGCGATTTATATGAAGTTGTTCAAAAGCGCTTTATTTCGCCAAGACAATGCGTTTCTCACTGTTACATGCATTTGAATGGGAAACTCGCCCGAGACAAAGTATAGGTTTTCATTATGTGAATAATTTTAAAATCTTAGCTCAAACGGCTGCAAAACCTGTTTGCCCAGCACGGGGATATTGAGTTCTATAAGATAAAGCCATAAACATGTTTGTCTGAGTCTTCTATCAAAAGTGACAGCGATTTATATGAAGTTGTACGAAAACGCTTTATTTTGCCAAGACAGTGTGTTTCTCACTGTTACATGCATTTGAATGGGAAACTCGCCCGAGACAAAGTATAGGTTTTCATTATGTGAATAATTTTAAAATCTTAGCTCAAACGGCTGCAAAACCTGTTTGCCCAGCACGGGGATATTGAGTTCTATAAGATAAAGCCATAAACATGTTTGTCTGAGTCTTCTATCAAAAGTTACAGCGATTTATATGAAGTTGTACGAAAACGCTTTATTTCGCCAAGACAGTGTGTTTCTCACTGTTACATGCATTTGAATGGGAAACTCGCCCGAGACAAAGTATAGGTTTTCATTATGTGAATAATTTTAAAATCTTAGCTCAAACGGCTGCAAAACCTGTTTGCCCAGCACGGGGATATTGAGTTCTATAAGATAAAGCCATAAACATGTGTTTCTGAGTCTTCTATCAAAAGTTATAGCGATTTATATGAAGTTGTTCAAAAGCGCTTTATTTCGCCAAGACAATGCGTTTCTCACTGTTACATGCATTTGAATGGGAAACTCGCCTGAAACAAAGTATAGGTTTTCATTATGTGAATAATTTTAAAATCTTAGCTCAAACGGCTGCAAAACCTGTTTGCCCAGCACGGGGATATTGAGTTCTATAAGATAAAGCCATAAACATGTTTGTCTGAGTGTTCTATCAAAAGTGACAGCGATTTATATGAAGTTGTACGAAAACGCTTTATTTTGCCAAGACAGTGTGTTTCTCACTGTTACATGCATTTGAATGGGAAACTCGCCCGAGACAAAGTATAGGTTTTCATTATGTGAATAATTTTAAAATCTTAGCTCAAACGGCTGCAAAACCTGTTTGCCCAGCACGGGGATATTGAGTTCTATAAGATAAAGCCATAAACATGTGTTTCTGAGTCTTCTATCAAAAGTTACAGCGATTTATATGAAGTTGTACGAAAACGCTTTATTTCGCCAAGACAATGCGTTTCTCACTGTTACATGCATTTGAATGGGAAACTCGCCTGAAACAAAGTATAGGTTTTCATTATGTGAATAATTTTAAAATCTTAGCTCAAACGGCTGCAAAACCTGTTTGCCCAGCACGGGGATATTGAGTTCTATAAGATAAAGCCATAAACATGTGTTTCTGAGTCTTCTATCAAAAGTTACAGCGATTTATATGAAGTTGTTCAAAAGCGCTTTATTTCGCCAAGACAGTGTGTTTCTCACTGTTACATGCATTTGAATGGGAAACTCGCCTGAAACAAAGTATAGGTTTTCATTATGTGAATAATTTTAAAATCTTAGCTCAAACGGCTGCAAAACCTGTTTGCCCAGCACGGGGATATTGAGTTCTATAAGATAAAGCCATAAACATGTTTGTCTGAGTCTTCTATCAAAAGTTACAGCGATTTATATGAAGTTGTACGAAAATGCTTTCTTTCGCCAAGACAGTGTGTTTCTCACTGTTACATGCATTTGAATGGGAAACTCGCCCGAGACAAAGTATAGGTTTTCATTATGTGAATAATTTTAAAATCTTAGCTCAAACGGCTGCAAAACCTGTTTGCCCAGCACGGGGATATTGAGTTCTATAAGATAAAGCCATAAACATGTGTTTCTGAGTCTTCTATCAAAAGTTACAGCGATTTATATGAAGTTGTTCAAAAGCGCTTTATTTCGCCAAGACAATGCGTTTCTCACTGTTACATGCATTTGAATGGGAAACTCGCCCGAGACAAAGTATAGGTTTTCATTATGTGAATAATTTTAAAATCTTAGCTCAAACGGCTGCAAAACCTGTTTGCCCAGCACGGGGATATTGAGTTCTATAAGATAAAGCCATAAACATGTTTGTCTGAGTCTTCTATCAAAAGTGACAGCGATTTATATGAAGTTGTACGAAAACGCTTTATTTTGCCAAGACAGTGTGTTTCTCACTGTTACATGCATTTGAATGGGAAACTCGCCCGAGACAAAGTATAGGTTTTCATTATGTGAATAATTTTAAAATCTTAGCTCAAACGGCTGCAAAACCTGTTTGCCCAGCACGGGGATATTGAGTTCTATAAGATAAAGCCATAAACATGTTTGTCTGAGTCTTCTATCAAAAGTTACAGCGATTTATATGAAGTTGTACGAAAACGCTTTATTTCGCCAAGACAGTGTGTTTCTCACTGTTACATGCATTTGAATGGGAAACTCGCCCGAGACAAAGTATAGGTTTTCATTATGTGAATAATTTTAAAATCTTAGCTCAAACGGCTGCAAAACCTGTTTGCCCAGCACGGGGATATTGAGTTCTATAAGATAAAGCCATAAACATGTGTTTCTGAGTCTTCTATCAAAAGTTATAGCGATTTATATGAAGTTGTTCAAAAGCGCTTTATTTCGCCAAGACAATGCGTTTCTCACTGTTACATGCATTTGAATGGGAAACTCGCCTGAAACAAAGTATAGGTTTTCATTATGTGAATAATTTTAAAATCTTAGCTCAAACGGCTGCAAAACCTGTTTGCCCAGCACGGGGATATTGAGTTCTATAAGATAAAGCCATAAACATGTGTTTCTGAGTCTTCTATCAAAAGTTACAGCGATTTATATGAAGTTGTTCAAAAGCGCTTTATTTCGCCAAGACAATGCGTTTCTCACTGTTACATGCATTTGAATGGGAAACTCGCCCGAGACAAAGTATAGGTTTTCATTATGTGAATAATTTTAAAATCTTAGCTCAAACGGCTGCAAAACCTGTTTGCCCAGCACGGGGATATTGAGTTCTATAAGATAAAGCCATAAACATGTGTTTCTGAGTCTTCTATCAAAAGTGACAGCGATTTATATGAAGTTGTACGAAAACGCTTTATTTCGCCAAGACAGTGTGTTTCTCACTGTTACATGCATTTGAATGGGAAACTCGCCTGAAACAAAGTATAGGTTTTTATTATGTGAATAATTTTAAAATCTTAGCTCAAACGGCTGCAAAACCTGTTTGCCCAGCACGGGGATATTGAGTTCTATAAGATAAAGCCATAAACATGTGTTTCTGAGTCTTCTATCAAAAGTTACAGCGATTTATATGAAGTTGTTCAAAAGCGCTTTATTTCGCCAAGACAATGCGTTTCTCACTGTTACATGCATTTGAATGGGAAACTCGCCCGAGACAAAGTATAGGTTTTCATTATGTGAATAATTTTAAAATCTTAGCTCAAACGGCTGCAAAACCTGTTTGCCCAGCACGGGGATATTGAGTTCTATAAGATAAAGCCATAAACATGTTTGTCTGAGTCTTCTATCAAAAGTGACAGCGATTTATATGAAGTTGTACGAAAACGCTTTATTTTGCCAAGACAGTGTGTTTCTCACTGTTACATGCATTTGAATGGGAAACTCGCCCGAGACAAAGTATAGGTTTTCATTATGTGAATAATTTTAAAATCTTAGCTCAAACGGCTGCAAAACCTGTTTGCCCAGCACGGGGATATTGAGTTCTATAAGATAAAGCCATAAACATGTTTGTCTGAGTCTTCTATCAAAAGTTACAGCGATTTATATGAAGTTGTACGAAAACGCTTTATTTCGCCAAGACAATGCGTTTCTCACTGTTACATGCATTTGAATGGGAAACTCGCCCGAGACAAAGTATAGGTTTTCATTATGTGAATAATTTTAAAATCTTAGCTCAAACGGCTGCAAAACCTGTTTGCCCAGCACGGGGATATTGAGTTCTATAAGATAAAGCCATAAACATGTGTTTCTGAGTCTTCTATCAAAAGTTACAGCGATTTATATGAAGTTGTTCAAAAGCGCTTTATTTCGCCAAGACAATGCGTTTCTCACTGTTACATGCATTTGAATGGGAAACTCGCCTGAAACAAAGTATAGGTTTTCATTATGTGAATAATTTTAAAATCTTAGCTCAAACGGCTGCAAAACCTGTTTGCCCAGCACGGGGATATTGAGTTCTATAAGATAAAGCCATAAACATGTGTTTCTGAGTCTTCTATCAAAAGTTACAGCGATTTATATGAAGTTGTACGAAAACGCTTTATTTCGCCAAGACAGTGTGTTTCTCACTGTTACATGCATTTGAATGGGAAACTCGCCCGAGACAAAGTATAGGTTTTCATTATGTGAATAATTTTAAAATCTTAGCTCAAACGGCTGCAAAACCTGTTTGCCCAGCACGGGGATATTGAGTTCTATAAGATAAAGCCATAAACATGTTTGTCTGAGTCTTCTATCAAAAGTGACAGCGATTTATATGAAGTTGTACGAAAACGCTTTATTTTGCCAAGACAGTGTGTTTCTCACTGTTACATGCATTTGAATGGGAAACTCGCCCGAGACAAAGTATAGGTTTTCATTATGTGAATAATTTTAAAATCTTAGCTCAAACGGCTGCAAAACCTGTTTGCCCAGCACGGGGATATTGAGTTCTATAAGATAAAGCCATAAACATGTTTGTCTGAGTCTTCTATCAAAAGTTACAGCGATTTATATGAAGTTGTACGAAAACGCTTTATTTCGCCAAGACAGTGTGTTTCTCACTGTTACATGCATTTGAATGGGAAACTCGCCCGAGACAAAGTATAGGTTTTCATTATGTGAATAATTTTAAAATCTTAGCTCAAACGGCTGCAAAACCTGTTTGCCCAGCACGGGGATATTGAGTTCTATAAGATAAAGCCATAAACATGTGTTTCTGAGTCTTCTATCAAAAGTTATAGCGATTTATATGAAGTTGTTCAAAAGCGCTTTATTTCGCCAAGACAATGCGTTTCTCACTGTTACATGCATTTGAATGGGAAACTCGCCTGAAACAAAGTATAGGTTTTCATTATGTGAATAATTTTAAAATCTTAGCTCAAACGGCTGCAAAACCTGTTTGCCCAGCACGGGGATATTGAGTTCTATAAGATAAAGCCATAAACATGTGTTTCTGAGTCTTCTATCAAAAGTTACAGCGATTTATATGAAGTTGTTCAAAAGCGCTTTATTTCGCCAAGACAATGCGTTTCTCACTGTTACATGCATTTGAATGGGAAACTCGCCCGAGACAAAGTATAGGTTTTCATTATGTGAATAATTTTAAAATCTTAGCTCAAACGGCTGCAAAACCTGTTTGCCCAGCACGGGGATATTGAGTTCTATAAGATAAAGCCATAAACATGTGTTTCTGAGTCTTCTATCAAAAGTTACAGCGATTTATATGATGTTGTACGAAAACGCTTTATTTCGCCAAGACAGTGTGTTTCTCACTGTTACATGCATTTGAATGGGAAACTCGCCTGAAACAAAGTATAGGTTTTTATTATGTGAATAATTTTAAAATCTTAGCTCAAACGGCTGCAAAACCTGTTTGCCCAGCACGGGGATATTGAGTTCTATAAGATAAAGCCATAAACATGTGTTTCTGAGTCTTCTATCAAAAGTTACAGCGATTTATATGAAGTTGTTCAAAAGCGCTTTATTTCGCCAAGACAATGCGTTTCTCACTGTTACATGCATTTGAATGGGAAACTCGCCCGAGACAAAGTATAGGTTTTCATTATGTGAATAATTTTAAAATCTTAGCTCAAACGGCTGCAAAACCTGTTTGCCCAGCACGGGGATATTGAGTTCTATAAGATAAAGCCATAAACATGTGTTTCTGAGTCTTCTATCAAAGGTTACAGCGATTTATATGAAGTTGTTCAAAAGCGCTTTATTTCGCCAAGACAATTCGTTTCTCACTGTTACATGCATTTGAATGGGAAACTCGCCTGAAACAAAGTATAGGTTTTCATTATGTGAATAATTTTAAAATCTTAGCTCAAACGGCTGCAAAACCTGTTTGCCCAGCACGGGGATATTGAGTTCTATAAGATAAAGCCATAAACATGTGTTTCTGAGTCTTCTATCAAAAGTTACAGCGATTTATATGAAGTTGTACGAAAACGCTTTATTTCGCCAAGACAGTGTGTTTCTCACTGTTACATGCATTTGAATGGGAAACTCGCCCGAGACAAAGTATAGGTTTTCATTATGTGAATAATTTTAAAATCTTAGCTCAAACGGCTGCAAAACCTGTTTGCCCAGCACGGGGATATTGAGTTCTATAAGATAAAGCCATAAACATGTGTTTCTGAGTCTTCTATCAAAGGTTACAGCGATTTATATGAAGTTGTTCAAAAGCGCTTTATTTCGCCAAGACAATTCGTTTCTCACTGTTACATGCATTTGAATGGGAAACTCGCCTGAAACAAAGTATAGGTTTTCATTATGTGAATAATTTTAAAATCTTAGCTCAAACGGCTGCAAAACCTGTTTGCCCAGCACGGGGATATTGAGTTCTATAAGATAAAGCCATAAACATGTTTGTCTGAGTCTTCTATCAAAAGTTACAGCGATTTATATGAAGTTGTACGAAAATGCTTTCTTTCGCCAAGACAGTGTGTTTCTCACTGTTACATGCATTTGAATGGGAAACTCGCCCGAGACAAAGTATAGGTTTTCATTATGTGAATAATTTTAAAATCTTAGCTCAAACGGCTGCAAAACCTGTTTGCCCAGCACGGGGATATTGAGTTCTATAAGATAAAGCCATAAACATGTGTTTCTGAGTCTTCTATCAAAAGTTACAGCGATTTATATGAAGTTGTTCAAAAGCGCTTTATTTCGCCAAGACAGTGTGTTTCTCACTGTTACATGCATTTGAATGGGAAACTCGCCTGAAACAAAGTATAGGTTTTCATTATGTGAATAATTTTAAAATCTTAGCTCAAACGGCTGCAAAACCTGTTTGCCCAGCACGGGGATATTGAGTTCTATAAGATAAAGCCATAAACATGTGTTTCTGAGTCTTCTATCAAAAGTTACAGCGATTTATATGAAGTTGTTCAAAAGCGCTTTATTTCGCCAAGACAGTGTGTTTCTCACTGTTACATGCATTTGAATGGGAAACTCGCCTGAAACAAAGTATAGGTTTTCATTATGTGAATAATTTTAAAATCTTAGCTCAAACGGCTGCAAAACCTGTTTGCCCAGCACGGGGATATTGAGTTCTATAAGATAAAGCCATAAACATGTTTGTCTGAGTCTTCTATCAAAAGTTACAGCGATTTATATGAAGTTGTACGAAAACGCTTTATTTCGCCAAGACAATGCGTTTCTCACTGTTACATGCATTTGAATGGGAAACTCGCCCGAGACAAAGTATAGGTTTTCATTATGTGAATAATTTTAAAATCTTAGCTCAAACGGCTGCAAAACCTGTTTGCCCAGCACGGGGATATTGAGTTCTATAAGATAAAGCCATAAACATGTTTGTCTGAGTCTTCTATCAAAAGTGACAGCGATTTATATGAAGTTGTACGAAAACGCTTTATTTCGCCAAGACAATGCGTTTCTCACTGTTACATGCATTTGAATGGGAAACTCGCCTGAAACAAAGTATAGGTTTTCATTATGTGAATAATTTTAAAATCTTAGCTCAAACGGCTGCAAAACCTGTTTGCCCAGCACGGGGATATTGAGTTCTATAAGATAAAGCCATAAACATGTGTTTCTGAGTCTTCTATCAAAAGTTACAGCGATTTATATGAAGTTGTACGAAAACGCTTTATTTCGCCAAGACAGTGTGTTTCTCACTGTTACATGCATTTGAATGGGAAACTCGCCTGAAACAAAGTATAGGTTTTCATTATGTGAATAATTTTAAAATCTTAGCTCAAACGGCTGCAAAACCTGTTTGCCCAGCACGGGGATATTGAGTTCTATAAGATAAAGCCATAAACATGTTTGTCTGAGTCTTCTATCAAAAGTTACAGCGATTTATATGAAGTTGTACGAAAATGCTTTCTTTCGCCAAGACAGTGTGTTTCTCACTGTTACATGCATTTGAATGGGAAACTCGCCCGAGACAAAGTATAGGTTTTCATTATGTGAATAATTTTAAAATCTTAGCTCAAACGGCTGCAAAACCTGTTTGCCCAGCACGGGGATATTGAGTTCTATAAGATAAAGCCATAAACATGTTTGTCTGAGTGTTCTATCAAAAGTGACAGCGATTTATATGAAGTTGTACGAAAACGCTTTATTTTGCCAAGACAGTGTGTTTCTCACTGTTACATGCATTTGAATGGGAAACTCGCCCGAGACAAAGTATAGGTTTTCATTATGTGAATAATTTTAAAATCTTAGCTCAAACGGCTGCAAAACCTGTTTGCCCAGCACGGGGATATTGAGTTCTATAAGATAAAGCCATAAACATGTGTTTCTGAGTCTTCTATCAAAAGTTACAGCGATTTATATGAAGTTGTACGAATACGCTTTATTTCGCCAAGACAGTGTGTTTCTCACTGTTACATGCATTTGAATGGGAAACTCGCCCGAGACAAAGTATAGGTTTTCATTATGTGAATAATTTTAAAATCTTAGCTCAAACGGCTGCAAAACCTGTTTGCCCAGCACGGGGATATTGAGTTCTATAAGATAAAGCCATAAACATGTGTTTCTGAGTCTTCTATCAAAAGTTACAGCGATTTATATGAAGTTGTACGAAAACGCTTTATTTCGCCAAGACAGTGTGTTTCTCACTGTTACATGCATTTGAATGGGAAACTCGCCCGAGACAAAGTATAGGTTTTCATTATGTGAATAATTTTAAAATCTTAGCTCAAACGGCTGCAAAACCTGTTTGCCCAGCACGGGGATATTGAGTTCTATAAGATAAAGCCATAAACATGTTTGTCTGAGTCTTCTATCAAAAGTTACAGCGATTTATATGAAGTTGTACGAAAACGCTTTATTTCGCCAAGACAATGCGTTTCTCACTGTTACATGCATTTGAATGGGAAACTCGCCCGAGACAAAGTATAGGTTTTCATTATGTGAATAATTTTAAAATCTTAGCTCAAACGGCTGCAAAACCTGTTTGCCCAGCACGGGGATATTGAGTTCTATAAGATAAAGCCATAAACATGTGTTTCTGAGTCTTCTATCAAAAGTTACAGCGATTTATATGAAGTTGTACGAAAACGCTTTATTTCGCCAAGACAGTGTGTTTCTCACTGTTACATGCATTTGAATGGGAAACTCGCCTGAAACAAAGTATAGGTTTTCATTATGTGAATAATTTTAAAATCTTAGCTCAAACGGCTGCAAAACCTGTTTGCCCAGCACGGGGATATTGAGTTCTATAAGATAAAGCCATAAACATGTTTGTCTGAGTCTTCTATCAAAAGTTACAGCGATTTATATGAAGTTGTACGAAAATGCTTTCTTTCGCCAAGACAGTGTGTTTCTCACTGTTACATGCATTTGAATGGGAAACTCGCCCGAGACAAAGTATAGGTTTTCATTATGTGAATAATTTTAAAATCTTAGCTCAAACGGCTGCAAAACCTGTTTGCCCAGCACGGGGATATTGAGTTCTATAAGATAAAGCCATAAACATGTTTGTCTGAGTGTTCTATCAAAAGTGACAGCGATTTATATGAAGTTGTACGAAAACGCTTTATTTTGCCAAGACAGTGTGTTTCTCACTGTTACATGCATTTGAATGGGAAACTCGCCCGAGACAAAGTATAGGTTTTCATTATGTGAATAATTTTAAAATCTTAGCTCAAACGGCTGCAAAACCTGTTTGCCCAGCACGGGGATATTGAGTTCTATAAGATAAAGCCATAAACATGTGTTTCTGAGTCTTCTATCAAAAGTTACAGCGATTTATATGAAGTTGTACGAAAACGCTTTATTTCGCCAAGACAATGCGTTTCTCACTGTTACATGCATTTGAATGGGAAACTCGCCCGAGACAAAGTATAGGTTTTCATTATGTGAATAATTTTAAAATCTTAGCTCAAACGGCTGCAAAACCTGTTTGCCCAGCACGGGGATATTGAGTTCTATAAGATAAAGCCATAAACATGTGTTTCTGAGTCTTCTATCAAAAGTTACAGCGATTTATATGAAGTTGTACGAAAACGCTTTATTTCGCCAAACAGTGTGTTTCTCACTGTTACATGCATTTGAATGGGAAACTCGCCTGAAACAAAGTATAGGTTTTTATTATGTGAATAATTTTAAAATCTTAGCTCAAACGGCTGCAAAACCTGTTTGCCCAGCACGGGGATATTGAGTTCTATAAGATAAAGCCATAAACATGTGTTTCTGAGTCTTCTATCAAAAGTTACAGCGATTTATATGAAGTTGTACGAAAACGCTTTATTTCGCCAAGACAGTGTGTTTCTCACTGTTACATGCATTTGAATGGGAAACTCGCCCGAGACAAAGTATAGGTTTTCATTATGTGAATAATTTTAAAATCTTAGCTCAAACGGCTGCAAAACCTGTTTGCCCAGCACGGGGATATTGAGTTCTATAAGATAAAGCCATAAACATGTGTTTCTGAGTCTTCTATCAAAGGTTACAGCGATTTATATGAAGTTGTTCAAAAGCGCTTTATTTCGCCAAGACAATTCGTTTCTCACTGTTACATGCATTTGAATGGGAAACTCGCCTGAAACAAAGTATAGGTTTTCATTATGTGAATAATTTTAAAATCTTAGCTCAAACGGCTGCAAAACCTGTTTGCCCAGCACGGGGATATTGAGTTCTATAAGATAAAGCCATAAACATGTTTGTCTGAGTCTTCTATCAAAAGTTACAGCGATTTATATGAAGTTGTACGAAAATGCTTTCTTTCGCCAATACAGTGTGTTTCTCACTGTTACATGCATTTGAATGGGAAACTCGCCCGAGACAAAGTATAGGTTTTCATTATGTGAATAATTTTAAAATCTTAGCTCAAACGGCTGCAAAACCTGTTTGCCCAGCACGGGGATATTGAGTTCTATAAGATAAAGCCATAAACATGTGTTTCTGAGTCTTCTATCAAAAGTTACAGCGATTTATATGAAGTTGTTCAAAAGCGCTTTATTTCGCCAAGACAGTGTGTTTCTCACTGTTACATGCATTTGAATGGGAAACTCGCCTGAAACAAAGTATAGGTTTTCATTATGTGAATAATTTTAAAATCTTAGCTCAAACGGCTGCAAAACCTGTTTGCCCAGCACGGGGATATTGAGTTCTATAAGATAAAGCCATAAACATGTTTGTCTGAGTCTTCTATCAAAAGTTACAGCGATTTATATGAAGTTGTACGAAAACGCTTTATTTCGCCAAGACAATGCGTTTCTCACTGTTGCATGCATTTGAATGGGAAACTCGCCCGAGACAAAGTATAGGTTTTCATTATGTGAATAATTTTAAAATCTTAGCTCAAACGGCTGCAAAACCTGTTTGCCCAGCACGGGGATATTGAGTTCTATAAGATAAAGCCATAAACATGTGTTTCTGAGTCTTCTATCAAAAGTTACAGCGATTTATATGAAGTTGTTCAAAAGCGCTTTATTTCGCCAAGACAATGCGTTTCTCACTGTTACATGCATTTGAATGGGAAACTCGCCTGAAACAAAGTATAGGTTTTCATTATGTGAATAATTTTAAAATCTTAGCTCAAACGGCTGCAAAACCTGTTTGCCCAGCACGGGGATATTGAGTTCTATAAGATAAAGCCATAAACATGTTTGTCTGAGTCTTCTATCAAAAGTTACAGCGATTTATATGAAGTTGTACGAAAACGCTTTCTTTCGCCAAGACAGTGTGTTTCTCACTGTTACATGCATTTGAATGGGAAACTCGCCCGAGACAAAGTATAGGTTTTCATTATGTGAATAATTTTAAAATCTTAGCTCAAACGGCTGCAAAACCTGTTTGCCCAGCACGGGGATATTGAGTTCTATAAGATAAAGCCATAAACATGTGTTTCTGAGTCTTCTATCAAAAGTTACAGCGATTTATATGAAGTTGTACGAAAATGCTTTCTTTCGCCAAGACAGTGTGTTTCTCACTGTTACATGCATTTGAATGGGAAACTCGCCCGAGACAAAGTATAGGTTTTCATTATGTGAATAATTTTAAAATCTTAGCTCAAACGGCTGCAAAACCTGTTTGCCCAGCACGGGGATATTGAGTTCTATAAGATAAAGCCATAAACATGTTTGTCTGAGTGTTCTATCAAAAGTGACAGCGATTTATATGAAGTTGTACGAAAACGCTTTATTTTGCCAAGACAGTGTGTTTCTCACTGTTACATGCATTTGAATGGGAAACTCGCCCGAGACAAAGTATAGGTTTTCATTATGTGAATAATTTTAAAATCTTAGCTCAAACGGCTGCAAAACCTGTTTGCCCAGCACGGGGATATTGAGTTCTATAAGATAAAGCCATAAACATGTGTTTCTGAGTCTTCTATCAAAAGTTACAGCGATTTATATGAAGTTGTACGAAAACGCTTTATTTCGCCAAGACAATGCGTTTCTCACTGTTACATGCATTTGAATGGGAAACTCGCCCGAGACAAAGTATAGGTTTTCATTATGTGAATAATTTTAAAATCTTAGCTCAAACGGCTGCAAAACCTGTTTGCCCAGCACGGGGATATTGAGTTCTATAAGATAAAGCCATAAACATGTGTTTCTGAGTCTTCTATCAAAAGTTACAGCGATTTATATGAAGTTGTACGAAAACGCTTTATTTCGCCAAACAGTGTGTTTCTCACTGTTACATGCATTTGAATGGGAAACTCGCCTGAAACAAAGTATAGGTTTTTATTATGTGAATAATTTTAAAATCTTAGCTCAAACGGCTGCAAAACCTGTTTGCCCAGCACGGGGATATTGAGTTCTATAAGATAAAGCCATAAACATGTGTTTCTGAGTCTTCTATCAAAAGTTACAGCGATTTATATGAAGTTGTACGAAAACGCTTTATTTCGCCAAGACAGTGTGTTTCTCACTGTTACATGCATTTGAATGGGAAACTCGCCCGAGACAAAGTATAGGTTTTCATTATGTGAATAATTTTAAAATCTTAGCTCAAACGGCTGCAAAACCTGTTTGCCCAGCACGGGGATATTGAGTTCTATAAGATAAAGCCATAAACATGTGTTTCTGAGTCTTCTATCAAAGGTTACAGCGATTTATATGAAGTTGTTCAAAAGCGCTTTATTTCGCCAAGACAATTCGTTTCTCACTGTTACATGCATTTGAATGGGAAACTCGCCTGAAACAAAGTATAGGTTTTCATTATGTGAATAATTTTAAAATCTTAGCTCAAACGGCTGCAAAACCTGTTTGCCCAGCACGGGGATATTGAGTTCTATAAGATAAAGCCATAAACATGTTTGTCTGAGTCTTCTATCAAAAGTTACAGCGATTTATATGAAGTTGTACGAAAATGCTTTCTTTCGCCAATACAGTGTGTTTCTCACTGTTACATGCATTTGAATGGGAAACTCGCCCGAGACAAAGTATAGGTTTTCATTATGTGAATAATTTTAAAATCTTAGCTCAAACGGCTGCAAAACCTGTTTGCCCAGCACGGGGATATTGAGTTCTATAAGATAAAGCCATAAACATGTGTTTCTGAGTCTTCTATCAAAAGTTACAGCGATTTATATGAAGTTGTTCAAAAGCGCTTTATTTCGCCAAGACAATGCGTTTCTCACTGTTACATGCATTTGAATGGGAAACTCGCCTGAAACAAAGTATAGGTTTTCATTATGTGAATAATTTTAAAATCTTAGCTCAAACGGCTGCAAAACCTGTTTGCCCAGCACGGGGATATTGAGTTCTATAAGATAAAGCCATAAACATGTTTGTCTGAGTCTTCTATCAAAAGTTACAGCGATTTATATGAAGTTGTACGAAAACGCTTTCTTTCGCCAAGACAGTGTGTTTCTCACTGTTACATGCATTTGAATGGGAAACTCGCCCGAGACAAAGTATAGGTTTTCATTATGTGAATAATTTTAAAATCTTAGCTCAAACGGCTGCAAAACCTGTTTGCCCAGCACGGGGATATTGAGTTCTATAAGATAAAGCCATAAACATGTGTTTCTGAGTCTTCTATCAAAAGTTACAGCGATTTATATGAAGTTGTACGAAAACGCTTTATTTCGCCAAGACAGTGTGTTTCTCACTGTTACATGCATTTGAATGGGAAACTCGCCCGAGACAAAGTATAGGTTTTCATTATGTGAATAATTTTAAAATCTTAGCTCAAACGGCTGCAAAACCTGTTTGCCCAGCACGGGGATATTGAGTTCTATAAGATAAAGCCATAAACATGTTTGTCTGAGTCTTCTATCAAAAGTTACAGCGATTTATATGAAGTTGTTCAAAAGCGCTTTATTTCGCCAAGACAGTGTGTTTCTCACTGTTACATGCATTTGAATGGGAAACTCGCCTGAAACAAAGTATAGGTTTTCATTATGTGAATAATTTTAAAATCTTAGCTCAAACGGCTGCAAAACCTGTTTGCCCAGCACGGGGATATTGAGTTCTATAAGATAAAGCCATAAACATGTTTGTCTGAGTCTTCTATCAAAAGTTACAGCGATTTATATGAAGTTGTACGAAAACGCTTTATTTCGCCAAGACAATGCGTTTCTCACTGTTACATGCATTTGAATGGGAAACTCGCCCGAGACAAAGTATAGGTTTTCATTATGTGAATAATTTTAAAATCTTAGCTCAAACGGCTGCAAAACCTGTTTGCCCAGCACGGGGATATTGAGTTCTATAAGATAAAGCCATAAACATGTGTTTCTGAGTCTTCTATCAAAAGTTACAGCGATTTATATGAAGTTGTTCAAAAGCGCTTTATTTCGCCAAGACAATGCGTTTCTCACTGTTACATGCATTTGAATGGGAAACTCGCCTGAAACAAAGTATAGGTTTTCATTATGTGAATAATTTTAAAATCTTAGCTCAAACGGCTGCAAAACCTGTTTGCCCAGCACGGGGATATTGAGTTCTATAAGATAAAGCCATAAACATGTGTTTCTGAGTCTTCTATCAAAAGTTACAGCGATTTATATGAAGTTGTTCAAAAGCGCTTTATTTCGCCAAGACAATGCGTTTCTCACTGTTACATGCATTTGAATGGGAAACTCGCCTGAAACAAAGTATAGGTTTTCATTATGTGAATAATTTTAAAATCTTAGCTCAAACGGCTGCAAAACCTGTTTGCCCAGCACGGGGATATTGAGTTCTATAAGATAAAGCCATAAACATGTTTGTCTGAGTCTTCTATCAAAAGTTACAGCGATTTATATGAAGTTGTACGAAAACGCTTTCTTTCGCCAAGACAGTGTGTTTCTCACTGTTACATGCATTTGAATGGGAAACTCGCCCGAGACAAAGTATAGGTTTTCATTATGTGAATAATTTTAAAATCTTAGCTCAAACGGCTGCAAAACCTGTTTGCCCAGCACGGGGATATTGAGTTCTATAAGATAAAGCCATAAACATGTGTTTCTGAGTCTTCTATCAAAAGTTACAGCGATTTATATGAAGTTGTACGAAAACGCTTTATTTCGCCAAGACAGTGTGTTTCTCACTGTTACATGCATTTGAATGGGAAACTCGCCCGAGACAAAGTATAGGTTTTCATTATGTGAATAATTTTAAAATCTTAGCTCAAACGGCTGCAAAACCTGTTTGCCCAGCACGGGGATATTGAGTTCTATAAGATAAAGCCATAAACATGTTTGTCTGAGTCTTCTATCAAAAGTTACAGCGATTTATATGAAGTTGTTCAAAAGCGCTTTATTTCGCCAAGACAGTGTGTTTCTCACTGTTACATGCATTTGAATGGGAAACTCGCCTGAAACAAAGTATAGGTTTTCATTATGTGAATAATTTTAAAATCTTAGCTCAAACGGCTGCAAAACCTGTTTGCCCAGCACGGGGATATTGAGTTCTATAAGATAAAGCCATAAACATGTTTGTCTGAGTCTTCTATCAAAAGTTACAGCGATTTATATGAAGTTGTACGAAAACGCTTTATTTCGCCAAGACAATGCGTTTCTCACTGTTACATGCATTTGAATGGGAAACTCGCCCGAGACAAAGTATAGGTTTTCATTATGTGAATAATTTTAAAATCTTAGCTCAAACGGCTGCAAAACCTGTTTGCCCAGCACGGGGATATTGAGTTCTATAAGATAAAGCCATAAACATGTGTTTCTGAGTCTTCTATCAAAAGTTACAGCGATTTATATGAAGTTGTTCAAAAGCGCTTTATTTCGCCAAGACAATGCGTTTCTCACTGTTACATGCATTTGAATGGGAAACTCGCCTGAAACAAAGTATAGGTTTTCATTATGTGAATAATTTTAAAATCTTAGCTCAAACGGCTGCAAAACCTGTTTGCCCAGCACGGGGATATTGAGTTCTATAAGATAAAGCCATAAACATGTTTGTCTGAGTCTTCTATCAAAAGTTACAGCGATTTATATGAAGTTGTACGAAAACGCTTTCTTTCGCCAAGACAGTGTGTTTCTCACTGTTACATGCATTTGAATGGGAAACTCGCCCGAGACAAAGTATAGGTTTTCATTATGTGAATAATTTTAAAATCTTAGCTCAAACGGCTGCAAAACCTGTTTGCCCAGCACGGGGATATTGAGTTCTATAAGATAAAGCCATAAACATGTGTTTCTGAGTCTTCTATCAAAAGTTACAGCGATTTATATGAAGTTGTACGAAAACGCTTTATTTCGCCAAGACAGTGTGTTTCTCACTGTTACATGCATTTGAATGGGAAACTCGCCCGAGACAAAGTATAGGTTTTCATTATGTGAATAATTTTAAAATCTTAGCTCAAACGGCTGCAAAACCTGTTTGCCCAGCACGGGGATATTGAGTTCTATAAGATAAAGCCATAAACATGTGTTTCTGAGTCTTCTATCAAAAGTTACAGCGATTTATATGAAGTTGTTCAAAAGCGCTTTATTTCGCCAAGACAATGCGTTTCTCACTGTTACATGCATTTGAATGGGAAACTCGCCCGAGACAAAGTATAGGTTTTCATTATGTGAATAATTTTAAAATCTTAGCTCAAACGGCTGCAAAACCTGTTTGCCCAGCACGGGGATATTGAGTTCTATAAGATAAAGCCATAAACATGTTTGTCTGAGTGTTCTATCAAAAGTGACAGCGATTTATATGAAGTTGTACGAAAACGCTTTATTTTGCCAAGACAGTGTGTTTCTCACTGTTACATGCATTTGAATGGGAAACTCGCCCGAGACAAAGTATAGGTTTTCATTATGTGAATAATTTTAAAATCTTAGCTCAAACGGCTGCAAAACCTGTTTGCCCAGCACGGGGATATTGAGTTCTATAAGATAAAGCCATAAACATGTTTGTCTGAGTCTTCTATCAAAAGTTACAGCGATTTATATGAAGTTGTACGAAAACGCTTTATTTTGCCAAGACAGTGTGTTTCTCACTGTTACATGCATTTGAATGGGAAACTCGCCCGAGACAAAGTATAGGTTTTCATTATGTGAATAATTTTAAAATCTTAGCTCAAACGGCGGCAAAACCTGTTTGCCCAGCACGGGGATATTGAGTTCTATAAGATAAAGCCATAAACATGTTTGTCTGAGTCTTCTATCAAAAGTTACAGCGATTTATATGAAGTTGTACGAAAACGCTTTATTTCGCCAAGACAGTGTGTTTCTCACTGTTACATGCATTTGAATGGGAAACTCGCCCGAGACAAAGTATAGGTTTTCATTATGTGAATAATTTTAAAATCTTAGCTCAAACGGCTGCAAAACCTGTTTGCCCAGCACGGGGATATTGAGTTCTATAAGATAAAGCCATAAACATGTGTTTCTGAGTCTTCTATCAAAAGTTATAGCGATTTATATGAAGTTGTTCAAAAGCGCTTTATTTCGCCAAGACAATGCGTTTCTCACTGTTACATGCATTTGAATGGGAAACTCGCCTGAAACAAAGTATAGGTTTTCATTATGTGAATAATTTTAAAATCTTAGCTCAAACGGCTGCAAAACCTGTTTGCCCAGCACGGGGATATTGAGTTCTATAAGATAAAGCCATAAACATGTTTGTCTGAGTCTTCTATCAAAAGTTACAGCGATTTATATGAAGTTGTACGAAAACGCTTTCTTTCGCCAAGACAGTGTGTTTCTCACTGTTACATGCATTTGAATGGGAAACTCGCCCGAGACAAAGTATAGGTTTTCATTATGTGAATAATTTTAAAATCTTAGCTCAAACGGCTGCAAAACCTGTTTGCCCAGCACGGGGATATTGAGTTCTATAAGATAAAGCCATAAACATGTGTTTCTGAGTCTTCTATCAAAAGTTACAGCGATTTATATGAAGTTGTACGAAAACGCTTTATTTCGCCAAGACAGTGTGTTTCTCACTGTTACATGCATTTGAATGGGAAACTCGCCCGAGACAAAGTATAGGTTTTCATTATGTGAATAATTTTAAAATCTTAGCTCAAACGGCTGCAAAACCTGTTTGCCCAGCACGGGGATATTGAGTTCTATAAGATAAAGCCATAAACATGTGTTTCTGAGTCTTCTATCAAAAGTTACAGCGATTTATATGAAGTTGTTCAAAAGCGCTTTATTTCGCCAAGACAATGCGTTTCTCACTGTTACATGCATTTGAATGGGAAACTCGCCCGAGACAAAGTATAGGTTTTCATTATGTGAATAATTTTAAAATCTTAGCTCAAACGGCTGCAAAACCTGTTTGCCCAGCACGGGGATATTGAGTTCTATAAGATAAAGCCATAAACATGTTTGTCTGAGTGTTCTATCAAAAGTGACAGCGATTTATATGAAGTTGTACGAAAACGCTTTATTTTGCCAAGACAGTGTGTTTCTCACTGTTACATGCATTTGAATGGGAAACTCGCCCGAGACAAAGTATAGGTTTTCATTATGTGAATAATTTTAAAATCTTAGCTCAAACGGCTGCAAAACCTGTTTGCCCAGCACGGGGATATTGAGTTCTATAAGATAAAGCCATAAACATGTTTGTCTGAGTCTTCTATCAAAAGTTACAGCGATTTATATGAAGTTGTACGAAAACGCTTTATTTTGCCAAGACAGTGTGTTTCTCACTGTTACATGCATTTGAATGGGAAACTCGCCCGAGACAAAGTATAGGTTTTCATTATGTGAATAATTTTAAAATCTTAGCTCAAACGGCTGCAAAACCTGTTTGCCCAGCACGGGGATATTGAGTTCTATAAGATAAAGCCATAAACATGTTTGTCTGAGTCTTCTATCAAAAGTTACAGCGATTTATATGAAGTTGTACGAAAACGCTTTATTTCGCCAAGACAGTGTGTTTCTCACTGTTACATGCATTTGAATGGGAAACTCGCCCGAGACAAAGTATAGGTTTTCATTATGTGAATAATTTTAAAATCTTAGCTCAAACGGCTGCAAAACCTGTTTGCCCAGCACGGGGATATTGAGTTCTATAAGATAAAGCCATAAACATGTGTTTCTGAGTCTTCTATCAAAAGTTATAGCGATTTATATGAAGTTGTTCAAAAGCGCTTTATTTCGCCAAGACAATGCGTTTCTCACTGTTACATGCATTTGAATGGGAAACTCGCCTGAAACAAAGTATAGGTTTTCATTATGTGAATAATTTTAAAATCTTAGCTCAAACGGCTGCAAAACCTGTTTGCCCAGCACGGGGATATTGAGTTCTATAAGATAAAGCCATAAACATGTTTGTCTGAGTGTTCTATCAAAAGTTACAGCGATTTATATGAAGTTGTACGAAAATGCTTTCTTTCGCCAAGACAGTGTGTTTCTCACTGTTACATGCATTTGAATGGGAAACTCGCCCGAGACAAAGTATAGGTTTTCATTATGTGAATAATTTTAAAATCTTAGCTCAAACGGCTGCAAAACCTGTTTGCCCAGCACGGGGATATTGAGTTCTATAAGATAAAGCCATAAACATGTTTGTCTGAGTGTTCTATCAAAAGTGACAGCGATTTATATGAAGTTGTACGAAAACGCTTTATTTTGCCAAGACAGTGTGTTTCTCACTGTTACATGCATTTGAATGGGAAACTCGCCCGAGACAAAGTATAGGTTTTCATTATGTGAATAATTTTAAAATCTTAGCTCAAACGGCTGCAAAACCTGTTTGCCCAGCACGGGGATATTGAGTTCTATAAGATAAAGCCATAAACATGTTTGTCTGAGTCTTCTATCAAAAGTTACAGCGATTTATATGAAGTTGTACGAAAACGCTTTATTTCGCCAAGACAATGCGTTTCTCACTGTTACATGCATTTGAATGGGAAACTCGCCCGAGACAAAGTATAGGTTTTCATTATGTGAATAATTTTAAAATCTTAGCTCAAACGGCTGCAAAACCTGTTTGCCCAGCACGGGGATATTGAGTTCTATAAGATAAAGCCATAAACATGTTTGTCTGAGTCTTCTATCAAAAGTTACAGCGATTTATATGAAGTTGTACGAAAACGCTTTATTTCGCCAAGACAGTGTGTTTCTCACTGTTACATGCATTTGAATGGGAAACTCGCCCGAGACAAAGTATAGGTTTTCATTATGTGAATAATTTTAAAATCTTAGCTCAAACGGCTGCAAAACCTGTTTGCCCAGCACGGGGATATTGAGTTCTATAAGATAAAGCCATAAACATGTGTTTCTGAGTCTTCTATCAAAAGTTATAGCGATTTATATGAAGTTGTTCAAAAGCGCTTTATTTCGCCAAGACAATGCGTTTCTCACTGTTACATGCATTTGAATGGGAAACTCGCCTGAAACAAAGTATAGGTTTTCATTATGTGAATAATTTTAAAATCTTAGCTCAAACGGCTGCAAAACCTGTTTGCCCAGCACGGGGATATTGAGTTCTATAAGATAAAGCCATAAACATGTGTTTCTGAGTCTTCTATCAAAAGTTACAGCGATTTATATGAAGTTGTTCAAAAGCGCTTTATTTCGCCAAGACAATGCGTTTCTCACTGTTACATGCATTTGAATGGGAAACTCGCCCGAGACAAAGTATAGGTTTTCATTATGTGAATAATTTTAAAATCTTAGCTCAAACGGCTGCAAAACCTGTTTGCCCAGCACGGGGATATTGAGTTCTATAAGATAAAGCCATAAACATGTTTGTCTGAGTGTTCTATCAAAAGTGACAGCGATTTATATGAAGTTGTACGAAAACGCTTTATTTTGCCAAGACAGTGTGTTTCTCACTGTTACATGCATTTGAATGGGAAACTCGCCCGAGACAAAGTATAGGTTTTCATTATGTGAATAATTTTAAAATCTTAGCTCAAACGGCTGCAAAACCTGTTTGCCCAGCACGGGGATATTGAGTTCTATAAGATAAAGCCATAAACATGTTTGTCTGAGTCTTCTATCAAAAGTTACAGCGATTTATATGAAGTTGTACGAAAACGCTTTATTTCGCCAAGACAATGCGTTTCTCACTGTTACATGCATTTGAATGGGAAACTCGCCCGAGACAAAGTATAGGTTTTCATTATGTGAATAATTTTAAAATCTTAGCTCAAACGGCTGCAAAACCTGTTTGCCCAGCACGGGGATATTGAGTTCTATAAGATAAAGCCATAAACATGTTTGTCTGAGTCTTCTATCAAAAGTTACAGCGATTTATATGAAGTTGTACGAAAACGCTTTATTTCGCCAAGACAGTGTGTTTCTCACTGTTACATGCATTTGAATGGGAAACTCGCCCGAGACAAAGTATAGGTTTTCATTATGTGAATAATTTTAAAATCTTAGCTCAAACGGCTGCAAAACCTGTTTGCCCAGCACGGGGATATTGAGTTCTATAAGATAAAGCCATAAACATGTGTTTCTGAGTCTTCTATCAAAAGTTATAGCGATTTATATGAAGTTGTTCAAAAGCGCTTTATTTCGCCAAGACAATGCGTTTCTCACTGTTACATGCATTTGAATGGGAAACTCGCCTGAAACAAAGTATAGGTTTTCATTATGTGAATAATTTTAAAATCTTAGCTCAAACGGCTGCAAAACCTGTTTGCCCAGCACGGGGATATTGAGTTCTATAAGATAAAGCCATAAACATGTTTGTCTGAGTGTTCTATCAAAAGTGACAGCGATTTATATGAAGTTGTACGAAAACGCTTTATTTTGCCAAGACAGTGTGTTTCTCACTGTTACATGCATTTGAATGGGAAACTCGCCCGAGACAAAGTATAGGTTTTCATTATGTGAATAATTTTAAAATCTTAGCTCAAACGGCTGCAAAACCTGTTTGCCCAGCACGGGGATATTGAGTTCTATAAGATAAAGCCATAAACATGTTTGTCTGAGTCTTCTATCAAAAGTTACAGCGATTTATATGAAGTTGTACGAAAACGCTTTATTTCGCCAAGACAGTGTGTTTCTCACTGTTACATGCATTTGAATGGGAAACTCGCCCGAGACAAAGTATAGGTTTTCATTATGTGAATAATTTTAAAATCTTAGCTCAAACGGCTGCAAAACCTGTTTGCCCAGCACGGGGATATTGAGTTCTATAAGATAAAGCCATAAACATGTGTTTCTGAGTCTTCTATCAAAAGTTATAGCGATTTATATGAAGTTGTTCAAAAGCGCTTTATTTCGCCAAGACAATGCGTTTCTCACTGTTACATGCATTTGAATGGGAAACTCGCCTGAAACAAAGTATAGGTTTTCATTATGTGAATAATTTTAAAATCTTAGCTCAAACGGCTGCAAAACCTGTTTGCCCAGCACGGGGATATTGAGTTCTATAAGATAAAGCCATAAACATGTGTTTCTGAGTCTTCTATCAAAAGTTACAGCGATTTATATGAAGTTGTTCAAAAGCGCTTTATTTCGCCAAGACAATGCGTTTCTCACTGTTACATGCATTTGAATGGGAAACTCGCCCGAGACAAAGTATAGGTTTTCATTATGTGAATAATTTTAAAATCTTAGCTCAAACGGCTGCAAAACCTGTTTGCCCAGCACGGGGATATTGAGTTCTATAAGATAAAGCCATAAACATGTTTGTCTGAGTCTTCTATCAAAAGTTACAGCGATTTATATGAAGTTGTACGAAAATGCTTTCTTTCGCCAAGACAGTGTGTTTCTCACTGTTACATGCATTTGAATGGGAAACTCGCCCGAGACAAAGTATAGGTTTTCATTATGTGAATAATTTTAAAATCTTAGCTCAAACGGCTGCAAAACCTGTTTGCCCAGCACGGGGATATTGAGTTCTATAAGATAAAGCCATAAACATGTGTTTCTGAGTCTTCTATCAAAAGTTACAGCGATTTATATGAAGTTGTACGAAAACGCTTTATTTCGCCAAGACAGTGTGTTTCTCACTGTTACATGCATTTGAATGGGAAACTCGCCCGAGACAAAGTATAGGTTTTCATTATGTGAATAATTTTAAAATCTTAGCTCAAACGGCTGCAAAACCTGTTTGCCCAGCACGGGGATATTGAGTTCTATAAGATAAAGCCATAAACATGTGTTTCTGAGTCTTCTATCAAAAGTTACAGCGATTTATATGAAGTTGTACGAAAACGCTTTATTTCGCCAAGACAGTGTGTTTCTCACTGTTACATGCATTTGAATGGGAAACTCGCCTGAAACAAAGTATAGGTTTTCATTATGTGAATAATTTTAAAATCTTAGCTCAAACGGCTGCAAAACCTGTTTGCCCAGCACGGGGATATTGAGTTCTATAAGATAAAGCCATAAACATGTTTGTCTGAGTCTTCTATCAAAAGTTACAGCGATTTATATGAAGTTGTACGAAAATGCTTTCTTTCGCCAAGACAGTGTGTTTCTCACTGTTACATGCATTTGAATGGGAAACTCGCCCGAGACAAAGTATAGGTTTTCATTATGTGAATAATTTTAAAATCTTAGCTCAAACGGCTGCAAAACCTGTTTGCCCAGCACGGGGATATTGAGTTCTATAAGATAAAGCCATAAACATGTTTGTCTGAGTCTTCTATCAAAAGTTACAGCGATTTATATGAAGTTGTACGAAAACGCTTTATTTCGCCAAGACAATGCGTTTCTCACTGTTACATGCATTTGAATGGGAAACTCGCCTGAAACAAAGTATAGGTTTTCATTATGTGAATAATTTTAAAATCTTAGCTCAAACGGCTGCAAAACCTGTTTGCCCAGCACGGGGATATTGAGTTCTATAAGATAAAGCCATAAACATGTTTGTCTGAGTCTTCTATCAAAAGTTACAGCGATTTATATGAAGTTGTACGAAAATGCTTTCTTTCGCCAAGACAGTGTGTTTCTCACTGTTACATGCATTTGAATGGGAAACTCGCCCGAGACAAAGTATAGGTTTTCATTATGTGAATAATTTTAAAATCTTAGCTCAAACGGCTGCAAAACCTGTTTGCCCAGCACGGGGATATTGAGTTCTATAAGATAAAGCCATAAACATGTTTGTCTGAGTCTTCTATCAAAAGTTACAGCGATTTATATGAAGTTGTACGAAAACGCTTTATTTCGCCAAGACAATGCGTTTCTCACTGTTACATGCATTTGAATGGGAAACTCGCCCGAGACAAAGTATAGGTTTTCATTATGTGAATAATTTTAAAATCTTAGCTCAAACGGCTGCAAAACCTGTTTGCCCAGCACGGGGATATTGAGTTCTATAAGATAAAGCCATAAACATGTGTTTCTGAGTCTTCTATCAAAAGTTACAGCGATTTATATGAAGTTGTTCAAAAGCGCTTTATTTCGCCAAGACAGTGTGTTTCTCACTGTTACATGCATTTGAATGGGAAACTCGCCTGAAACAAAGTATAGGTTTTCATTATGTGAATAATTTTAAAATCTTAGCTCAAACGGCTGCAAAACCTGTTTGCCCAGCACGGGGATATTGAGTTCTATAAGATAAAGCCATAAACATGTTTGTCTGAGTCTTCTATCAAAAGTTACAGCGATTTATATGAAGTTGTACAAAAATGCTTTCTTTCGCCAAGACAATGCGTTTCTCACTGTTACATGCATCTGAATGGGAAACTCGCCTGAAACAAAGTATAGGTTTTCATTATGTGAATAATTTTAAAATCTTAGCTCAAACGGCTGCAAAACCTGTTTGCCCAGCACGGGGATATTGAGTTCTATAAGATAAAGCCATAAACATGTGTTTCTGAGTCTTCTATCAAAAGTTACAGCGATTTATATGAAGTTGTTCAAAAGCGCTTTATTTCGCCAAGACAGTGTGTTTCTCACTGTTACATGCATTTGAATGGGAAACTCGCCTGAAACAAAGTATAGGTTTTCATTATGTGAATAATTTTAAAATCTTAGCTCAAACGGCTGCAAAACCTGTTTGCCCAGCACGGGGATATTGAGTTCTATAAGATAAAGCCATAAACATGTGTTTCTGAGTCTTCTATCAAAAGTTACAGCGATTTATATGAAGTTGTACGAAAACGCTTTATTTCGCCAAGACAGTGTGTTTCTCACTGTTACATGCATTTGAATGGGAAACTCGCCTGAAACAAAGTATAGGTTTTCATTATGTGAATAATTTTAAAATCTTAGCTCAAACGGCTGCAAAACCTGTTTGCCCAGCACGGGGATATTGAGTTCTATAAGATAAAGCCATAAACATGTTTGTCTGAGTCTTCTATCAAAAGTTACAGCGATTTATATGAAGTTGTACGAAAACGCTTTATTTCGCCAAGACAATGCGTTTCTCACTGTTACATGCATTTGAATGGGAAACTCGCCCGAGACAAAGTATAGGTTTTCATTATGTGAATAATTTTAAAATCTTAGCTCAAACGGCTGCAAAACCTGTTTGCCCAGCACGGGGATATTGAGTTCTATAAGATAAAGCCATAAACATGTTTGTCTGAGTCTTCTATCAAAAGTTACAGCGATTTATATGAAGTTGTACGAAAACGCTTTATTTCGCCAAGACAATGCGTTTCTCACTGTTACATGCATTTGAATGGGAAACTCGCCCGAGACAAAGTATAGGTTTTCATTATGTGAATAATTTTAAAATCTTAGCTCAAACGGCTGCAAAACCTGTTTGCCCAGCACGGGGATATTGAGTTCTATAAGATAAAGCCATAAACATGTGTTTCTGAGTCTTCTATCAAAAGTTACAGCGATTTATATGAAGTTGTTCAAAAGCGCTTTATTTCGCCAAGACAGTGTGTTTCTCACTGTTACATGCATTTGAATGGGAAACTCGCCTGAAACAAAGTATAGGTTTTCATTATGTGAATAATTTTAAAATCTTAGCTCAAACGGCTGCAAAACCTGTTTGCCCAGCACGGGGATATTGAGTTCTATAAGATAAAGCCATAAACATGTTTGTCTGAGTCTTCTATCAAAAGTTACAGCGATTTATATGAAGTTGTACGAAAACGCTTTATTTCGCCAAGACAATGCGTTTCTCACTGTTACATGCATTTGAATGGGAAACTCGCCCGAAACAAAGTATAGGTTTTCATTATGTGAATAATTTTAAAATCTTAGCTCAAACGGCTGCAAAACCTGTTTGCCCAGCACGGGGATATTGAGTTCTATAAGATAAAGCCATAAACATGTTTGTCTGAGTCTTCTATCAAAAGTTACAGCGATTTATATGAAGTTGTACGAAAACGCTTTATTTCGCCAAGACAATGCGTTTCTCACTGTTACATGCATTTGAATGGGAAACTCGCCCGAGACAAAGTATAGGTTTTCATTATGTGAATAATTTTAAAATCTTAGCTCAAACGGCTGCAAAACCTGTTTGCCCAGCACGGGGATATTGAGTTCTATAAGATAAAGCCATAAACATGTGTTTCTGAGTCTTCTATCAAAAGTTACAGCGATTTATATGAAGTTGTTCAAAAGCGCTTTATTTCGCCAAGACAGTGTGTTTCTCACTGTTACATGCATTTGAATGGGAAACTCGCCTGAAACAAAGTATAGGTTTTCATTATGTGAATAATTTTAAAATCTTAGCTCAAACGGCTGCAAAACCTGTTTGCCCAGCACGGGGATATTGAGTTCTATAAGATAAAGCCATAAACATGTTTGTCTGAGTCTTCTATCAAAAGTTACAGCGATTTATATGAAGTTGTACGAAAACGCTTTATTTCGCCAAGACAATGCGTTTCTCACTGTTACATGCATTTGAATGGGAAACTCGCCCGAAACAAAGTATAGGTTTTCATTATGTGAATAATTTTAAAATCTTAGCTCAAACGGCTGCAAAACCTGTTTGCCCAGCACGGGGATATTGAGTTCTATAAGATAAAGCCATAAACATGTTTGTCTGAGTCTTCTATCAAAAGTTACAGCGATTTATATGAAGTTGTACAAAAATGCTTTCTTTCGCCAAGACAATGCGTTTCTCACTGTTACATGCATCTGAATGGGAAACTCGCCTGAAACAAAGTATAGGTTTTCATTATGTGAATAATTTTAAAATCTTAGCTCAAACGGCTGCAAAACCTGTTTGCCCAGCACGGGGATATTGAGTTCTATAAGATAAAGCCATAAACATGTGTTTCTGAGTCTTCTATCAAAAGTTACAGCGATTTATATGAAGTTGTACGAAAACGCTTTATTTCGCCAAGACAGTGTGTTTCTCACTGTTACATGCATTTGAATGGGAAACTCGCCTGAAACAAAGTATAGGTTTTCATTATGTGAATAATTTTAAAATCTTAGCTCAAACGGCTGCAAAACCTGTTTGCCCAGCACGGGGATATTGAGTTCTATAAGATAAAGCCATAAACATGTTTGTCTGAGTCTTCTATCAAAAGTTACAGCGATTTATATGAAGTTGTACGAAAACGCTTTCTTTCGCCAAGACAGTGTGTTTCTCACTGTTACATGCATTTGAATGGGAAACTCGCCCGAGACAAAGTATAGGTTTTCATTATGTGAATAATTTTAAAATCTTAGCTCAAACGGCTGCAAAACCTGTTTGCCCAGCACGGGGATATTGAGTTCTATAAGATAAAGCCATAAACATGTTTGTCTGAGTCTTCTATCAAAAGTTACAGCGATTTATATGAAGTTGTACGAAAACGCTTTATTTCGCCAAGACAATGCGTTTCTCACTGTTACATGCATTTGAATGGGAAACTCGCCCGAGACAAAGTATAGGTTTTCATTATGTGAATAATTTTAAAATCTTAGCTCAAACGGCTGCAAAACCTGTTTGCCCAGCACGGGGATATTGAGTTCTATAAGATAAAGCCATAAACATGTGTTTCTGAGTCTTCTATCAAAAGTTACAGCGATTTATATGAAGTTGTTCAAAAGCGCTTTATTTCGCCAAGACAATGCGTTTCTCACTGTTACATGCATTTGAATGGGAAACTCGCCTGAAACAAAGTATAGGTTTTCATTATGTGAATAATTTTAAAATCTTAGCTCAAACGGCTGCAAAACCTGTTTGCCCAGCACGGGGATATTGAGTTCTATAAGATAAAGCCATAAACATGTGTTTCTGAGTCTTCTATCAAAAGTTACAGCGATTTATATGAAGTTGTACGAAAACGCTTTCTTTCGCCAAGACAGTGTGTTTCTCACTGTTACATGCATTTGAATGGGAAACTCGCCCGAGACAAAGTATAGGTTTTCATTATGTGAATAATTTTAAAATCTTAGCTCAAACGGCTGCAAAACCTGTTTGCCCAGCACGGGGATATTGAGTTCTATAAGATAAAGCCATAAACATGTGTTTCTGAGTCTTCTATCAAAAGTTACAGCGATTTATATGAAGTTGTACGAAAACGCTTTATTTCGCCAAGACAGTGTGTTTCTCACTGTTACATGCATTTGAATGGGAAACTCGCCCGAGACAAAGTATAGGTTTTCATTATGTGAATAATTTTAAAATCTTAGCTCAAACGGCTGCAAAACCTGTTTGCCCAGCACGGGGATATTGAGTTCTATAAGATAAAGCCATAAACATGTTTGTCTGAGTCTTCTATCAAAAGTTACAGCGATTTATATGAAGTTGTACGAAAACGCTTTATTTCGCCAAGACAATGCGTTTCTCACTGTTACATGCATTTGAATGGGAAACTCGCCCGAGACAAAGTATAGGTTTTCATTATGTGAATAATTTTAAAATCTTAGCTCAAACGGCTGCAAAACCTGTTTGCCCAGCACGGGGATATTGAGTTCTATAAGATAAAGCCATAAACATGTTTGTCTGAGTCTTCTATCAAAAGTTACAGCGATTTATATGAAGTTGTACGAAAACGCTTTATTTCGCCAAGACAATGCGTTTCTCACTGTTACATGCATTTGAATGGGAAACTCGCCTGAAACAAAGTATAGGTTTTCATTATGTGAATAATTTTAAAATCTTAGCTCAAACGGCTGCAAAACCTGTTTGCCCAGCACGGGGATATTGAGTTCTATAAGATAAAGCCATAAACATGTGTTTCTGAGTCTTCTATCAAAAGTTACAGCGATTTATATGAAGTTGTACGAAAACGCTTTATTTCGCCAAGACAGTGTGTTTCTCACTGTTACATGCATTTGAATGGGAAACTCGCCTGAAACAAAGTACAGGTTTTCATTATGTGAATAATTTTAAAATCTTAGCTCAAACGGCTGCAAAACCTGTTTGCCCAGCACGGGGATATTGAGTTCTATAAGATAAAGCCATAAACATGTTTGTCTGAGTCTTCTATCAAAAGTTACAGCGATTTATATGAAGTTGTACGAAAATGCTTTCTTTCGCCAAGACAGTGTGTTTCTCACTGTTACATGCATTTGAATGGGAAACTCGCCCGAGACAAAGTATAGGTTTTCATTATGTGAATAATTTTAAAATCTTAGCTCAAACGGCTGCAAAACCTGTTTGCCCAGCACGGGGATATTGAGTTCTATAAGATAAAGCCATAAACATGTTTGTCTGAGTGTTCTATCAAAAGTGACAGCGATTTATATGAAGTTGTACGAAAACGCTTTATTTTGCCAAGACAGTGTGTTTCTCACTGTTACATGCATTTGAATGGGAAACTCGCCCGAGACAAAGTATAGGTTTTCATTATGTGAATAATTTTAAAATCTTAGCTCAAACGGCTGCAAAACCTGTTTGCCCAGCACGGGGATATTGAGTTCTATAAGATAAAGCCATAAACATGTGTTTCTGAGTCTTCTATCAAAAGTTACAGCGATTTATATGAAGTTGTTCAAAAGCGCTTTATTTCGCCAAGACAATGCGTTTCTCACTGTTACATGCATTTGAATGGGAAACTCGCCCGAGACAAAGTATAGGTTTTCATTATGTGAATAATTTTAAAATCTTAGCTCAAACGGCTGCAAAACCTGTTTGCCCAGCACGGGGATATTGAGTTCTATAAGATAAAGCCATAAACATGTTTGTCTGAGTGTTCTATCAAAAGTGACAGCGATTTATATGAAGTTGTACGAAAACGCTTTATTTTGCCAAGACAGTGTGTTTCTCACTGTTACATGCATTTGAATGGGAAACTCGCCCGAGACAAAGTATAGGTTTTCATTATGTGAATAATTTTAAAATCTTAGCTCAAACGGCTGCAAAACCTGTTTGCCCAGCACGGGGATATTGAGTTCTATAAGATAAAGCCATAAACATGTGTTTCTGAGTCTTCTATCAAAAGTTACAGCGATTTATATGAAGTTGTACGAAAACGCTTTATTTCGCCAAGACAGTGTGTTTCTCACTGTTACATGCATTTGAATGGGAAACTCGCCCGAGACAAAGTATAGGTTTTCATTATGTGAATAATTTTAAAATCTTAGCTCAAACGGCTGCAAAACCTGTTTGCCCAGCACGGGGATATTGAGTTCTATAAGATAAAGCCATAAACATGTTTGTCTGAGTCTTCTATCAAAAGTTACAGCGATTTATATGAAGTTGTACGAAAACGCTTTATTTCGCCAAGACAATGCGTTTCTCACTGTTACATGCATTTGAATGGGAAACTCGCCTGAAACAAAGTATAGGTTTTCATTATGTGAATAATTTTAAAATCTTAGCTCAAACGGCTGCAAAACCTGTTTGCCCAGCACGGGGATATTGAGTTCTATAAGATAAAGCCATAAACATGTGTTTCTGAGTCTTCTATCAAAAGTTACAGCGATTTATATGAAGTTGTACGAAAACGCTTTATTTCGCCAAGACAGTGTGTTTCTCACTGTTACATGCATTTGAATGGGAAACTCGCCTGAAACAAAGTATAGGTTTTCATTATGTGAATAATTTTAAAATCTTAGCTCAAACGGCTGCAAAACCTGTTTGCCCAGCACGGGGATATTGAGTTCTATAAGATAAAGCCATAAACATGTTTGTCTGAGTGTTCTATCAAAAGTGACAGCGATTTATATGAAGTTGTACGAAAACGCTTTATTTTGCCAAGACAGTGTGTTTCTCACTGTTACATGCATTTGAATGGGAAACTCGCCCGAGACAAAGTATAGGTTTTCATTATGTGAATAATTTTAAAATCTTAGCTCAAACGGCTGCAAAACCTGTTTGCCCAGCACGGGGATATTGAGTTCTATAAGATAAAGCCATAAACATGTGTTTCTGAGTCTTCTATCAAAAGTTACAGCGATTTATATGAAGTTGTACGAAAACGCTTTATTTCGCCAAGACAGTGTGTTTCTCACTGTTACATGCATTTGAATGGGAAACTCGCCCGAGACAAAGTATAGGTTTTCATTATGTGAATAATTTTAAAATCTTAGCTCAAACGGCTGCAAAACCTGTTTGCCCAGCACGGGGATATTGAGTTCTATAAGATAAAGCCATAAACATGTTTGTCTGAGTCTTCTATCAAAAGTTACAGCGATTTATATGAAGTTGTACGAAAACGCTTTATTTCGCCAAGACAATGCGTTTCTCACTGTTACATGCATTTGAATGGGAAACTCGCCTGAAACAAAGTATAGGTTTTCATTATGTGAATAATTTTAAAATCTTAGCTCAAACGGCTGCAAAACCTGTTTGCCCAGCACGGGGATATTGAGTTCTATAAGATAAAGCCATAAACATGTGTTTCTGAGTCTTCTATCAAAAGTTACAGCGATTTATATGAAGTTGTACGAAAACGCTTTATTTCGCCAAGACAGTGTGTTTCTCACTGTTACATGCATTTGAATGGGAAACTCGCCTGAAACAAAGTATAGGTTTTCATTATGTGAATAATTTTAAAATCTTAGCTCAAACGGCTGCAAAACCTGTTTGCCCAGCACGGGGATATTGAGTTCTATAAGATAAAGCCATAAACATGTTTGTCTGAGTGTTCTATCAAAAGTGACAGCGATTTATATGAAGTTGTACGAAAACGCTTTATTTTGCCAAGACAGTGTGTTTCTCACTGTTACATGCATTTGAATGGGAAACTCGCCCGAGACAAAGTATAGGTTTTCATTATGTGAATAATTTTAAAATCTTAGCTCAAACGGCTGCAAAACCTGTTTGCCCAGCACGGGGATATTGAGTTCTATAAGATAAAGCCATAAACATGTGTTTCTGAGTCTTCTATCAAAAGTTACAGCGATTTATATGAAGTTGTTCAAAAGCGCTTTATTTCGCCAAGACAATGCGTTTCTCACTGTTACATGCATTTGAATGGGAAACTCGCCCGAGACAAAGTATAGGTTTTCATTATGTGAATAATTTTAAAATCTTAGCTCAAACGGCTGCAAAACCTGTTTGCCCAGCACGGGGATATTGAGTTCTATAAGATAAAGCCATAAACATGTTTGTCTGAGTGTTCTATCAAAAGTGACAGCGATTTATATGAAGTTGTACGAAAACGCTTTATTTTGCCAAGACAGTGTGTTTCTCACTGTTACATGCATTTGAATGGGAAACTCGCCCGAGACAAAGTATAGGTTTTCATTATGTGAATAATTTTAAAATCTTAGCTCAAACGGCTGCAAAACCTGTTTGCCCAGCACGGGGATATTGAGTTCTATAAGATAAAGCCATAAACATGTGTTTCTGAGTCTTCTATCAAAAGTTACAGCGATTTATATGAAGTTGTACGAAAACGCTTTATTTCGCCAAGACAGTGTGTTTCTCACTGTTACATGCATTTGAATGGGAAACTCGCCTGAAACAAAGTATAGGTTTTTATTATGTGAATAATTTTAAAATCTTAGCTCAAACGGCTGCAAAACCTGTTTGCCCAGCACGGGGATATTGAGTTCTATAAGATAAAGCCATAAACATGTTTGTCTGAGTCTTCTATCAAAAGTTACAGCGATTTATATGAAGTTGTACGAAAATGCTTTCTTTCGCCAAGACAGTGTGTTTCTCACTGTTACATGCATTTGAATGGGAAACTCGCCCGAGACAAAGTATAGGTTTTCATTATGTGAATAATTTTAAAATCTTAGCTCAAACGGCTGCAAAACCTGTTTGCCCAGCACGGGGATATTGAGTTCTATAAGATAAAGCCATAAACATGTGTTTCTGAGTCTTCTATCAAAAGTTACAGCGATTTATATGAAGTTGTACGAAAACGCTTTATTTCGCCAAGACAGTGTGTTTCTCACTGTTACATGCATTTGAATGGGAAACTCGCCCGAGACAAAGTATAGGTTTTCATTATGTGAATAATTTTAAAATCTTAGCTCAAACGGCTGCAAAACCTGTTTGCCCAGCACGGGGATATTGAGTTCTATAAGATAAAGCCATAAACATGTTTGTCTGAGTCTTCTATCAAAAGTTACAGCGATTTATATGAAGTTGTACGAAAACGCTTTATTTCGCCAAGACAATGCGTTTCTCACTGTTACATGCATTTGAATGGGAAACTCGCCCGAGACAAAGTATAGGTTTTCATTATGTGAATAATTTTAAAATCTTAGCTCAAACGGCTGCAAAACCTGTTTGCCCAGCACGGGGATATTGAGTTCTATAAGATAAAGCCATAAACATGTTTGTCTGAGTCTTCTATCAAAAGTTACAGCGATTTATATGAAGTTGTACGAAAACGCTTTATTTCGCCAAGACAATGCGTTTCTCACTGTTACATGCATTTGAATGGGAAACTCGCCTGAAACAAAGTATAGGTTTTTATTATGTGAATAATTTTAAAATCTTAGCTCAAACGGCTGCAAAACCTGTTTGCCCAGCACGGGGATATTGAGTTCTATAAGATAAAGCCATAAACATGTGTTTCTGAGTCTTCTATCAAAAGTTACAGCGATTTATATGAAGTTGTACGAAAACGCTTTATTTCGCCAAGACAGTGTGTTTCTCACTGTTACATGCATTTGAATGGGAAACTCGCCCGAGACAAAGTATAGGTTTTCATTATGTGAATAATTTTAAAATCTTAGCTCAAACGGCTGCAAAACCTGTTTGCCCAGCACGGGGATATTGAGTTCTATAAGATAAAGCCATAAACATGTTTGTCTGAGTCTTCTATCAAAAGTTACAGCGATTTATATGAAGTTGTACGAAAACGCTTTATTTCGCCAAGACAATGCGTTTCTCACTGTTACATGCATTTGAATGGGAAACTCGCCCGAGACAAAGTATAGGTTTTCATTATGTGAATAATTTTAAAATCTTAGCTCAAACGGCTGCAAAACCTGTTTGCCCAGCACGGGGATATTGAGTTCTATAAGATAAAGCCATAAACATGTTTGTCTGAGTCTTCTATCAAAAGTTACAGCGATTTATATGAAGTTGTACGAAAACGCTTTATTTCGCCAAGACAATGCGTTTCTCACTGTTACATGCATTTGAATGGGAAACTCGCCTGAAACAAAGTATAGGTTTTCATTATGTGAATAATTTTAAAATCTTAGCTCAAACGGCTGCAAAACCTGTTTGCCCAGCACGGGGATATTGAGTTCTATAAGATAAAGCCATAAACATGTGTTTCTGAGTCTTCTATCAAAAGTTACAGCGATTTATATGAAGTTGTACGAAAACGCTTTATTTCGCCAAGACAGTGTGTTTCTCACTGTTACATGCATTTGAATGGGAAACTCGCCTGAAACAAAGTATAGGTTTTCATTATGTGAATAATTTTAAAATCTTAGCTCAAACGGCTGCAAAACCTGTTTGCCCAGCACGGGGATATTGAGTTCTATAAGATAAAGCCATAAACATGTGTTTCTGAGTCTTCTATCAAAAGTTACAGCGATTTATATGAAGTTGTACGAAAACGCTTTCTTTCGCCAAGACAGTGTGTTTCTCACTGTTACATGCATTTGAATGGGAAACTCGCCCGAGACAAAGTATAGGTTTTCATTATGTGAATAATTTTAAAATCTTAGCTCAAACGGCTGCAAAACCTGTTTGCCCAGCACGGGGATATTGAGTTCTATAAGATAAAGCCATAAACATGTGTTTCTGAGTCTTCTATCAAAAGTTACAGCGATTTATATGAAGTTGTTCAAAAGCGCTTTATTTCGCCAAGACAATGCGTTTCTCACTGTTACATGCATTTGAATGGGAAACTCGCCCGAGACAAAGTATAGGTTTTCATTATGTGAATAATTTTAAAATCTTAGCTCAAACGGCTGCAAAACCTGTTTGCCCAGCACGGGGATATTGAGTTCTATAAGATAAAGCCATAAACATGTTTGTCTGAGTGTTCTATCAAAAGTTACAGCGATTTATATGAAGTTGTACGAAAACGCTTTATTTTGCCAAGACAGTGTGTTTCTCACTGTTACATGCATTTGAATGGGAAACTCGCCCGAGACAAAGTATAGGTTTTCATTATGTGAATAATTTTAAAATCTTAGCTCAAACGGCTGCAAAACCTGTTTGCCCAGCACGGGGATATTGAGTTCTATAAGATAAAGCCATAAACATGTGTTTCTGAGTCTTCTATCAAAAGTTACAGCGATTTATATGAAGTTGTTCAAAAGCGCTTTATTTCGCCAAGACAATGCGTTTCTCACTGTTACATGCATTTGAATGGGAAACTCGCCCGAGACAAAGTATAGGTTTTCATTATGTGAATAATTTTAAAATCTTAGCTCAAACGGCTGCAAAACCTGTTTGCCCAGCACGGGGATATTGAGTTCTATAAGATAAAGCCATAAACATGTTTGTCTGAGTGTTCTATCAAAAGTGACAGCGATTTATATGAAGTTGTACGAAAACGCTTTATTTTGCCAAGACAGTGTGTTTCTCACTGTTACATGCATTTGAATGGGAAACTCGCCCGAGACAAAGTATAGGTTTTCATTATGTGAATAATTTTAAAATCTTAGCTCAAACGGCTGCAAAACCTGTTTGCCCAGCACGGGGATATTGAGTTCTATAAGATAAAGCCATAAACATGTGTTTCTGAGTCTTCTATCAAAAGTTACAGCGATTTATATGAAGTTGTACGAAAACGCTTTATTTCGCCAAGACAGTGTGTTTCTCACTGTTACATGCATTTGAATGGGAAACTCGCCTGAAACAAAGTATAGGTTTTTATTATGTGAATAATTTTAAAATCTTAGCTCAAACGGCTGCAAAACCTGTTTGCCCAGCACGGGGATATTGAGTTCTATAAGATAAAGCCATAAACATGTTTGTCTGAGTGTTCTATCAAAAGTGACAGCGATTTATATGAAGTTGTACGAAAACGCTTTATTTTGCCAAGACAGTGTGTTTCTCACTGTTACATGCATTTGAATGGGAAACTCGCCCGAGACAAAGTATAGGTTTTCATTATGTGAATAATTTTAAAATCTTAGCTCAAACGGCTGCAAAACCTGTTTGCCCAGCACGGGGATATTGAGTTCTATAAGATAAAGCCATAAACATGTGTTTCTGAGTCTTCTATCAAAAGTTACAGCGATTTATATGAAGTTGTACGAAAACGCTTTATTTCGCCAAGACAGTGTGTTTCTCACTGTTACATGCATTTGAATGGGAAACTCGCCCGAGACAAAGTATAGGTTTTCATTATGTGAATAATTTTAAAATCTTAGCTCAAACGGCTGCAAAACCTGTTTGCCCAGCACGGGGATATTGAGTTCTATAAGATAAAGCCATAAACATGTGTTTCTGAGTCTTCTATCAAAAGTTACAGCGATTTATATGAAGTTGTTCAAAAGCGCTTTATTTCGCCAAGACAATGCGTTTCTCACTGTTACATGCATTTGAATGGGAAACTCGCCCGAGACAAAGTATAGGTTTTCATTATGTGAATAATTTTAAAATCTTAGCTCAAACGGCTGCAAAACCTGTTTGCCCAGCACGGGGATATTGAGTTCTATAAGATAAAGCCATAAACATGTTTGTCTGAGTGTTCTATCAAAAGTTACAGCGATTTATATGAAGTTGTACGAAAACGCTTTATTTTGCCAAGACAGTGTGTTTCTCACTGTTACATGCATTTGAATGGGAAACTCGCCCGAGACAAAGTATAGGTTTTCATTATGTGAATAATTTTAAAATCTTAGCTCAAACGGCTGCAAAACCTGTTTGCCCAGCACGGGGATATTGAGTTCTATAAGATAAAGCCATAAACATGTGTTTCTGAGTCTTCTATCAAAAGTTACAGCGATTTATATGAAGTTGTTCAAAAGCGCTTTATTTCGCCAAGACAATGCGTTTCTCACTGTTACATGCATTTGAATGGGAAACTCGCCCGAGACAAAGTATAGGTTTTCATTATGTGAATAATTTTAAAATCTTAGCTCAAACGGCTGCAAAACCTGTTTGCCCAGCACGGGGATATTGAGTTCTATAAGATAAAGCCATAAACATGTTTGTCTGAGTGTTCTATCAAAAGTGACAGCGATTTATATGAAGTTGTACGAAAACGCTTTATTTTGCCATGACAGTGTGTTTCTCACTGTTACATGCATTTGAATGGGAAACTCGCCCGAGACAAAGTATAGGTTTTCATTATGTGAATAATTTTAAAATCTTAGCTCAAACGGCTGCAAAACCTGTTTGCCCAGCACGGGGATATTGAGTTCTATAAGATAAAGCCATAAACATGTTTGTCTGAGTCTTCTATCAAAAGTTACAGCGATTTATATGAAGTTGTTCAAAAGCGCTTTATTTCGCCAAGACAATGCGTTTCTCACTGTTACATGCATTTGAATGGGAAACTCGCCCGAGACAAAGTATAGGTTTTCATTATGTGAATAATTTTAAAATCTTAGCTCAAACGGCTGCAAAACCTGTTTGCCCAGCACGGGGATATTGAGTTCTATAAGATAAAGCCATAAACATGTTTGTCTGAGTGTTCTATCAAAAGTGACAGCGATTTATATGAAGTTGTACGAAAACGCTTTATTTTGCCAAGACAGTGTGTTTCTCACTGTTACATGCATTTGAATGGGAAACTCGCCCGAGACAAAGTATAGGTTTTCATTATGTGAATAATTTTAAAATCTTAGCTCAAACGGCTGCAAAACCTGTTTGCCCAGCACGGGGATATTGAGTTCTATAAGATAAAGCCATAAACATGTGTTTCTGAGTCTTCTATCAAAAGTTACAGCGATTTATATGAAGTTGTACGAAAACGCTTTATTTCGCCAAGACAGTGTGTTTCTCACTGTTACATGCATTTGAATGGGAAACTCGCCTGAAACAAAGTATAGGTTTTTATTATGTGAATAATTTTAAAATCTTAGCTCAAACGGCTGCAAAACCTGTTTGCCCAGCACGGGGATATTGAGTTCTATAAGATAAAGCCATAAAAATGTGTTTCTGAGTCTTCTATCAAAAGTTACAGCGATTTATATGAAGTTGTACGAAAACGCTTTATTTCGCCAAGACAATGCGTTTCTCACTGTTACATGCATTTGAATGGGAAACTCGCCTGAAACAAAGTATAGGTTTTCATTATGTGAATAATTTTAAAATCTTAGCTCAAACGGCTGCAAAACCTGTTTGCCCAGCACGGGGATATTGAGTTCTATAAGATAAAGCCATAAACATGTGTTTCTGAGTCTTCTATCAAAGGTTACAGCGATTTATATGAAGTTGTTCAAAAGCGCTTTATTTCGCCAAGACAATTCGTTTCTCACTGTTACATGCATTTGAATGGGAAACTCGCCTGAAACAAAGTATAGGTTTTCATTATGTGAATAATTTTAAAATCTTAGCTCAAACGGCTGCAAAACCTGTTTGCCCAGCACGGGGATATTGAGTTCTATAAGATAAAGCCATAAACATGTTTGTCTGAGTCTTCTATCAAAAGTTACAGCGATTTATATGAAGTTGTACGAAAATGCTTTCTTTCGCCAAGACAGTGTGTTTCTCACTGTTACATGCATTTGAATGGGAAACTCGCCCGAGACAAAGTATAGGTTTTCATTATGTGAATAATTTTAAAATCTTAGCTCAAACGGCTGCAAAACCTGTTTGCCCAGCACAGGGATATTGAGTTCTATAAGATAAAGCCATAAACATGTTTGTCTGAGTCTTCTATCAAAAGTTACAGCGATTTATATGAAGTTGTACGAAAACGCTTTATTTCGCCAAGACAATGCGTTTCTCACTGTTACATGCATTTGAATGGGAAACTCGCCCGAGACAAAGTATAGGTTTTCATTATGTGAATAATTTTAAAATCTTAGCTCAAACGGCTGCAAAACCTGTTTGCCCAGCACGGGGATATTGAGTTCTATAAGATAAAGCCATAAACATGTGTTTCTGAGTCTTCTATCAAAAGTTACAGCGATTTATATGAAGTTGTTCAAAAGCGCTTTATTTCGCCAAGACAGTGTGTTTCTCACTGTTACATGCATTTGAATGGGAAACTCGCCCGAGACAAAGTATAGGTTTTCATTATGTGAATAATTTTAAAATCTTAGCTCAAACGGCTGCAAAACCTGTTTGCCCAGCACGGGGATATTGAGTTCTATAAGATAAAGCCATAAACATGTTTGTCTGAGTCTTCTATCAAAAGTTACAGCGATTTATATGAAGTTGTACGAAAATGCTTTATTTCGCCAAGACAATGCGTTTCTCACTGTTACATGCATTTGAATGGGAAACTCGCCCGAGACAAAGTATAGGTTTTCATTATGTGAATAATTTTAAAATCTTAGCTCAAACGGCTGCAAAACCTGTTTGCCCAGCACGGGGATATTGAGTTCTATAAGATAAAGCCATAAACATGTTTGTCTGAGTCTTCTATCAAAAGTTACAGCGATTTATATGAAGTTGTACGAAAACGCTTTATTTCGCCAAGACAATGCGTTTCTCACTGTTACATGCATTTGAATGGGAAACTCGCCTGAAACAAAGTATAGGTTTTCATTATGTGAATAATTTTAAAATCTTAGCTCAAACGGCTGCAAAACCTGTTTGCCCAGCACGGGGATATTGAGTTCTATAAGATAAAGCCATAAACATGTGTTTCTGAGTCTTCTATCAAAAGTTACAGCGATTTATATGAAGTTGTACGAAAATGCTTTCTTTCGCCAAGACAGTGTGTTTCTCACTGTTACATGCATTTGAATGGGAAACTCGCCCGAGACAAAGTATAGGTTTTCATTATGTGAATAATTTTAAAATCTTAGCTCAAACGGCTGCAAAACCTGTTTGCCCAGCACAGGGATATTGAGTTCTATAAGATAAAGCCATAAACATGTTTGTCTGAGTCTTCTATCAAAAGTTACAGCGATTTATATGAAGTTGTACGAAAACGCTTTATTTCGCCAAGACAATGCGTTTCTCACTGTTACATGCATTTGAATGGGAAACTCGCCCGAGACAAAGTATAGGTTTTCATTATGTGAATAATTTTAAAATCTTAGCTCAAACGGCTGCAAAACCTGTTTGCCCAGCACGGGGATATTGAGTTCTATAAGATAAAGCCATAAACATGTGTTTCTGAGTCTTCTATCAAAAGTTACAGCGATTTATATGAAGTTGTTCAAAAGCGCTTTATTTCGCCAAGACAGTGTGTTTCTCACTGTTACATGCATTTGAATGGGAAACTCGCCCGAGACAAAGTATAGGTTTTCATTATGTGAATAATTTTAAAATCTTAGCTCAAACGGCTGCAAAACCTGTTTGCCCAGCACGGGGATATTGAGTTCTATAAGATAAAGCCATAAACATGTTTGTCTGAGTCTTCTATCAAAAGTTACAGCGATTTATATGAAGTTGTACGAAAATGCTTTATTTCGCCAAGACAATGCGTTTCTCACTGTTACATGCATTTGAATGGGAAACTCGCCCGAGACAAAGTATAGGTTTTCATTATGTGAATAATTTTAAAATCTTAGCTCAAACGGCTGCAAAACCTGTTTGCCCAGCACGGGGATATTGAGTTCTATAAGATAAAGCCATAAACATGTTTGTCTGAGTCTTCTATCAAAAGTTACAGCGATTTATATGAAGTTGTACGAAAACGCTTTATTTCGCCAAGACAATGCGTTTCTCACTGTTACATGCATTTGAATGGGAAACTCGCCTGAAACAAAGTATAGGTTTTCATTATGTGAATAATTTTAAAATCTTAGCTCAAACGGCTGCAAAACCTGTTTGCCCAGCACGGGGATATTGAGTTCTATAAGATAAAGCCATAAACATGTGTTTCTGAGTCTTCTATCAAAAGTTACAGCGATTTATATGAAGTTGTACGAAAACGCTTTATTTCGCCAAGACAGTGTGTTTCTCACTGTTACATGCATTTGAATGGGAAACTCGCCTGAAACAAAGTATAGGTTTTCATTATGTGAATAATTTTAAAATCTTAGCTCAAACGGCTGCAAAACCTGTTTGCCCAGCACGGGGATATTGAGTTCTATAAGATAAAGCCATAAACATGTTTGTCTGAGTCTTCTATCAAAAGTTACAGCGATTTATATGAAGTTGTACGAAAACGCTTTCTTTCGCCAAGACAGTGTGTTTCTCACTGTTACATGCATTTGAATGGGAAACTCGCCCGAGACAAAGTATAGGTTTTCATTATGTGAATAATTTTAAAATCTTAGCTCAAACGGCTGCAAAACCTGTTTGCCCAGCACGGGGATATTGAGTTCTATAAGATAAAGCCATAAACATGTGTTTCTGAGTCTTCTATCAAAAGTTACAGCGATTTATATGAAGTTGTTCAAAAGCGCTTTATTTCGCCAAGACAATGCGTTTCTCACTGTTACATGCATTTGAATGGGAAACTCGCCCGAGACAAAGTATAGGTTTTCATTATGTGAATAATTTTAAAATCTTAGCTCAAACGGCTGCAAAACCTGTTTGCCCAGCACGGGGATATTGAGTTCTATAAGATAAAGCCATAAACATGTTTGTCTGAGTCTTCTATCAAAAGTTACAGCGATTTATATGAAGTTGTACGAAAACGCTTTATTTCGCCAAGACAATGCGTTTCTCACTGTTACATGCATTTGAATGGGAAACTCGCCCGAGACAAAGTATAGGTTTTCATTATGTGAATAATTTTAAAATCTTAGCTCAAACGGCTGCAAAACCTGTTTGCCCAGCACGGGGATATTGAGTTCTATAAGATAAAGCCATAAACATGTTTGTCTGAGTCTTCTATCAAAAGTTACAGCGATTTATATGAAGTTGTACGAAAATGCTTTCTTTCGCCAAGACAGTGTGTTTCTCACTGTTACATGCATTTGAATGGGAAACTCGCCCGAGACAAAGTATAGGTTTTCATTATGTGAATAATTTTAAAATCTTAGCTCAAACGGCTGCAAAACCTGTTTGCCCAGCACGGGGATATTGAGTTCTATAAGATAAAGCCATAAACATGTTTGTCTGAGTCTTCTATCAAAAGTTACAGCGATTTATATGAAGTTGTACGAAAACGCTTTATTTCGCCAAGACAGTGTGTTTCTCACTGTTACATGCATTTGAATGGGAAACTCGCCCGAGACAAAGTATAGGTTTTCATTATGTGAATAATTTTAAAATCTTAGCTCAAACGGCTGCAAAACCTGTTTGCCCAGCACGGGGATATTGAGTTCTATAAGATAAAGCCATAAACATGTTTGTCTGAGTCTTCTATCAAAAGTTACAGCGATTTATATGAAGTTGTACGAAAATGCTTTCTTTCGCCAAGACAGTGTGTTTCTCACTGTTACATGCATTTGAATGGGAAACTCGCCCGAGACAAAGTATAGGTTTTCATTATGTGAATAATTTTAAAATCTTAGCTCAAACGGCTGCAAAACCTGTTTGCCCAGCACGGGGATATTGAGTTCTATAAGATAAAGCCATAAACATGTTTGTCTGAGTCTTCTATCAAAAGTTACAGCGATTTATATGAAGTTGTACGAAAATGCTTTCTTTCACCAAGACAGTGTGTTTCTCACTGTTACATGCATTTGAATGGGAAACTCGCCCGAGACAAAGTATAGGTTTTCATTATGTGAATAATTTTAAAATCTTAGCTCAAACGGCTGCAAAACCTGTTTGCCCAGCACGGGGATATTGAGTTCTATAAGATAAAGCCATAAACATGTGTTTCTGAGTCTTCTATCAAAAGTTACAGCGATTTATATGAAGTTGTACGAAAACGCTTTATTTCGCCAAGACAGTGTGTTTCTCACTGTTACATGCATTTGAATGGGAAACTCGCCTGAAACAAAGTATAGGTTTTCATTATGTGAATAATTTTAAAATCTTAGCTCAAACGGCTGCAAAACCTGTTTGCCCAGCACGGGGATATTGAGTTCTATAAGATAAAGCCATAAACATGTTTGTCTGAGTCTTCTATCAAAAGTTACAGCGATTTATATGAAGTTGTACGAAAATGCTTTCTTTCGCCAAGACAGTGTGTTTCTCACTGTTACATGCATTTGAATGGGAAACTCGCCCGAGACAAAGTATAGGTTTTCATTATGTGAATAATTTTAAAATCTTAGCTCAAACGGCTGCAAAACCTGTTTGCCCAGCACGGGGATATTGAGTTCTATAAGATAAAGCCATAAACATGTTTGTCTGAGTCTTCTATCAAAAGTTACAGCGATTTATATGAAGTTGTTCAAAAGCGCTTTATTTCGCCAAGACAATGCGTTTCTCACTGTTACATGCATTTGAATGGGAAACTCGCCCGAGACAAAGTATAGGTTTTCATTATGTGAATAATTTTAAAATCTTAGCTCAAACGGCTGCAAAACCTGTTTGCCCAGCACGGGGATATTGAGTTCTATAAGATAAAGCCATAAACATGTTTGTCTGAGTGTTCTATCAAAAGTGACAGCGATTTATATGAAGTTGTACGAAAACGCTTTATTTTGCCAAGACAGTGTGTTTCTCACTGTTACATGCATTTGAATGGGAAACTCGCCCGAGACAAAGTATAGGTTTTCATTATGTGAATAATTTTAAAATCTTAGCTCAAACGGCTGCAAAACCTGTTTGCCCAGCACGGGGATATTGAGTTCTATAAGATAAAGCCATAAACATGTGTTTCTGAGTCTTCTATCAAAAGTTACAGCGATTTATATGAAGTTGTACGAAAACGCTTTATTTCGCCAAGACAATGCGTTTCTCACTGTTACATGCATTTGAATGGGAAACTCGCCCGAGACAAAGTATAGGTTTTCATTATGTGAATAATTTTAAAATCTTAGCTCAAACGGCTGCAAAACCTGTTTGCCCAGCACGGGGATATTGAGTTCTATAAGATAAAGCCATAAACATGTTTGTCTGAGTGTTCTATCAAAAGTGACAGCGATTTATATGAAGTTGTACGAAAACGCTTTATTTTGCCAAGACAGTGTGTTTCTCACTGTTACATGCATTTGAATGGGAAACTCGCCCGAGACAAAGTATAGGTTTTCATTATGTGAATAATTTTAAAATCTTAGCTCAAACGGCTGCAAAACCTGTTTGCCCAGCACGGGGATATTGAGTTCTATAAGATAAAGCCATAAACATGTGTTTCTGAGTCTTCTATCAAAAGTGACAGCGATTTATATGAAGTTGTACGAAAACGCTTTATTTCGCCAAGACAATGCGTTTCTCACTGTTACATGCATTTGAATGGGAAACTCGCCCGAGACAAAGTATAGGTTTTCATTATGTGAATAATTTTAAAATCTTAGCTCAAACGGCTGCAAAACCTGTTTGCCCAGCACGGGGATATTGAGTTCTATAAGATAAAGCCATAAACATGTGTTTCTGAGTCTTCTATCAAAAGTTACAGCGATTTATATGAAGTTGTACGAAAACGCTTTATTTCGCCAAGACAGTGTGTTTCTCACTGTTACATGCATTTGAATGGGAAACTCGCCTGAAACAAAGTATAGGTTTTTATTATGTGAATAATTTTAAAATATTAGCTCAAACGGCTGCAAAACCTGTTTGCCCAGCACGGGGATATTGAGTTCTATAAGATAAAGCCATAAACATGTTTGTCTGAGTCTTCTATCAAAAGTTACAGCGATTTATATGAAGTTGTACGAAAATGCTTTCTTTCGCCAAGACAGTGTGTTTCTCACTGTTACATGCATTTGAATGGGAAACTCGCCCGAGACAAAGTATAGGTTTTCATTATGTGAATAATTTTAAAATCTTAGCTCAAACGGCTGCAAAACCTGTTTGCCCAGCACGGGGATATTGAGTTCTATAAGATAAAGCCATAAACATGTTTGTCTGAGTGTTCTATCAAAAGTGACAGCGATTTATATGAAGTTGTACGAAAACGCTTTATTTTGCCAAGACAGTGTGTTTCTCACTGTTACATGCATTTGAATGGGAAACTCACCCGAGACAAAGTATAGGTTTTCATTATGTGAATAATTTTAAAATCTTAGCTCAAACGGCTGCAAAACCTGTTTGCCCAGCACGGGGATATTGAGTTCTATAAGATAAAGCCATAAACATGTGTTTCTGAGTCTTCTATCAAAAGTTACAGCGATTTATATGAAGTTGTACGAAAACGCTTTATTTCGCCAAGACAATGCGTTTCTCACTGTTACATGCATTTGAATGGGAAACTCGCCCGAGACAAAGTATAGGTTTTCATTATGTGAATAATTTTAAAATCTTAGCTCAAACGGCTGCAAAACCTGTTTGCCCAGCACGGGGATATTGAGTTCTATAAGATAAAGCCATAAACATGTTTGTCTGAGTGTTCTATCAAAAGTGACAGCGATTTATATGAAGTTGTACGAAAACGCTTTATTTTGCCAAGACAGTGTGTTTCTCACTGTTACATGCATTTGAATGGGAAACTCGCCCGAGACAAAGTATAGGTTTTCATTATGTGAATAATTTTAAAATCTTAGCTCAAACGGCTGCAAAACCTGTTTGCCCAGCACGGGGATATTGAGTTCTATAAGATAAAGCCATAAACATGTGTTTCTGAGTCTTCTATCAAAAGTTACAGCGATTTATATGAAGTTGTACGAAAACGCTTTATTTCGCCAAGACAGTGTGTTTCTCACTGTTACATGCATTTGAATGGGAAACTCGCCTGAAACAAAGTATAGGTTTTTATTATGTGAATAATTTTAAAATATTAGCTCAAACGGCTGCAAAACCTGTTTGCCCAGCACGGGGATATTGAGTTCTATAAGATAAAGCCATAAACATGTTTGTCTGAGTCTTCTATCAAAAGTTACAGCGATTTATATGAAGTTGTACGAAAATGCTTTCTTTCGCCAAGACAGTGTGTTTCTCACTGTTACATGCATTTGAATGGGAAACTCGCCCGAGACAAAGTATAGGTTTTCATTATGTGAATAATTTTAAAATCTTAGCTCAAACGGCTGCAAAACCTGTTTGCCCAGCACGGGGATATTGAGTTCTATAAGATAAAGCCATAAACATGTGTTTCTGAGTCTTCTATCAAAAGTTACAGCGATTTATATGAAGTTGTACGAAAACGCTTTATTTCGCCAAGACAGTGTGTTTCTCACTGTTACATGCATTTGAATGGGAAACTCGCCCGAGACAAAGTATAGGTTTTCATTATGTGAATAATTTTAAAATCTTAGCTCAAACGGCTGCAAAACCTGTTTGCCCAGCACGGGGATATTGAGTTCTATAAGATAAAGCCATAAACATGTTTGTCTGAGTCTTCTATCAAAAGTTACAGCGATTTATATGAAGTTGTACGAAAACGCTTTATTTCGCCAAGACAATGCGTTTCTCACTGTTACATGCATTTGAATGGGAAACTCGCCCGAGACAAAGTATAGGTTTTCATTATGTGAATAATTTTAAAATCTTAGCTCAAACGGCTGCAAAACCTGTTTGCCCAGCACGGGGATATTGAGTTCTATAAGATAAAGCCATAAACATGTGTTTCTGAGTCTTCTATCAAAAGTTACAGCGATTTATATGAAGTTGTACGAAAACGCTTTATTTCGCCAAGACAGTGTGTTTCTCACTGTTACATGCATTTGAATGGGAAACTCGCCTGAAACAAAGTATAGGTTTTTATTATGTGAATAATTTTAAAATCTTAGCTCAAACGGCTGCAAAACCTGTTTGCCCAGCACGGGGATATTGAGTTCTATAAGATAAAGCCATAAACATGTGTTTCTGAGTCTTCTATCAAAAGTTACAGCGATTTATATGAAGTTGTACGAAAACGCTTTATTTCGCCAAGACAGTGTGTTTCTCACTGTTACATGCATTTGAATGGGAAACTCGCCCGAGACAAAGTATAGGTTTTCATTATGTGAATAATTTTAAAATCTTAGCTCAAACGGCTGCAAAACCTGTTTGCCCAGCACGGGGATATTGAGTTCTATAAGATAAAGCCATAAACATGTGTTTCTGAGTCTTCTATCAAAAGTTACAGCGATTTATATGAAGTTGTACGAAAACGCTTTATTTCGCCAAGACAATGCGTTTCTCACTGTTACATGCATTTGAATGGGAAACTCGCCCGAGACAAAGTATAGGTTTTCATTATGTGAATAATTTTAAAATCTTAGCTCAAACGGCTGCAAAACCTGTTTGCCCAGCACGGGGATATTGAGTTCTATAAGATAAAGCCATAAACATGTTTGTCTGAGTGTTCTATCAAAAGTGACAGCGATTTATATGAAGTTGTACGAAAACGCTTTATTTTGCCAAGACAGTGTGTTTCTCACTGTTACATGCATTTGAATGGGAAACTCGCCCGAGACAAAGTATAGGTTTTCATTATGTGAATAATTTTAAAATCTTAGCTCAAACGGCTGCAAAACCTGTTTGCCCAGCACGGGGATATTGAGTTCTATAAGATAAAGCCATAAACATGTGTTTCTGAGTCTTCTATCAAAAGTTACAGCGATTTATATGAAGTTGTACGAAAACGCTTTATTTCGCCAAGACAATGCGTTTCTCACTGTTACATGCATTTGAATGGGAAACTCGCCCGAGACAAAGTGTAGGTTTTCATTATGTGAATAATTTTAAAATCTTAGCTCAAACGGCTGCAAAACCTGTTTGCCCAGCACGGGGATATTGAGTTCTATAAGATAAAGCCATAAACATGTTTGTCTGAGTCTTCTATCAAAAGTTACGGCGATTTATATGAAGTTGTACGAAAACGCTTTATTTCGCCAAGACAGTGTGTTTCTCACTGTTACATGCATTTGAATGGGAAACTCGCCTGAAACAAAGTATAGGTTTTCATTATGTGAATAATTTTAAAATCTTAGCTCAAACGGCTGCAAAACCTGTTTGCCCAGCACGGGGATATTGAGTTCTATAAGATAAAGCCATAAACATGTGTTTCTGAGTCTTCTATCAAAAGTTACAGCGATTTATATGAAGTTGTACGAAAACGCTTTATTTCGCCAAGACAGTGTGTTTCTCACTGTTACATGCATTTGAATGGGAAACTCGCCCGAGACAAAGTATAGGTTTTCATTATGTGAATAATTTTAAAATCTTAGCTCAAACGGCTGCAAAACCTGTTTGCCCAGCACGGGGATATTGAGTTCTATAAGATAAAGCCATAAACATGTGTTTCTGAGTCTTCTATCAAAAGTTACAGCGATTTATATGAAGTTGTACGAAAACGCTTTATTTCGCCAAGACAATGCGTTTCTCACTGTTACATGCATTTGAATGGGAAACTCGCCCGAGACAAAGTATAGGTTTTCATTATGTGAATAATTTTAAAATCTTAGCTCAAACGGCTGCAAAACCTGTTTGCCCAGCACGGGGATATTGAGTTCTATAAGATAAAGCCATAAACATGTTTGTCTGAGTGTTCTATCAAAAGTGACAGCGATTTATATGAAGTTGTACGAAAACGCTTTATTTTGCCAAGACAGTGTGTTTCTCACTGTTACATGCATTTGAATGGGAAACTCGCCCGAGACAAAGTATAGGTTTTCATTATGTGAATAATTTTAAAATCTTAGCTCAAACGGCTGCAAAACCTGTTTGCCCAGCACGGGGATATTGAGTTCTATAAGATAAAGCCATAAACATGTGTTTCTGAGTCTTCTATCAAAAGTTACAGCGATTTATATGAAGTTGTACGAAAACGCTTTATTTCGCCAAGACAATGCGTTTCTCACTGTTACATGCATTTGAATGGGAAACTCGCCCGAGACAAAGTATAGGTTTTCATTATGTGAATAATTTTAAAATCTTAGCTCAAACGGCTGCAAAACCTGTTTGCCCAGCACGGGGATATTGAGTTCTATAAGATAAAGCCATAAACATGTGTTTCTGAGTCTTCTATCAAAAGTTACAGCGATTTATATGAAGTTGTACGAAAACGCTTTATTTCGCCAAGACAGTGTGTTTCTCACTGTTACATGCATTTGAATGGGAAACTCGCCCGAGACAAAGTATAGGTTTTCATTATGTGAATAATTTTAAAATCTTAGCTCAAACGGCTGCAAAACCTGTTTGCCCAGCACGGGGATATTGAGTTCTATAAGATAAAGCCATAAACATGTTTGTCTGAGTCTTCTATCAAAAGTTACAGCGATTTATATGAAGTTGTACGAAAACGCTTTATTTCGCCAAGACAATGCGTTTCTCACTGTTACATGCATTTGAATGGGAAACTCGCCCGAGACAAAGTATAGGTTTTCATTATGTGAATAATTTTAAAATCTTAGCTCAAACGGCTGCAAAACCTGTTTGCCCAGCACGGGGATATTGAGTTCTATAAGATAAAGCCATAAACATGTGTTTCTGAGTCTTCTATCAAAAGTTACAGCGATTTATATGAAGTTGTACGAAAACGCTTTATTTCGCCAAGACAGTGTGTTTCTCACTGTTACATGCATTTGAATGGGAAACTCGCCCGAAACAAAGTATAGGTTTTTATTATGTGAATAATTTTAAAATATTAGCTCAAACGGCTGCAAAACCTGTTTGCCCAGCACGGGGATATTGAGTTCTATAAGATAAAGCCATAAACATGTTTGTCTGAGTCTTCTATCAAAAGTTACAGCGATTTATATGAAGTTGTACGAAAATGCTTTCTTTCGCCAAGACAGTGTGTTTCTCACTGTTACATGCATTTGAATGGGAAACTCGCCCGAGACAAAGTATAGGTTTTCATTATGTGAATAATTTTAAAATCTTAGCTCAAACGGCTGCAAAACCTGTTTGCCCAGCACGGGGATATTGAGTTCTATAAGATAAAGCCATAAACATGTGTTTCTGAGTCTTCTATCAAAAGTTACAGCGATTTATATGAAGTTGTACGAAAACGCTTTATTTCGCCAAGACAGTGTGTTTCTCACTGTTACATGCATTTGAATGGGAAACTCGCCCGAGACAAAGTATAGGTTTTCATTATGTGAATAATTTTAAAATCTTAGCTCAAACGGCTGCAAAACCTGTTTGCCCAGCACGGGGATATTGAGTTCTATAAGATAAAGCCATAAACATGTTTGTCTGAGTCTTCTATCAAAAGTTACAGCGATTTATATGAAGTTGTACGAAAACGCTTTATTTCGCCAAGACAATGCGTTTCTCACTGTTACATGCATTTGAATGGGAAACTCGCCCGAGACAAAGTATAGGTTTTCATTATGTGAATAATTTTAAAATCTTAGCTCAAACGGCTGCAAAACCTGTTTGCCCAGCACGGGGATATTGAGTTCTATAAGATAAAGCCATAAACATGTGTTTCTGAGTCTTCTATCAAAAGTTACAGCGATTTATATGAAGTTGTTCAAAAGCGCTTTATTTCGCCAAGACAATGCGTTTCTCACTGTTACATGCATTTGAATGGGAAACTCGCCTGAAACAAAGTATAGGTTTTCATTATGTGAATAATTTTAAAATCTTAGCTCAAACGGCTGCAAAACCTGTTTGCCCAGCACGGGGATATTGAGTTCTATAAGATAAAGCCATAAACATGTTTGTCTGAGTCTTCTATCAAAAGTTACAGCGATTTATATGAAGTTGTACGAAAACGCTTTATTTCGCCAAGACAATGCGTTTCTCACTGTTACATGCATTTGAATGGGAAACTCGCCTGAAACAAAGTATAGGTTTTCATTATGTGAATAATTTTAAAATCTTAGCTCAAACGGCTGCAAAACCTGTTTGCCCAGCACGGGGATATTGAGTTCTATAAGATAAAGCCATAAACATGTGTTTCTGAGTCTTCTATCAAAAGTTACAGCGATTTATATGAAGTTGTACGAAAACGCTTTATTTCGCCAAGACAGTGTGTTTCTCACTGTTACATGCATTTGAATGGGAAACTCGCCTGAAACAAAGTATAGGTTTTTATTATGTGAATAATTTTAAAATCTTAGCTCAAACGGCTGCAAAACCTGTTTGCCCAGCACGGGGATATTGAGTTCTATAAGATAAAGCCATAAACATGTGTTTCTGAGTCTTCTATCAAAAGTTACAGCGATTTATATGAAGTTGTACGAAAACGCTTTATTTCGCCAAGACAGTGTGTTTCTCACTGTTACATGCATTTGAATGGGAAACTCGCCCGAGACAAAGTATAGGTTTTCATTATGTGAATAATTTTAAAATCTTAGCTCAAACGGCTGCAAAACCTGTTTGCCCAGCACGGGGATATTGAGTTCTATAAGATAAAGCCATAAACATGTTTGTCTGAGTCTTCTATCAAAAGTTACAGCGATTTATATGAAGTTGTACGAAAACGCTTTATTTCGCCAAGACAATGCGTTTCTCACTGTTACATGCATTTGAATGGGAAACTCGCCTGAAACAAAGTATAGGTTTTCATTATGTGAATAATTTTAAAATCTTAGCTCAAACGGCTGCAAAACCTGTTTGCCCAGCACGGGGATATTGAGTTCTATAAGATAAAGCCATAAACATGTGTTTCTGAGTCTTCTATCAAAAGTTACAGCGATTTATATGAAGTTGTACGAAAACGCTTTATTTCGCCAAGACAGTGTGTTTCTCACTGTTACATGCATTTGAATGGGAAACTCGCCTGAAACAAAGTATAGGTTTTTATTATGTGAATAATTTTAAAATCTTAGCTCAAACGGCTGCAAAACCTGTTTGCCCAGCACGGGGATATTGAGTTCTATAAGATAAAGCCATAAACATGTTTGTCTGAGTCTTCTATCAAAAGTTACAGCAATTTATATGAAGTTGTACGAAAATGCTTTCTTTCGCCAAGACAGTGTGTTTCTCACTGTTACATGCATTTGAATGGGAAACTCGCCCGAGACAAAGTATAGGTTTTCATTATGTGAATAATTTTAAAATCTTAGCTCAAACGGCTGCAAAACCTGTTTGCCCAGCACGGGGATATTGAGTTCTATAAGATAAAGCCATAAACATGTGTTTCTGAGTCTTCTATCAAAAGTTACAGCGATTTATATGAAGTTGTTCAAAAGCGCTTTATTTCGCCAAGACAATGCGTTTCTCACTGTTACATGCATTTGAATGGGAAACTCGCCCGAGACAAAGTATAGGTTTTCATTATGTGAATAATTTTAAAATCTTAGCTCAAACGGCTGCAAAACCTGTTTGCCCAGCACGGGGATATTGAGTTCTATAAGATAAAGCCATAAACATGTTTGTCTGAGTGTTCTATCAAAAGTGACAGCGATTTATATGAAGTTGTACGAAAACGCTTTATTTCGCCAAGACAGTGTGTTTCTCACTGTTACATGCATTTGAATGGGAAACTCGCCCGAGACAAAGTATAGGTTTTCATTATGTGAATAATTTTAAAATCTTAGCTCAAACGGCTGCAAAACCTGTTTGCCCAGCACGGGGATATTGAGTTCTATAAGATAAAGCCATAAACATGTGTTTCTGAGTCTTCTATCAAAAGTTATAGCGATTTATATGAAGTTGTTCGAAAACGCTTTATTTCGCCAAGACAATGCGTTTCTCACTGTTACATGCATTTGAATGGGAAACTCGCCCGAGACAAAGTATAGGTTTTCATTATGTGAATAATTTTAAAATCTTAGCTCAAACGGCTGCAAAACCTGTTTGCCCAGCACGGGGATATTGAGTTCTATAAGATAAAGCCATAAACATGTGTTTCTGAGTCTTCTATCAAAAGTTACAGCGATTTATATGAAGTTGTACGAAAACGCTTTATTTCGCCAAGACAGTGTGTTTCTCACTGTTACATGCATTTGAATGGGAAACTCGCCCGAGACAAAGTATAGGTTTTCATTATGTGAATAATTTTAAAATCTTAGCTCAAACGGCTGCAAAACCTGTTTGCCCAGCACGGGGATATTGAGTTCTATAAGATAAAGCCATAAACATGTTTGTCTGAGTCTTCTATCAAAAGTTACAGCGATTTATATGAAGTTGTTCAAAAGCGCTTTATTTCGCCAAGACAATGCGTTTCTCACTGTTACATGCATTTGAATGGGAAACTCGCCTGAAACAAAGTATAGGTTTTCATTATGTGAATAATTTTAAAATCTTAGCTCAAACGGCTGCAAAACCTGTTTGCCCAGCACGGGGATATTGAGTTCTATAAGATAAAGCCATAAACATGTGTTTCTGAGTCTTCTATCAAAAGTTACAGCGATTTATATGAAGTTGTTCAAAAGCGCTTTATTTCGCCAAGACAATGCGTTTCTCACTGTTACATGCATTTGAATGGGAAACTCGCCCGAGACAAAGTATAGGTTTTCATTATGTGAATAATTTTAAAATCTTAGCTCAAACGGCTGCAAAACCTGTTTGCCCAGCACGGGGATATTGAGTTCTATAAGATAAAGCCATAAACATGTTTGTCTGAGTCTTCTATCAAAAGTTACAGCGATTTATATGAAGTTGTACGAAAACGCTTTATTTCGCCAAGACAATGCGTTTCTCACTGTTACATGCATTTGAATGGGAAACTCGCCCGAGACAAAGTATAGGTTTTCATTATGTGAATAATTTTAAAATCTTAGCTCAAACGGCTGCAAAACCTGTTTGCCCAGCATGGGGATATTGAGTTCTATAAGATAAAGCCATAAACATGTGTTTCTGAGTCTTCTATCAAAAGTTACAGCGATTTATATGAAGTTGTTCAAAAGCGCTTTATTTCGCCAAGACAATGCGTTTCTCACTGTTACATGCATTTGAATGGGAAACTCGCCCGAGACAAAGTATAGGTTTTCATTATGTGAATAATTTTAAAATCTTAGCTCAAACGGCTGCAAAACCTGTTTGCCCAGCACGGGGATATTGAGTTCTATAAGATAAAGCCATAAACATGTTTGTCTGAGTCTTCTATCAAAAGTTACAGCGATTTATATGAAGTTGTACGAAAACGCTTTATTTCGCCAAGACAATGCGTTTCTCACTGTTACATGCATTTGAATGGGAAACTCGCCTGAAACAAAGTATAGGTTTTCATTATGTGAATAATTTTAAAATCTTAGCTCAAACGGCTGCAAAACCTGTTTGCCCAGCACGGGGATATTGAGTTCTATAAGATAAAGCCATAAACATGTGTTTCTGAGTCTTCTATCAAAAGTTACAGCGATTTATATGAAGTTGTACGAAAACGCTTTATTTCGCCAAGACAGTGTGTTTCTCACTGTTACATGCATTTGAATGGGAAACTCGCCTGAAACAAAGTATAGGTTTTTATTATGTGAATAATTTTAAAATCTTAGCTCAAACGGCTGCAAAACCTGTTTGCCCAGCACGGGGATATTGAGTTCTATAAGATAAAGCCATAAACATGTTTGTCTGAGTCTTCTATCAAAAGTTACAGCGATTTATATGAAGTTGTACGAAAATGCTTTCTTTCGCCAAGACAGTGTGTTTCTCACTGTTACATGCATTTGAATGGGAAACTCGCCCGAGACAAAGTATAGGTTTTCATTATGTGAATAATTTTAAAATCTTAGCTCAAACGGCTGCAAAACCTGTTTGCCCAGCACGGGGATATTGAGTTCTATAAGATAAAGCCATAAACATGTGTTTCTGAGTCTTCTATCAAAAGTTACAGCGATTTATATGAAGTTGTTCAAAAGCGCTTTATTTCGCCAAGACAATGCGTTTCTCACTGTTACATGCATTTGAATGGGAAACTCGCCCGAGACAAAGTATAGGTTTTCATTATGTGAATAATTTTAAAATCTTAGCTCAAACGGCTGCAAAACCTGTTTGCCCAGCACGGGGATATTGAGTTCTATAAGATAAAGCCATAAACATGTGTTTCTGAGTCTTCTATCAAAAGTTACAGCGATTTATATGAAGTTGTACGAAAACGCTTTATTTCGCCAAGACAGTGTGTTTCTCACTGTTACATGCATTTGAATGGGAAACTCGCCCGAGACAAAGTATAGGTTTTCATTATGTGAATAATTTTAAAATCTTAGCTCAAACGGCTGCAAAACCTGTTTGCCCAGCACGGGGATATTGAGTTCTATAAGATAAAGCCATAAACATGTTTGTCTGAGTCTTCTATCAAAAGTTACAGCGATTTATATGAAGTTGTTCAAAAGCGCTTTATTTCGCCAAGACAATGCGTTTCTCACTGTTACATGCATTTGAATGGGAAACTCGCCTGAAACAAAGTATAGGTTTTCATTATGTGAATAATTTTAAAATCTTAGCTCAAACGGCTGCAAAACCTGTTTGCCCAGCACGGGGATATTGAGTTCTATAAGATAAAGCCATAAACATGTGTTTCTGAGTCTTCTATCAAAAGTTACAGCGATTTATATGAAGTTGTTCAAAAGCGCTTTATTTCGCCAAGACAATGCGTTTCTCACTGTTACATGCATTTGAATGGGAAACTCGCCCGAGACAAAGTATAGGTTTTCATTATGTGAATAATTTTAAAATCTTAGCTCAAACGGCTGCAAAACCTGTTTGCCCAGCACGGGGATATTGAGTTCTATAAGATAAAGCCATAAACATGTGTTTCTGAGTCTTCTATCAAAAGTTACAGCGATTTATATGAAGTTGTACGAAAACGCTTTATTTCGCCAAGACAGTGTGTTTCTCACTGTTACATGCATTTGAATGGGAAACTCGCCCGAGACAAAGTATAGGTTTTCATTATGTGAATAATTTTAAAATCTTAGCTCAAACGGCTGCAAAACCTGTTTGCCCAGCACGGGGATATTGAGTTCTATAAGATAAAGCCATAAACATGTTTGTCTGAGTCTTCTATCAAAAGTTACAGCGATTTATATGAAGTTGTTCAAAAGCGCTTTATTTCGCCAAGACAATGCGTTTCTCACTGTTACATGCATTTGAATGGGAAACTCGCCTGAAACAAAGTATAGGTTTTCATTATGTGAATAATTTTAAAATCTTAGCTCAAACGGCTGCAAAACCTGTTTGCCCAGCACGGGGATATTGAGTTCTATAAGATAAAGCCATAAACATGTGTTTCTGAGTCTTCTATCAAAAGTTACAGCGATTTATATGAAGTTGTACGCTTTATTTCGCCAAGACAGTGTGTTTCTCACTGTTACATGCATTTGAATGGGAAACTCGCCTGAAACAAAGTATAGGTTTTTATTATGTGAATAATTTTAAAATCTTAGCTCAAACGGCTGCAAAACCTGTTTGCCCAGCACGGGGATATTGAGTTCTATAAGATAAAGCCATAAACATGTTTGTCTGAGTCTTCTATCAAAAGTTACAGCGATTTATATGAAGTTGTACGAAAACGCTTTATTTCGCCAAGACAATTCGTTTCTCACTGTTACATGCATTTGAATGGGAAACTCGCCCGAGACAAAGTATAGGTTTTCATTATGTGAATAATTTTAAAATCTTAGCTCAAACGGCTGCAAAACCTGTTTGCCCAGCACGGGGATATTGAGTTCTATAAGATAAAGCCATAAACATGTGTTTCTGAGTCTTCTATCAAAAGTTACAGCGATTTATATGAAGTTGTACGAAAACGCTTTATTTCGCCAAGACAGTGTGTTTCTCACTGTTACATGCATTTGAATGGGAAACTCGCCCGAGACAAAGTATAGGTTTTCATTATGTGAATAATTTTAAAATCTTAGCTCAAACGGCTGCAAAACCTGTTTGCCCAGCACGGGGATATTGAGTTCTATAAGATAAAGCCATAAACATGTTTGTCTGAGTCTTCTATCAAAAGTTACAGCGATTTATATGAAGTTGTTCAAAAGCGCTTTATTTCGCCAAGACAATGCGTTTCTCACTGTTACATGCATTTGAATGGGAAACTCGCCTGAAACAAAGTATAGGTTTTCATTATGTGAATAATTTTAAAATCTTAGCTCAAACGGCTGCAAAACCTGTTTGCCCAGCACGGGGATATTGAGTTCTATAAGATAAAGCCATAAACATGTGTTTCTGAGTCTTCTATCAAAAGTTACAGCGATTTATATGAAGTTGTACGAAAACGCTTTATTTCGCCAAGACAGTGTGTTTCTCACTGTTACATGCATTTGAATGGGAAACTCGCCTGAAACAAAGTATAGGTTTTTATTATGTGAATAATTTTAAAATCTTAGCTCAAACGGCTGCAAAACCTGTTTGCCCAGCACGGGGATATTGAGTTCTATAAGATAAAGCCATAAACATGTGTTTCTGAGTCTTCTATCAAAAGTTATAGCGATTTATATGAAGTTGTTCGAAAACGCTTTATTTCGCCAAGACAATGCGTTTCTCACTGTTACATGCATTTGAATGGGAAACTCGCCCGAGACAAAGTATAGGTTTTCATTATGTGAATAATTTTAAAATCTTAGCTCAAACGGCTGCAAAACCTGTTTGCCCAGCACGGGGATATTGAGTTCTATAAGATAAAGCCATAAACATGTGTTTCTGAGTCTTCTATCAAAAGTTACAGCGATTTATATGAAGTTGTACGAAAACGCTTTATTTCGCCAAGACAGTGTGTTTCTCACTGTTACATGCATTTGAATGGGAAACTCGCCCGAGACAAAGTATAGGTTTTCATTATGTGAATAATTTTAAAATCTTAGCTCAAACGGCTGCAAAACCTGTTTGCCCAGCACGGGGATATTGAGTTCTATAAGATAAAGCCATAAACATGTGTTTCTGAGTCTTCTATCAAAAGTTACAGCGATTTATATGAAGTTGTACGAAAACGCTTTATTTCGCCAAGACAGTGTGTTTCTCACTGTTACATGCATTTGAATGGGAAACTCGCCCGAGACAAAGTATAGGTTTTCATTATGTGAATAATTTTAAAATCTTAGCTCAAACGGCTGCAAAACCTGTTTGCCCAGCACGGGGATATTGAGTTCTATAAGATAAAGCCATAAACATGTTTGTCTGAGTCTTCTATCAAAAGTTACAGCGATTTATATGAAGTTGTTCAAAAGCGCTTTATTTCGCCAAGACAATGCGTTTCTCACTGTTACATGCATTTGAATGGGAAACTCGCCTGAAACAAAGTATAGGTTTTCATTATGTGAATAATTTTAAAATCTTAGCTCAAACGGCTGCAAAACCTGTTTGCCCAGCACGGGGATATTGAGTTCTATAAGATAAAGCCATAAACATGTGTTTCTGAGTCTTCTATCAAAAGTTACAGCGATTTATATGAAGTTGTTCAAAAGCGCTTTATTTCGCCAAGACAATGCGTTTCTCACTGTTACATGCATTTGAATGGGAAACTCGCCCGAGACAAAGTATAGGTTTTCATTATGTGAATAATTTTAAAATCTTAGCTCAAACGGCTGCAAAACCTGTTTGCCCAGCACGGGGATATTGAGTTCTATAAGATAAAGCCATAAACATGTTTGTCTGAGTGTTCTATCAAAAGTGACAGCGATTTATATGAAGTTGTACGAAAACGCTTTATTTTGCCAAGACAGTGTGTTTCTCACTGTTACATGCATTTGAATGGGAAACTCGCCCGAGACAAAGTATAGGTTTTCATTATGTGAATAATTTTAAAATCTTAGCTCAAACGGCTGCAAAACCTGTTTGCCCAGCACGGGGATATTGAGTTCTATAAGATAAAGCCATAAACATGTGTTTCTGAGTCTTCTATCAAAAGTTACAGCGATTTATATGAAGTTGTACGAAAACGCTTTATTTCGCCAAGACAATGCGTTTCTCACTGTTACATGCATTTGAATGGGAAACTCGCCCGAGACAAAGTATAGGTTTTCATTATGTGAATAATTTTAAAATCTTAGCTCAAACGGCTGCAAAACCTGTTTGCCCAGCACGGGGATATTGAGTTCTATAAGATAAAGCCATAAACATGTGTTTCTGAGTCTTCTATCAAAAGTTACAGCGATTTATATGAAGTTGTACGAAAACGCTTTATTTCGCCAAGACAGTGTGTTTCTCACTGTTACATGCATTTGAATGGGAAACTCGCCCGAGACAAAGTATAGGTTTTCATTATGTGAATAATTTTAAAATCTTAGCTCAAACGGCTGCAAAACCTGTTTGCCCAGCACGGGGATATTGAGTTCTATAAGATAAAGCCATAAACATGTGTTTCTGAGTCTTCTATCAAAAGTTACAGCGATTTATATGAAGTTGTACGAAAACGCTTTATTTTGCCAAGACAGTGTGTTTCTCACTGTTACATGCATTTGAATGGGAAACTCGCCCGAGACAAAGTATAGGTTTTCATTATGTGAATAATTTTAAAATCTTAGCTCAAACGGCTGCAAAACCTGTTTGCCCAGCACGGGGATATTGAGTTCTATAAGATAAAGCCATAAACATGTGTTCCTGAGTCTTCTATCAAAAGTTACAGCGATTTATATGAAGTTGTTCAAAAGCGCTTTATTTTGCCAAGACAATGCGTTTCTCACTGTTACATGCATTTGAATGGGAAACTCGCCCGAGACAAAGTATAGGTTTTCATTATGTGAATAATTTTAAAATCTTAGCTCAAACGGCTGCAAAACCTGTTTGCCCAGCACGGGGATATTGAGTTCTATAAGATAAAGCCATAAACATGTTTGTCTGAGTCTTCTATCAAAAGTTACAGCGATTTATATGAAGTTGTACGAAAACGCTTTATTTCGCCAAGACAGTGTGTTTCTCACTGTTACATGCATTTGAATGGGAAACTCGCCCGAGACAAAGTATAGGTTTTCATTATGTGAATAATTTTAAAATCTTAGCTCAAACAGCTGCAAAACCTGTTTGCCCAGCACGGGGATATTGAGTTCTATAAGATAAAGCCATAAACATGTTTGTCTGAGTCTTCTATCAAAAGTTACAGCGATTTATATGAAGTTGTACGAAAACGCTTTATTTCGCCAAGACAATGCGTTTCTCACTGTTACATGCATTTGAATGGGAAACTCGCCCGAGACAAAGTATAGGTTTTCATTATGTGAATAATTTTAAAATCTTAGCTCAAACGGCTGCAAAACCTGTTTGCCCAGCACGGGGATATTGAGTTCTATAAGATAAAGCCATAAACATGTTTGTCTGAGTCTTCTATCAAAAGTTACAGCGATTTATATGAAGTTGTACGAAAACGCTTTATTTCGCCAAGACAGTGTGTTTCTCACTGTTACATGCATTTGAATGGGAAACTCGCCCGAGACAAAGTATAGGTTTTCATTATGTGAATAATTTTAAAATCTTAGCTCAAACGGCTGCAAAACCTGTTTGCCCAGCACGGGGATATTGAGTTCTATAAGATAAAGCCATAAACATGTTTGTCTGAGTCTTCTATCAAAAGTTACAGCGATTTATATGAAGTTGTACGAAAACGCTTTATTTCGCCAAGACAGTGTGTTTCTCACTGTTACATGCATTTGAATGGGAAACTCGCCCGAGACAAAGTATAGGTTTTCATTATGTGAATAATTTTAAAATCTTAGCTCAAACGGCTGCAAAACCTGTTTGCCCAGCACGGGGATATTGAGTTCTATAAGATAAAGCCATAAACATGTGTTTCTGAGTCTTCTATCAAAAGTTACAGCGATTTATATGAAGTTGTACGAAAACGCTTTATTTCGCCAAGACAGTGTGTTTCTCACTGTTACATGCATTTGAATGGGAAACTCGCCCGAGACAAAGTATAGGTTTTCATTATGTGAATAATTTTAAAATCTTAGCTCAAACGGCTGCAAAACCTGTTTGCCCAGCACGGGGATATTGAGTTCTATAAGATAAAGCCATAAACATGTTTGTCTGAGTCTTCTATCAAAAGTTACAGCGATTTATATGAAGTTGTTCAAAAGCGCTTTATTTCGCCAAGACAATGCGTTTCTCACTGTTACATGCATTTGAATGGGAAACTCGCCTGAAACAAAGTATAGGTTTTCATTATGTGAATAATTTTAAAATCTTAGCTCAAACGGCTGCAAAACCTGTTTGCCCAGCACGGGGATATTGAGTTCTATAAGATAAAGCCATAAACATGTGTTTCTGAGTCTTCTATCAAAAGTTACAGCGATTTATATGAAGTTGTACGAAAACGCTTTATTTCGCCAAGACAGTGTGTTTCTCACTGTTACATGCATTTGAATGGGAAACTCGCCCGAGACAAAGTATAGGTTTTCATTATGTGAATAATTTTAAAATCTTAGCTCAAACGGCTGCAAAACCTGTTTGCCCAGCACGGGGATATTGAGTTCTATAAGATAAAGCCATAAACATGTTTGTCTGAGTCTTCTATCAAAAGTTACAGCGATTTATATGAAGTTGTTCAAAAGCGCTTTATTTCGCCAAGACAATGCGTTTCTCACTGTTACATGCATTTGAATGGGAAACTCGCCTGAAACAAAGTATAGGTTTTCATTATGTGAATAATTTTAAAATCTTAGCTCAAACGGCTGCAAAACCTGTTTGCCCAGCACGGGGATATTGAGTTCTATAAGATAAAGCCATAAACATGTGTTTCTGAGTCTTCTATCAAAAGTTACAGCGATTTATATGAAGTTGTTCAAAAGCGCTTTATTTCGCCAAGACAATGCGTTTCTCACTGTTACATGCATTTGAATGGGAAACTCGCCCGAGACAAAGTATAGGTTTTCATTATGTGAATAATTTTAAAATCTTAGCTCAAACGGCTGCAAAACCTGTTTGCCCAGCACGGGGATATTGAGTTCTATAAGATAAAGCCATAAACATGTTTGTCTGAGTGTTCTATCAAAAGTGACAGCGATTTATATGAAGTTGTACGAAAACGCTTTATTTTGCCAAGACAGTGTGTTTCTCACTGTTACATGCATTTGAATGGGAAACTCGCCCGAGACAAAGTATAGGTTTTCATTATGTGAATAATTTTAAAATCTTAGCTCAAACGGCTGCAAAACCTGTTTGCCCAGCACGGGGATATTGAGTTCTATAAGATAAAGCCATAAACATGTGTTTCTGAGTCTTCTATCAAAAGTTACAGCGATTTATATGAAGTTGTACGAAAACGCTTTATTTCGCCAAGACAATGCGTTTCTCACTGTTACATGCATTTGAATGGGAAACTCGCCCGAGACAAAGTATAGGTTTTCATTATGTGAATAATTTTAAAATCTTAGCTCAAACGGCTGCAAAACCTGTTTGCCCAGCACGGGGATATTGAGTTCTATAAGATAAAGCCATAAACATGTGTTTCTGAGTCTTCTATCAAAAGTTACAGCGATTTATATGAAGTTGTACGAAAACGCTTTATTTCGCCAAGACAGTGTGTTTCTCACTGTTACATGCATTTGAATGGGAAACTCGCCCGAGACAAAGTATAGGTTTTCATTATGTGAATAATTTTAAAATCTTAGCTCAAACGGCTGCAAAACCTGTTTGCCCAGCACGGGGATATTGAGTTCTATAAGATAAAGCCATAAACATGTGTTTCTGAGTCTTCTATCAAAAGTTACAGCGATTTATATGAAGTTGTACGAAAACGCTTTATTTTGCCAAGACAGTGTGTTTCTCACTGTTACATGCATTTGAATGGGAAACTCGCCCGAGACAAAGTATAGGTTTTCATTATGTGAATAATTTTAAAATCTTAGCTCAAACGGCTGCAAAACCTGTTTGCCCAGCACGGGGATATTGAGTTCTATAAGATAAAGCCATAAACATGTGTTCCTGAGTCTTCTATCAAAAGTTACAGCGATTTATATGAAGTTGTTCAAAAGCGCTTTATTTTGCCAAGACAATGCGTTTCTCACTGTTACATGCATTTGAATGGGAAACTCGCCCGAGACAAAGTATAGGTTTTCATTATGTGAATAATTTTAAAATCTTAGCTCAAACGGCTGCAAAACCTGTTTGCCCAGCACGGGGATATTGAGTTCTATAAGATAAAGCCATAAACATGTTTGTCTGAGTCTTCTATCAAAAGTTACAGCGATTTATATGAAGTTGTACGAAAACGCTTTATTTCGCCAAGACAGTGTGTTTCTCACTGTTACATGCATTTGAATGGGAAACTCGCCCGAGACAAAGTATAGGTTTTCATTATGTGAATAATTTTAAAATCTTAGCTCAAACGGCTGCAAAACCTGTTTGCCCAGCACGGGGATATTGAGTTCTATAAGATAAAGCCATAAACATGTTTGTCTGAGTCTTCTATCAAAAGTTACAGCGATTTATATGAAGTTGTACGAAAACGCTTTATTTCGCCAAGACAGTGTGTTTCTCACTGTTACATGCATTTGAATGGGAAACTCGCCCGAGACAAAGTATAGGTTTTCATTATGTGAATAATTTTAAAATCTTAGCTCAAACGGCTGCAAAACCTGTTTGCCCAGCACGGGGATATTGAGTTCTATAAGATAAAGCCATAAACATGTGTTTCTGAGTCTTCTATCAAAAGTTACAGCGATTTATATGAAGTTGTACGAAAACGCTTTATTTCGCCAAGACAGTGTGTTTCTCACTGTTACATGCATTTGAATGGGAAACTCGCCCGAGACAAAGTATAGGTTTTCATTATGTGAATAATTTTAAAATCTTAGCTCAAACGGCTGCAAAAACCTGTTTGCCCAGCACGGGGATATTGAGTTCTATAAGATAAAGCCATAAACATGTTTGTCTGAGTCTTCTATCAAAAGTTACAGCGATTTATATGAAGTTGTACGAAAACGCTTTATTTCGCCAAGACAGTGTGTTTCTCACTGTTACATGCATTTGAATGGGAAACTCGCCCGAGACAAAGTATAGGTTTTCATTATGTGAATAATTTTAAAATCTTAGCTCAAACGGCTGCAAAACCTGTTTGCCCAGCACGGGGATATTGAGTTCTATAAGATAAAGCCATAAACATGTTTGTCTGAGTCTTCTATCAAAAGTTACAGCGATTTATATGAAGTTGTACGAAAACGCTTTATTTCGCCAAGACAGTGTGTTTCTCACTGTTACATGCATTTGAATGGGAAACTCGCCCGAGACAAAGTATAGGTTTTCATTATGTGAATAATTTTAAAATCTTAGCTCAAACGGCTGCAAAACCTGTTTGCCCAGCACGGGGATATTGAGTTCTATAAGATAAAGCCATAAACATGTGTTTCTGAGTCTTCTATCAAAAGTTACAGCGATTTATATGAAGTTGTACGAAAACGCTTTATTTCGCCAAGACAGTGTGTTTCTCACTGTTACATGCATTTGAATGGGAAACTCGCCCGAGACAAAGTATAGGTTTTCATTATGTGAATAATTTTAAAATCTTAGCTCAAACGGCTGCAAAACCTGTTTGCCCAGCACGGGGATATTGAGTTCTATAAGATAAAGCCATAAACATGTGTTTCTGAGTCTTCTATCAAAAGTTACAGCGATTTATATGAAGTTGTACGAAAACGCTTTATTTCGCCAAGACAGTGTGTTTCTCACTGTTACATGCATTTGAATGGGAAACTCGCCCGAGACAAAGTATAGGTTTTCATTATGTGAATAATTTTAAAATCTTAGCTCAAACGGCTGCAAAACCTGTTTGCCCAGCACGGGGATATTGAGTTCTATAAGATAAAGCCATAAACATGTTTGTCTGAGTGTTCTATCAAAAGTGACAGCGATTTATATGAAGTTGTACGAAAACGCTTTATTTTGCCAAGACAGTGTGTTTCTCACTGTTACATGCATTTGAATGGGAAACTCGCCCGAGACAAAGTATAGGTTTTCATTATGTGAATAATTTTAAAATCTTAGCTCAAACGGCTGCAAAACCTGTTTGCCCAGCACGGGGATATTGAGTTCTATAAGATAAAGCCATAAACATGTGTTTCTGAGTCTTCTATCAAAAGTTACAGCGATTTATATGAAGTTGTACGAAAACGCTTTATTTCGCCAAGACAATGCGTTTCTCACTGTTACATGCATTTGAATGGGAAACTCGCCCGAGACAAAGTATAGGTTTTCATTATGTGAATAATTTTAAAATCTTAGCTCAAACGGCTGCAAAACCTGTTTGCCCAGCACGGGGATATTGAGTTCTATAAGATAAAGCCATAAACATGTGTTTCTGAGTCTTCTATCAAAAGTTACAGCGATTTATATGAAGTTGTACGAAAACGCTTTATTTCGCCAAGACAGTGTGTTTCTCACTGTTACATGCATTTGAATGGGAAACTCGCCCGAGACAAAGTATAGGTTTTCATTATGTGAATAATTTTAAAATCTTAGCTCAAACGGCTGCAAAACCTGTTTGCCCAGCACGGGGATATTGAGTTCTATAAGATAAAGCCATAAACATGTGTTTCTGAGTCTTCTATCAAAAGTTACAGCGATTTATATGAAGTTGTACGAAAACGCTTTATTTTGCCAAGACAGTGTGTTTCTCACTGTTACATGCATTTGAATGGGAAACTCGCCCGAGACAAAGTATAGGTTTTCATTATGTGAATAATTTTAAAATCTTAGCTCAAACGGCTGCAAAACCTGTTTGCCCAGCACGGGGATATTGAGTTCTATAAGATAAAGCCATAAACATGTGTTCCTGAGTCTTCTATCAAAAGTTACAGCGATTTATATGAAGTTGTTCAACAGCGCTTTATTTTGCCAAGACAATGCGTTTCTCACTGTTACATGCATTTGAATGGGAAACTCGCCCGAGACAAAGTATAGGTTTTCATTATGTGAATAATTTTAAAATCTTAGCTCAAACGGCTGCAAAACCTGTTTGCCCAGCACGGGGATATTGAGTTCTATAAGATAAAGCCATAAACATGTTTGTCTGAGTCTTCTATCAAAAGTTACAGCGATTTATATGAAGTTGTACGAAAACGCTTTATTTCGCCAAGACAGTGTGTTTCTCACTGTTACATGCATTTGAATGGGAAACTCGCCCGAGACAAAGTATAGGTTTTCATTATGTGAATAATTTTAAAATCTTAGCTCAAACGGCTGCAAAACCTGTTTGCCCAGCACGGGGATATTGAGTTCTATAAGATAAAGCCATAAACATGTTTGTCTGAGTCTTCTATCAAAAGTTACAGCGATTTATATGAAGTTGTACGAAAACGCTTTATTTCGCCAAGACAATGCGTTTCTCACTGTTACATGCATTTGAATGGGAAACTCGCCCGAGACAAAGTATAGGTTTTCATTATGTGAATAATTTTAAAATCTTAGCTCAAACGGCTGCAAAACCTGTTTGCCCAGCACGGGGATATTGAGTTCTATAAGATAAAGCCATAAACATGTTTGTCTGAGTCTTCTATCAAAAGTTACAGCGATTTATATGAAGTTGTACGAAAACGCTTTATTTCGCCAAGACAGTGTGTTTCTCACTGTTACATGCATTTGAATGGGAAACTCGCCCGAGACAAAGTATAGGTTTTCATTATGTGAATAATTTTAAAATCTTAGCTCAAACGGCTGCAAAACCTGTTTGCCCAGCACGGGGATATTGAGTTCTATAAGATAAAGCCATAAACATGTTTGTCTGAGTCTTCTATCAAAAGTTACAGCGATTTATATGAAGTTGTACGAAAACGCTTTATTTCGCCAAGACAGTGTGTTTCTCACTGTTACATGCATTTGAATGGGAAACTCGCCCGAGACAAAGTATAGGTTTTCATTATGTGAATAATTTTAAAATCTTAGCTCAAACGGCTGCAAAACCTGTTTGCCCAGCACGGGGATATTGAGTTCTATAAGATAAAGCCATAAACATGTGTTTCTGAGTCTTCTATCAAAAGTTACAGCGATTTATATGAAGTTGTACGAAAACGCTTTATTTCGCCAAGACAGTGTGTTTCTCACTGTTACATGCATTTGAATGGGAAACTCGCCCGAGACAAAGTATAGGTTTTCATTATGTGAATAATTTTAAAATCTTAGCTCAAACGGCTGCAAAACCTGTTTGCCCAGCACGGGGATATTGAGTTCTATAAGATAAAGCCATAAACATGTGTTTCTGAGTCTTCTATCAAAAGTTACAGCGATTTATATGAAGTTGTACGAAAACGCTTTATTTCGCCAAGACAGTGTGTTTCTCACTGTTACATGCATTTGAATGGGAAACTCGCCCGAGACAAAGTATAGGTTTTCATTATGTGAATAATTTTAAAATCTTAGCTCAAACGGCTGCAAAACCTGTTTGCCCAGCACGGGGATATTGAGTTCTATAAGATAAAGCCATAAACATGTTTGTCTGAGTCTTCTATCAAAAGTTACAGCGATTTATATGAAGTTGTACGAAAATGCTTTCTTTCGCCAAGACAGTGTGTTTCTCACTGTTACATGCATTTGAATGGGAAACTCGCCCGAGACAAAGTATAGGTTTTCATTATGTGAATAATTTTAAAATCTTAGCTCAAACGGCTGCAAAACCTGTTTGCCCAGCACGGGGATATTGAGTTCTATAAGATAAAGCCATAAACATGTGTTTCTGAGTCTTCTATCAAAAGTTACAGCGATTTATATGAAGTTGTACGAAAACGCTTTATTTTGCCAAGACAGTGTGTTTCTCACTGTTACATGCATTTGAATGGGAAACTCGCCCGAGACAAAGTATAGGTTTTCATTATGTGAATAATTTTAAAATCTTAGCTCAAACGGCTGCAAAACCTGTTTGCCCAGCACGGGGATATTGAGTTCTATAAGATAAAGCCATAAACATGTGTTTCTGAGTCTTCTATCAAAAGTTACAGCGATTTATATGAAGTTGTTCAAAAGCGCTTTATTTTGCCAAGACAATGCGTTTCTCACTGTTACATGCATTTGAATGGGAAACTCGCCCGAGACAAAGTATAGGTTTTCATTATGTGAATAATTTTAAAATCTTAGCTCAAACGGCTGCAAAACCTGTTTGCCCAGCACGGGGATATTGAGTTCTATAAGATAAAGCCATAAACATGTTTGTCTGAGTCTTCTATCAAAAGTTACAGCGATTTATATGAAGTTGTACGAAAACGCTTTATTTCGCCAAGACAGTGTGTTTCTCACTGTTACATGCATTTGAATGGGAAACTCGCCCGAGACAAAGTATAGGTTTTCATTATGTGAATAATTTTAAAATCTTAGCTCAAACGGCTGCAAAACCTGTTTGCCCAGCACGGGGATATTGAGTTCTATAAGATAAAGCCATAAACATGTTTGTCTGAGTCTTCTATCAAAAGTTACAGCGATTTATATGAAGTTGTACGAAAACGCTTTATTTCGCCAAGACAATGCGTTTCTCACTGTTACATGCATTTGAATGGGAAACTCGCCCGAGACAAAGTATAGGTTTTCATTATGTGAATAATTTTAAAATCTTAGCTCAAACGGCTGCAAAACCTGTTTGCCCAGCACGGGGATATTGAGTTCTATAAGATAAAGCCATAAACATGTGTTTCTGAGTCTTCTATCAAAAGTTACAGCGATTTATATGAAGTTGTACGAAAACGCTTTATTTCGCCAAGACAGTGTGTTTCTCACTGTTACATGCATTTGAATGGGAAACTCGCCCGAGACAAAGTATAGGTTTTCATTATGTGAATAATTTTAAAATCTTAGCTCAAACGGCTGCAAAACCTGTTTGCCCAGCACGGGGATATTGAGTTCTATAAGATAAAGCCATAAACATGTGTTTCTGAGTCTTCTATCAAAAGTTACAGCGATTTATATGAAGTTGTACGAAAACGCTTTATTTCGCCAAGACAGTGTGTTTCTCACTGTTACATGCATTTGAATGGGAAACTCGCCCGAGACAAAGTATAGGTTTTCATTATGTGAATAATTTTAAAATCTTAGCTCAAACGGCTGCAAAACCTGTTTGCCCAGCACGGGGATATTGAGTTCTATAAGATAAAGCCATAAACATGTTTGTCTGAGTCTTCTATCAAAAGTTACAGCGATTTATATGAAGTTGTACGAAAATGCTTTCTTTCGCCAAGACAGTGTGTTTCTCACTGTTACATGCATTTGAATGGGAAACTCGCCCGAGACAAAGTATAGGTTTTCATTATGTGAATAATTTTAAAATCTTAGCTCAAACGGCTGCAAAACCTGTTTGCCCAGCACGGGGATATTGAGTTCTATAAGATAAAGCCATAAACATGTGTTTCTGAGTCTTCTATCAAAAGTTACAGCGATTTATATGAAGTTGTAAGAAAACGCTTTATTTCGCCAAGACAGTGTGTTTCTCACTGTTACATGCATTTGAATGGGAAACTCGCCCGAGACAAAGTATAGGTTTTCATTATGTGAATAATTTTAAAATCTTAGCTCAAACGGCTGCAAAACCTGTTTGCCCAGCACGGGGATATTGAGTTCTATAAGATAAAGCCATAAACATGTTTGTCTGAGTGTTCTATCAAAAGTGACAGCGATTTATATGAAGTTGTACGAAAACGCTTTATTTTGCCAAGACAGTGTGTTTCTCACTGTTACATGCATTTGAATGGGAAACTCGCCCGAGACAAAGTATAGGTTTTCATTATGTGAATAATTTTAAAATCTTAGCTCAAACGGCTGCAAAACCTGTTTGCCCAGCACGGGGATATTGAGTTCTATAAGATAAAGCCATAAACATGTGTTTCTGAGTCTTCTATCAAAAGTTATAGCGATTTATATGAAGTTGTTCAAAAGCGCTTTATTTCGCCAAGACAATGCGTTTCTCACTGTTACATGCATTTGAATGGGAAACTCACCCGAGACAAAGTATAGGTTTTCATTATGTGAATAATTTTAAAATCTTAGCTCAAACGGCTGCAAAACCTGTTTGCCCAGCACGGGGATATTGAGTTCTATAAGATAAAGCCATAAACATGTTTGTCTGAGTCTTCTATCAAAAGTTACAGCGATTTATATGAAGTTGTACGAAAACGCTTTATTTCGCCAAGACAATGCGTTTCTCACTGTTACATGCATTTGAATGGGAAACTCGCCCGAGACAAAGTATAGGTTTTCATTATGTGAATAATTTTAAAATCTTAGCTCAAACGGCTGCAAAACCTGTTTGCCCAGCACGGGGATATTGAGTTCTATAAGATAAAGCCATAAACATGTGTTTCTGAGTCTTCTATCAAAAGTTACAGCGATTTATATGAAGTTGTACGAAAACGCTTTATTTCGCCAAGACAGTGTGTTTCTCACTGTTACATGCATTTGAATGGGAAACTCGCCCGAGACAAAGTATAGGTTTTCATTATGTGAATAATTTTAAAATCTTAGCTCAAACGGCTGCAAAACCTGTTTGCCCAGCACGGGGATATTGAGTTCTATAAGATAAAGCCATAAACATGTGTTTCTGAGTCTTCTATCAAAAGTTACAGCGATTTATATGAAGTTGTACGAAAACGCTTTATTTCGCCAAGACAGTGTGTTTCTCACTGTTACATGCATTTGAATGGGAAACTCGCCCGAGACAAAGTATAGGTTTTCATTATGTGAATAATTTTAAAATCTTAGCTCAAACGGCTGCAAAACCTGTTTGCCCAGCACGGGGATATTGAGTTCTATAAGATAAAGCCATAAACATGTTTGTCTGAGTCTTCTATCAAAAGTTACAGCGATTTATATGAAGTTGTACGAAAATGCTTTCTTTCGCCAAGACAGTGTGTTTCTCACTGTTACATGCATTTGAATGGGAAACTCGCCCGAGACAAAGTATAGGTTTTCATTATGTGAATAATTTTAAAATCTTAGCTCAAACGGCTGCAAAACCTGTTTGCCCAGCACGGGGATATTGAGTTCTATAAGATAAAGCCATAAACATGTGTTTCTGAGTCTTCTATCAAAAGTTACAGCGATTTATATGAAGTTGTAAGAAAACGCTTTATTTCGCCAAGACAGTGTGTTTCTCACTGTTACATGCATTTGAATGGGAAACTCGCCCGAGACAAAGTATAGGTTTTCATTATGTGAATAATTTTAAAATCTTAGCTCAAACGGCTGCAAAACCTGTTTGCCCAGCACGGGGATATTGAGTTCTATAAGATAAAGCCATAAACATGTTTGTCTGAGTGTTCTATCAAAAGTGACAGCGATTTATATGAAGTTGTACGAAAACGCTTTATTTTGCCAAGACAGTGTGTTTCTCACTGTTACATGCATTTGAATGGGAAACTCGCCCGAGACAAAGTATAGGTTTTCATTATGTGAATAATTTTAAAATCTTAGCTCAAACGGCTGCAAAACCTGTTTGCCCAGCACGGGGATATTGAGTTCTATAAGATAAAGCCATAAACATGTGTTTCTGAGTCTTCTATCAAAAGTTATAGCGATTTATATGAAGTTGTTCAAAAGCGCTTTATTTCGCCAAGACAATGCGTTTCTCACTGTTACATGCATTTGAATGGGAAACTCACCCGAGACAAAGTATAGGTTTTCATTATGTGAATAATTTTAAAATCTTAGCTCAAACGGCTGCAAAACCTGTTTGCCCAGCACGGGGATATTGAGTTCTATAAGATAAAGCCATAAACATGTTTGTCTGAGTGTTCTATCAAAACTGACAGCGATTTATATGAAGTTGTACGAAAACGCTTTATTTTGCCAAGACAGTGTGTTTCTCACTGTTACATGCATTTGAATGGGAAACTCGCCCGAGACAAAGTATAGGTTTTCATTATGTGAATAATTTTAAAATCTTAGCTCAAACGGCTGCAAAACCTGTTTGCCCAGCACGGGGATATTGAGTTCTATAAGATAAAGCCATAAACATGTGTTTCTGAGTCTTCTATCAAAAGTTACAGCGATTTATATGAAGTTGTACGAAAACGCTTTATTTCGCCAAGACAGTGTGTTTCTCACTGTTACATGCATTTGAATGGGAAACTCGCCCGAGACAAAGTATAGGTTTTCATTATGTGAATAATTTTAAAATCTTAGCTCAAACGGCTGCAAAACCTGTTTGCCCAGCACGGGGATATTGAGTTCTATAAGATAAAGCCATAAACATGTGTTTCTGAGTCTTCTATCAAAAGTTACAGCGATTTATATGAAGTTGTACGAAAACGCTTTATTTCGCCAAGACAGTGTGTTTCTCACTGTTACATGCATTTGAATGGGAAACTCGCCCGAGACAAAGTATAGGTTTTCATTATGTGAATAATTTTAAAATCTTAGCTCAAACGGCTGCAAAACCTGTTTGCCCAGCACGGGGATATTGAGTTCTATAAGATAAAGCCATAAACATGTTTGTCTGAGTCTTCTATCAAAAGTTACAGCGATTTATATGAAGTTGTACGAAAATGCTTTCTTTCGCCAAGACAGTGTGTTTCTCACTGTTACATGCATTTGAATGGGAAACTCGCCCGAGACAAAGTATAGGTTTTCATTATGTGAATAATTTTAAAATCTTAGCTCAAACGGCTGCAAAACCTGTTTGCCCAGCACGGGGATATTGAGTTCTATAAGATAAAGCCATAAACATGTGTTTCTGAGTCTTCTATCAAAAGTTACAGCGATTTATATGAAGTTGTAAGAAAACGCTTTATTTCGCCAAGACAGTGTGTTTCTCACTGTTACATGCATTTGAATGGGAAACTCGCCCGAGACAAAGTATAGGTTTTCATTATGTGAATAATTTTAAAATCTTAGCTCAAACGGCTGCAAAACCTGTTTGCCCAGCACGGGGATATTGAGTTCTATAAGATAAAGCCATAAACATGTTTGTCTGAGTGTTCTATCAAAAGTGACAGCGATTTATATGAAGTTGTACGAAAACGCTTTATTTTGCCAAGACAGTGTGTTTCTCACTGTTACATGCATTTGAATGGGAAACTCGCCCGAGACAAAGTATAGGTTTTCATTATGTGAATAATTTTAAAATCTTAGCTCAAACGGCTGCAAAACCTGTTTGCCCAGCACGGGGATATTGAGTTCTATAAGATAAAGCCATAAACATGTGTTTCTGAGTCTTCTATCAAAAGTTATAGCGATTTATATGAAGTTGTTCAAAAGCGCTTTATTTCGCCAAGACAATGCGTTTCTCACTGTTACATGCATTTGAATGGGAAACTCACCCGAGACAAAGTATAGGTTTTCATTATGTGAATAATTTTAAAATCTTAGCTCAAACGGCTGCAAAACCTGTTTGCCCAGCACGGGGATATTGAGTTCTATAAGATAAAGCCATAAACATGTTTGTCTGAGTGTTCTATCAAAACTGACAGCGATTTATATGAAGTTGTACGAAAACGCTTTATTTTGCCAAGACAGTGTGTTTCTCACTGTTACATGCATTTGAATGGGAAACTCGCCCGAGACAAAGTATAGGTTTTCATTATGTGAATAATTTTAAAATCTTAGCTCAAACGGCTGCAAAACCTGTTTGCCCAGCACGGGGATATTGAGTTCTATAAGATAAAGCCATAAACATGTGTTTCTGAGTCTTCTATCAAAAGTTACAGCGATTTATATGAAGTTGTACGAAAACGCTTTATTTCGCCAAGACAATGCGTTTCTCACTGTTACATGCATTTGAATGGGAAACTCGCCCGAGACAAAGTATAGGTTTTCATTATGTGAATAATTTTAAAATCTTAGCTCAAACGGCTGCAAAACCTGTTTGCCCAGCACGGGGATATTGAGTTCTATAAGATAAAGCCATAAACATGTTTGTCTGAGTCTTCTATCAAAAGTTACAGCGATTTATATGAAGTTGTACGAAAACGCTTTATTTCGCCAAGACAGTGTGTTTCTCACTGTTACATGCATTTGAATGGGAAACTCGCCCGAGACAAAGTATAGGTTTTCATTATGTGAATAATTTTAAAATCTTAGCTCAAACGGCTGCAAAACCTGTTTGCCCAGCACGGGGATATTGAGTTCTATAAGATAAAGCCATAAACATGTGTTTCTGAGTCTTCTATCAAAAGTTACAGCGATTTATATGAAGTTGTACGAAAACGCTTTATTTCGCCAAGACAGTGTGTTTCTCACTGTTACATGCATTTGAATGGGAAACTCGCCCGAGACAAAGTATAGGTTTTCATTATGTGAATAATTTTAAAATCTTAGCTCAAACGGCTGCAAAACCTGTTTGCCCAGCACGGGGATATTGAGTTCTATAAGATAAAGCCATAAACATGTTTGTCTGAGTCTTCTATCAAAAGTTACAGCGATTTATATGAAGTTGTACGAAAATGCTTTCTTTCGCCAAGACAGTGTGTTTCTCACTGTTACATGCATTTGAATGGGAAACTCGCCCGAGACAAAGTATAGGTTTTCATTATGTGAATAATTTTAAAATCTTAGCTCAAACGGCTGCAAAACCTGTTTGCCCAGCACGGGGATATTGAGTTCTATAAGATAAAGCCATAAACATGTGTTTCTGAGTCTTCTATCAAAAGTTACAGCGATTTATATGAAGTTGTACGAAAACGCTTTATTTCGCCAAGACAGTGTGTTTCTCACTGTTACATGCATTTGAATGGGAAACTCGCCCGAGACAAAGTATAGGTTTTCATTATGTGAATAATTTTAAAATCTTAGCTCAAACGGCTGCAAAACCTGTTTGCCCAGCACGGGGATATTGAGTTCTATAAGATAAAGCCATAAACACGTGTTTCTGAGTCTTCTATCAAAAGTTACAGCGATTTATATGAAGTTGTAGAAAAATGCTTTCTTTCGCCAAGACAATGCGTTTCTCACTGTTACATGCATTTGAATGGGAAACTCGCCTGAAACAAAGTATAGGTTTTCATTATGTGAATAATTTTAAAATCTTAGCTCAAACAGCTGCAAAACCTGTTTGCCCAGCACGGGGATATTGAGTTCTATAAGATAAAGCCATAAACATGTTTGTCTGAGTCTTCTATCAAAAGTTACAGCGATTTATATGAAGTTGTACGAAAACGCTTTATTTCGCCAAGACAGTGTGTTTCTCACTGTTACATGCATTTGAATGGGAAACTCGCCTGAAACAAAGTATAGGTTTTCATTATGTGAATAATTTTAAAATCTTAGCTCAAACGGCTGCAAAACCTGTTTGCCCAGCACGGGGATATTGAGTTCTATAAGATAAAGCCATAAACACGTTTGTCTGAGTCTTCTATCAAAAGTTACAGCGATTTATATGAAGTTGTACGAAAACGCTTTATTTCGCCAAGACAATGCGTTTCTCACTGTTACATGCATTTGAATGGGAAACTCGCCCGAGACAAAGTATAGGTTTTCATTATGTGAATAATTTTAAAATCTTAGCTCAAACGGCTGCAAAACCTGTTTGCCCAGCACGGGGATATTGAGTTCTATAAGATAAAGCCATAAACATGTTTGTCTGAGTCTTCTATCAAAAGTTACAGCGATTTATATGAAGTTGTACGAAAACGCTTTATTTCGCCAAGACAGTGTGTTTCTCACTGTTACATGCATTTGAATGGGAAACTCGCCTGAAACAAAGTATAGGTTTTCATTATGTGAATAATTTTAAAATCTTAGCTCAAACGGCTGCAAAAACCTGTTTGCCCAGCACGGGGATATTGAGTTCTATAAGATAAAGCCATAAACATGTTTGTCTGAGTCTTCTATCAAAAGTTACAGCGATTTATATGAAGTTGTACGAAAACGCTTTATTTCGCCAAGACAGTGTGTTTCTCACTGTTACATGCATTTGAATGGGAAACTCGCCTGAAACAAAGTATAGGTTTTCATTATGTGAATAATTTTAAAATCTTAGCTCAAACGGCTGCAAAACCTGTTTGCCCAGCACGGGGATATTGAGTTCTATAAGATAAAGCCATAAACATGTTTGTCTGAGTGTTCTATCAAAACTGACAGCGATTTATATGAAGTTGTACGAAAACGCTTTATTTTGCCAAGACAGTGTGTTTCTCACTGTTACATGCATTTGAATGGGAAACTCGCCCGAGACAAAGTATAGGTTTTCATTATGTGAATAATTTTAAAATCTTAGCTCAAACGGCTGCAAAACCTGTTTGCCCAGCACGGGGATATTGAGTTCTATAAGATAAAGCCATAAACATGTTTGTCTGAGTCTTCTATCAAAAGTTACAGCGATTTATATGAAGTTGTACGAAAACGCTTTATTTCGCCAAGACAGTGTGTTTCTCACTGTTACATGCATTTGAATGGGAAACTCGCCCGAGACAAAGTATAGGTTTTCATTATGTGAATAATTTTAAAATCTTAGCTCAAACGGCTGCAAAACCTGTTTGCCCAGCACGGGGATATTGAGTTCTATAAGATAAAGCCATAAACATGTGTTTCTGAGTCTTCTATCAAAAGTTACAGCGATTTATATGAAGTTGTACGAAAACGCTTTATTTCGCCAAGACAATGCGTTTCTCACTGTTACATGCATTTGAATGGGAAACTCGCCCGAGACAAAGTATAGGTTTTCATTATGTGAATAATTTTAAAATCTTAGCTCAAACGGCTGCAAAACCTGTTTGCCCAGCACGGGGATATTGAGTTCTATAAGATAAAGCCATAAACATGTTTGTCTGAGTCTTCTATCAAAAGTTACAGCGATTTATATGAAGTTGTACGAAAACGCTTTATTTCGCCAAGACAATGCGTTTCTCACTGTTACATGCATTTGAATGGGAAACTCGCCCGAGACAAAGTATAGGTTTTCATTATGTGAATAATTTTAAAATCTTAGCTCAAACGGCTGCAAAACCTGTTTGCCCAGCACGGGGATATTGAGTTCTATAAGATAAAGCCATAAACATGTTTGTCTGAGTCTTCTATCAAAAGTTACAGCGATTTATATGAAGTTGTACGAAAACGCTTTATTTCGCCAAGACAGTGTGTTTCTCACTGTTACATGCATTTGAATGGGAAACTCGCCTGAAACAAAGTATAGGTTTTTATTATGTGAATAATTTTAAAATCTTAGCTCAAACGGCTGCAAAACCTGTTTGCCCAGCACGGGGACCTTGAGTTCTATAAGATAAAGCCATAAACATGTTTGTCTGAGTCTTCTATCAAAAGTTACAGCGATTTATATGAAGTTGTAGAAAAATGCTTTCTTTCGCCAAGACAATGCGTTTCTCACTGTTACATGCATTTGAATGGGAAACTCGCCTGAAACAAAGTATAGGTTTTCATTATGTGAATAATTTTAAAATCTTAGCTCAAACAGCTGCAAAACCTGTTTGCCCAGCACGGGGATATTGAGTTCTATAAGATAAAGCCATAAACATGTTTGTCTGAGTCTTCTATCAAAAGTTACAGCGATTTATATGAAGTTGTACGAAAACGCTTTATTTCGCCAAGACAGTGTGTTTCTCACTGTTACATGCATTTGAATGGGAAACTCGCCTGAAACAAAGTATAGGTTTTCATTATGTGAATAATTTTAAAATCTTAGCTCAAACGGCTGCAAAACCTGTTTGCCCAGCACGGGGATATTGAGTTCTATAAGATAAAGCCATAAACATGTTTGTCTGAGTCTTCTATCAAAAGTTACAGCGATTTATATGAAGTTGTACAAAAACGCTTTATTTTCGCCAAGACAGTGCGTTTCTCACTGTTACATGCATTTGAATGGGAAACTCGCCCGAGACAAAGTATAGGTTTTCATTATGTGAATAATTTTAAAATCTTAGCTCAAACGGCTGCAAAACCTGTTTGCCCAGCACGGGGATATTGAGTTCTATAAGATAAAGCCATAAACATGTGTTTCTGAGTCTTCTATCAAAAGTTACAGCGATTTATATGAAGTTGTACGAAAACGCTTTATTTCGCCAAGACAATGCGTTTCTCACTGTTACATGCATTTGAATGGGAAACTCGCCCGAGACAAAGTATAGGTTTTCATTATGTGAATAATTTTAAAATCTTAGCTCAAACGGCTGCAAAACCTGTTTGCCCAGCACGGGGATATTGAGTTCTATAAGATAAAGCCATAAACATGTGTTTCTGAGTCTTCTATCAAAAGTTATAGCGATTTATATGAAGTTGTTCAAAAGCGCTTTATTTCGCCAAGACAATGCGTTTCTCACTGTTACATGCATTTGAATGGGAAACTCACCCGAGACAAAGTATAGGTTTTCATTATGTGAATAATTTTAAAATCTTAGCTCAAACGGCTGCAAAACCTGTTTGCCCAGCACGGGGATATTGAGTTCTATAAGATAAAGCCATAAACATGTTTGTCTGAGTGTTCTATCAAAAGTTACAGCGATTTATATGAAGTTGTACGAAAACGCTTTATTTCGCCAAGACAGTGTGTTTCTCACTGTTACATGCATTTGAATGGGAAACTCGCCCGAGACAAAGTATAGGTTTTCATTATGTGAATAATTTTAAAATCTTAGCTCAAACGGCTGCAAAACCTGTTTGCCCAGCACGGGGATATTGAGTTCTATAAGATAAAGCCATAAACATGTGTTTCTGAGTCTTCTATCAAAAGTTACAGCGATTTATATGAAGTTGTACGAAAACGCTTTATTTCGCCAAGACAATGCGTTTCTCACTGTTACATGCATTTGAATGGGAAACTCGCCCGAGACAAAGTATAGGTTTTCATTATGTGAATAATTTTAAAATCTTAGCTCAAACGGCTGCAAAACCTGTTTGCCCAGCACGGGGATATTGAGTTCTATAAGATAAAGCCATAAACATGTTTGTCTGAGTCTTCTATCAAAAGTTACAGCGATTTATATGAAGTTGTACGAAAACGCTTTATTTCGCCAAGACAGTGTGTTTCTCACTGTTACATGCATTTGAATGGGAAACTCGCCCGAGACAAAGTATAGGTTTTCATTATGTGAATAATTTTAAAATCTTAGCTCAAACGGCTGCAAAACCTGTTTGCCCAGCACGGGGATATTGAGTTCTATAAGATAAAGCCATAAACATGTGTTTCTGAGTCTTCTATCAAAAGTTACAGCGATTTATATGAAGTTGTACGAAAACGCTTTATTTCGCCAAGACAGTGTGTTTCTCACTGTTACATGCATTTGAATGGGAAACTCGCCCGAGACAAAGTATAGGTTTTCATTATGTGAATAATTTTAAAATCTTAGCTCAAACGGCTGCAAAACCTGTTTGCCCAGCACGGGGATATTGAGTTCTATAAGATAAAGCCATAAACATGTTTGTCTGAGTCTTCTATCAAAAGTTACAGCGATTTATATGAAGTTGTACGAAAATGCTTTCTTTCGCCAAGACAGTGTGTTTCTCACTGTTACATGCATTTGAATGGGAAACTCGCCCGAGACAAAGTATAGGTTTTCATTATGTGAATAATTTTAAAATCTTAGCTCAAACGGCTGCAAAACCTGTTTGCCCAGCACGGGGATATTGAGTTCTATAAGATAAAGCCATAAACATGTGTTTCTGAGTCTTCTATCAAAAGTTACAGCGATTTATATGAAGTTGTACGAAAACGCTTTATTTCGCCAAGACAGTGTGTTTCTCACTGTTACATGCATTTGAATGGGAAACTCGCCCGAGACAAAGTATAGGTTTTCATTATGTGAATAATTTTAAAATCTTAGCTCAAACGGCTGCAAAACCTGTTTGCCCAGCACGGGGATATTGAGTTCTATAAGATAAAGCCATAAACACGTGTTTCTGAGTCTTCTATCAAAAGTTACAGCGATTTATATGAAGTTGTAGAAAAATGCTTTCTTTCGCCAAGACAATGCGTTTCTCACTGTTACATGCATTTGAATGGGAAACTCGCCTGAAACAAAGTATAGGTTTTCATTATGTGAATAATTTTAAAATCTTAGCTCAAACAGCTGCAAAACCTGTTTGCCCAGCACGGGGATATTGAGTTCTATAAGATAAAGCCATAAACATGTTTGTCTGAGTCTTCTATCAAAAGTTACAGCGATTTATATGAAGTTGTACGAAAACGCTTTATTTCGCCAAGACAGTGTGTTTCTCACTGTTACATGCATTTGAATGGGAAACTCGCCTGAAACAAAGTATAGGTTTTCATTATGTGAATAATTTTAAAATCTTAGCTCAAACAGCTGCAAAACCTGTTTGCCCAGCACGGGGATATTGAGTTCTATAAGATAAAGCCATAAACATGTTTGTCTGAGTCTTCTATCAAAAGTTACAGCGATTTATATGAAGTTGTACGAAAACGCTTTATTTCGCCAAGACAATGCGTTTCTCACTGTTACATGCATTTGAATGGGAAACTCGCCCGAGACAAAGTATAGGTTTTCATTATGTGAATAATTTTAAAATCTTAGCTCAAACGGCTGCAAAACCTGTTTGCCCAGCACGGGGATATTGAGTTCTATAAGATAAAGCCATAAACATGTTTGTCTGAGTCTTCTATCAAAAGTTACAGCGATTTATATGAAGTTGTACGAAAACGCTTTATTTCGCCAAGACAGTGTGTTTCTCACTGTTACATGCATTTGAATGGGAAACTCGCCTGAAACAAAGTATAGGTTTTCATTATGTGAATAATTTTAAAATCTTAGCTCAAACGGCTGCAAAACCTGTTTGCCCAGCACGGGGATATTGAGTTCTATAAGATAAAGCCATAAACATGTTTGTCTGAGTCTTCTATCAAAAGTTACAGCGATTTATATGAAGTTGTACGAAAACGCTTTATTTCGCCAAGACAGTGTGTTTCTCACTGTTACATGCATTTGAATGGGAAACTCGCCTGAAACAAAGTATAGGTTTTCATTATGTGAATAATTTTAAAATCTTAGCTCAAACGGCTGCAAAACCTGTTTGCCCAGCACGGGGATATTGAGTTCTATAAGATAAAGCCATAAACATGTTTGTCTGAGTGTTCTATCAAAACTGACAGCGATTTATATGAAGTTGTACGAAAACGCTTTATTTTGCCAAGACAGTGTGTTTCTCACTGTTACATGCATTTGAATGGGAAACTCGCCCGAGACAAAGTATAGGTTTTCATTATGTGAATAATTTTAAAATCTTAGCTCAAACGGCTGCAAAACCTGTTTGCCCAGCACGGGGATATTGAGTTCTATAAGATAAAGCCATAAACATGTTTGTCTGAGTCTTCTATCAAAAGTTACAGCGATTTATATGAAGTTGTACGAAAACGCTTTATTTCGCCAAGACAGTGTGTTTCTCACTGTTACATGCATTTGAATGGGAAACTCGCCCGAGACAAAGTATAGGTTTTCATTATGTGAATAATTTTAAAATCTTAGCTCAAACGGCTGCAAAACCTGTTTGCCCAGCACGGGGATATTGAGTTCTATAAGATAAAGCCATAAACATGTGTTTCTGAGTCTTCTATCAAAAGTTACAGCGATTTATATGAAGTTGTACGAAAACGCTTTATTTTGCCAAGACAGTGTGTTTCTCACTGTTACATGCATTTGAATGGGAAACTCGCCCGAGACAAAGTATAGGTTTTCATTATGTGAATAATTTTAAAATCTTAGCTCAAACGGCTGCAAAACCTGTTTGCCCAGCACGGGGATATTGAGTTCTATAAGATAAAGCCATAAACATGTGTTTCTGAGTCTTCTATCAAAAGTTACAGCGATTTATATGAAGTTGTACGAAAACGCTTTATTTCGCCAAGACAATGCGTTTCTCACTGTTACATGCATTTGAATGGGAAACTCGCCCGAGACAAAGTATAGGTTTTCATTATGTGAATAATTTTAAAATCTTAGCTCAAACGGCTGCAAAACCTGTTTGCCCAGCACGGGGATATTGAGTTCTATAAGATAAAGCCATAAACATGTTTGTCTGAGTCTTCTATCAAAAGTTACAGCGATTTATATGAAGTTGTACGAAAACGCTTTATTTCGCCAAGACAGTGTGTTTCTCACTGTTACATGCATTTGAATGGGAAACTCGCCCGAGACAAAGTATAGGTTTTCATTATGTGAATAATTTTAAAATCTTAGCTCAAACGGCTGCAAAACCTGTTTGCCCAGCACGGGGATATTGAGTTCTATAAGATAAAGCCATAAACACGTGTTTCTGAGTCTTCTATCAAAAGTTACAGCGATTTATATGAAGTTGTAGAAAAATGCTTTCTTTCGCCAAGACAATGCGTTTCTCACTGTTACATGCATTTGAATGGGAAACTCGCCCGAGACAAAGTATAGGTTTTCATTATGTGAATAATTTTAAAATCTTAGCTCAAACGGCTGCAAAACCTGTTTGCCCAGCACGGGGATATTGAGTTCTATAAGATAAAGCCATAAACATGTTTGTCTGAGTCTTCTATCAAAAGTTACAGCGATTTATATGAAGTTGTACGAAAACGCTTTATTTCGCCAAGACAATGCGTTTCTCACTGTTACATGCATTTGAATGGGAAACTCGCCCGAGACAAAGTATAGGTTTTCATTATGTGAATAATTTTAAAATCTTAGCTCAAACGGCTGCAAAACCTGTTTGCCCAGCACGGGGATATTGAGTTCTATAAGATAAAGCCATAAACATGTTTGTCTGAGTCTTCTATCAAAAGTTACAGCGATTTATATGAAGTTGTACGAAAACGCTTTATTTCGCCAAGACAATGCGTTTCTCACTGTTACATGCATTTGAATGGGAAACTCGCCCGAGACAAAGTATAGGTTTTCATTATGTGAATAATTTTAAAATCTTAGCTCAAACGGCTGCAAAACCTGTTTGCCCAGCACGGGGATATTGAGTTCTATAAGATAAAGCCATAAACATGTTTGTCTGAGTCTTCTATCAAAAGTTACAGCGATTTATATGAAGTTGTACGAAAACGCTTTATTTCGCCAAGACAGTGTGTTTCTCACTGTTACATGCATTTGAATGGGAAACTCGCCCGAGACAAAGTATAGGTTTTCATTATGTGAATAATTTTAAAATCTTAGCTCAAACGGCTGCAAAACCTGTTTGCCCAGCACGGGGATATTGAGTTCTATAAGATAAAGCCATAAACATGTTTGTCTGAGTCTTCTATCAAAAGTTACAGCGATTTATATGAAGTTGTACGAAAACGCTTTATTTCGCCAAGACAGTGTGTTTCTCACTGTTACATGCATTTGAATGGGAAACTCGCCCGAGACAAAGTATAGGTTTTCATTATGTGAATAATTTTAAAATCTTAGCTCAAACGGCTGCAAAACCTGTTTGCCCAGCACGGGGATATTGAGTTCTATAAGATAAAGCCATAAACATGTTTGTCTGAGTCTTCTATCAAAAGTTACAGCGATTTATATGAAGTTGTTCAAAAGCGCTTTATTTCGCCAAGACAATGCGTTTCTCACTGTTACATGCATTTGAATGGGAAACTCGCCTGAAACAAAGTATAGGTTTTCATTATGTGAATAATTTTAAAATCTTAGCTCAAACGGCTGCAAAACCTGTTTGCCCAGCACGGGGATATTGAGTTCTATAAGATAAAGCCATAAACACGTTTGTCTGAGTCTTCTATCAAAAGTTACAGCGATTTATATGAAGTTGTACGAAAACGCTTTATTTCGCCAAGACAATGCGTTTCTCACTGTTACATGCATTTGAATGGGAAACTCGCCCGAGACAAAGTATAGGTTTTCATTATGTGAATAATTTTAAAATCTTAGCTCAAACGGCTGCAAAACCTGTTTGCCCAGCACGGGGATATTGAGTTCTATAAGATAAAGCCATAAACATGTTTGTCTGAGTCTTCTATCAAAACTGACAGCGATTTATATGAAGTTGTACGAAAACGCTTTATTTCGCCAAGACAGTGTGTTTCTCACTGTTACATGCATTTGAATGGGAAACTCGCCCGAGACAAAGTATAGGTTTTCATTATGTGAATAATTTTAAAATCTTAGCTCAAACGGCTGCAAAACCTGTTTGCCCAGCACGGGGATATTGAGTTCTATAAGATAAAGCCATAAACATGTTTGTCTGAGTCTTCTATCAAAAGTTACAGCGATTTATATGAAGTTGTTCAAAAGCGCTTTATTTCGCCAAGACAATGCGTTTCTCACTGTTACATGCATTTGAATGGGAAACTCGCCCGAGACAAAGTATAGGTTTTCATTATGTGAATAATTTTAAAATCTTAGCTCAAACGGCTGCAAAACCTGTTTGCCCAGCACGGGGATATTGAGTTCTATAAGATAAAGCCATAAACATGTTTGTCTGAGTCTTCTATCAAAAGTTACAGCGATTTATATGAAGTTGTACGAAAACGCTTTATTTCGCCAAGACAGTGTGTTTCTCACTGTTACATGCATTTGAATGGGAAACTCGCCCGAGACAAAGTATAGGTTTTCATTATGTGAATAATTTTAAAATCTTAGCTCAAACGGCTGCAAAACCTGTTTGCCCAGCACGGGGATATTGAGTTCTATAAGATAAAGCCATAAACATGTTTGTCTGAGTCTTCTATCAAAAGTTACAGCGATTTATATGAAGTTGTACGAAAACGCTTTATTTCGCCAAGACAGTGTGTTTCTCACTGTTACATGCATTTGAATGGGAAACTCGCCTGAAACAAAGTATAGGTTTTCATTATGTGAATAATTTTAAAATCTTAGCTCAAACGGCTGCAAAACCTGTTTGCCCAGCACGGGGATATTGAGTTCTATAAGATAAAGCCATAAACATGTTTGTCTGAGTCTTCTATCAAAACTGACAGCGATTTATATGAAGTTGTACGAAAATGCTTTCTTTCGCCAAGACAGTGTGTTTCTCACTGTTACATGCATTTGAATGGGAAACTCGCCCGAGACAAAGTATAGGTTTTCATTATGTGAATAATTTTAAAATCTTAGCTCAAACGGCTGCAAAACCTGTTTGCCCAGCACGGGGATATTGAGTTCTATAAGATAAAGCCATAAACATGTGTTTCTGAGTCTTCTATCAAAAGTTACAGCGATTTATATGAAGTTGTACGAAAACGCTTTATTTCGCCAAGACAGTGTGTTTCTCACTGTTACATGCATTTGAATGGGAAACTCGCCCGAGACAAAGTATAGGTTTTCATTATGTGAATAATTTTAAAATCTTAGCTCAAACGGCTGCAAAACCTGTTTGCCCAGCACGGGGATATTGAGTTCTATAAGATAAAGCCATAAACACGTGTTTCTGAGTCTTCTATCAAAAGTTACAGCGATTTATATGAAGTTGTAGAAAAATGCTTTCTTTCGCCAAGACAATGCGTTTCTCACTGTTACATGCATTTGAATGGGAAACTCGCCTGAAACAAAGTATAGGTTTTCATTATGTGAATAATTTTAAAATCTTAGCTCAAACAGCTGCAAAACCTGTTTGCCCAGCACGGGGATATTGAGTTCTATAAGATAAAGCCATAAACATGTTTGTCTGAGTCTTCTATCAAAAGTTACAGCGATTTATATGAAGTTGTACGAAAACGCTTTATTTCGCCAAGACAGTGTGTTTCTCACTGTTACATGCATTTGAATGGGAAACTCGCCTGAAACAAAGTATAGGTTTTCATTATGTGAATAATTTTAAAATCTTAGCTCAAACAGCTGCAAAACCTGTTTGCCCAGCACGGGGATATTGAGTTCTATAAGATAAAGCCATAAACATGTTTGTCTGAGTCTTCTATCAAAAGTTACAGCGATTTATATGAAGTTGTACGAAAACGCTTTATTTCGCCAAGACAATGCGTTTCTCACTGTTACATGCATTTGAATGGGAAACTCGCCCGAGACAAAGTATAGGTTTTCATTATGTGAATAATTTTAAAATCTTAGCTCAAACGGCTGCAAAACCTGTTTGCCCAGCACGGGGATATTGAGTTCTATAAGATAAAGCCATAAACATGTTTGTCTGAGTCTTCTATCAAAAGTTACAGCGATTTATATGAAGTTGTACGAAAACGCTTTATTTCGCCAAGACAGTGTGTTTCTCACTGTTACATGCATTTGAATGGGAAACTCGCCTGAAACAAAGTATAGGTTTTCATTATGTGAATAATTTTAAAATCTTAGCTCAAACGGCTGCAAAACCTGTTTGCCCAGCACGGGGATATTGAGTTCTATAAGATAAAGCCATAAACATGTTTGTCTGAGTCTTCTATCAAAAGTTACAGCGATTTATATGAAGTTGTACGAAAACGCTTTATTTCGCCAAGACAGTGTGTTTCTCACTGTTACATGCATTTGAATGGGAAACTCGCCTGAAACAAAGTATAGGTTTTCATTATGTGAATAATTTTAAAATCTTAGCTCAAACGGCTGCAAAACCTGTTTGCCCAGCACGGGGATATTGAGTTCTATAAGATAAAGCCATAAACATGTTTGTCTGAGTGTTCTATCAAAACTGACAGCGATTTATATGAAGTTGTACGAAAACGCTTTATTTTGCCAAGACAGTGTGTTTCTCACTGTTACATGCATTTGAATGGGAAACTCGCCCGAGACAAAGTATAGGTTTTCATTATGTGAATAATTTTAAAATCTTAGCTCAAACGGCTGCAAAACCTGTTTGCCCAGCACGGGGATATTGAGTTCTATAAGATAAAGCCATAAACATGTTTGTCTGAGTCTTCTATCAAAAGTTACAGCGATTTATATGAAGTTGTACGAAAACGCTTTATTTCGCCAAGACAGTGTGTTTCTCACTGTTACATGCATTTGAATGGGAAACTCGCCCGAGACAAAGTATAGGTTTTCATTATGTGAATAATTTTAAAATCTTAGCTCAAACGGCTGCAAAACCTGTTTGCCCAGCACGGGGATATTGAGTTCTATAAGATAAAGCCATAAACATGTGTTTCTGAGTCTTCTATCAAAAGTTACAGCGATTTATATGAAGTTGTACGAAAACGCTTTATTTTGCCAAGACAGTGTGTTTCTCACTGTTACATGCATTTGAATGGGAAACTCGCCCGAGACAAAGTATAGGTTTTCATTATGTGAATAATTTTAAAATCTTAGCTCAAACGGCTGCAAAACCTGTTTGCCCAGCACGGGGATATTGAGTTCTATAAGATAAAGCCATAAACATGTGTTTCTGAGTCTTCTATCAAAAGTTACAGCGATTTATATGAAGTTGTACGAAAACGCTTTATTTCGCCAAGACAATGCGTTTCTCACTGTTACATGCATTTGAATGGGAAACTCGCCCGAGACAAAGTATAGGTTTTCATTATGTGAATAATTTTAAAATCTTAGCTCAAACGGCTGCAAAACCTGTTTGCCCAGCACGGGGATATTGAGTTCTATAAGATAAAGCCATAAACATGTTTGTCTGAGTCTTCTATCAAAAGTTACAGCGATTTATATGAAGTTGTACGAAAACGCTTTATTTCGCCAAGACAGTGTGTTTCTCACTGTTACATGCATTTGAATGGGAAACTCGCCCGAGACAAAGTATAGGTTTTCATTATGTGAATAATTTTAAAATCTTAGCTCAAACGGCTGCAAAACCTGTTTGCCCAGCACGGGGATATTGAGTTCTATAAGATAAAGCCATAAACACGTGTTTCTGAGTCTTCTATCAAAAGTTACAGCGATTTATATGAAGTTGTAGAAAAATGCTTTCTTTCGCCAAGACAATGCGTTTCTCACTGTTACATGCATTTGAATGGGAAACTCGCCTGAAACAAAGTATAGGTTTTCATTATGTGAATAATTTTAAAATCTTAGCTCAAACAGCTGCAAAACCTGTTTGCCCAGCACGGGGATATTGAGTTCTATAAGATAAAGCCATAAACATGTTTGTCTGAGTGTTCTATCAAAACTGACAGCGATTTATATGAAGTTGTACGAAAACGCTTTATTTCGCCAAGACAGTGTGTTTCTCACTGTTACATGCATTTGAATGGGAAACTCGCCCGAGACAAAGTATAGGTTTTCATTATGTGAATAATTTTAAAATCTTAGCTCAAACGGCTGCAAAACCTGTTTGCCCAGCACGGGGATATTGAGTTCTATAAGATAAAGCCATAAACATGTGTTTCTGAGTCTTCTATCAAAAGTTACAGCGATTTATATGAAGTTGTACGAAAACGCTTTATTTTGCCAAGACAGTGTGTTTCTCACTGTTACATGCATTTGAATGGGAAACTCGCCCGAGACAAAGTATAGGTTTTCATTATGTGAATAATTTTAAAATCTTAGCTCAAACGGCTGCAAAACCTGTTTGCCCAGCACGGGGATATTGAGTTCTATAAGATAAAGCCATAAACATGTTTGTCTGAGTCTTCTATCAAAAGTTACAGCGATTTATATGAAGTTGTACGAAAACGCTTTATTTTGCCAAGACAGTGTGTTTCTCACTGTTACATGCATTTGAATGGGAAACTCGCCCGAGACAAAGTATAGGTTTTCATTATGTGAATAATTTTAAAATCTTAGCTCAAACGGCTGCAAAACCTGTTTGCCCAGCACGGGGATATTGAGTTCTATAAGATAAAGCCATAAACATGTGTTTCTGAGTCTTCTATCAAAAGTTACAGCGATTTATATGAAGTTGTACGAAAACGCTTTATTTCGCCAAGACAATGCGTTTCTCACTGTTACATGCATTTGAATGGGAAACTCGCCCGAGACAAAGTATAGGTTTTCATTATGTGAATAATTTTAAAATCTTAGCTCAAACGGCTGCAAAACCTGTTTGCCCAGCACGGGGATATTGAGTTCTATAAGATAAAGCCATAAACATGTTTGTCTGAGTCTTCTATCAAAAGTTACAGCGATTTATATGAAGTTGTACGAAAACGCTTTATTTCGCCAAGACAATGCGTTTCTCACTGTTACATGCATTTGAATGGGAAACTCGCCCGAGACAAAGTATAGGTTTTCATTATGTGAATAATTTTAAAATCTTAGCTCAAACGGCTGCAAAACCTGTTTGCCCAGCACGGGGATATTGAGTTCTATAAGATAAAGCCATAAACATGTTTGTCTGAGTCTTCTATCAAAAGTTACAGCGATTTATATGAAGTTGTACGAAAACGCTTTATTTCGCCAAGACAATGCGTTTCTCACTGTTACATGCATTTGAATGGGAAACTCGCCCGAGACAAAGTATAGGTTTTCATTATGTGAATAATTTTAAAATCTTAGCTCAAACGGCTGCAAAACCTGTTTGCCCAGCACGGGGATATTGAGTTCTATAAGATAAAGCCATAAACATGTTTGTCTGAGTCTTCTATCAAAAGTTACAGCGATTTATATGAAGTTGTACGAAAACGCTTTATTTCGCCAAGACAGTGTGTTTCTCACTGTTACATGCATTTGAATGGGAAACTCGCCCGAGACAAAGTATAGGTTTTCATTATGTGAATAATTTTAAAATCTTAGCTCAAACGGCTGCAAAACCTGTTTGCCCAGCACGGGGATATTGAGTTCTATAAGATAAAGCCATAAACATGTTTGTCTGAGTCTTCTATCAAAAGTTACAGCGATTTATATGAAGTTGTACGAAAACGCTTTATTTCGCCAAGACAGTGTGTTTCTCACTGTTACATGCATTTGAATGGGAAACTCGCCCGAGACAAAGTATAGGTTTTCATTATGTGAATAATTTTAAAATCTTAGCTCAAACGGCTGCAAAACCTGTTTGCCCAGCACGGGGATATTGAGTTCTATAAGATAAAGCCATAAACATGTTTGTCTGAGTCTTCTATCAAAAGTTACAGCGATTTATATGAAGTTGTTCAAAAGCGCTTTATTTCGCCAAGACAATGCGTTTCTCACTGTTACATGCATTTGAATGGGAAACTCGCCTGAAACAAAGTATAGGTTTTCATTATGTGAATAATTTTAAAATCTTAGCTCAAACGGCTGCAAAACCTGTTTGCCCAGCACGGGGATATTGAGTTCTATAAGATAAAGCCATAAACACGTTTGTCTGAGTCTTCTATCAAAAGTTACAGCGATTTATATGAAGTTGTACGAAAACGCTTTATTTCGCCAAGACAATGCGTTTCTCACTGTTACATGCATTTGAATGGGAAACTCGCCCGAGACAAAGTATAGGTTTTCATTATGTGAATAATTTTAAAATCTTAGCTCAAACGGCTGCAAAACCTGTTTGCCCAGCACGGGGATATTGAGTTCTATAAGATAAAGCCATAAACATGTTTGTCTGAGTCTTCTATCAAAACTGACAGCGATTTATATGAAGTTGTACGAAAACGCTTTATTTTGCCAAGACAGTGTGTTTCTCACTGTTACATGCATTTGAATGGGAAACTCGCCCGAGACAAAGTATAGGTTTTCATTATGTGAATAATTTTAAAATCTTAGCTCAAACGGCTGCAAAACCTGTTTGCCCAGCACGGGGATATTGAGTTCTATAAGATAAAGCCATAAACATGTTTGTCTGAGTCTTCTATCAAAAGTTACAGCGATTTATATGAAGTTGTACGAAAACGCTTTATTTCGCCAAGACAGTGTGTTTCTCACTGTTACATGCATTTGAATGGGAAACTCGCCCGAGACAAAGTATAGGTTTTCATTATGTGAATAATTTTAAAATCTTAGCTCAAACGGCTGCAAAACCTGTTTGCCCAGCACGGGGATATTGAGTTCTATAAGATAAAGCCATAAACATGTGTTTCTGAGTCTTCTATCAAAAGTTACAGCGATTTATATGAAGTTGTACGAAAACGCTTTATTTTGCCAAGACAGTGTGTTTCTCACTGTTACATGCATTTGAATGGGAAACTCGCCCGAGACAAAGTATAGGTTTTCATTATGTGAATAATTTTAAAATCTTAGCTCAAACGGCTGCAAAACCTGTTTGCCCAGCACGGGGATATTGAGTTCTATAAGATAAAGCCATAAACATGTGTTTCTGAGTCTTCTATCAAAAGTTACAGCGATTTATATGAAGTTGTACGAAAACGCTTTATTTCGCCAAGACAATGCGTTTCTCACTGTTACATGCATTTGAATGGGAAACTCGCCCGAGACAAAGTATAGGTTTTCATTATGTGAATAATTTTAAAATCTTAGCTCAAACGGCTGCAAAACCTGTTTGCCCAGCACGGGGATATTGAGTTCTATAAGATAAAGCCATAAACATGTTTGTCTGAGTCTTCTATCAAAAGTTACAGCGATTTATATGAAGTTGTACGAAAACGCTTTATTTCGCCAAGACAGTGTGTTTCTCACTGTTACATGCATTTGAATGGGAAACTCGCCCGAGACAAAGTATAGGTTTTCATTATGTGAATAATTTTAAAATCTTAGCTCAAACGGCTGCAAAACCTGTTTGCCCAGCACGGGGATATTGAGTTCTATAAGATAAAGCCATAAACATGTTTGTCTGAGTCTTCTATCAAAAGTTACAGCGATTTATATGAAGTTGTACGAAAACGCTTTATTTCGCCAAGACAATGCGTTTCTCACTGTTACATGCATTTGAATGGGAAACTCGCCCGAGACAAAGTATAGGTTTTCATTATGTGAATAATTTTAAAATCTTAGCTCAAACGGCTGCAAAACCTGTTTGCCCAGCACGGGGATATTGAGTTCTATAAGATAAAGCCATAAACATGTTTGTCTGAGTCTTCTATCAAAAGTTACAGCGATTTATATGAAGTTGTACGAAAACGCTTTATTTCGCCAAGACAGTGTGTTTCTCACTGTTACATGCATTTGAATGGGAAACTCGCCCGAGACAAAGTATAGGTTTTCATTATGTGAATAATTTTAAAATCTTAGCTCAAACGGCTGCAAAACCTGTTTGCCCAGCACGGGGATATTGAGTTCTATAAGATAAAGCCATAAACATGTTTGTCTGAGTCTTCTATCAAAAGTTACAGCGATTTATATGAAGTTGTTCAAAAGCGCTTTATTTCGCCAAGACAATGCGTTTCTCACTGTTACATGCATTTGAATGGGAAACTCGCCCGAGACAAAGTATAGGTTTTCATTATGTGAATAATTTTAAAATCTTAGCTCAAACGGCTGCAAAACCTGTTTGCCCAGCACGGGGATATTGAGTTCTATAAGATAAAGCCATAAACATGTTTGTCTGAGTCTTCTATCAAAAGTTACAGCGATTTATATGAAGTTGTACGAAAACGCTTTATTTCGCCAAGACAGTGTGTTTCTCACTGTTACATGCATTTGAATGGGAAACTCGCCCGAGACAAAGTATAGGTTTTCATTATGTGAATAATTTTAAAATCTTAGCTCAAACGGCTGCAAAACCTGTTTGCCCAGCACGGGGATATTGAGTTCTATAAGATAAAGCCATAAACATGTTTGTCTGAGTCTTCTATCAAAAGTTACAGCGATTTATATGAAGTTGTACGAAAACGCTTTATTTCGCCAAGACAGTGTGTTTCTCACTGTTACATGCATTTGAATGGGAAACTCGCCTGAAACAAAGTATAGGTTTTCATTATGTGAATAATTTTAAAATCTTAGCTCAAACGGCTGCAAAACCTGTTTGCCCAGCACGGGGATATTGAGTTCTATAAGATAAAGCCATAAACATGTTTGTCTGAGTCTTCTATCAAAACTGACAGCGATTTATATGAAGTTGTACGAAAACGCTTTATTTTGCCAAGACAGTGTGTTTCTCACTGTTACATGCATTTGAATGGGAAACTCGCCCGAGACAAAGTATAGGTTTTCATTATGTGAATAATTTTAAAATCTTAGCTCAAACGGCTGCAAAACCTGTTTGCCCAGCACGGGGATATTGAGTTCTATAAGATAAAGCCATAAACATGTTTGTCTGAGTCTTCTATCAAAAGTTACAGCGATTTATATGAAGTTGTACGAAAACGCTTTATTTCGCCAAGACAGTGTGTTTCTCACTGTTACATGCATTTGAATGGGAAACTCGCCCGAGACAAAGTATAGGTTTTCATTATGTGAATAATTTTAAAATCTTAGCTCAAACGGCTGCAAAACCTGTTTGCCCAGCACGGGGATATTGAGTTCTATAAGATAAAGCCATAAACATGTTTGTCTGAGTCTTCTATCAAAAGTTACAGCGATTTATATGAAGTTGTTCAAAAGCGCTTTATTTCGCCAAGACAATGCGTTTCTCACTGTTACATGCATTTGAATGGGAAACTCGCCTGAAACAAAGTATAGGTTTTCATTATGTGAATAATTTTAAAATCTTAGCTCAAACGGCTGCAAAACCTGTTTGCCCAGCACGGGGATATTGAGTTCTATAAGATAAAGCCATAAACACGTTTGTCTGAGTCTTCTATCAAAAGTTACAGCGATTTATATGAAGTTGTACGAAAACGCTTTATTTCGCCAAGACAATGCGTTTCTCACTGTTACATGCATTTGAATGGGAAACTCGCCCGAGACAAAGTATAGGTTTTCATTATGTGAATAATTTTAAAATCTTAGCTCAAACGGCTGCAAAACCTGTTTGCCCAGCACGGGGATATTGAGTTCTATAAGATAAAGCCATAAACATGTTTGTCTGAGTCTTCTATCAAAAGTTACAGCGATTTATATGAAGTTGTACGAAAACGCTTTATTTCGCCAAGACAGTGTGTTTCTCACTGTTACATGCATTTGAATGGGAAACTCGCCTGAAACAAAGTATAGGTTTTCATTATGTGAATAATTTTAAAATCTTAGCTCAAACGGCTGCAAAACCTGTTTGCCCAGCACGGGGATATTGAGTTCTATAAGATAAAGCCATAAACATGTTTGTCTGAGTCTTCTATCAAAACTGACAGCGATTTATATGAAGTTGTACGAAAACGCTTTATTTTGCCAAGACAGTGTGTTTCTCACTGTTACATGCATTTGAATGGGAAACTCGCCCGAGACAAAGTATAGGTTTTCATTATGTGAATAATTTTAAAATCTTAGCTCAAACGGCTGCAAAACCTGTTTGCCCAGCACGGGGATATTGAGTTCTATAAGATAAAGCCATAAACATGTGTTTCTGAGTCTTCTATCAAAAGTTACAGCGATTTATATGAAGTTGTACGAAAACGCTTTATTTTGCCAAGACAGTGTGTTTCTCACTGTTACATGCATTTGAATGGGAAACTCGCCCGAGACAAAGTATAGGTTTTCATTATGTGAATAATTTTAAAATCTTAGCTCAAACGGCTGCAAAACCTGTTTGCCCAGCACGGGGATATTGAGTTCTATAAGATAAAGCCATAAACATGTGTTTCTGAGTCTTCTATCAAAAGTTACAGCGATTTATATGAAGTTGTACGAAAACGCTTTATTTCGCCAAGACAATGCGTTTCTCACTGTTACATGCATTTGAATGGGAAACTCGCCCGAGACAAAGTATAGGTTTTCATTATGTGAATAATTTTAAAATCTTAGCTCAAACGGCTGCAAAACCTGTTTGCCCAGCACGGGGATATTGAGTTCTATAAGATAAAGCCATAAACATGTGTTTCTGAGTCTTCTATCAAAAGTTACAGCGATTTATATGAAGTTGTACGAAAACGCTTTATTTTGCCAAGACAGTGTGTTTCTCACTGTTACATGCATTTGAATGGGAAACTCGCCCGAGACAAAGTATAGGTTTTCATTATGTGAATAATTTTAAAATCTTAGCTCAAACGGCTGCAAAACCTGTTTGCCCAGCACGGGGATATTGAGTTCTATAAGATAAAGCCATAAACATGTGTTTCTGAGTCTTCTATCAAAAGTTACAGCGATTTATATGAAGTTGTACGAAAACGCTTTATTTCGCCAAGACAATGCGTTTCTCACTGTTACATGCATTTGAATGGGAAACTCGCCCGAGACAAAGTATAGGTTTTCATTATGTGAATAATTTTAAAATCTTAGCTCAAACGGCTGCAAAACCTGTTTGCCCAGCACGGGGATATTGAGTTCTATAAGATAAAGCCATAAACATGTGTTTCTGAGTCTTCTATCAAAAGTTACAGCGATTTATATGAAGTTGTACGAAAACGCTTTATTTTGCCAAGACAGTGTGTTTCTCACTGTTACATGCATTTGAATGGGAAACTCGCCCGAGACAAAGTATAGGTTTTCATTATGTGAATAATTTTAAAATCTTAGCTCAAACGGCTGCAAAACCTGTTTGCCCAGCACGGGGATATTGAGTTCTATAAGATAAAGCCATAAACATGTTTGTCTGAGTCTTCTATCAAAAGTTACAGCGATTTATATGAAGTTGTACGAAAACGCTTTATTTCGCCAAGACAGTGTGTTTCTCACTGTTACATGCATTTGAATGGGAAACTCGCCCGAGACAAAGTATAGGTTTTCATTATGTGAATAATTTTAAAATCTTAGCTCAAACGGCTGCAAAACCTGTTTGCCCAGCACGGGGATATTGAGTTCTATAAGATAAAGCCATAAACATGTTTGTCTGAGTCTTCTATCAAAAGTTACAGCGATTTATATGAAGTTGTACGAAAACGCTTTATTTCGCCAAGACAGTGTGTTTCTCACTGTTACATGCATTTGAATGGGAAACTCGCCCGAGACAAAGTATAGGTTTTCATTATGTGAATAATTTTAAAATCTTAGCTCAAACGGCTGCAAAACCTGTTTGCCCAGCACGGGGATATTGAGTTCTATAAGATAAAGCCATAAACATGTTTGTCTGAGTCTTCTATCAAAAGTTACAGCGATTTATATGAAGTTGTACGAAAATGCTTTCTTTCGCCAAGACAGTGTGTTTCTCACTGTTACATGCATTTGAATGGGAAACTCGCCCGAGACAAAGTATAGGTTTTCATTATGTGAATAATTTTAAAATCTTAGCTCAAACGGCTGCAAAACCTGTTTGCCCAGCACGGGGATATTGAGTTCTATAAGATAAAGCCATAAACATGTGTTTCTGAGTCTTCTATCAAAAGTTACAGCGATTTATATGAAGTTGTACGAAAACGCTTTATTTCGCCAAGACAGTGTGTTTCTCACTGTTACATGCATTTGAATGGGAAACTCGCCCGAGACAAAGTATAGGTTTTCATTATGTGAATAATTTTAAAATCTTAGCTCAAACGGCTGCAAAACCTGTTTGCCCAGCACGGGGATATTGAGTTCTATAAGATAAAGCCATAAACATGTGTTTCTGAGTCTTCTATCAAAAGTTACAGCGATTTATATGAAGTTGTACGAAAACGCTTTATTTCGCCAAGACAGTGTGTTTCTCACTGTTACATGCATTTGAATGGGAAACTCGCCTGAAACAAAGTATAGGTTTTTATTATGTGAATAATTTTAAAATCTTAGCTCAAACGGCTGCAAAACCTGTTTGCCCAGCACGGGGATATTGAGTTCTATAAGATAAAGCCATAAACACGTGTTTCTGAGTCTTCTATCAAAAGTTACAGCGATTTATATGAAGTTGTAGAAAAATGCTTTCTTTCGCCAAGACAATGCGTTTCTCACTGTTACATGCATTTGAATGGGAAACTCGCCTGAAACAAAGTATAGGTTTTCATTATGTGAATAATTTTAAAATCTTAGCTCAAACAGCTGCAAAACCTGTTTGCCCAGCACGGGGATATTGAGTTCTATAAGATAAAGCCATAAACATGTTTGTCTGAGTCTTCTTTCAAAAGTTACAGCGATTTATATGAAGTTGTACGAAAACGCTTTATTTCGCCAAGACAGTGTGTTTCTCACTGTTACATGCATTTGAATGGGAAACTCGCCTGAAACAAAGTATAGGTTTTCATTATGTGAATAATTTTAAAATCTTAGCTCAAACGGCTGCAAAACCTGTTTGCCCAGCACGGGGATATTGAGTTCTATAAGATAAAGCCATAAACACGTTTGTCTGAGTCTTCTATCAAAAGTTACAGCGATTTATATGAAGTTGTACGAAAACGCTTTATTTCGCCAAGACAATGCGTTTCTCACTGTTACATGCATTTGAATGGGAAACTCGCCCGAGACAAAGTATAGGTTTTCATTATGTGAATAATTTTAAAATCTTAGCTCAAACGGCTGCAAAACCTGTTTGCCCAGCACGGGGATATTGAGTTCTATAAGATAAAGCCATAAACATGTTTGTCTGAGTCTTCTATCAAAAGTTACAGCGATTTATATGAAGTTGTACGAAAACGCTTTATTTCGCCAAGACAGTGTGTTTCTCACTGTTACATGCATTTGAATGGGAAACTCCCCTGAAACAAAGTATAGGTTTTCATTATGTGAATAATTTTAAAATCTTAGCTCAAACGGCTGCAAAACCTGTTTGCCCAGCACGGGGATATTGAGTTCTATAAGATAAAGCCATAAACATGTTTGTCTGAGTCTTCTATCAAAAGTTACAGCGATTTATATGAAGTTGTACGAAAACGCTTTATTTCGCCAAGACAGTGTGTTTCTCACTGTTACATGCATTTGAATGGGAAACTCGCCCGAGACAAAGTATAGGTTTTCATTATGTGAATAATTTTAAAATCTTAGCTCAAACGGCTGCAAAACCTGTTTGCCCAGCACGGGGATATTGAGTTCTATAAGATAAAGCCATAAACATGTGTTTCTGAGTCTTCTATCAAAAGTTACAGCGATTTATATGAAGTTGTACGAAAACGCTTTATTTTGCCAAGACAGTGTGTTTCTCACTGTTACATGCATTTGAATGGGAAACTCGCCCGAGACAAAGTATAGGTTTTCATTATGTGAATAATTTTAAAATCTTAGCTCAAACGGCTGCAAAACCTGTTTGCCCAGCACGGGGATATTGAGTTCTATAAGATAAAGCCATAAACATGTGTTTCTGAGTCTTCTATCAAAAGTTACAGCGATTTATATGAAGTTGTACGAAAACGCTTTATTTCGCCAAGACAATGCGTTTCTCACTGTTACATGCATTTGAATGGGAAACTCGCCCGAGACAAAGTATAGGTTTTCATTATGTGAATAATTTTAAAATCTTAGCTCAAACGGCTGCAAAACCTGTTTGCCCAGCACGGGGATATTGAGTTCTATAAGATAAAGCCATAAACATGTTTGTCTGAGTCTTCTATCAAAAGTTACAGCGATTTATATGAAGTTGTACGAAAACGCTTTATTTCGCCAAGACAGTGTGTTTCTCACTGTTACATGCATTTGAATGGGAAACTCGCCCGAGACAAAGTATAGGTTTTCATTATGTGAATAATTTTAAAATCTTAGCTCAAACGGCTGCAAAACCTGTTTGCCCAGCACGGGGATATTGAGTTCTATAAGATAAAGCCATAAACATGTTTGTCTGAGTCTTCTATCAAAAGTTACAGCGATTTATATGAAGTTGTACGAAAACGCTTTATTTCGCCAAGACAATGCGTTTCTCACTGTTACATGCATTTGAATGGGAAACTCGCCCGAGACAAAGTATAGGTTTTCATTATGTGAATAATTTTAAAATCTTAGCTCAAACGGCTGCAAAACCTGTTTGCCCAGCACGGGGATATTGAGTTCTATAAGATAAAGCCATAAACATGTTTGTCTGAGTCTTCTATCAAAAGTTACAGCGATTTATATGAAGTTGTACGAAAACGCTTTATTTCGCCAAGACAGTGTGTTTCTCACTGTTACATGCATTTGAATGGGAAACTCGCCCGAGACAAAGTATAGGTTTTCATTATGTGAATAATTTTAAAATCTTAGCTCAAACGGCTGCAAAACCTGTTTGCCCAGCACGGGGATATTGAGTTCTATAAGATAAAGCCATAAACATGTTTGTCTGAGTCTTCTATCAAAAGTTACAGCGATTTATATGAAGTTGTACGAAAACGCTTTATTTCGCCAAGACAGTGTGTTTCTCACTGTTACATGCATTTGAATGGGAAACTCGCCCGAGACAAAGTATAGGTTTTCATTATGTGAATAATTTTAAAATCTTAGCTCAAACGGCTGCAAAACCTGTTTGCCCAGCACGGGGATATTGAGTTCTATAAGATAAAGCCATAAACACGTGTTTCTGAGTCTTCTATCAAAAGTTACAGCGATTTATATGAAGTTGTAGAAAAATGCTTTCTTTCGCCAAGACAATGCGTTTCTCACTGTTACATGCATTTGAATGGGAAACTCGCCTGAAACAAAGTATAGGTTTTCATTATGTGAATAATTTTAAAATCTTAGCTCAAACGGCTGCAAAACCTGTTTGCCCAGCACGGGGATATTGAGTTCTATAAGATAAAGCCATAAACATGTTTGTCTGAGTCTTCTATCAAAAGTTACAGCGATTTATATGAAGTTGTACGAAAACGCTTTATTTCGCCAAGACAATGCGTTTCTCACTGTTACATGCATTTGAATGGGAAACTCGCCCGAGACAAAGTATAGGTTTTCATTATGTGAATAATTTTAAAATCTTAGCTCAAACGGCTGCAAAACCTGTTTGCCCAGCACGGGGATATTGAGTTCTATAAGATAAAGCCATAAACATGTTTGTCTGAGTCTTCTATCAAAAGTTACAGCGATTTATATGAAGTTGTACGAAAACGCTTTATTTCGCCAAGACAGTGTGTTTCTCACTGTTACATGCATTTGAATGGGAAACTCGCCTGAAACAAAGTATAGGTTTTCATTATGTGAATAATTTTAAAATCTTAGCTCAAACGGCTGCAAAACCTGTTTGCCCAGCACGGGGATATTGAGTTCTATAAGATAAAGCCATAAACATGTTTGTCTGAGTCTTCTATCAAAAGTTACAGCGATTTATATGAAGTTGTACGAAAACGCTTTATTTCGCCAAGACAGTGTGTTTCTCACTGTTACATGCATTTGAATGGGAAACTCGCCTGAAACAAAGTATAGGTTTTCATTATGTGAATAATTTTAAAATCTTAGCTCAAACGGCTGCAAAACCTGTTTGCCCAGCACGGGGACCTTGAGTTCTATAAGATAAAGCCATAAACATGTTTGTCTGAGTCTTCTATCAAAAGTTACAGCGATTTATATGAAGTTGTAGAAAAATGCTTTCTTTCGCCAAGACAATGCGTTTCTCACTGTTACATGCATTTGAATGGGAAACTCGCCTGAAACAAAGTATAGGTTTTCATTATGTGAATAATTTTAAAATCTTAGCTCAAACGGCTGCAAAACCTGTTTGCCCAGCACGGGGATATTGAGTTCTATAAGATAAAGCCATAAACATGTGTTTCTGAGTCTTCTATCAAAAGTTACAGCGATTTATATGAAGTTGTACGAAAACGCTTTATTTTGCCAAGACAGTGTGTTTCTCACTGTTACATGCATTTGAATGGGAAACTCGCCCGAGACAAAGTATAGGTTTTCATTATGTGAATAATTTTAAAATCTTAGCTCAAACGGCTGCAAAACCTGTTTGCCCAGCACGGGGATATTGAGTTCTATAAGATAAAGCCATAAACATGTGTTTCTGAGTCTTCTATCAAAAGTTACAGCGATTTATATGAAGTTGTACGAAAACGCTTTATTTCGCCAAGACAATGCGTTTCTCACTGTTACATGCATTTGAATGGGAAACTCGCCCGAGACAAAGTATAGGTTTTCATTATGTGAATAATTTTAAAATCTTAGCTCAAACGGCTGCAAAACCTGTTTGCCCAGCACGGGGATATTGAGTTCTATAAGATAAAGCCATAAACATGTTTGTCTGAGTCTTCTATCAAAAGTTACAGCGATTTATATGAAGTTGTACGAAAACGCTTTATTTCGCCAAGACAGTGTGTTTCTCACTGTTACATGCATTTGAATGGGAAACTCGCCCGAGACAAAGTATAGGTTTTCATTATGTGAATAATTTTAAAATCTTAGCTCAAACGGCTGCAAAACCTGTTTGCCCAGCACGGGGATATTGAGTTCTATAAGATAAAGCCATAAACATGTTTGTCTGAGTCTTCTATCAAAAGTTACAGCGATTTATATGAAGTTGTACGAAAACGCTTTATTTCGCCAAGACAATGCGTTTCTCACTGTTACATGCATTTGAATGGGAAACTCGCCCGAGACAAAGTATAGGTTTTCATTATGTGAATAATTTTAAAATCTTAGCTCAAACGGCTGCAAAACCTGTTTGCCCAGCACGGGGATATTGAGTTCTATAAGATAAAGCCATAAACATGTTTGTCTGAGTCTTCTATCAAAAGTTACAGCGATTTATATGAAGTTGTACGAAAACGCTTTATTTCGCCAAGACAGTGTGTTTCTCACTGTTACATGCATTTGAATGGGAAACTCGCCCGAGACAAAGTATAGGTTTTCATTATGTGAATAATTTTAAAATCTTAGCTCAAACGGCTGCAAAACCTGTTTGCCCAGCACGGGGATATTGAGTTCTATAAGATAAAGCCATAAACATGTTTGTCTGAGTCTTCTATCAAAAGTTACAGCGATTTATATGAAGTTGTACGAAAATGCTTTCTTTCGCCAAGACAGTGTGTTTCTCACTGTTACATGCATTTGAATGGGAAACTCGCCCGAGACAAAGTATAGGTTTTCATTATGTGAATAATTTTAAAATCTTAGCTCAAACGGCTGCAAAACCTGTTTGCCCAGCACGGGGATATTGAGTTCTATAAGATAAAGCCATAAACATGTGTTTCTGAGTCTTCTATCAAAAGTTACAGCGATTTATATGAAGTTGTTCAAAAGCGCTTTATTTCGCCAAGACAATGCGTTTCTCACTGTTACATGCATTTGAATGGGAAACTCGCCCGAGACAAAGTATAGGTTTTCATTATGTGAATAATTTTAAAATCTTAGCTCAAACGGCTGCAAAACCTGTTTGCCCAGCACGGGGATATTGAGTTCTATAAGATAAAGCCATAAACATGTTTGTCTGAGTCTTCTATCAAAAGTTACAGCGATTTATATGAAGTTGTACGAAAACGCTTTATTTCGCCAAGACAGTGTGTTTCTCACTGTTACATGCATTTGAATGGGAAACTCGCCCGAGACAAAGTATAGGTTTTCATTATGTGAATAATTTTAAAATCTTAGCTCAAACGGCTGCAAAACCTGTTTGCCCAGCACGGGGATATTGAGTTCTATAAGATAAAGCCATAAACATGTTTGTCTGAGTCTTCTATCAAAAGTTACAGCGATTTATATGAAGTTGTACGAAAATGCTTTCTTTCGCCAAGACAGTGTGTTTCTCACTGTTACATGCATTTGAATGGGAAACTCGCCCGAGACAAAGTATAGGTTTTCATTATGTGAATAATTTTAAAATCTTAGCTCAAACGGCTGCAAAACCTGTTTGCCCAGCACGGGGATATTGAGTTCTATAAGATAAAGCCATAAACATGTGTTTCTGAGTCTTCTATCAAAAGTTACAGCGATTTATATGAAGTTGTACGAAAACGCTTTATTTCGCCAAGACAGTGTGTTTCTCACTGTTACATGCATTTGAATGGGAAACTCGCCCGAGACAAAGTATAGGTTTTCATTATGTGAATAATTTTAAAATCTTAGCTCAAACGGCTGCAAAACCTGTTTGCCCAGCACGGGGATATTGAGTTCTATAAGATAAAGCCATAAACATGTGTTTCTGAGTCTTCTATCAAAAGTTACAGCGATTTATATGAAGTTGTACGAAAACGCTTTATTTCGCCAAGACAGTGTGTTTCTCACTGTTACATGCATTTGAATGGGAAACTCGCCTGAAACAAAGTATAGGTTTTTATTATGTGAATAATTTTAAAATCTTAGCTCAAACGGCTGCAAAACCTGTTTGCCCAGCACGGGGATATTGAGTTCTATAAGATAAAGCCATAAACACGTGTTTCTGAGTCTTCTATCAAAAGTTACAGCGATTTATATGAAGTTGTAGAAAAATGCTTTCTTTCGCCAAGACAATGCGTTTCTCACTGTTACATGCATTTGAATGGGAAACTCGCCTGAAACAAAGTATAGGTTTTCATTATGTGAATAATTTTAAAATCTTAGCTCAAACAGCTGCAAAACCTGTTTGCCCAGCACGGGGATATTGAGTTCTATAAGATAAAGCCATAAACATGTTTGTCTGAGTCTTCTTTCAAAAGTTACAGCGATTTATATGAAGTTGTACGAAAACGCTTTATTTCGCCAAGACAGTGTGTTTCTCACTGTTACATGCATTTGAATGGGAAACTCGCCTGAAACAAAGTATAGGTTTTCATTATGTGAATAATTTTAAAATCTTAGCTCAAACGGCTGCAAAACCTGTTTGCCCAGCACGGGGATATTGAGTTCTATAAGATAAAGCCATAAACACGTTTGTCTGAGTCTTCTATCAAAAGTTACAGCGATTTATATGAAGTTGTACGAAAACGCTTTATTTCGCCAAGACAATGCGTTTCTCACTGTTACATGCATTTGAATGGGAAACTCGCCCGAGACAAAGTATAGGTTTTCATTATGTGAATAATTTTAAAATCTTAGCTCAAACGGCTGCAAAACCTGTTTGCCCAGCACGGGGATATTGAGTTCTATAAGATAAAGCCATAAACATGTTTGTCTGAGTCTTCTATCAAAAGTTACAGCGATTTATATGAAGTTGTACGAAAACGCTTTATTTCGCCAAGACAGTGTGTTTCTCACTGTTACATGCATTTGAATGGGAAACTCCCCTGAAACAAAGTATAGGTTTTCATTATGTGAATAATTTTAAAATCTTAGCTCAAACGGCTGCAAAACCTGTTTGCCCAGCACGGGGATATTGAGTTCTATAAGATAAAGCCATAAACATGTTTGTCTGAGTCTTCTATCAAAAGTTACAGCGATTTATATGAAGTTGTACGAAAACGCTTTATTTCGCCAAGACAGTGTGTTTCTCACTGTTACATGCATTTGAATGGGAAACTCGCCCGAGACAAAGTATAGGTTTTCATTATGTGAATAATTTTAAAATCTTAGCTCAAACGGCTGCAAAACCTGTTTGCCCAGCACGGGGATATTGAGTTCTATAAGATAAAGCCATAAACATGTGTTTCTGAGTCTTCTATCAAAAGTTACAGCGATTTATATGAAGTTGTACGAAAACGCTTTATTTTGCCAAGACAGTGTGTTTCTCACTGTTACATGCATTTGAATGGGAAACTCGCCCGAGACAAAGTATAGGTTTTCATTATGTGAATAATTTTAAAATCTTAGCTCAAACGGCTGCAAAACCTGTTTGCCCAGCACGGGGATATTGAGTTCTATAAGATAAAGCCATAAACATGTGTTTCTGAGTCTTCTATCAAAAGTTACAGCGATTTATATGAAGTTGTACGAAAACGCTTTATTTCGCCAAGACAATGCGTTTCTCACTGTTACATGCATTTGAATGGGAAACTCGCCCGAGACAAAGTATAGGTTTTCATTATGTGAATAATTTTAAAATCTTAGCTCAAACGGCTGCAAAACCTGTTTGCCCAGCACGGGGATATTGAGTTCTATAAGATAAAGCCATAAACATGTTTGTCTGAGTCTTCTATCAAAAGTTACAGCGATTTATATGAAGTTGTACGAAAACGCTTTATTTCGCCAAGACAGTGTGTTTCTCACTGTTACATGCATTTGAATGGGAAACTCGCCCGAGACAAAGTATAGGTTTTCATTATGTGAATAATTTTAAAATCTTAGCTCAAACGGCTGCAAAACCTGTTTGCCCAGCACGGGGATATTGAGTTCTATAAGATAAAGCCATAAACATGTTTGTCTGAGTCTTCTATCAAAAGTTACAGCGATTTATATGAAGTTGTACGAAAACGCTTTATTTCGCCAAGACAATGCGTTTCTCACTGTTACATGCATTTGAATGGGAAACTCGCCCGAGACAAAGTATAGGTTTTCATTATGTGAATAATTTTAAAATCTTAGCTCAAACGGCTGCAAAACCTGTTTGCCCAGCACGGGGATATTGAGTTCTATAAGATAAAGCCATAAACATGTTTGTCTGAGTCTTCTATCAAAAGTTACAGCGATTTATATGAAGTTGTACGAAAACGCTTTATTTCGCCAAGACAGTGTGTTTCTCACTGTTACATGCATTTGAATGGGAAACTCGCCCGAGACAAAGTATAGGTTTTCATTATGTGAATAATTTTAAAATCTTAGCTCAAACGGCTGCAAAACCTGTTTGCCCAGCACGGGGATATTGAGTTCTATAAGATAAAGCCATAAACATGTTTGTCTGAGTCTTCTATCAAAAGTTACAGCGATTTATATGAAGTTGTACGAAAACGCTTTATTTCGCCAAGACAGTGTGTTTCTCACTGTTACATGCATTTGAATGGGAAACTCGCCCGAGACAAAGTATAGGTTTTCATTATGTGAATAATTTTAAAATCTTAGCTCAAACGGCTGCAAAACCTGTTTGCCCAGCACGGGGATATTGAGTTCTATAAGATAAAGCCATAAACACGTGTTTCTGAGTCTTCTATCAAAAGTTACAGCGATTTATATGAAGTTGTAGAAAAATGCTTTCTTTCGCCAAGACAATGCGTTTCTCACTGTTACATGCATTTGAATGGGAAACTCGCCTGAAACAAAGTATAGGTTTTCATTATGTGAATAATTTTAAAATCTTAGCTCAAACGGCTGCAAAACCTGTTTGCCCAGCACGGGGATATTGAGTTCTATAAGATAAAGCCATAAACATGTTTGTCTGAGTCTTCTATCAAAAGTTACAGCGATTTATATGAAGTTGTACGAAAACGCTTTATTTCGCCAAGACAATGCGTTTCTCACTGTTACATGCATTTGAATGGGAAACTCGCCCGAGACAAAGTATAGGTTTTCATTATGTGAATAATTTTAAAATCTTAGCTCAAACGGCTGCAAAACCTGTTTGCCCAGCACGGGGATATTGAGTTCTATAAGATAAAGCCATAAACATGTTTGTCTGAGTCTTCTATCAAAAGTTACAGCGATTTATATGAAGTTGTACGAAAACGCTTTATTTCGCCAAGACAGTGTGTTTCTCACTGTTACATGCATTTGAATGGGAAACTCGCCTGAAACAAAGTATAGGTTTTCATTATGTGAATAATTTTAAAATCTTAGCTCAAACAGCTGCAAAACCTGTTTGCCCAGCACGGGGATATTGAGTTCTATAAGATAAAGCCATAAACATGTTTGTCTGAGTCTTCTATCAAAAGTTACAGCGATTTATATGAAGTTGTACGAAAACGCTTTATTTCGCCAAGACAGTGTGTTTCTCACTGTTACATGCATTTGAATGGGAAACTCGCCCGAGACAAAGTATAGGTTTTCATTATGTGAATAATTTTAAAATCTTAGCTCAAACGGCTGCAAAACCTGTTTGCCCAGCACGGGGATATTGAGTTCTATAAGATAAAGCCATAAACATGTTTGTCTGAGTCTTCTATCAAAAGTTACAGCGATTTATATGAAGTTGTACGAAAACGCTTTATTTCGCCAAGACAGTGTGTTTCTCACTGTTACATGCATTTGAATGGGAAACTCGCCTGAAACAAAGTATAGGTTTTCATTATGTGAATAATTTTAAAATCTTAGCTCAAACGGCTGCAAAACCTGTTTGCCCAGCACGGGGATATTGAGTTCTATAAGATAAAGCCATAAACATGTTTGTCTGAGTCTTCTATCAAAAGTTACAGCGATTTATATGAAGTTGTACGAAAACGCTTTATTTCGCCAAGACAGTGTGTTTCTCACTGTTACATGCATTTGAATGGGAAACTCGCCCGAGACAAAGTATAGGTTTTCATTATGTGAATAATTTTAAAATCTTAGCTCAAACGGCTGCAAAACCTGTTTGCCCAGCACGGGGATATTGAGTTCTATAAGATAAAGCCATAAACATGTGTTTCTGAGTCTTCTATCAAAAGTTACAGCGATTTATATGAAGTTGTACGAAAACGCTTTATTTTGCCAAGACAGTGTGTTTCTCACTGTTACATGCATTTGAATGGGAAACTCGCCCGAGACAAAGTATAGGTTTTCATTATGTGAATAATTTTAAAATCTTAGCTCAAACGGCTGCAAAACCTGTTTGCCCAGCACGGGGATATTGAGTTCTATAAGATAAAGCCATAAACATGTGTTTCTGAGTCTTCTATCAAAAGTTACAGCGATTTATATGAAGTTGTACGAAAACGCTTTATTTCGCCAAGACAATGCGTTTCTCACTGTTACATGCATTTGAATGGGAAACTCGCCCGAGACAAAGTATAGGTTTTCATTATGTGAATAATTTTAAAATCTTAGCTCAAACGGCTGCAAAACCTGTTTGCCCAGCACGGGGATATTGAGTTCTATAAGATAAAGCCATAAACATGTTTGTCTGAGTCTTCTATCAAAAGTTACAGCGATTTATATGAAGTTGTACGAAAACGCTTTATTTCGCCAAGACAGTGTGTTTCTCACTGTTACATGCATTTGAATGGGAAACTCGCCCGAGACAAAGTATAGGTTTTCATTATGTGAATAATTTTAAAATCTTAGCTCAAACGGCTGCAAAACCTGTTTGCCCAGCACGGGGATATTGAGTTCTATAAGATAAAGCCATAAACATGTTTGTCTGAGTCTTCTATCAAAAGTTACAGCGATTTATATGAAGTTGTACGAAAACGCTTTATTTCGCCAAGACAATGCGTTTCTCACTGTTACATGCATTTGAATGGGAAACTCGCCCGAGACAAAGTATAGGTTTTCATTATGTGAATAATTTTAAAATCTTAGCTCAAACGGCTGCAAAACCTGTTTGCCCAGCACGGGGATATTGAGTTCTATAAGATAAAGCCATAAACATGTTTGTCTGAGTCTTCTATCAAAAGTTACAGCGATTTATATGAAGTTGTACGAAAACGCTTTATTTCGCCAAGACAGTGTGTTTCTCACTGTTACATGCATTTGAATGGGAAACTCGCCCGAGACAAAGTATAGGTTTTCATTATGTGAATAATTTTAAAATCTTAGCTCAAACGGCTGCAAAACCTGTTTGCCCAGCACGGGGATATTGAGTTCTATAAGATAAAGCCATAAACATGTTTGTCTGAGTCTTCTATCAAAAGTTACAGCGATTTATATGAAGTTGTACGAAAACGCTTTATTTCGCCAAGACAGTGTGTTTCTCACTGTTACATGCATTTGAATGGGAAACTCGCCCGAGACAAAGTATAGGTTTTCATTATGTGAATAATTTTAAAATCTTAGCTCAAACGGCTGCAAAACCTGTTTGCCCAGCACGGGGATATTGAGTTCTATAAGATAAAGCCATAAACACGTGTTTCTGAGTCTTCTATCAAAAGTTACAGCGATTTATATGAAGTTGTAGAAAAATGCTTTCTTTCGCCAAGACAATGCGTTTCTCACTGTTACATGCATTTGAATGGGAAACTCGCCTGAAACAAAGTATAGGTTTTCATTATGTGAATAATTTTAAAATCTTAGCTCAAACGGCTGCAAAACCTGTTTGCCCAGCACGGGGATATTGAGTTCTATAAGATAAAGCCATAAACATGTTTGTCTGAGTCTTCTATCAAAAGTTACAGCGATTTATATGAAGTTGTACGAAAACGCTTTATTTCGCCAAGACAATGCGTTTCTCACTGTTACATGCATTTGAATGGGAAACTCGCCCGAGACAAAGTATAGGTTTTCATTATGTGAATAATTTTAAAATCTTAGCTCAAACGGCTGCAAAACCTGTTTGCCCAGCACGGGGATATTGAGTTCTATAAGATAAAGCCATAAACATGTTTGTCTGAGTCTTCTATCAAAAGTTACAGCGATTTATATGAAGTTGTACGAAAACGCTTTATTTCGCCAAGACAGTGTGTTTCTCACTGTTACATGCATTTGAATGGGAAACTCGCCTGAAACAAAGTATAGGTTTTCATTATGTGAATAATTTTAAAATCTTAGCTCAAACGGCTGCAAAACCTGTTTGCCCAGCACGGGGATATTGAGTTCTATAAGATAAAGCCATAAACATGTTTGTCTGAGTCTTCTATCAAAAGTTACAGCGATTTATATGAAGTTGTACGAAAACGCTTTATTTCGCCAAGACAGTGTGTTTCTCACTGTTACATGCATTTGAATGGGAAACTCGCCTGAAACAAAGTATAGGTTTTCATTATGTGAATAATTTTAAAATCTTAGCTCAAACGGCTGCAAAACCTGTTTGCCCAGCACGGGGACCTTGAGTTCTATAAGATAAAGCCATAAACATGTTTGTCTGAGTCTTCTATCAAAAGTTACAGCGATTTATATGAAGTTGTAGAAAAATGCTTTCTTTCGCCAAGACAATGCGTTTCTCACTGTTACATGCATTTGAATGGGAAACTCGCCTGAAACAAAGTATAGGTTTTCATTATGTGAATAATTTTAAAATCTTAGCTCAAACAGCTGCAAAACCTGTTTGCCCAGCACGGGGATATTGAGTTCTATAAGATAAAGCCATAAACATGTTTGTCTGAGTCTTCTATCAAAAGTTACAGCGATTTATATGAAGTTGTACGAAAACGCTTTATTTCGCCAAGACAGTGTGTTTCTCACTGTTACATGCATTTGAATGGGAAACTCGCCCGAGACAAAGTATAGGTTTTCATTATGTGAATAATTTTAAAATCTTAGCTCAAACGGCTGCAAAACCTGTTTGCCCAGCACGGGGATATTGAGTTCTATAAGATAAAGCCATAAACATGTTTGTCTGAGTCTTCTATCAAAAGTTACAGCGATTTATATGAAGTTGTACGAAAACGCTTTATTTCGCCAAGACAGTGTGTTTCTCACTGTTACATGCATTTGAATGGGAAACTCGCCTGAAACAAAGTATAGGTTTTCATTATGTGAATAATTTTAAAATCTTAGCTCAAACGGCTGCAAAACCTGTTTGCCCAGCACGGGGACCTTGAGTTCTATAAGATAAAGCCATAAACATGTTTGTCTGAGTCTTCTATCAAAAGTTACAGCGATTTATATGAAGTTGTAGAAAAATGCTTTCTTTCGCCAAGACAATGCGTTTCTCACTGTTACATGCATTTGAATGGGAAACTCGCCTGAAACAAAGTATAGGTTTTCATTATGTGAATAATTTTAAAATCTTAGCTCAAACGGCTGCAAAACCTGTTTGCCCAGCACGGGGATATTGAGTTCTATAAGATAAAGCCATAAACATGTTTGTCTGAGTCTTCTATCAAAAGTTACAGCGATTTATATGAAGTTGTACGAAAACGCTTTATTTCGCCAAGACAGTGTGTTTCTCACTGTTACATGCATTTGAATGGGAAACTCGCCTGAAACAAAGTATAGGTTTTCATTATGTGAATAATTTTAAAATCTTAGCTCAAACGGCTGCAAAACCTGTTTGCCCAGCACAGGGATATTGAGTTCTATAAGATAAAGCCATAAACATGTTTGTCTGAGTCTTCTATCAAAAGTTACAGCGATTTATATGAAGTTGTACAAAAACGCTTTATTTTCGCCAAGACAGTGCGTTTCTCACTGTTACATGCATTTGAATGGGAAACTCGCCCGAGACAAAGTATAGGTTTTCATTATGTGAATAATTTTAAAATCTTAGCTCAAACGGCTGCAAAACCTGTTTGCCCAGCACGGGGATATTGAGTTCTATAAGATAAAGCCATAAACACGTTTGTCTGAGTCTTCTATCAAAAGTTACAGCGATTTATATGAAGTTGTACGAAAACGCTTTATTTCGCCAAGACAATGCGTTTCTCACTGTTACATGCATTTGAATGGGAAACTCGCCCGAGACAAAGTATAGGTTTTCATTATGTGAATAATTTTAAAATCTTAGCTCAAACGGCTGCAAAACCTGTTTGCCCAGCACGGGGATATTGAGTTCTATAAGATAAAGCCATAAACATGTGTTTCTGAGTCTTCTATCAAAAGTTACAGCGATTTATATGAAGTTGTACGAAAACGCTTTATTTCGCCAAGACAGTGTGTTTCTCACTGTTACATGCATTTGAATGGGAAACTCGCCTGAAACAAAGTATAGGTTTTCATTATGTGAATAATTTTAAAATCTTAGCTCAAACGGCTGCAAAACCTGTTTGCCCAGCACGGGGATATTGAGTTCTATAAGATAAAGCCATAAACATGTTTGTCTGAGTCTTCTATCAAAAGTTACAGCGATTTATATGAAGTTGTACGAAAACGCTTTATTTCGCCAAGACAGTGTGTTTCTCACTGTTACATGCATTTGAATGGGAAACTCGCCTGAAACAAAGTATAGGTTTTCATTATGTGAATAATTTTAAAATCTTAGCTCAAACGGCTGCAAAACCTGTTTGCCCAGCACGGGGATATTGAGTTCTATAAGATAAAGCCATAAACATGTTTGTCTGAGTCTTCTATCAAAAGTTACAGCGATTTATATGAAGTTGTACAAAAACGCTTTATTTTCGCCAAGACAGTGCGTTTCTCACTGTTACATGCATTTGAATGGGGAACTCGCCCGAAACAAAGTATAGGTTTTCATTATGTGTATAACTTGGAAATCTTAGCTCAAACAGCTGCAAATCCTGTTTTCCCAGCACGGGGACCTTGAGTTCTATAAGATAAAGCCATAAACATGTTTGTCTGAGTCTTCTATCAAAAGTTACAGCTATTTATATGAAGTTGTACAAAAACGCTTTCTTTCGCCAAGACAGTGCGTTTCTCACTGTTACATGCATTTGAATGGGGAACTCAACCGAAACAAAGTATAGGTTTTCATTATGTGTATAACTTTAAAATCTTAGCTCAAACAGCTGCAAAACCTGTTTTCCTAGCACGGGGACCTTGAGTTCTATAAGATAAAGCCATAAACATGTTTGTCTGAGTCTTTTATCAAAAGTTACAGCTATTTATATGAAGTTGTACAAAAACGCTTTCTTTCGCCAAGACAGTGCGTTTCTCACTGTTACATGCATTTGAATGGGGAACTCGCCTGAAACAAAGTATAGGTTTTCATTATGTGAAAATCTTAGCTCAAACAGCTGCAAAACCTATTTTCCCAGCACGGGGATATTGAGTTCTATAAGATAAAGCCATAAACATGTTTGTCTGAGTCTTATATCAAAAGTTACAGCTATTTATATGAAGTTGTACAAAAACGCTTTATTTCGCCAAGACAGTGCGTTTCTCACTGTTACATGCATTTGAATGGGGAACTCGACCGAAACAAAGTATAGGTTTTCATTATGTGAATAATTTTAAAATCTTAGCTCAAACGGCTGCAAAACCTGTTTTCCCAGCACGGGGACCTTGAGTTCTATAAGATAAAGCCATAAACATGTGTATCCGAATCTTCTATCAAAAGTTACAGCTATTTATATGAAATTGTACAAAAACGCTTTATTTCGCCAAGACAGTGCGTTTCTCACTGTTACATGCATTTGAATGGGGAACTCGCCCGAAACAAAGTATAGGTTTTCATTATGTGAATAATTTTAAAATCTTAGCTCAAACGGCTGCAAAACCTGTTTGCCCAGCACGGGGATATTGAGTTCTATAAGATAAAGCCATAAACATGTTTGTCTGAGTCTTCTATCAAAAGTTACAGCGATTTATATGAAGTTGTAGAAAAATGCTTTCTTTCGCCAAGACAATGCGTTTCTCACTGTTACATGCATTTGAATGGGAAACTCGCCTGAAACAAAGTATAGGTTTTCATTATGTGAATAATTTTAAAATCTTAGCTCAAACGGCTGCAAAACCTGTTTGCCCAGCACGGGGATATTGAGTTCTATAAGATAAAGCCATAAACATGTTTGTCTGAGTCTTCTATCAAAAGTTACAGCGATTTATATGAAGTTGTACGAAAACGCTTTATTTCGCCAAGACAATGCGTTTCTCACTGTTACATGCATTTGAATGGGAAACTCGCCCGAGACAAAGTATAGGTTTTCATTATGTGAATAATTTTAAAATCTTAGCTCAAACGGCTGCAAAACCTGTTTGCCCAGCACGGGGATATTGAGTTCTATAAGATAAAGCCATAAACATGTTTGTCTGAGTCTTCTATCAAAAGTTACAGCGATTTATATGAAGTTGTACGAAAACGCTTTATTTCGCCAAGACAGTGTGTTTCTCACTGTTACATGCATTTGAATGGGAAACTCGCCTGAAACAAAGTATAGGTTTTCATTATGTGAATAATTTTAAAATCTTAGCTCAAACGGCTGCAAAACCTGTTTGCCCAGCACGGGGATATTGAGTTCTATAAGATAAAGCCATAAACATGTTTGTCTGAGTCTTCTATCAAAAGTTACAGCGATTTATATGAAGTTGTACGAAAACGCTTTATTTCGCCAAGACAGTGTGTTTCTCACTGTTACATGCATTTGAATGGGAAACTCGCCTGAAACAAAGTATAGGTTTTCATTATGTGAATAATTTTAAAATCTTAGCTCAAACGGCTGCAAAACCTGTTTGCCCAGCACGGGGACCTTGAGTTCTATAAGATAAAGCCATAAACATGTTTGTCTGAGTCTTCTATCAAAAGTTACAGCGATTTATATGAAGTTGTAGAAAAATGCTTTCTTTCGCCAAGACAATGCGTTTCTCACTGTTACATGCATTTGAATGGGAAACTCGCCTGAAACAAAGTATAGGTTTTCATTATGTGAATAATTTTAAAATCTTAGCTCAAACAGCTGCAAAACCTGTTTGCCCAGCACGGGGATATTGAGTTCTATAAGATAAAGCCATAAACATGTTTGTCTGAGTCTTCTATCAAAAGTTACAGCGATTTATATGAAGTTGTACGAAAACGCTTTATTTCGCCAAGACAGTGTGTTTCTCACTGTTACATGCATTTGAATGGGAAACTCGCCTGAAACAAAGTATAGGTTTTCATTATGTGAATAATTTTAAAATCTTAGCTCAAACGGCTGCAAAACCTGTTTGCCCAGCACGGGGATATTGAGTTCTATAAGATAAAGCCATAAACATGTTTGTCTGAGTCTTCTATCAAAAGTTACAGCGATTTATATGAAGTTGTACGAAAACGCTTTATTTCGCCAAGACAGTGTGTTTCTCACTGTTACATGCATTTGAATGGGAAACTCGCCTGAAACAAAGTATAGGTTTTCATTATGTGAATAATTTTAAAATCTTAGCTCAAACGGCTGCAAAACCTGTTTGCCCAGCACAGGGATATTGAGTTCTATAAGATAAAGCCATAAACATGTTTGTCTGAGTCTTCTATCAAAAGTTACAGCGATTTATATGAAGTTGTACAAAAACGCTTTATTTTCGCCAAGACAGTGCGTTTCTCACTGTTACATGCATTTGAATGGGAAACTCGCCCGAGACAAAGTATAGGTTTTCATTATGTGAATAATTTTAAAATCTTAGCTCAAACGGCTGCAAAACCTGTTTGCCCAGCACGGGGATATTGAGTTCTATAAGATAAAGCCATAAACACGTTTGTCTGAGTCTTCTATCAAAAGTTACAGCGATTTATATGAAGTTGTACGAAAACGCTTTATTTCGCCAAGACAATGCGTTTCTCACTGTTACATGCATTTGAATGGGAAACTCGCCCGAGACAAAGTATAGGTTTTCATTATGTGAATAATTTTAAAATCTTAGCTCAAACGGCTGCAAAACCTGTTTGCCCAGCACGGGGATATTGAGTTCTATAAGATAAAGCCATAAACATGTGTTTCTGAGTCTTCTATCAAAAGTTACAGCGATTTATATGAAGTTGTACGAAAACGCTTTATTTCGCCAAGACAGTGTGTTTCTCACTGTTACATGCATTTGAATGGGAAACTCGCCTGAAACAAAGTATAGGTTTTCATTATGTGAATAATTTTAAAATCTTAGCTCAAACGGCTGCAAAACCTGTTTGCCCAGCACGGGGATATTGAGTTCTATAAGATAAAGCCATAAACATGTTTGTCTGAGTCTTCTATCAAAAGTTACAGCGATTTATATGAAGTTGTACGAAAACGCTTTATTTCGCCAAGACAGTGTGTTTCTCACTGTTACATGCATTTGAATGGGAAACTCGCCTGAAACAAAGTATAGGTTTTCATTATGTGAATAATTTTAAAATCTTAGCTCAAACGGCTGCAAAACCTGTTTGCCCAGCACGGGGATATTGAGTTCTATAAGATAAAGCCATAAACATGTTTGTCTGAGTCTTCTATCAAAAGTTACAGCTATTTATATGAAGTTGTACAAAAACGCTTTCTTTCGCCAAGACAGTGCGTTTCTCACTGTTACATGCATTTGAATGGGGAACTCGCCCGAAACAAAGTATAGGTTTTCATTATGTGTATAACTTGAAAATCTTAGCTCAAACGGCTGCAAAACCTGTTTTCCCAGCACGGGGATATTGAGTTCTATAAGATAAAGCCATAAACATGTTTGTCTGAGTCTTTTATCAAAAGTTACAGCTATTTATATGAAGTTGTACAAAAACGCTTTCTTTCGCCAAGACAGTGCGTTTCTCACTGTTACATGCATTTGAATGGGGAACTCGCCCGAAACAAAGTATAGGTTTTCATTATGTGTATAACTTGGAAATCTTAGCTCAAACAGCTGCAAATCCTGTTTTCCCAGCACGGGGACCTTGAGTTCTATAAGATGAAGCCATAAACATGTTTGTCTGAGTCTTCTATCAAAAGTTACAGATATTTATATGAAGTTGTACAAAAACGCTTTATTTCGCCAAGACAGTGCGTTTCTCACTGTTACATGCATTTTGAATGGGGAACTCGCCCGAGACAAAGTATAGGTTTTCATTATGTGAATAATTTTAAAATCTTAGCTCAATCGGCTGCAAAACCTGTTTGCCCAGCACGGGGACCTTGAGTTCTATAAGATAAAGCCATAAACATGTCTATCCGAGTCTTCTATCAAAAGTTACAGCTATTTATATGAAGTTGTACAAAAACGCTTTCTTTCGCCAAGACAGTGCGTTTCTCACTGTTACATGCATTTGAATGGGGAACTCGACCGAAACAAAGTATAGGTTTTCATTATGTGTATAACTTCAAAATCTTAGCTCAAACAGCTGCAAAACCTGTTTTCCCAGCACGGGGATATTGAGTTCTATAAGATAAAGCCATAAACATGTTTGTCTGAGTCTTTTATCAAAAGTTACAGCTATTTATATGAAGTTGTACAAAAACGCTTTCTTTCGCCAAGACAGTGCGTTTCTCACTGTTACATGCATTTGAATGGGGAACTCGCCCGAAACAAAGTATAGGTTTTCATTATGTGTATAACTTGGAAATCTTAGCTCAAACAGCTGCAAATCCTGTTTTCCCAGCACGGGGACCTTGAGTTCTATAAGATGAAGCCATAAACATGTTTGTCTGAGTCTTCTATCAAAAGTTACAGCTATTTATATGAAGTTGTACAAAAACGCTTTCTTTCGCCAAGACAGTGCGTTTCTCACTGTTACATGCATTTTGAATGGGGAACTCGCCCGAGACAAAGTATAGGTTTTCATTATGTGAATAATTTTAAAATCTTAGCTCAATCGGCTGCAAAACCTGTTTGCCCAGCACGGGGACCTTGAGTTCTATAAGATAAAGCCATAAACATGTCTATCCGAGTCTTCTATCAAAAGTTACAGCTATTTATATGAAGTTGTACAAAAACGCTTTCTTTCGCCAAGACAGTGCGTTTCTCACTGTTACATGCATTTGAATGGGGAACTCGACCGAAACAAAGTATAGGTTTTCATTATGTGTATAACTTGAAAATCTTAGCTCAAACAGCTGCAAAACCTGTTTTCCCAGCACGGGGATATTAAGTTCTATAAGATAAAGCCATAAACATGTTTGTCTGAGTCTTCTATCAAAAGTTACAGCGATTTATATGAAGTTGTACAAAAACGCTTTCTTTCGCCAAGACAGTGCGTTTCTCACTGTTACATGCAGTTGACTGGGGAACTCGCCCGAAACAAAGTATAGGTTTTCATTATGTGTATAACTTGGAAATCTTAGCTCAAACAGCTGCAAATCCTGTTTTCCCAGCACGGGGACCTTGAGTTCTATAAGATAAAGCCATAAACATGTTTGTCTGAGTCTTCTATCAAAAGTTACAGCTATTTATATGAAGTTGTACAAAAACGCTTTCTTTCGCCAAGACAGTGCGTTTCTCACTGTTACATGCATTTGAATGGGGAACTCGCCCGAAACAAAGTATAGGTTTTCATTATGTGTATAACTTGGAAATCTTAGCTCAAACAGCTGCAAATCCTGTTTTCCCAGCACGGGGACCTTGAGTTCTATAAGATAAAGCCATAAACATGTTTGTCTGAGTCTTCTATCAAAAGTTACAGCTATTTATATGAAGTTGTACAAAAACGCTTTCTTTCGCCAAGACAGTGCGTTTCTCACTGTTACATGCATTTGAATGGGGAACTCGCCCGAAACAAAGTATAGGTTTTCATTATGTGTATAACTTGGAAATCTTAGCTCAAACAGCTGCAAATCCTGTTTTCCCAGCACGGGGACCTTGAGTTCTATAAGATAAAGCCATAAACATGTTTGTCTGAGTCTTCTATCAAAAGTTACAGCTATTTATATGAAGTTGTACAAAAACGCTTTCTTTCGCCAAGACAGTGCGTTTCTCACTGTTACATGCATTTGAATGGGGAACTCGCCCGAAACAAAGTATAGGTTTTCATTATGTGTATAACTTGGAAATCTTAGCTCAAACAGCTGCAAATCCTGTTTTCCCAGCACGGGGACCTTGAGTTCTATAAGATAAAGCCATAAACATGTGTATCCGAGTCTTCTATCAAAAGTTACAGCTATTTATATGAAGTTGTACAAAAACGCTTTCTTTCGCCAAGACAGTGCGTTTCTCACTGTTACATGCATTTGAATGGGGAACTCGCCCGAAACAAAGTATAGGTTTTCATTATGTGTATAACTTGGAAATCTTAGCTCAAACGGCTGCAAAACCTGTTTTCCCAGCACGGGGACCTTGAGTTCTATAAGATAAAGCCATAAACATGTGTATCCGAGTCTTCTATCAAAAGTTACAGCTATTTATATGAAGTTGTACAAAAACGCTTTCTTTCGCCAAGACAGTGCGTTTCTCACTGTTACATGCATTTGAATGGGGAACTCGACCGAAACAAAGTATAGGTTTTCATTATGTGTATAACTTGAAAATCTTAGCTCAAACAGCTGCAAAACCTGTTTTCCCAGCACGGGGATATTGAGTTCTATAAGATAAAGCCATAAACATGTTTGTCTGAGTCTTCTATCAAAAGTTACAGCTATTTATATGAAGTTGTACAAAAACGCTTTCTTTCGCCAAGACAGTGCGTTTCTCACTGTTACATGCAGTTGACTGGGGAACTCGCCCGAAACAAAGTATAGGTTTTCATTATGTGTATAACTTGGAAATCTTAGCTCAAACAGCTGCAAATCCTGTTTGCCCAGCACGGGGACCTTGAGTTCTATAAGATAAAGCCATAAACATGTTTGTCTGAGTCTTCTATCAAAAGTTACAGCTATTTATATGAAGTTGTACAAAAACGCTTTCTTTCGCCAAGACAGTGCGTTTCTCACTGTTACATGCATTTTGAATGGGGAACTCGCCCGAGACAAAGTATAGGTTTTCATTATGTGAATAATTTTAAAATCTTAGCTCAATCGGCTGCAAAACCTGTTTGCCCAGCACGGGGACCTTGAGTTCTATAAGATAAAGCCATAAACATGTGTATCCGAGTCTTCTATCAAAAGTTACAGCTATTTATATGAAGTTGTACAAAAACGCTTTCTTTCGCCAAGACAGTGCGTTTCTCACTGTTACATGCATTTGAATGGGGAACTCGCCCGAAACAAAGTATAGGTTTTCATTATGTGTATAACTTCAAAATCTTAGCTCAAACAGCTGCAAAACCTGTTTTCCCAGCATGGGGATATTGAGTTCTATAAGATAAAGCCATAAACATGTTTGTCTGAGTCTTCTATCAAAAGTTACAGCTATTTATATGAAGTTGTACAAAAACGCTTTATTTCGCCAAGACAGTGTGTTTCTCACTGTTACATGCATTTGAATGGGAAACTCGCCTGAAACAAAGTATAGGTTTTCATTATGTGAATAATTTTAAAATCTTAGCTCAATCGGCTGCAAAACATATTTGCCCAGCACGGGGATATTGAGTTCTATAAGATAAAGCCATAAACATGTTTGTCTGAGTCTTCTATCAAAAGTTACAGCTATTTATATGAAGTTGTACAAAAACGCTTTCTTTCGCCAAGACAGTGCGTTTCTCACTGTTACATGCATTTGAATGGGGAACTCGCCCGAAACAAAGTATAGGTTTTCATTATGTGTATAACTTGGAAATCTTAGCTCAAACAGCTGCAAATCCTGTTTTCCCAGCACGGGGACCTTGAGTTCTATAAGATAAAGCCATAAACATGTGTATCCGAGTCTTCTATCAAAAGTTACAGCTATTTATATGAAGTTGTACAAAAACGCTTTCTTTCGCCAAGACAGTGCGTTTCTCACTGTTACATGCATTTGAATGGGGAACTCGACCGAAACAAAGTATAGGTTTTCATTATGTGTATAACTTCAAAATCTTAGCTCAAACAGCTGCAAAACCTGTTTTCCCAGCACGGGGATATTAAGTTCTATAAGATAAAGCCATAAACATGTTTGTCTGAGTCTTCTATCAAAAGTTACAGCGATTTATATGAAGTTGTACAAAAACGCTTTCTTTCGCCAAGACAGTGCGTTTCTCACTGTTACATGCAGTTGACTGGGGAACTCGCCCGAAACAAAGTATAGGTTTTCATTATGTGTATAACTTGGAAATCTTAGCTCAAACAGCTGCAAATCCTGTTTTCCCAGCACGGGGACCTTGAGTTCTATAAGATAAAGCCATAAACATGTTTGTCTGAGTCTTCTATCAAAAGTTACAGCTATTTATATGAAGTTGTACAAAAACGCTTTCTTTCGCCAAGACAGTGCGTTTCTCACTGTTACATGCATTTGAATGGGGAACTCGCCCGAAACAAAGTATAGGTTTTCATTATGTGTATAACTTGGAAATCTTAGCTCAAACAGCTGCAAATCCTGTTTTCCCAGCACGGGGACCTTGAGTTCTATAAGATAAAGCCATAAACATGTGTATCCGAGTCTTCTATCAAAAGTTACAGCTATTTATATGAAGTTGTACAAAAACGCTTTCTTTCGCCAAGACAGTGCGTTTCTCACTGTTACATGCATTTGAATGGGGAACTCGCCCGAAACAAAGTATAGGTTTTCATTATGTGTATAACTTGGAAATCTTAGCTCAAACGGCTGCAAAACCTGTTTTCCCAGCACGGGGACCTTGAGTTCTATAAGATAAAGCCATAAACATGTGTATCCGAGTCTTCTATCAAAAGTTACAGCTATTTATATGAAGTTGTACAAAAACGCTTTTTTTCGCCAAGACAGTGCGTTTCTCACTGTTACATGCATTTGAATGGGGAACTCGACCGAAACAAAGTATAGGTTTTCATTATGTGTATAACTTGAAAATCTTAGCTCAAACAGCTGCAAAACCTGTTTTCCCAGCACGGGGATATTGAGTTCTATAAGATAAAGCCATAAACATGTTTGTCTGAGTCTTCTATCAAAAGTTACAGCTATTTATATGAAGTTGTACAAAAACGCTTTCTTTCGCCAAGACAGTGCGTTTCTCACTGTTACATGCAGTTGACTGGGGAACTCGCCCGAAACAAAGTATAGGTTTTCATTATGTGTATAACTTGGAAATCTTAGCTCAAACAGCTGCAAATCCTGTTTGCCCAGCACGGGGACCTTGAGTTCTATAAGATAAAGCTATAAACATGTTTGTCTGAGTCTTCTATCAAAAGTTACAGCTATTTATATGAAGTTGTACAAAAACGCTTTCTTTCGCCAAGACAGTGCGTTTCTCACTGTTACATGCATTTTGAATGGGGAACTCGCCCGAGACAAAGTATAGGTTTTCATTATGTGAATAATTTTAAAATCTTAGCTCAATCGGCTGCAAAACCTGTTTGCCCAGCACGGGGACCTTGAGTTCTATAAGATAAAGCCATAAACATGTGTATCCGAGTCTTCTATCAAAAGTTACAGCTATTTATATGAAGTTGTACAAAAACGCTTTCTTTCGCCAAGACAGTGCGTTTCTCACTGTTACATGCATTTGAATGGGGAACTCGCCCGAAACAAAGTATAGGTTTTCATTATGTGTATAACTTCAAAATCTTAGCTCAAACAGCTGCAAAACCTGTTTTCCCAGCATGGGGATATTGAGTTCTATAAGATAAAGCCATAAACATGTTTGTCTGAGTCTTCTATCAAAAGTTACAGCTATTTATATGAAGTTGTACAAAAACGCTTTATTTCGCCAAGACAGTGTGTTTCTCACTGTTACATGCATTTGAATGGGAAACTCGCCTGAAACAAAGTATAGGTTTTCATTATGTGAATAATTTTAAAATCTTAGCTCAATCGGCTGCAAAACATATTTGCCCAGCACGGGGATATTGAGTTCTATAAGATAAAGCCATAAACATGTTTGTCTGAGTCTTCTATCAAAAGTTACAGCTATTTATATGAAGTTGTACAAAAACGCTTTCTTTCGCCAAGACAGTGCGTTTCTCACTGTTACATGCATTTGAATGGGGAACTCGCCCGAAACAAAGTATAGGTTTTCATTATGTGTATAACTTGGAAATCTTAGCTCAAACAGCTGCAAATCCTGTTTTCCCAGCACGGGGACCTTGAGTTCTATAAGATAAAGCCATAAACATGTGTATCCGAGTCTTCTATCAAAAGTTACAGCTATTTATATGAAGTTGTACAAAAACGCTTTCTTTCGCCAAGACAGTGCGTTTCTCACTGTTACATGCATTTGAATGGGGAACTCGACCGAAACAAAGTATAGGTTTTCATTATGTGTATAACTTCAAAATCTTAGCTCAAACAGCTGCAAAACCTGTTTTCCCAGCACGGGGATATTAAGTTCTATAAGATAAAGCCATAAACATGTTTGTCTGAGTCTTCTATCAAAAGTTACAGCGATTTATATGAAGTTGTACAAAAACGCTTTCTTTCGCCAAGACAGTGCGTTTCTCACTGTTACATGCAGTTGACTGGGGAACTCGCCCGAAACAAAGTATAGGTTTTCATTATGTGTATAACTTGGAAATCTTAGCTCAAACAGCTGCAAATCCTGTTTTCCCAGCACGGGGACCTTGAGTTCTATAAGATAAAGCCATAAACATGTTTGTCTGAGTCTTCTATCAAAAGTTACAGCTATTTATATGAAGTTGTACAAAAACGCTTTCTTTCGCCAAGACAGTGCGTTTCTCACTGTTACATGCATTTGAATGGGGAACTCGCCCGAAACAAAGTATAGGTTTTCATTATGTGTATAACTTGGAAATCTTAGCTCAAACAGCTGCAAATCCTGTTTTCCCAGCACGGGGACCTTGAGTTCTATAAGATAAAGCCATAAACATGTGTATCCGAGTCTTCTATCAAAAGTTACAGCTATTTATATGAAGTTGTACAAAAACGCTTTCTTTCGCCAAGACAGTGCGTTTCTCACTGTTACATGCATTTGAATGGGGAACTCGCCCGAAACAAAGTATAGGTTTTCATTATGTGTATAACTTGGAAATCTTAGCTCAAACGGCTGCAAAACCTGTTTTCCCAGCACGGGGACCTTGAGTTCTATAAGATAAAGCCATAAACATGTGTATCCGAGTCTTCTATCAAAAGTTACAGCTATTTATATGAAGTTGTACAAAAACGCTTTTTTTCGCCAAGACAGTGCGTTTCTCACTGTTACATGCATTTGAATGGGGAACTCGACCGAAACAAAGTATAGGTTTTCATTATGTGTATAACTTGAAAATCTTAGCTCAAACAGCTGCAAAACCTGTTTTCCCAGCACGGGGATATTGAGTTCTATAAGATAAAGCCATAAACATGTTTGTCTGAGTCTTCTATCAAAAGTTACAGCTATTTATATGAAGTTGTACAAAAACGCTTTCTTTCGCCAAGACAGTGCGTTTCTCACTGTTACATGCAGTTGACTGGGGAACTCGCCCGAAACAAAGTATAGGTTTTCATTATGTGTATAACTTGGAAATCTTAGCTCAAACAGCTGCAAATACTGTTTGCCCAGCACGGGGACCTTGAGTTCTATAAGATAAAGCTATAAACATGTTTGTCTGAGTCTTCTATCAAAAGTTACAGCTATTTATATGAAGTTGTACAAAAACGCTTTCTTTCGCCAAGACAGTGCGTTTCTCACTGTTACATGCATTTTGAATGGGGAACTCGCCCGAGACAAAGTATAGGTTTTCATTATGTGAATAATTTTAAAATCTTAGCTCAATCGGCTGCAAAACCTGTTTGCCCAGCACGGGGACCTTGAGTTCTATAAGATAAAGCCATAAACATGTGTATCCGAGTCTTCTATCAAAAGTTACAGCTATTTATATGAAGTTGTACAAAAACGCTTTCTTTCGCCAAGACAGTGCGTTTCTCACTGTTACATGCATTTGAATGGGGAACTCGACCGAAACAAAGTATAGGTTTTCATTATGTGTATAACTTCAAAATCTTAGCTCAAACAGCTGCAAAACCTGTTTTCCCAGCATGGGGATATTGAGTTCTATAAGATAAAGCCATAAACATGTTTGTCTGAGTCTTATATCAAAAGTTACAGCTATTTATATGAAGTTGTACAAAAACGCTTTATTTCGCCAAGACAGTGTGTTTCTCACTGTTACATGCATTTGAATGGGAAACTCGCCTGAAACAAAGTATAGGTTTTCATTATGTGAATAATTTTAAAATCTTAGCTCAATCGGCTGCAAAACATATTTGCCCAGCACGGGGATATTGAGTTCTATAAGATAAAGCCATAAACATGTTTGTCTGAGTCTTCTATCAAAAGTTACAGCTATTTATATGAAGTTGTACAAAAACGCTTTCTTTCGCCAAGACAGTGCGTTTCTCACTGTTACATGCATTTGAATGGGGAACTCGCCCGAAACAAAGTATAGGTTTTCATTATGTGTATAACTTGGAAATCTTAGCTCAAACAGCTGCAAAACCTGTTTTCCCAGCACGGGGATATTGAGTTCTATAAGATAAAGCCATAAACATGTTTGTCTGAGTCTTTTATCAAAAGTTACAGCTATTTATATGAAGTTGTACAAAAACGCTTTCTTTCGCCAAGACAGTGCGTTTCTCACTGTTACATGCATTTGAATGGGGAACTCGACCGAAAAAAGTATAGGTTTTCATTATGTGAATAATTTTAAAATCTTAGCTCAAACGGCTGCAAATCCTGTTTTCCCAGCACGGGGACCTTGAGTTCTATAAGATAAAGCCATAAACATGTGTATCCGAATCTTCTATCAAAAGTTACAGCTATTTCTATGAAGTTGTACAAAAACGCTTTCTTTCGCCAAGACAGTGCGTTTCTTACTGTTACATGCATTTGAATGGGGAACTCGACCGAAACAAAGTATAGGTTTTCATTATGTGAATAATTTTAAAATCTTAGCTCAAACGGCTGCAAAACCTGTTTGCCCAGCACGGGGATATTGAGTTCTATAAGATAAAGCCATAAACATGTTTGTCTGAGTCTTCTATCAAAAGTTACAGCTATTTATATGAAGTTGTACAAAAACGCTTTCTTTCGCCAAGACAGTGCGTTTCTCACTGTTACATGCATTTGAATGGGGAACTCGCCCGAAACAAAGTATAGGTTTTCATTATGTGTATAACTTGGAAATCTTAGCTCAAACAGCTGCAAAACCTGTTTTCCCAGCACGGGGATATTGAGTTCTATAAGATAAAGCCATAAACATGTTTGTCTGAGTCTTTTATCAAAAGTTACAGCTATTTATATGAAGTTGTACAAAAACGCTTTCTTTCGCCAAGACAGTGCGTTTCTCACTGTTACATGCATTTGAATGGGGAACTCGACCGAAAAAAGTATAGGTTTTCATTATGTGAATAATTTTAAAATCTTAGCTCAAACGGCTGCAAATCCTGTTTTCCCAGCACGGGGACCTTGAGTTCTATAAGATAAAGCCATAAACATGTGTATCCGAATCTTCTATCAAAAGTTACAGCTATTTCTATGAAGTTGTACAAAAACGCTTTCTTTCGCCAAGACAGTGCGTTTCTCACTGTTACATGCATTTGAATGGGGAACTCGACCGAAACAAAGTATAGGTTTTCATTATGTGAATAATTTTAAAATCTTAGCTCAAACGGCTGCAAAACCTGTTTGCCCAGCACGGGGATATTGAGTTCTATAAGATAAAGCCATAAACATGTTTGTCTGAGTCTTCTATCAAAAGTTACAGCGATTTATATGAAGTTGTACGAAAACGCTTTATTTCGCCAAGACAATGCGTTTCTCACTGTTACATGCATTTGAATGGGAAACTCGCCCGAGACAAAGTATAGGTTTTCATTATGTGAATAATTTTAAAATCTTAGCTCAAACGGCTGCAAAACCTGTTTGCCCAGCACGGGGATATTGAGTTCTATAAGATAAAGCCATAAACATGTTTGTCTGAGTCTTCTATCAAAAGTTACAGCTATTTATATGAAGTTGTACAAAAACGCTTTCTTTCGCCAAGACAGTGCGTTTCTCACTGTTACATGCATTTGAATGGGGAACTCGCCCGAAACAAAGTATAGGTTTTCATTATGTGTATAACTTGAAAATCTTAGCTCAAACGGCTGCAAAACCTGTTTGCCCAGCACGGGGATATTGAGTTCTATAAGATAAAGCCATAAACATGTTTGTCTGAGTCTTTTATCAAAAGTTACAGCTATTTATATGAAGTTGTACAAAAACGCTTTCTTTCGCCAAGACAGTGCGTTTCTCACTGTTACATGCATTTGAATGGGGAACTCGCCCGAAACAAAGTATAGGTTTTCATTATGTGTATAACTTGGAAATCTTAGCTCAAACAGCTGCAAATCCTGTTTTCCCAGCACGGGGACCTTGAGTTCTATAAGATGAAGCCATAAACATGTTTGTCTGAGTCTTCTATCAAAAGTTACAGCTATTTATATGAAGTTGTACAAAAACGCTTTCTTTCGCCAAGACAGTGTGTTTCTCACTGTTACATGCATTTTGAATGGGGAACTCGCCCGAGACAAAGTATAGGTTTTCATTATGTGAATAATTTTAAAATCTTAGCTCAATCGGCTGCAAAACCTGTTTTCCCAGCACGGGGATATTGAGTTCTATAAGATAAAGCCATAAACATGTTTGTCTGAGTCTTTTATCAAAAGTTACAGCTATTTATATGAAGTTGTACAAAAACGCTTTCTTTCGCCAAGACAGTGCGTTTCTCACTGTTACATGCATTTGAATGGGGAACTCGCCCGAAACAAAGTATAGGTTTTCATTATGTGTATAACTTGGAAATCTTAGCTCAAACAGCTGCAAATCCTGTTTTCCCAGCACGGGGACCTTGAGTTCTATAAGATGAAGCCATAAACATGTTTGTCTGAGTCTTCTATCAAAAGTTACAGATATTTATATGAAGTTGTACAAAAACGCTTTCTTTCGCCAAGACAGTGCGTTTCTCACTGTTACATGCATTTTGAATGGGGAACTCGCCCGAGACAAAGTATAGGTTTTCATTATGTGAATAATTTTAAAATCTTAGCTCAATCGGCTGCAAAACCTGTTTCCCCAGCACGGGGACCTTGAGTTCTATAAGATAAAGCCATAAACATGTCTATCCGAGTCTTCTATCAAAAGTTACAGCTATTTATATGAAGTTGTACAAAAACGCTTTCTTTCGCCAAGACAGTGCGTTTCTCACTGTTACATGCATTTGAATGGGGAACTCGACCGAAACAAAGTATAGGTTTTCATTATGTGTATAACTTCAAAATCTTAGCTCAAACAGCTGCAAAACCTGTTTTCCCAGCACGGGGATATTGAGTTCTATAAGATAAAGCCATAAACATGTTTGTCTGAGTCTTTTATCAAAAGTTACAGCTATTTATATGAAGTTGTACAAAAACGCTTTCTTTCGCCAAGACAGTGCGTTTCTCACTGTTACATGCATTTGAATGGGGAACTCGCCCGAAACAAAGTATAGGTTTTCATTATGTGTATAACTTGGAAATCTTAGCTCAAACAGCTGCAAATCCTGTTTTCCCAGCACGGGGACCTTGAGTTCTATAAGATGAAGCCATAAACATGTTTGTCTGAGTCTTCTATCAAAAGTTACAGCTATTTATATGAAGTTGTACAAAAACGCTTTCTTTCGCCAAGACAGTGCGTTTCTCACTGTTACATGCATTTTGAATGGGGAACTCGCCCGAGACAAAGTATAGGTTTTCATTATGTGAATAATTTTAAAATCTTAGCTCAATCGGCTGCAAAACCTGTTTGCCCAGCACGGGGACCTTGAGTTCTATAAGATAAAGCCATAAACATGTCTATCCGAGTCTTCTATCAAAAGTTACAGCTATTTATATGAAGTTGTACAAAAACGCTTTCTTTCGCCAAGACAGTGCGTTTCTCACTGTTACATGCATTTGAATGGGGAACTCGACCGAAACAAAGTATAGGTTTTCATTATGTGTATAACTTGAAAATCTTAGCTCAAACAGCTGCAAAACCTGTTTTCCCAGCACGGGGATATTAAGTTCTATAAGATAAAGCCATAAACATGTTTGTCTGAGTCTTCTATCAAAAGTTACAGCGATTTATATGAAGTTGTACAAAAACGCTTTCTTTCGCCAAGACAGTGCGTTTCTCACTGTTACATGCAGTTGACTGGGGAACTCGCCCGAAACAAAGTATAGGTTTTCATTATGTGTATAACTTGGAAATCTTAGCTCAAACAGCTGCAAATCCTGTTTTCCCAGCACGGGGACCTTGAGTTCTATAAGATAAAGCCATAAACATGTTTGTCTGAGTCTTCTATCAAAAGTTACAGCTATTTATATGAAGTTGTACAAAAACGCTTTCTTTCGCCAAGACAGTGCGTTTCTCACTGTTACATGCATTTGAATGGGGAACTCGCCCGAAACAAAGTATAGGTTTTCATTATGTGTATAACTTGGAAATCTTAGCTCAAACAGCTGCAAATCCTGTTTTCCCAGCACGGGGACCTTGAGTTCTATAAGATAAAGCCATAAACATGTTTGTCTGAGTCTTCTATCAAAAGTTACAGCTATTTATATGAAGTTGTACAAAAACGCTTTCTTTCGCCAAGACAGTGCGTTTCTCACTGTTACATGCATTTGAATGGGGAACTCGCCCGAAACAAAGTATAGGTTTTCATTATGTGTATAACTTGGAAATCTTAGCTCAAACAGCTGCAAATCCTGTTTTCCCAGCACGGGGACCTTGAGTTCTATAAGATAAAGCCATAAACATGTGTATCCGAGTCTTCTATCAAAAGTTACAGCTATTTATATGAAGTTGTACAAAAACGCTTTCTTTCGCCAAGACAGTGCGTTTCTCACTGTTACATGCATTTGAATGGGGAACTCGCCCGAAACAAAGTATAGGTTTTCATTATGTGTATAACTTGGAAATCTTAGCTCAAACGGCTGCAAAACCTGTTTTCCCAGCACGGGGACCTTGAGTTCTATAAGATAAAGCCATAAACATGTGTATCCGAGTCTTCTATCAAAAGTTACAGCTATTTATATGAAGTTGTACAAAAACGCTTTCTTTCGCCAAGACAGTGCGTTTCTCACTGTTACATGCATTTGAATGGGGAACTCGACCGAAACAAAGTATAGGTTTTCATTATGTGTATAACTTGAAAATCTTAGCTCAAACAGCTGCAAAACCTGTTTTCCCAGCACGGGGATATTGAGTTCTATAAGATAAAGCCATAAACATGTTTGTCTGAGTCTTCTATCAAAAGTTACAGCTATTTATATGAAGTTGTACAAAAACGCTTTCTTTCGCCAAGACAGTGCGTTTCTCACTGTTACATGCAGTTGACTGGGGAACTCGCCCGAAACAAAGTATAGGTTTTCATTATGTGTATAACTTGGAAATCTTAGCTCAAACAGCTGCAAATCCTGTTTGCCCAGCACGGGGACCTTGAGTTCTATAAGATAAAGCCATAAACATGTTTGTCTGAGTCTTCTATCAAAAGTTACAGCTATTTATATGAAGTTGTACAAAAACGCTTTCTTTCGCCAAGACAGTGCGTTTCTCACTGTTACATGCATTTTGAATGGGGAACTCGCCCGAGACAAAGTATAGGTTTTCATTATGTGAATAATTTTAAAATCTTAGCTCAATCGGCTGCAAAACCTGTTTGCCCAGCACGGGGACCTTGAGTTCTATAAGATAAAGCCATAAACATGTGTATCCGAGTCTTCTATCAAAAGTTACAGCTATTTATATGAAGTTGTACAAAAACGCTTTCTTTCGCCAAGACAGTGCGTTTCTCACTGTTACATGCATTTGAATGGGGAACTCGCCCGAAACAAAGTATAGGTTTTCATTATGTGTATAACTTCAAAATCTTAGCTCAAACAGCTGCAAAACCTGTTTTCCCAGCATGGGGATATTGAGTTCTATAAGATAAAGCCATAAACATGTTTGTCTGAGTCTTCTATCAAAAGTTACAGCTATTTATATGAAGTTGTACAAAAACGCTTTATTTCGCCAAGACAGTGTGTTTCTCACTGTTACATGCATTTGAATGGGAAACTCGCCTGAAACAAAGTATAGGTTTTCATTATGTGAATAATTTTAAAATCTTAGCTCAATCGGCTGCAAAACATATTTGCCCAGCACGGGGATATTGAGTTCTATAAGATAAAGCCATAAACATGTTTGTCTGAGTCTTCTATCAAAAGTTACAGCTATTTATATGAAGTTGTACAAAAACGCTTTCTTTCGCCAAGACAGTGCGTTTCTCACTGTTATATGCATTTGAATGGGGAACTCGCCCGAAACAAAGTATAGGTTTTCATTATGTGTATAACTTGGAAATCTTAGCTCAAACAGCTGCAAATCCTGTTTTCCCAGCACGGGGACCTTGAGTTCTATAAGATAAAGCCATAAACATGTGTATCCGAGTCTTCTATCAAAAGTTACAGCTATTTATATGAAGTTGTACAAAAACGCTTTCTTTCGCCAAGACAGTGCGTTTCTCACTGTTACATGCATTTGAATGGGGAACTCGACCGAAACAAAGTATAGGTTTTCATTATGTGTATAACTTGAAAATCTTAGCTCAAACAGCTGCAAAACCTGTTTTCCCAGCACGGGGATATTAAGTTCTATAAGATAAAGCCATAAACATGTTTGTCTGAGTCTTCTATCAAAAGTTACAGCGATTTATATGAAGTTGTACAAAAACGCTTTCTTTCGCCAAGACAGTGCGTTTCTCACTGTTACATGCAGTTGACTGGGGAACTCGCCCGAAACAAAGTATAGGTTTTCATTATGTGTATAACTTGGAAATCTTAGCTCAAACAGCTGCAAATCCTGTTTTCCCAGCACGGGGACCTTGAGTTCTATAAGATAAAGCCATAAACATGTTTGTCTGAGTCTTTTATCAAAAGTTACAGCTATTTATATGAAGTTGTACAAAAACGCTTTCTTTCGCCAAGACAGTGCGTTTCTCACTGTTACATGCATTTGAATGGGGAACTCGACCGAAAAAAGTATAGGTTTTCATTATGTGAATAATTTTAAAATCTTAGCTCAAACGGCTGCAAATCCTGTTTTCCCAGCACGGGGACCTTGAGTTCTATAAGATAAAGCCATAAACATGTGTATCCGAATCTTCTATCAAAAGTTACAGCTATTTCTATGAAGTTGTACAAAAACGCTTTCTTTCGCCAAGACAGTGCGTTTCTTACTGTTACATGCATTTGAATGGGGAACTCGACCGAAACAAAGTATAGGTTTTCATTATGTGAATAATTTTAAAATCTTAGCTCAAACGGCTGCAAAACCTGTTTGCCCAGCACGGGGATATTGAGTTCTATAAGATAAAGCCATAAACATGTTTGTCTGAGTCTTCTATCAAAAGTTACAGCTATTTATATGAAGTTGTACAAAAACGCTTTCTTTCGCCAAGACAGTGCGTTTCTCACTGTTACATGCATTTGAATGGGGAACTCGCCCGAAACAAAGTATAGGTTTTCATTATGTGTATAACTTGGAAATCTTAGCTCAAACAGCTGCAAAACCTGTTTTCCCAGCACGGGGATATTGAGTTCTATAAGATAAAGCCATAAACATGTTTGTCTGAGTCTTTTATCAAAAGTTACAGCTATTTATATGAAGTTGTACAAAAACGCTTTCTTTCGCCAAGACAGTGCGTTTCTCACTGTTACATGCATTTGAATGGGGAACTCGACCGAAAAAAGTATAGGTTTTCATTATGTGAATAATTTTAAAATCTTAGCTCAAACGGCTGCAAATCCTGTTTTCCCAGCACGGGGACCTTGAGTTCTATAAGATAAAGCCATAAACATGTGTATCCGAATCTTCTATCAAAAGTTACAGCTATTTCTATGAAGTTGTACAAAAACGCTTTCTTTCGCCAAGACAGTGCGTTTCTCACTGTTACATGCATTTGAATGGGGAACTCGACCGAAACAAAGTATAGGTTTTCATTATGTGAATAATTTTAAAATCTTAGCTCAAACGGCTGCAAAACCTGTTTGCCCAGCACGGGGATATTGAGTTCTATAAGATAAAGCCATAAACATGTTTGTCTGAGTCTTCTATCAAAAGTTACAGCGATTTATATGAAGTTGTACGAAAACGCTTTATTTCGCCAAGACAATGCGTTTCTCACTGTTACATGCATTTGAATGGGAAACTCGCCCGAGACAAAGTATAGGTTTTCATTATGTGAATAATTTTAAAATCTTAGCTCAAACGGCTGCAAAACCTGTTTGCCCAGCACGGGGATATTGAGTTCTATAAGATAAAGCCATAAACATGTTTGTCTGAGTCTTCTATCAAAAGTTACAGCTATTTATATGAAGTTGTACAAAAACGCTTTCTTTCGCCAAGACAGTGCGTTTCTCACTGTTACATGCATTTGAATGGGGAACTCGCCCGAAACAAAGTATAGGTTTTCATTATGTGTATAACTTGAAAATCTTAGCTCAAACGGCTGCAAAACCTGTTTGCCCAGCACGGGGATATTGAGTTCTATAAGATAAAGCCATAAACATGTTTGTCTGAGTCTTTTATCAAAAGTTACAGCTATTTATATGAAGTTGTACAAAAACGCTTTCTTTCGCCAAGACAGTGCGTTTCTCACTGTTACATGCATTTGAATGGGGAACTCGCCCGAAACAAAGTATAGGTTTTCATTATGTGTATAACTTGGAAATCTTAGCTCAAACAGCTGCAAATCCTGTTTTCCCAGCACGGGGACCTTGAGTTCTATAAGATGAAGCCATAAACATGTTTGTCTGAGTCTTCTATCAAAAGTTACAGCTATTTATATGAAGTTGTACAAAAACGCTTTCTTTCGCCAAGACAGTGTGTTTCTCACTGTTACATGCATTTTGAATGGGGAACTCGCCCGAGACAAAGTATAGGTTTTCATTATGTGAATAATTTTAAAATCTTAGCTCAATCGGCTGCAAAACCTGTTTTCCCAGCACGGGGATATTGAGTTCTATAAGATAAAGCCATAAACATGTTTGTCTGAGTCTTTTATCAAAAGTTACAGCTATTTATATGAAGTTGTACAAAAACGCTTTCTTTCGCCAAGACAGTGCGTTTCTCACTGTTACATGCATTTGAATGGGGAACTCGCCCGAAACAAAGTATAGGTTTTCATTATGTGTATAACTTGGAAATCTTAGCTCAAACAGCTGCAAATCCTGTTTTCCCAGCACGGGGACCTTGAGTTCTATAAGATGAAGCCATAAACATGTTTGTCTGAGTCTTCTATCAAAAGTTACAGATATTTATATGAAGTTGTACAAAAACGCTTTCTTTCGCCAAGACAGTGCGTTTCTCACTGTTACATGCATTTTGAATGGGGAACTCGCCCGAGACAAAGTATAGGTTTTCATTATGTGAATAATTTTAAAATCTTAGCTCAATCGGCTGCAAAACCTGTTTCCCCAGCACGGGGACCTTGAGTTCTATAAGATAAAGCCATAAACATGTCTATCCGAGTCTTCTATCAAAAGTTACAGCTATTTATATGAAGTTGTACAAAAACGCTTTCTTTCGCCAAGACAGTGCGTTTCTCACTGTTACATGCATTTGAATGGGGAACTCGACCGAAACAAAGTATAGGTTTTCATTATGTGTATAACTTCAAAATCTTAGCTCAAACAGCTGCAAAACCTGTTTTCCCAGCACGGGGATATTGAGTTCTATAAGATAAAGCCATAAACATGTTTGTCTGAGTCTTTTATCAAAAGTTACAGCTATTTATATGAAGTTGTACAAAAACGCTTTCTTTCGCCAAGACAGTGCGTTTCTCACTGTTACATGCATTTGAATGGGGAACTCGCCCGAAACAAAGTATAGGTTTTCATTATGTGTATAACTTGGAAATCTTAGCTCAAACAGCTGCAAATCCTGTTTTCCCAGCACGGGGACCTTGAGTTCTATAAGATGAAGCCATAAACATGTTTGTCTGAGTCTTCTATCAAAAGTTACAGCTATTTATATGAAGTTGTACAAAAACGCTTTCTTTCGCCAAGACAGTGCGTTTCTCACTGTTACATGCATTTTGAATGGGGAACTCGCCCGAGACAAAGTATAGGTTTTCATTATGTGAATAATTTTAAAATCTTAGCTCAATCGGCTGCAAAACCTGTTTGCCCAGCACGGGGACCTTGAGTTCTATAAGATAAAGCCATAAACATGTCTATCCGAGTCTTCTATCAAAAGTTACAGCTATTTATATGAAGTTGTACAAAAACGCTTTCTTTCGCCAAGACAGTGCGTTTCTCACTGTTACATGCATTTGAATGGGGAACTCGACCGAAACAAAGTATAGGTTTTCATTATGTGTATAACTTGAAAATCTTAGCTCAAACAGCTGCAAAACCTGTTTTCCCAGCACGGGGATATTAAGTTCTATAAGATAAAGCCATAAACATGTTTGTCTGAGTCTTCTATCAAAAGTTACAGCGATTTATATGAAGTTGTACAAAAACGCTTTCTTTCGCCAAGACAGTGCGTTTCTCACTGTTACATGCAGTTGACTGGGGAACTCGCCCGAAACAAAGTATAGGTTTTCATTATGTGTATAACTTGGAAATCTTAGCTCAAACAGCTGCAAATCCTGTTTTCCCAGCACGGGGACCTTGAGTTCTATAAGATAAAGCCATAAACATGTTTGTCTGAGTCTTCTATCAAAAGTTACAGCTATTTATATGAAGTTGTACAAAAACGCTTTCTTTCGCCAAGACAGTGCGTTTCTCACTGTTACATGCATTTGAATGGGGAACTCGCCCGAAACAAAGTATAGGTTTTCATTATGTGTATAACTTGGAAATCTTAGCTCAAACAGCTGCAAATCCTGTTTTCCCAGCACGGGGACCTTGAGTTCTATAAGATAAAGCCATAAACATGTTTGTCTGAGTCTTCTATCAAAAGTTACAGCTATTTATATGAAGTTGTACAAAAACGCTTTCTTTCGCCAAGACAGTGCGTTTCTCACTGTTACATGCATTTGAATGGGGAACTCGCCCGAAACAAAGTATAGGTTTTCATTATGTGTATAACTTGGAAATCTTAGCTCAAACAGCTGCAAATCCTGTTTTCCCAGCACGGGGACCTTGAGTTCTATAAGATAAAGCCATAAACATGTGTATCCGAGTCTTCTATCAAAAGTTACAGCTATTTATATGAAGTTGTACAAAAACGCTTTCTTTCGCCAAGACAGTGCGTTTCTCACTGTTACATGCATTTGAATGGGGAACTCGCCCGAAACAAAGTATAGGTTTTCATTATGTGTATAACTTGGAAATCTTAGCTCAAACGGCTGCAAAACCTGTTTTCCCAGCACGGGGACCTTGAGTTCTATAAGATAAAGCCATAAACATGTGTATCCGAGTCTTCTATCAAAAGTTACAGCTATTTATATGAAGTTGTACAAAAACGCTTTCTTTCGCCAAGACAGTGCGTTTCTCACTGTTACATGCATTTGAATGGGGAACTCGACCGAAACAAAGTATAGGTTTTCATTATGTGTATAACTTGAAAATCTTAGCTCAAACAGCTGCAAAACCTGTTTTCCCAGCACGGGGATATTGAGTTCTATAAGATAAAGCCATAAACATGTTTGTCTGAGTCTTCTATCAAAAGTTACAGCTATTTATATGAAGTTGTACAAAAACGCTTTCTTTCGCCAAGACAGTGCGTTTCTCACTGTTACATGCAGTTGACTGGGGAACTCGCCCGAAACAAAGTATAGGTTTTCATTATGTGTATAACTTGGAAATCTTAGCTCAAACAGCTGCAAATCCTGTTTGCCCAGCACGGGGACCTTGAGTTCTATAAGATAAAGCCATAAACATGTTTGTCTGAGTCTTCTATCAAAAGTTACAGCTATTTATATGAAGTTGTACAAAAACGCTTTCTTTCGCCAAGACAGTGCGTTTCTCACTGTTACATGCATTTTGAATGGGGAACTCGCCCGAGACAAAGTATAGGTTTTCATTATGTGAATAATTTTAAAATCTTAGCTCAATCGGCTGCAAAACCTGTTTGCCCAGCACGGGGACCTTGAGTTCTATAAGATAAAGCCATAAACATGTGTATCCGAGTCTTCTATCAAAAGTTACAGCTATTTATATGAAGTTGTACAAAAACGCTTTCTTTCGCCAAGACAGTGCGTTTCTCACTGTTACATGCATTTGAATGGGGAACTCGCCCGAAACAAAGTATAGGTTTTCATTATGTGTATAACTTCAAAATCTTAGCTCAAACAGCTGCAAAACCTGTTTTCCCAGCATGGGGATATTGAGTTCTATAAGATAAAGCCATAAACATGTTTGTCTGAGTCTTCTATCAAAAGTTACAGCTATTTATATGAAGTTGTACAAAAACGCTTTATTTCGCCAAGACAGTGTGTTTCTCACTGTTACATGCATTTGAATGGGAAACTCGCCTGAAACAAAGTATAGGTTTTCATTATGTGAATAATTTTAAAATCTTAGCTCAATCGGCTGCAAAACATATTTGCCCAGCACGGGGATATTGAGTTCTATAAGATAAAGCCATAAACATGTTTGTCTGAGTCTTCTATCAAAAGTTACAGCTATTTATATGAAGTTGTACAAAAACGCTTTCTTTCGCCAAGACAGTGCGTTTCTCACTGTTACATGCATTTGAATGGGGAACTCGCCCGAAACAAAGTATAGGTTTTCATTATGTGTATAACTTGGAAATCTTAGCTCAAACAGCTGCAAATCCTGTTTTCCCAGCACGGGGACCTTGAGTTCTATAAGATAAAGTCATAAACATGTGTATCCGAGTCTTCTATCAAAAGTTACAGCTATTTATATGAAGTTGTACAAAAACGCTTTCTTTCGCCAAGACAGTGCGTTTCTCACTGTTACATGCATTTGAATGGGGAACTCGACCGAAACAAAGTATAGGTTTTCATTATGTGTATAACTTGAAAATCTTAGCTCAAACAGCTGCAAAACCTGTTTTCCCAGCACGGGGATATTAAGTTCTATAAGATAAAGCCATAAACATGTTTGTCTGAGTCTTCTATCAAAAGTTACAGCTATTTATATGAAGTTGTACAAAAACGCTTTCTTTCGCCAAGACAGTGCGTTTCTCACTGTTACATGCATTTTGAATGGGGAACTCGCCCGAGACAAAGTATAGGTTTTCATTATGTGAATAATTTTAAAATCTTAGCTCAATCGGCTGCAAAACCTGTTTGCCCAGCACGGGGACCTTGAGTTCTATAAGATAAAGCCATAAACATGTGTATCCGAGTCTTCTATCAAAAGTTACAGCTATTTATATGAAGTTGTACAAAAACGCTTTCTTTCGCCAAGACAGTGCGTTTCTCACTGTTACATGCATTTGAATGGGGAACTCGCCCGAAACAAAGTATAGGTTTTCATTATGTGTATAACTTCAAAATCTTAGCTCAAACAGCTGCAAAACCTGTTTTCCCAGCATGGGGATATTGAGTTCTATAAGATAAAGCCATAAACATGTTTGTCTGAGTCTTCTATCAAAAGTTACAGCTATTTATATGAAGTTGTACAAAAACGCTTTATTTCGCCAAGACAGTGTGTTTCTCACTGTTACATGCATTTGAATGGGAAACTCGCCTGAAACAAAGTATAGGTTTTCATTATGTGAATAATTTTAAAATCTTAGCTCAATCGGCTGCAAAACATATTTGCCCAGCACGGGGATATTGAGTTCTATAAGATAAAGCCATAAACATGTTTGTCTGAGTCTTCTATCAAAAGTTACAGCTATTTATATGAAGTTGTACAAAAACGCTTTCTTTCGCCAAGACAGTGCGTTTCTCACTGTTATATGCATTTGAATGGGGAACTCGCCCGAAACAAAGTATAGGTTTTCATTATGTGTATAACTTGGAAATCTTAGCTCAAACAGCTGCAAATCCTGTTTTCCCAGCACGGGGACCTTGAGTTCTATAAGATAAAGCCATAAACATGTGTATCCGAGTCTTCTATCAAAAGTTACAGCTATTTATATGAAGTTGTACAAAAACGCTTTCTTTCGCCAAGACAGTGCGTTTCTCACTGTTACATGCATTTGAATGGGGAACTCGACCGAAACAAAGTATAGGTTTTCATTATGTGTATAACTTGAAAATCTTAGCTCAAACAGCTGCAAAACCTGTTTTCCCAGCACGGGGATATTAAGTTCTATAAGATAAAGCCATAAACATGTTTGTCTGAGTCTTCTATCAAAAGTTACAGCGATTTATATGAAGTTGTACAAAAACGCTTTCTTTCGCCAAGACAGTGCGTTTCTCACTGTTACATGCAGTTGACTGGGGAACTCGCCCGAAACAAAGTATAGGTTTTCATTATGTGTATAACTTGGAAATCTTAGCTCAAACAGCTGCAAATCCTGTTTTCCCAGCACGGGGACCTTGAGTTCTATAAGATAAAGCCATAAACATGTTTGTCTGAGTCTTCTATCAAAAGTTACAGCTATTTATATGAAGTTGTACAAAAACGCTTTCTTTCGCCAAGACAGTGCGTTTCTCACTGTTACATGCATTTGAATGGGGAACTCGCCCGAAACAAAGTATAGGTTTTCATTATGTGTATAACTTGGAAATCTTAGCTCAAACAGCTGCAAATCCTGTTTTCCCAGCACGGGGACCTTGAGTTCTATAAGATGAAGCCATAAACATGTTTGTCTGAGTCTTCTATCAAAAGTTACAGATATTTATATGAAGTTGTACAAAAACGCTTTCTTTCGCCAAGACAGTGCGTTTCTCACTGTTACATGCATTTTGAATGGGGAACTCGCCCGAGACAAAGTATAGGTTTTCATTATGTGAATAATTTTAAAATCTTAGCTCAATCGGCTGCAAAACCTGTTTCCCCAGCACGGGGACCTTGAGTTCTATAAGATAAAGCCATAAACATGTCTATCCGAGTCTTCTATCAAAAGTTACAGCTATTTATATGAAGTTGTACAAAAACGCTTTCTTTCGCCAAGACAGTGCGTTTCTCACTGTTACATGCATTTGAATGGGGAACTCGACCGAAACAAAGTATAGGTTTTCATTATGTGTATAACTTCAAAATCTTAGCTCAAACAGCTGCAAAACCTGTTTTCCCAGCACGGGGATATTGAGTTCTATAAGATAAAGCCATAAACATGTTTGTCTGAGTCTTTTATCAAAAGTTACAGCTATTTATATGAAGTTGTACAAAAACGCTTTCTTTCGCCAAGACAGTGCGTTTCTCACTGTTACATGCATTTGAATGGGGAACTCGCCCGAAACAAAGTATAGGTTTTCATTATGTGTATAACTTGGAAATCTTAGCTCAAACAGCTGCAAATCCTGTTTTCCCAGCACGGGGACCTTGAGTTCTATAAGATGAAGCCATAAACATGTTTGTCTGAGTCTTCTATCAAAAGTTACAGCTATTTATATGAAGTTGTACAAAAACGCTTTCTTTCGCCAAGACAGTGCGTTTCTCACTGTTACATGCATTTTGAATGGGGAACTCGCCCGAGACAAAGTATAGGTTTTCATTATGTGAATAATTTTAAAATCTTAGCTCAATCGGCTGCAAAACCTGTTTGCCCAGCACGGGGACCTTGAGTTCTATAAGATAAAGCCATAAACATGTCTATCCGAGTCTTCTATCAAAAGTTACAGCTATTTATATGAAGTTGTACAAAAACGCTTTCTTTCGCCAAGACAGTGCGTTTCTCACTGTTACATGCATTTGAATGGGGAACTCGACCGAAACAAAGTATAGGTTTTCATTATGTGTATAACTTGAAAATCTTAGCTCAAACAGCTGCAAAACCTGTTTTCCCAGCACGGGGATATTAAGTTCTATAAGATAAAGCCATAAACATGTTTGTCTGAGTCTTCTATCAAAAGTTACAGCGATTTATATGAAGTTGTACAAAAACGCTTTCTTTCGCCAAGACAGTGCGTTTCTCACTGTTACATGCAGTTGACTGGGGAACTCGCCCGAAACAAAGTATAGGTTTTCATTATGTGTATAACTTGGAAATCTTAGCTCAAACAGCTGCAAATCCTGTTTTCCCAGCACGGGGACCTTGAGTTCTATAAGATAAAGCCATAAACATGTTTGTCTGAGTCTTCTATCAAAAGTTACAGCTATTTATATGAAGTTGTACAAAAACGCTTTCTTTCGCCAAGACAGTGCGTTTCTCACTGTTACATGCATTTGAATGGGGAACTCGCCCGAAACAAAGTATAGGTTTTCATTATGTGTATAACTTGGAAATCTTAGCTCAAACAGCTGCAAATCCTGTTTTCCCAGCACGGGGACCTTGAGTTCTATAAGATAAAGCCATAAACATGTTTGTCTGAGTCTTCTATCAAAAGTTACAGCTATTTATATGAAGTTGTACAAAAACGCTTTCTTTCGCCAAGACAGTGCGTTTCTCACTGTTACATGCATTTGAATGGGGAACTCGCCCGAAACAAAGTATAGGTTTTCATTATGTGTATAACTTGGAAATCTTAGCTCAAACAGCTGCAAATCCTGTTTTCCCAGCACGGGGACCTTGAGTTCTATAAGATAAAGCCATAAACATGTGTATCCGAGTCTTCTATCAAAAGTTACAGCTATTTATATGAAGTTGTACAAAAACGCTTTCTTTCGCCAAGACAGTGCGTTTCTCACTGTTACATGCATTTGAATGGGGAACTCGCCCGAAACAAAGTATAGGTTTTCATTATGTGTATAACTTGGAAATCTTAGCTCAAACGGCTGCAAAACCTGTTTTCCCAGCACGGGGACCTTGAGTTCTATAAGATAAAGCCATAAACATGTGTATCCGAGTCTTCTATCAAAAGTTACAGCTATTTATATGAAGTTGTACAAAAACGCTTTCTTTCGCCAAGACAGTGCGTTTCTCACTGTTACATGCATTTGAATGGGGAACTCGACCGAAACAAAGTATAGGTTTTCATTATGTGTATAACTTGAAAATCTTAGCTCAAACAGCTGCAAAACCTGTTTTCCCAGCACGGGGATATTGAGTTCTATAAGATAAAGCCATAAACATGTTTGTCTGAGTCTTCTATCAAAAGTTACAGCTATTTATATGAAGTTGTACAAAAACGCTTTCTTTCGCCAAGACAGTGCGTTTCTCACTGTTACATGCAGTTGACTGGGGAACTCGCCCGAAACAAAGTATAGGTTTTCATTATGTGTATAACTTGGAAATCTTAGCTCAAACAGCTGCAAATCCTGTTTGCCCAGCACGGGGACCTTGAGTTCTATAAGATAAAGCCATAAACATGTTTGTCTGAGTCTTCTATCAAAAGTTACAGCTATTTATATGAAGTTGTACAAAAACGCTTTCTTTCGCCAAGACAGTGCGTTTCTCACTGTTACATGCATTTTGAATGGGGAACTCGCCCGAGACAAAGTATAGGTTTTCATTATGTGAATAATTTTAAAATCTTAGCTCAATCGGCTGCAAAACCTGTTTGCCCAGCACGGGGACCTTGAGTTCTATAAGATAAAGCCATAAACATGTGTATCCGAGTCTTCTATCAAAAGTTACAGCTATTTATATGAAGTTGTACAAAAACGCTTTCTTTCGCCAAGACAGTGCGTTTCTCACTGTTACATGCATTTGAATGGGGAACTCGCCCGAAACAAAGTATAGGTTTTCATTATGTGTATAACTTCAAAATCTTAGCTCAAACAGCTGCAAAACCTGTTTTCCCAGCATGGGGATATTGAGTTCTATAAGATAAAGCCATAAACATGTTTGTCTGAGTCTTCTATCAAAAGTTACAGCTATTTATATGAAGTTGTACAAAAACGCTTTATTTCGCCAAGACAGTGTGTTTCTCACTGTTACATGCATTTGAATGGGAAACTCGCCTGAAACAAAGTATAGGTTTTCATTATGTGAATAATTTTAAAATCTTAGCTCAATCGGCTGCAAAACATATTTGCCCAGCACGGGGATATTGAGTTCTATAAGATAAAGCCATAAACATGTTTGTCTGAGTCTTCTATCAAAAGTTACAGCTATTTATATGAAGTTGTACAAAAACGCTTTCTTTCGCCAAGACAGTGCGTTTCTCACTGTTACATGCATTTGAATGGGGAACTCGCCCGAAACAAAGTATAGGTTTTCATTATGTGTATAACTTGGAAATCTTAGCTCAAACAGCTGCAAATCCTGTTTTCCCAGCACGGGGACCTTGAGTTCTATAAGATAAAGTCATAAACATGTGTATCCGAGTCTTCTATCAAAAGTTACAGCTATTTATATGAAGTTGTACAAAAACGCTTTCTTTCGCCAAGACAGTGCGTTTCTCACTGTTACATGCATTTGAATGGGGAACTCGACCGAAACAAAGTATAGGTTTTCATTATGTGTATAACTTGAAAATCTTAGCTCAAACAGCTGCAAAACCTGTTTTCCCAGCACGGGGATATTAAGTTCTATAAGATAAAGCCATAAACATGTTTGTCTGAGTCTTCTATCAAAAGTTACAGCTATTTATATGAAGTTGTACAAAAACGCTTTCTTTCGCCAAGACAGTGCGTTTCTCACTGTTACATGCATTTTGAATGGGGAACTCGCCCGAGACAAAGTATAGGTTTTCATTATGTGAATAATTTTAAAATCTTAGCTCAATCGGCTGCAAAACCTGTTTGCCCAGCACGGGGACCTTGAGTTCTATAAGATAAAGCCATAAACATGTGTATCCGAGTCTTCTATCAAAAGTTACAGCTATTTATATGAAGTTGTACAAAAACGCTTTCTTTCGCCAAGACAGTGCGTTTCTCACTGTTACATGCATTTGAATGGGGAACTCGCCCGAAACAAAGTATAGGTTTTCATTATGTGTATAACTTCAAAATCTTAGCTCAAACAGCTGCAAAACCTGTTTTCCCAGCATGGGGATATTGAGTTCTATAAGATAAAGCCATAAACATGTTTGTCTGAGTCTTCTATCAAAAGTTACAGCTATTTATATGAAGTTGTACAAAAACGCTTTATTTCGCCAAGACAGTGTGTTTCTCACTGTTACATGCATTTGAATGGGAAACTCGCCTGAAACAAAGTATAGGTTTTCATTATGTGAATAATTTTAAAATCTTAGCTCAATCGGCTGCAAAACATATTTGCCCAGCACGGGGATATTGAGTTCTATAAGATAAAGCCATAAACATGTTTGTCTGAGTCTTCTATCAAAAGTTACAGCTATTTATATGAAGTTGTACAAAAACGCTTTCTTTCGCCAAGACAGTGCGTTTCTCACTGTTATATGCATTTGAATGGGGAACTCGCCCGAAACAAAGTATAGGTTTTCATTATGTGTATAACTTGGAAATCTTAGCTCAAACAGCTGCAAATCCTGTTTTCCCAGCACGGGGACCTTGAGTTCTATAAGATAAAGCCATAAACATGTGTATCCGAGTCTTCTATCAAAAGTTACAGCTATTTATATGAAGTTGTACAAAAACGCTTTCTTTCGCCAAGACAGTGCGTTTCTCACTGTTACATGCATTTGAATGGGGAACTCGACCGAAACAAAGTATAGGTTTTCATTATGTGTATAACTTGAAAATCTTAGCTCAAACAGCTGCAAAACCTGTTTTCCCAGCACGGGGATATTAAGTTCTATAAGATAAAGCCATAAACATGTTTGTCTGAGTCTTCTATCAAAAGTTACAGCGATTTATATGAAGTTGTACAAAAACGCTTTCTTTCGCCAAGACAGTGCGTTTCTCACTGTTACATGCAGTTGACTGGGGAACTCGCCCGAAACAAAGTATAGGTTTTCATTATGTGTATAACTTGGAAATCTTAGCTCAAACAGCTGCAAATCCTGTTTTCCCAGCACGGGGACCTTGAGTTCTATAAGATAAAGCCATAAACATGTTTGTCTGAGTCTTCTATCAAAAGTTACAGCTATTTATATGAAGTTGTACAAAAACGCTTTCTTTCGCCAAGACAGTGCGTTTCTCACTGTTACATGCATTTGAATGGGGAACTCGCCCGAAACAAAGTATAGGTTTTCATTATGTGTATAACTTGGAAATCTTAGCTCAAACAGCTGCAAATCCTGTTTTCCCAGCACGGGGACCTTGAGTTCTATAAGATAAAGCCATAAACATGTGTATCCGAGTCTTCTATCAAAAGTTACAGCTATTTATATGAAGTTGTACAAAAACGCTTTCTTTCGCCAAGACAGTGCGTTTCTCACTGTTACATGCATTTGAATGGGGAACTCGCCCGAAACAAAGTATAGGTTTTCATTATGTGTATAACTTGGAAATCTTAGCTCAAACGGCTGCAAAACCTGTTTTCCCAGCACGGGGACCTTGAGTTCTATAAGATAAAGCCATAAACATGTGTATCCGAGTCTTCTATCAAAAGTTACAGCTATTTATATGAAGTTGTACAAAAACGCTTTTTTTCGCCAAGACAGTGCGTTTCTCACTGTTACATGCATTTGAATGGGGAACTCGACCGAAACAAAGTATAGGTTTTCATTATGTGTATAACTTGAAAATCTTAGCTCAAACAGCTGCAAAACCTGTTTTCCCAGCACGGGGATATTGAGTTCTATAAGATAAAGCCATAAACATGTTTGTCTGAGTCTTCTATCAAAAGTTACAGCTATTTATATGAAGTTGTACAAAAACGCTTTCTTTCGCCAAGACAGTGCGTTTCTCACTGTTACATGCAGTTGACTGGGGAACTCGCCCGAAACAAAGTATAGGTTTTCATTATGTGTATAACTTGGAAATCTTAGCTCAAACAGCTGCAAATCCTGTTTGCCCAGCACGGGGACCTTGAGTTCTATAAGATAAAGCCATAAACATGTTTGTCTGAGTCTTCTATCAAAAGTTACAGCTATTTATATGAAGTTGTACAAAAACGCTTTCTTTCGCCAAGACAGTGCGTTTCTCACTGTTACATGCATTTTGAATGGGGAACTCGCCCGAGACAAAGTATAGGTTTTCATTATGTGAATAATTTTAAAATCTTAGCTCAATCGGCTGCAAAACCTGTTTGCCCAGCACGGGGACCTTGAGTTCTATAAGATAAAGCCATAAACATGTGTATCCGAGTCTTCTATCAAAAGTTACAGCTATTTATATGAAGTTGTACAAAAACGCTTTCTTTCGCCAAGACAGTGCGTTTCTCACTGTTACATGCATTTGAATGGGGAACTCGACCGAAACAAAGTATAGGTTTTCATTATGTGTATAACTTCAAAATCTTAGCTCAAACAGCTGCAAAACCTGTTTTCCCAGCATGGGGATATTGAGTTCTATAAGATAAAGCCATAAACATGTTTGTCTGAGTCTTATATCAAAAGTTACAGCTATTTATATGAAGTTGTACAAAAACGCTTTATTTCGCCAAGACAGTGTGTTTCTCACTGTTACATGCATTTGAATGGGAAACTCGCCTGAAACAAAGTATAGGTTTTCATTATGTGAATAATTTTAAAATCTTAGCTCAATCGGCTGCAAAACATATTTGCCCAGCACGGGGATATTGAGTTCTATAAGATAAAGCCATAAACATGTTTGTCTGAGTCTTCTATCAAAAGTTACAGCTATTTATATGAAGTTGTACAAAAACGCTTTCTTTCGCCAAGACAGTGCGTTTCTCACTGTTACATGCATTTGAATGGGGAACTCGCCCGAAACAAAGTATAGGTTTTCATTATGTGTATAACTTGGAAATCTTAGCTCAAACAGCTGCAAATCCTGTTTTCCCAGCACGGGGACCTTGAGTTCTATAAGATAAAGCCATAAACATGTGTATCCGAGTCTTCTATCAAAAGTTACAGCTATTTATATGAAGTTGTACAAAAACGCTTTCTTTCGCCAAGACAGTGCGTTTCTCACTGTTACATGCATTTGAATGGGGAACTCGACCGAAACAAAGTATAGGTTTTCATTATGTGTATAACTTGAAAATCTTAGCTCAAACAGCTGCAAAACCTGTTTTCCCAGCACGGGGATATTAAGTTCTATAAGATAAAGCCATAAACATGTTTGTCTGAGTCTTCTATCAAAAGTTACAGCGATTTATATGAAGTTGTACAAAAACGCTTTCTTTCGCCAAGACAGTGCGTTTCTCACTGTTACATGCAGTTGACTGGGGAACTCGCCCGAAACAAAGTATAGGTTTTCATTATGTGTATAACTTGGAAATCTTAGCTCAAACAGCTGCAAATCCTGTTTTCCCAGCACGGGGACCTTGAGTTCTATAAGATAAAGCCATAAACATGTTTGTCTGAGTCTTCTATCAAAAGTTACAGCTATTTATATGAAGTTGTACAAAAACGCTTTCTTTCGCCAAGACAGTGCGTTTCTCACTGTTACATGCATTTGAATGGGGAACTCGCCCGAAACAAAGTATAGGTTTTCATTATGTGTATAACTTGGAAATCTTAGCTCAAACAGCTGCAAATCCTGTTTTCCCAGCACGGGGACCTTGAGTTCTATAAGATAAAGCCATAAACATGTGTATCCGAGTCTTCTATCAAAAGTTACAGCTATTTATATGAAGTTGTACAAAAACGCTTTCTTTCGCCAAGACAGTGCGTTTCTCACTGTTACATGCATTTGAATGGGGAACTCGCCCGAAACAAAGTATAGGTTTTCATTATGTGTATAACTTGGAAATCTTAGCTCAAACGGCTGCAAAACCTGTTTTCCCAGCACGGGGACCTTGAGTTCTATAAGATAAAGCCATAAACATGTGTATCCGAGTCTTCTATCAAAAGTTACAGCTATTTATATGAAGTTGTACAAAAACGCTTTCTTTCGCCAAGACAGTGCGTTTCTCACTGTTACATGCATTTGAATGGGGAACTCGACCGAAACAAAGTATAGGTTTTCATTATGTGTATAACTTGAAAATCTTAGCTCAAACAGCTGCAAAACCTGTTTTCCCAGCACGGGGATATTGAGTTCTATAAGATAAAGCCATAAACATGTTTGTCTGAGTCTTCTATCAAAAGTTACAGCTATTTATATGAAGTTGTACAAAAACGCTTTCTTTCGCCAAGACAGTGCGTTTCTCACTGTTACATGCAGTTGACTGGGGAACTCGCCCGAAACAAAGTATAGGTTTTCATTATGTGTATAACTTGGAAATCTTAGCTCAAACGGCTGCAAAACCTGTTTTCCCAGCACGGGGACCTTGAGTTCTATAAGATAAAGCCATAAACATGTTTGTCTGAGTCTTCTATCAAAAGTTACAGCTATTTATATGAAGTTGTACAAAAACGCTTTCTTTCGCCAAGACAGTGCGTTTCTCACTGTTACATGCATTTGACTGGGGAACTCGCCCGAAACAAAGTATAGGTTTTCATTATGTGTATAACTTGGAAATCTTAGCTCAAACAGCTGCAAATCCTGTTTTCCCAGCACGGGGACCTTGAGTTCTATAAGATAAAGCCATAAACATGTTTGTCTGAGTCTTATATCAAAAGTTACAGCTATTTATATGAAGTTGTACAAAAACGCTTTATTTCGCCAAGACAGTGTGTTTCTCACTGTTACATGCATTTGAATGGGAAACTCGCCTGAAACAAAGTATAGGTTTTCATTATGTGAATAATTTTAAAATCTTAGCTCAATCGGCTGCAAAACATATTTGCCCAGCACGGGGATATTGAGTTCTATAAGATAAAGCCATAAACATGTTTGTCTGAGTCTTCTATCAAAAGTTACAGCTATTTATATGAAGTTGTACAAAAACGCTTTCTTTCGCCAAGACAGTGCGTTTCTCACTGTTACATGCATTTGAATGGGGAACTCGCCCGAAACAAAGTATAGGTTTTCATTATGTGTATAACTTGGAAATCTTAGCTCAAACAGCTGCAAATCCTGTTTTCCCAGCACGGGGACCTTGAGTTCTATAAGATAAAGCCATAAACATGTGTATCCGAGTCTTCTATCAAAAGTTACAGCTATTTATATGAAGTTGTACAAAAACGCTTTCTTTCGCCAAGACAGTGCGTTTCTCACTGTTACATGCATTTGAATGGGGAACTCGACCGAAACAAAGTATAGGTTTTCATTATGTGTATAACTTGAAAATCTTAGCTCAAACAGCTGCAAAACCTGTTTTCCCAGCACGGGGATATTAAGTTCTATAAGATAAAGCCATAAACATGTTTGTCTGAGTCTTCTATCAAAAGTTACAGCGATTTATATGAAGTTGTACAAAAACGCTTTCTTTCGCCAAGACAGTGCGTTTCTCACTGTTACATGCAGTTGACTGGGGAACTCGCCCGAAACAAAGTATAGGTTTTCATTATGTGTATAACTTGGAAATCTTAGCTCAAACAGCTGCAAATCCTGTTTTCCCAGCACGGGGACCTTGAGTTCTATAAGATAAAGCCATAAACATGTTTGTCTGAGTCTTCTATCAAAAGTTACAGCTATTTATATGAAGTTGTACAAAAACGCTTTCTTTCGCCAAGACAGTGCGTTTCTCACTGTTACATGCATTTGAATGGGGAACTCGCCCGAAACAAAGTATAGGTTTTCATTATGTGTATAACTTGGAAATCTTAGCTCAAACAGCTGCAAATCCTGTTTTCCCAGCACGGGGACCTTGAGTTCTATAAGATAAAGCCATAAACATGTGTATCCGAGTCTTCTATCAAAAGTTACAGCTATTTATATGAAGTTGTACAAAAACGCTTTCTTTCGCCAAGACAGTGCGTTTCTCACTGTTACATGCATTTGAATGGGGAACTCGCCCGAAACAAAGTATAGGTTTTCATTATGTGTATAACTTGGAAATCTTAGCTCAAACGGCTGCAAAACCTGTTTTCCCAGCACGGGGACCTTGAGTTCTATAAGATAAAGCCATAAACATGTGTATCCGAGTCTTCTATCAAAAGTTACAGCTATTTATATGAAGTTGTACAAAAACGCTTTTTTTCGCCAAGACAGTGCGTTTCTCACTGTTACATGCATTTGAATGGGGAACTCGACCGAAACAAAGTATAGGTTTTCATTATGTGTATAACTTGAAAATCTTAGCTCAAACAGCTGCAAAACCTGTTTTCCCAGCACGGGGATATTGAGTTCTATAAGATAAAGCCATAAACATGTTTGTCTGAGTCTTCTATCAAAAGTTACAGCTATTTATATGAAGTTGTACAAAAACGCTTTCTTTCGCCAAGACAGTGCGTTTCTCACTGTTACATGCAGTTGACTGGGGAACTCGCCCGAAACAAAGTATAGGTTTTCATTATGTGTATAACTTGGAAATCTTAGCTCAAACAGCTGCAAATCCTGTTTGCCCAGCACGGGGACCTTGAGTTCTATAAGATAAAGCCATAAACATGTTTGTCTGAGTCTTCTATCAAAAGTTACAGCTATTTATATGAAGTTGTACAAAAACGCTTTCTTTCGCCAAGACAGTGCGTTTCTCACTGTTACATGCATTTTGAATGGGGAACTCGCCCGAGACAAAGTATAGGTTTTCATTATGTGAATAATTTTAAAATCTTAGCTCAATCGGCTGCAAAACCTGTTTGCCCAGCACGGGGACCTTGAGTTCTATAAGATAAAGCCATAAACATGTGTATCCGAGTCTTCTATCAAAAGTTACAGCTATTTATATGAAGTTGTACAAAAACGCTTTCTTTCGCCAAGACAGTGCGTTTCTCACTGTTACATGCATTTGAATGGGGAACTCGACCGAAACAAAGTATAGGTTTTCATTATGTGTATAACTTCAAAATCTTAGCTCAAACAGCTGCAAAACCTGTTTTCCCAGCATGGGGATATTGAGTTCTATAAGATAAAGCCATAAACATGTTTGTCTGAGTCTTATATCAAAAGTTACAGCTATTTATATGAAGTTGTACAAAAACGCTTTATTTCGCCAAGACAGTGTGTTTCTCACTGTTACATGCATTTGAATGGGAAACTCGCCTGAAACAAAGTATAGGTTTTCATTATGTGAATAATTTTAAAATCTTAGCTCAATCGGCTGCAAAACATATTTGCCCAGCACGGGGATATTGAGTTCTATAAGATAAAGCCATAAACATGTTTGTCTGAGTCTTCTATCAAAAGTTACAGCTATTTATATGAAGTTGTACAAAAACGCTTTCTTTCGCCAAGACAGTGCGTTTCTCACTGTTACATGCATTTGAATGGGGAACTCGCCCGAAACAAAGTATAGGTTTTCATTATGTGTATAACTTGGAAATCTTAGCTCAAACAGCTGCAAATCCTGTTTTCCCAGCACGGGGACCTTGAGTTCTATAAGATAAAGCCATAAACATGTGTATCCGAGTCTTCTATCAAAAGTTACAGCTATTTATATGAAGTTGTACAAAAACGCTTTCTTTCGCCAAGACAGTGCGTTTCTCACTGTTACATGCATTTGAATGGGGAACTCGACCGAAACAAAGTATAGGTTTTCATTATGTGTATAACTTGAAAATCTTAGCTCAAACAGCTGCAAAACCTGTTTTCCCAGCACGGGGATATTAAGTTCTATAAGATAAAGCCATAAACATGTTTGTCTGAGTCTTCTATCAAAAGTTACAGCGATTTATATGAAGTTGTACAAAAACGCTTTCTTTCGCCAAGACAGTGCGTTTCTCACTGTTACATGCAGTTGACTGGGGAACTCGCCCGAAACAAAGTATAGGTTTTCATTATGTGTATAACTTGGAAATCTTAGCTCAAACAGCTGCAAATCCTGTTTTCCCAGCACGGGGACCTTGAGTTCTATAAGATAAAGCCATAAACATGTTTGTCTGAGTCTTCTATCAAAAGTTACAGCTATTTATATGAAGTTGTACAAAAACGCTTTCTTTCGCCAAGACAGTGCGTTTCTCACTGTTACATGCATTTGAATGGGGAACTCGCCCGAAACAAAGTATAGGTTTTCATTATGTGTATAACTTGGAAATCTTAGCTCAAACAGCTGCAAATCCTGTTTTCCCAGCACGGGGACCTTGAGTTCTATAAGATAAAGCCATAAACATGTGTATCCGAGTCTTCTATCAAAAGTTACAGCTATTTATATGAAGTTGTACAAAAACGCTTTCTTTCGCCAAGACAGTGCGTTTCTCACTGTTACATGCATTTGAATGGGGAACTCGCCCGAAACAAAGTATAGGTTTTCATTATGTGTATAACTTGGAAATCTTAGCTCAAACGGCTGCAAAACCTGTTTTCCCAGCACGGGGACCTTGAGTTCTATAAGATAAAGCCATAAACATGTGTATCCGAGTCTTCTATCAAAAGTTACAGCTATTTATATGAAGTTGTACAAAAACGCTTTCTTTCGCCAAGACAGTGCGTTTCTCACTGTTACATGCATTTGAATGGGGAACTCGACCGAAACAAAGTATAGGTTTTCATTATGTGTATAACTTGAAAATCTTAGCTCAAACAGCTGCAAAACCTGTTTTCCCAGCACGGGGATATTGAGTTCTATAAGATAAAGCCATAAACATGTTTGTCTGAGTCTTCTATCAAAAGTTACAGCTATTTATATGAAGTTGTACAAAAACGCTTTCTTTCGCCAAGACAGTGCGTTTCTCACTGTTACATGCAGTTGACTGGGGAACTCGCCCGAAACAAAGTATAGGTTTTCATTATGTGTATAACTTGGAAATCTTAGCTCAAACGGCTGCAAAACCTGTTTTCCCAGCACGGGGACCTTGAGTTCTATAAGATAAAGCCATAAACATGTTTGTCTGAGTCTTCTATCAAAAGTTACAGCTATTTATATGAAGTTGTACAAAAACGCTTTCTTTCGCCAAGACAGTGCGTTTCTCACTGTTACATGCATTTGACTGGGGAACTCGCCCGAAACAAAGTATAGGTTTTCATTATGTGTATAACTTGGAAATCTTAGCTCAAACAGCTGCAAATCCTGTTTTCCCAGCACGGGGACCTTGAGTTCTATAAGATAAAGCCATAAACATGTTTGTCTGAGTCTTATATCAAAAGTTACAGCTATTTATATGAAGTTGTACAAAAACGCTTTATTTCGCCAAGACAGTGTGTTTCTCACTGTTACATGCATTTGAATGGGAAACTCGCCTGAAACAAAGTATAGGTTTTCATTATGTGAATAATTTTAAAATCTTAGCTCAATCGGCTGCAAAACATATTTGCCCAGCACGGGGATATTGAGTTCTATAAGATAAAGCCATAAACATGTTTGTCTGAGTCTTCTATCAAAAGTTACAGCTATTTATATGAAGTTGTACAAAAACGCTTTCTTTCGCCAAGACAGTGCGTTTCTCACTGTTACATGCATTTGAATGGGGAACTCGCCCGAAACAAAGTATAGGTTTTCATTATGTGTATAACTTGGAAATCTTAGCTCAAACAGCTGCAAATCCTGTTTTCCCAGCACGGGGACCTTGAGTTCTATAAGATAAAGCCATAAACATGTGTATCCGAGTCTTCTATCAAAAGTTACAGCTATTTATATGAAGTTGTACAAAAACGCTTTCTTTCGCCAAGACAGTGCGTTTCTCACTGTTACATGCATTTGAATGGGGAACTCGACCGAAACAAAGTATAGGTTTTCATTATGTGTATAACTTGAAAATCTTAGCTCAAACAGCTGCAAAACCTGTTTTCCCAGCACGGGGATATTAAGTTCTATAAGATAAAGCCATAAACATGTTTGTCTGAGTCTTCTATCAAAAGTTACAGCGATTTATATGAAGTTGTACAAAAACGCTTTCTTTCGCCAAGACAGTGCGTTTCTCACTGTTACATGCAGTTGACTGGGGAACTCGCCCGAAACAAAGTATAGGTTTTCATTATGTGTATAACTTGGAAATCTTAGCTCAAACAGCTGCAAATCCTGTTTTCCCAGCACGGGGACCTTGAGTTCTATAAGATAAAGCCATAAACATGTTTGTCTGAGTCTTCTATCAAAAGTTACAGCTATTTATATGAAGTTGTACAAAAACGCTTTCTTTCGCCAAGACAGTGCGTTTCTCACTGTTACATGCATTTGAATGGGGAACTCGCCCGAAACAAAGTATAGGTTTTCATTATGTGTATAACTTGGAAATCTTAGCTCAAACAGCTGCAAATCCTGTTTGCCCAGCACGGGGACCTTGAGTTCTATAAGATAAAGCCATAAACATGTTTGTCTGAGTCTTCTATCAAAAGTTACAGCTATTTATATGAAGTTGTACAAAAACGCTTTCTTTCGCCAAGACAGTGCGTTTCTCACTGTTACATGCATTTTGAATGGGGAACTCGCCCGAGACAAAGTATAGGTTTTCATTATGTGAATAATTTTAAAATCTTAGCTCAATCGGCTGCAAAACCTGTTTGCCCAGCACGGGGACCTTGAGTTCTATAAGATAAAGCCATAAACATGTGTATCCGAGTCTTCTATCAAAAGTTACAGCTATTTATATGAAGTTGTACAAAAACGCTTTCTTTCGCCAAGACAGTGCGTTTCTCACTGTTACATGCATTTGAATGGGGAACTCGACCGAAACAAAGTATAGGTTTTCATTATGTGTATAACTTCAAAATCTTAGCTCAAACAGCTGCAAAACCTGTTTTCCCAGCACGGGGATATTGAGTTCTATAAGATAAAGCCATAAACATGTTTGTCTGAGTCTTCTATCAAAAGTTACAGCTATTTATATGAAGTTGTACAAAAACGCTTTCTTTCGCCAAGACAGTGCGTTTCTCACTGTTACATGCATTTGACTGGGGAACTCGCCCGAAACAAAGTATAGGTTTTCATTATGTGTATAACTTGGAAATCTTAGCTCAAACAGCTGCAAATCCTGTTTTCCCAGCACGGGGACCTTGAGTTCTATAAGATAAAGCCATAAACATGTTTGTCTGAGTCTTCTATCAAAAGTTACAGCTATTTATATGAAGTTGTACAAAAACGCTTTCTTTCGCCAAGACAGTGCGTTTCTCACTGTTACATGCAGTTGACTGGGGAACTCGCCCGAAACAAAGTATAGGTTTTCATTATGTGTATAACTTGGAAATCTTAGCTCAAACAGCTGCAAATCCTGTTTTCCCAGCACGGGGACCTTGAGTTCTATAAGATAAAGCCATAAACATGTTTGTCCGAGTCTTCTATCAAAAGTTACAGCTATTTATATGAAGTTGTACAAAAACGCTTTCTTTCGCCAAGACAGTGCGTTTCTCACTGTTACATGCATTTGAATGGGGAACTCGACCGAAACAAAGTATAGGTTTTCATTATGTGTATAACTTGAAAATCTTAGCTCAAACAGCTGCAAAACCTGTTTTCCCAGCACGGGGATATTGAGTTCTATAAGATAAAGCCATAAACATGTTTGTCTGAGTCTTCTATCAAAAGTTACAGCTATTTATATGAAGTTGTACAAAAACGCTTTCTTTCGCCAAGACAGTGCGTTTCTCACTGTTACATGCAGTTGACTGGGGAACTCGCCCGAAACAAAGTATAGGTTTTCATTATGTGTATAACTTGGAAATCTTAGCTCAAACAGCTGCAAATCCTGTTTTCCCAGCACGGGGACCTTGAGTTCTATAAGATAAAGCCATAAACATGTTTGTCTGAGTCTTCTATCAAAAGTTACAGCTATTTATATGAAGTTGTACAAAAACGCTTTCTTTCGCCAAGACAGTGCGTTTCTCACTGTTACATGCATTTGAATGGGGAACTCGACCGAAACAAAGTATAGGTTTTCATTATGTGTATAACTTGAAAATCTTAGCTCAAACAGCTGCAAAACCGGTTTTCCCAGCACGGGGATATTGAGTTCTATAAGATAAAGCCATAAACATGTGTATCCGAGTCTTCTATCAAAAGTTACAGCTATTTATATGAAGTTGTACAAAAACGCTTTCTTTCGCCAAGACAGTGCGTTTCTCATTGTTACATGCATTTGACTGGGGAACTCGCCCGAAACAAAGTATAGGTTTTCATTATGTGTATAACTTGGAAATCTTAGCTCAAACAGCTGCAAATCCTGTTTTCCCAGCACGGGGACCTTGAGTTCTATAAGATAAAGCCATAAACATGTTTGTCTGAGTCTTCTATCAAAAGTTACAGCTATTTATATGAAGTTGTACAAAAACGCTTTCTTTCGCCAAGACAGTGTGTTTCTCACTGTTACATGCATTTGAATGGGAAACTCACCCGAGACAAAGTATAGGTTTTCATTATGTGAATAATTTTAAAATCTTAGCTCAAACAGCTGCAAAACCTGTTTTCCCAGTACAGGGACCTTGAGTTCTATAAGATAAAGCCATAAACATGTTTGTCTGAGTCTTATATCAAAAGTTACAGCTATTTATATGAAGTTGTACAAAAACGCTTTATTTCGCCAAGACAGTGTGTTTCTCACTGTTACATGCATTTGAATGGGAAACTCGCCTGAAACAAAGTATAGGTTTTCATTATGTGAATAATTTTAAAATCTTAGCTCAATCGGCTGCAAAACATATTTGCCCAGCACGGGGATATTGAGTTCTATAAGATAAAGCCATAAACATGTTTGTCTGAGTCTTCTATCAAAAGTTACAGCTAATTATATGAAGTTGTACAAAAACGCTTTCTTTCGCCAAGACAGTGCGTTTCTCACTGTTACATGCATTTGAATGGGGAACTCGCCCGAAACAAAGTATAGGTTTTCATTATGTGTATAACTTGAATATCTTAGCTCAAACAGCTGCAAATCCTGTTTTCCCAGCACGGGGACCTTGAGTTCTATAAGATAAAGCCATAAACATGTTTGTCTGAGTCTTCTATCAAAAGTTACAGCTATTTATATGAAGTTGTACAAAAACGCTTTCTTTCGCCAAGACAGTGCGTTTCTCACTGTTACATGCATTTGACTGGGGAACTCGCCCGAAACAAAGTATAGGTTTTCATTATGTGTATAACTTGGAAATCTTAGCTCAAACAGCTGCAAAAACTGTTTTCCCAGCACGGGGACCTTGAGTTCTATAAGATAAAGCCATAAACATGTTTGTCTGAGTCTTCTATCAAAAGTTACAGCTATTTATATGAAGTTGTACAAAAACGCTTTCTTTCGCCAAGACAGTGTGTTTCTCACTGTTACATGCATTTGAATGGGAAACTCACCCGAGACAAAGTATAGGTTTTCATTATGTGAATAATTTTAAAATCTTAGCTCAAACAGCTGCAAAACCTGTTTTCCCAGCACGGGGACCTTGAGTTCTATAAGATAAAGCCATAAACATGTTTGTCTGAGTCTTATATCAAAAGTTACAGCTATTTATATGAAGTTGTACAAAAACGCTTTCTTTCGCCAAGACAGTGCGTTTCTCACTGTTACATGCATTTGACTGGGGAACTCGCCCGAAACAAAGTATAGGTTTTCATTATGTGTATAACTTGGAAATCTTAGCTCAAACAGCTGCAAAAACTGTTTTCCCCGCACGGGGACCTTGAGTTCTATAAGATAAAGCCATAAACATGTTTGTCTGAGTCTTCTATCAAAAGTTACAGCTATTTATATGAAGTTGTACAAAAACGCTTTCTTTCGCCAAGACAGTGCGTTTCTCACTGTTACATGCATTTGACTGGGAAACTCGCCTGAAACAAAGTATAGGTTTTCATTATGTGAATAATTTTAAAATCTTAGCTCAATCGGCTGCAAAACATATTTGCCCAGCACGGGGATATTGAGTTCTATAAGATAAAGCCATAAACATGTTTGTCTGAGTCTTCTATCAAAAGTTACAGCTATTTATATGAAGTTGTACAAAAACGCTTTCTTTCGCCAAGACAGTGCGTTTCTCACTGTTACATGCATTTGAATGGGGAACTCGACCGAAACAAAGTATAGGTTTTCATTATGTGTATAACTTGAAAATCTTAGCTCAAACAGCTGCAAAACCTGTTTGCCCAGCACGGGGACCTTGACTTATATAAGATAAAACCATAAATACGTAAATCTGAGCCTTCTATCAAAAGTTACAGCGATTTATATGAAGTTGTACAAAAACGCTTTCTTTCGCCAAGACAGTGCGTTTCTCACTGTTACATGCATTTGACTGGGGAACTCGCCCGAAACAAAGTATAGGTTTTCATTATGTGTATAACTTGGAAATCTTAGCTCAAACAGCTGCAAATACTGTTTTCCCAGCACGGGGACCTTGAGTTCTATAAGATAAAGCCATAAACATGTTTGTCTGAGTCTTCTATCAAAAGTTACAGCTATTTATATGAAGTTGTACAAAAACGCTTTCTTTCGCCAAGACAGTGCGTTTCTCACTGTTACATGCATTTGAATGGGAAACTCGACTGAGACAAAGTATAGGTTTTCATTATGTGAATAATTTTAAAATCTTAGCTCAATCGGCTGCAAAACATATTTGCCCAGCACGGGGATATTGAGTTCTATAAGATAAAGCCATAAACATGTTTGTCTGAGTCTTATATCAAAAGTTACAGCTATTTATATGAAGTTGTACAAAAACGCTTTCTTTCGCCAAGACAGTGCGTTTCTCACTGTTACATGCATTTGAATGGGGAACTCGCCCGAAACAAAGTATAGGTTTTCATTATGTGTATAACTTGGAAATCTTAGCTCAAACAGCTGCAAATCCTGTTTTCCCAGCACGGGGACCTTGAGTTCTATAAGATAAAGCCATAAACATGTTTGTCTGAGTCTTCTATCAAAAGTTACAGCTATTTATATGAAGTTGTACAAAAACGCTTTCTTTCGCCAAGACAGTGCGTTTCTCACTGTTACATGCATTTGAATGGGAAACTCGACTGAGACAAAGTATAGGTTTTCATTATGTGAATAATTTTAAAATCTTAGCTCAATCGGCTGCAAAACATATTTGCCCAGCACGGGGATATTGAGTTCTATAAGATAAAGCCATAAACATGTTTGTCTGAGTCTTATATCAAAAGTTACAGCTATTTATATGAAGTTGTACAAAAACGCTTTCTTTCGCCAAGACAGTGCGTTTCTCACTGTTACATGCATTTGAATGGGGAACTCGCCCGAAACAAAGTATAGGTTTTCATTATGTGTATAACTTGGAAATCTTAGCTCAAACAGCTGCAAATCCTGTTTTCCCAGCACGGGGACCTTGAGTTCTATAAGATAAAGCCATAAACATGTTTGTCTGAGTCTTCTATCAAAAGTTACAGCTATTTATATGAAGTTGTACAAAAACGCTTTCTTTCGCCAAGACAGTGCGTTTCTCACTGTTACATGCATTTGAATGGGGAACTCGCCCGAAACAAAGTATAGGTTTTCATTATGTGTATAACTTGGAAATCTTAGCTCAAACAGCTGCAAATCCTGTTTTCCCAGCACGGGGACCTTGAGTTCTATAAGATAAAGCCATAAACATGTTTGTCTGAGTCTTCTATCAAAAGTTACAGCTATTTATATGACGTTGTACAAAAACGCTTTCTTTCGCCAAGACAGTGCGTTTCTCACTGTTACATGCATTTGAATGGGAAACTCACCCGAGACAAAGTATAGGTTTTCATTATGTGAATAATTTTAAAATCTTAGCTCAATCGGCTGCAAAACCTGTTTGCCCAGCACGGGGACCTTGAGTTCTATAAGATAAAGCCATAAACATGTTTGTCTGAGTCTTCTATCAAAAGTTACAGCGATTTATATGAAGTTGTACAAAAACGCTTTCTTTCGCCAAGACAGTGCGTTTCTCACTGTTACATGCAGTTGACTGGGGAACTCGCCCGAAACAAAGTATAGGTTTTCATTATGTGTATAACTTGGAAATCTTAGCTCAAACAGCTGCAAATCCTGTTTTCCCAGCACGGGGACCTTGAGTTCTATAAGATAAAGCCATAAACATGTTTGTCTGAGTCTTCTATCAAAAGTTACAGCTATTTATATGAAGTTGTACAAAAACGCTTTCTTTCGCCAAGACAGTGCGTTTCTCACTGTTACATGCATTTGACTGGGGAACTCGCCCGAAACAAAGTATAGGTTTTCATTATGTGTATAACTTGGAAATCTTAGCTCAAACAGCTGCAAATCCTGTTTTCCCAGCACGGGGACCTTGAGTTCTATAAGATAAAGCCATAAACATGTTTGTCTGAGTCTTATATCAAAAGTTACAGCTATTTATATGAAGTTGTACAAAAACGCTTTATTTCGCCAAGACAGTGTGTTTCTCACTGTTACATGCATTTGAATGGGAAACTCGCCTGAAACAAAGTATAGGTTTTCATTATGTGAATAATTTTAAAATCTTAGCTCAATCGGCTGCAAAACATATTTGCCCAGCACGGGGATATTGAGTTCTATAAGATAAAGCCATAAACATGTTTGTCTGAGTCTTCTATCAAAAGTTACAGCTATTTATATGAAGTTGTACAAAAACGCTTTCTTTCGCCAAGACAGTGCGTTTCTCACTGTTACATGCATTTGAATGGGGAACTCGCCCGAAACAAAGTATAGGTTTTCATTATGTGTATAACTTGGAAATCTTAGCTCAAACAGCTGCAAATCCTGTTTTCCCAGCACGGGGACCTTGAGTTCTATAAGATAAAGCCATAAACATGTGTATCCGAGTCTTCTATCAAAAGTTACAGCTATTTATATGAAGTTGTACAAAAACGCTTTCTTTCGCCAAGACAGTGCGTTTCTCACTGTTACATGCATTTGAATGGGGAACTCGACCGAAACAAAGTATAGGTTTTCATTATGTGTATAACTTGAAAATCTTAGCTCAAACAGCTGCAAAACCTGTTTGCCCAGCACGGGGACCTTGAGTTCTATAAGATAAAGCCATAAACATGTTTGTCTGAGTCTTCTATCAAAAGTTACAGCTATTTATATGAAGTTGTACAAAAACGCTTTCTTTCGCCAAGACAGTGCGTTTCTCACTGTTACATGCATTTTGAATGGGGAACTCGCCCGAGACAAAGTATAGGTTTTCATTATGTGAATAATTTTAAAATCTTAGCTCAATCGGCTGCCAAACCTGTTTGCCCAGCACGGGGACCTTGAGTTCTATAAGATAAAGCCATAAACATGTTTGTCTGAGTCTTCTATCAAAAGTTACAGCGATTTATATGAAGTTGTACAAAAACGCTTTCTTTCGCCAAGACAGTGCGTTTCTCACTGTTACATGCAGTTGACTGGGGAACTCGCCCGAAACAAAGTATAGGTTTTCATTATGTGTATAACTTGGAAATCTTAGCTCAAACAGCTGCAAATCCTGTTTTCCCAGCACGGGGACCTTGAGTTCTATAAGATAAAGCCATAAACATGTTTGTCTGAGTCTTCTATCAAAAGTTACAGCTATTTATATGAAGTTGTACAAAAACGCTTTCTTTCGCCAAGACAGTGCGTTTCTCACTGTTACATGCATTTGACTGGGGAACTCGCCCGAAACAAAGTATAGGTTTTCATTATGTGTATAACTTGGAAATCTTAGCTCAAACAGCTGCAAAACCTGTTTTCCCAGTACAGGGACCTTGAGTTCTATAAGATAAAGCCATAAACATGTTTGTCTGAGTCTTATATCAAAAGTTACAGCTATTTATATGAAGTTGTACAAAAACGCTTTATTTCGCCAAGACAGTGTGTTTCTCACTGTTACATGCATTTGAATGGGAAACTCGCCTGAAACAAAGTATAGGTTTTCATTATGTGAATAATTTTAAAATCTTAGCTCAATCGGCTGCAAAACATATTTGCCCAGCACGGGGATATTGAGTTCTATAAGATAAAGCCATAAACATGTTTGTCTGAGTCTTCTATCAAAAGTTACAGCTATTTATATGAAGTTGTACAAAAACGCTTTCTTTCTCACTGTTACATGCATTTGAATGGGGAACTCGCCCGAAACAAAGTATAGGTTTTCATTATGTGTATAACTTGGAAATCTTAGCTCAAACAGCTGCAAATCCTGTTTTCCCAGCACGGGGACCTTGAGTTCTATAAGATAAAGCCATAAACATGTGTATCCGAGTCTTCTATCAAAAGTTACAGCTATTTATATGAAGTTGTACAAAAACGCTTTCTTTCGCCAAGACAGTGCGTTTCTCACTGTTACATGCATTTGAATGGGGAACTCGACCGAAACAAAGTATAGGTTTTCATTATGTGTATAACTTGAAAATGTTAGCTCAAACAGCTGCAAAACCTGTTTGCCCAGCACGGGGACCTTGAATTATATAAGATAAAACCATAAATACGTAAATCTGAGCCTTCTATCAAAAGTTACAGCGATTTATATGAAGTTGTACAAAAACGCTTTCTTTCGCCAAGACAGTGCGTTTCTCACTGTTACATGCATTTGAATGGGGAACTCGCCCGAAACAAAGTATAGGTTTTCATTATGTGTATAACTTGGAAATCTTAGCTCAAACGGCTGCAAAACCTGTTTTCCCAGCACGGGGACCTTGAGTTCTATAAGATAAAGCCATAAACATGTTTGTCTGAGTCTTCTATCAAAAGTTACAGCTATTTATATGAAGTTGTACAAAAACGCTTTCTTTCGCCAAGACAGTGCGTTTCTCACTGTTACATGCATTTGACTGGGAAACTCGCCTGAAACAAAGTATAGGTTTTCATTATGTGAATAATTTTAAAATCTTAGCTCAATCGGCTGCAAAACATATTTGCCCAGCACGGGGATATTGAGTTCTATAAGATAAAGCCATAAACATGTTTGTCTGAGTCTTCTATCAAAAGTTACAGCTATTTATATGAAGTTGTACAAAAACGCTTTCTTTCGCCAAGACAGTGCGTTTCTCACTGTTACATGCATTTGAATGGGGAACTCGACCGAAACAAAGTATAGGTTTTCATTATGTGTATAACTTGAAAATCTTAGCTCAAACAGCTGCAAAACCTGTTTGCCCAGCACGGGGACCTTGAATTATATAAGATAAAACCATAAATACGTAAATCTGAGCCTTCTATCAAAAGTTACAGCGATTTATATGAAGTTGTACAAAAACGCTTTCTTTCGCCAAGACAGTGCGTTTCTCACTGTTACATGCATTTGACTGGGGAACTCGCCCGAAACAAAGTATAGGTTTTCATTATGTGTATAACTTGGAAATCTTAGCTCAAACAGCTGCAAAACCTGTTTTCCCAGCACGGAGACCTTGAGTTCTATAAGATAAAGCCATAAACATGTTTGTCTGAGTCTTCTATCAAAAGTTACAGCTATTTATATGAAGTTGTACAAAAACGCTTTCTTTCGCCAAGACAGTGCGTTTCTCACTGTTACATGCATTTTGAATGGGGAACTCGCCCGAGACAAAGTATAGGTTTTCATTATGTGAATAATTTTAAAATCTTAGCTCAATCGGCTGCCAAACCTGTTTGCCCAGCACGGGGACCTTGAGTTCTATAAGATAAAGCCATAAACATGTTTGTCTGAGTCTTCTATCAAAAGTTACAGCGATTTATATGAAGTTGTACAAAAACGCTTTCTTTCGCCAAGACAGTGCGTTTCTCACTGTTACATGCAGTTGACTGGGGAACTCGCCCGAAACAAAGTATAGGTTTTCATTATGTGTATAACTTGGAAATCTTAGCTCAAACAGCTGCAAATCCTGTTTTCCCAGCACGGGGACCTTGAGTTCTATAAGATAAAGCCATAAACATGTTTGTCTGAGTCTTCTATCAAAAGTTACAGCTATTTATATGAAGTTGTACAAAAACGCTTTCTTTCGCCAAGACAGTGCGTTTCTCACTGTTACATGCATTTGACTGGGGAACTCGCCCGAAACAAAGTATAGGTTTTCATTATGTGTATAACTTGGAAATCTTAGCTCAAACAGCTGCAAAACCTGTTTTCCCAGTACAGGGACCTTGAGTTCTATAAGATAAAGCCATAAACATGTTTGTCTGAGTCTTATATCAAAAGTTACAGCTATTTATATGAAGTTGTACAAAAACGCTTTATTTCGCCAAGACAGTGTGTTTCTCACTGTTACATGCATTTGAATGGGAAACTCGCCTGAAACAAAGTATAGGTTTTCATTATGTGAATAATTTTAAAATCTTAGCTCAATCGGCTGCAAAACATATTTGCCCAGCACGGGGATATTGAGTTCTATAAGATAAAGCCATAAACATGTGTTTCTGAGTCTTCTATCAAAAGTTACAGCTATTTATATGAAGTTGTACAAAAACGCTTTCTTTCTCACTGTTACATGCATTTGAATGGGGAACTCGCCCGAAACAAAGTATAGGTTTTCATTATGTGTATAACTTGGAAATCTTAGCTCAAACAGCTGCAAATCCTGTTTTCCCAGCACGGGGACCTTGAGTTCTATAAGATAAAGCCATAAACATGTGTATCCGAGTCTTCTATCAAAAGTTACAGCTATTTATATGAAGTTGTACAAAAACGCTTTCTTTCGCCAAGACAGTGCGTTTCTCACTGTTACATGCATTTGAATGGGGAACTCGCCCGAAACAAAGTATAGGTTTTCATTATGTGTATAACTTGGAAATCTTAGCTCAAACGGCTGCAAAACCTGTTTTCCCAGCACGGGGACCTTGAGTTCTATAAGATAAAGCCATAAACATGTTTGTCTGAGTCTTCTATCAAAAGTTACAGCTATTTATATGAAGTTGTACAAAAACGCTTTCTTTCGCCAAGACAGTGCGTTTCTCACTGTTACATGCATTTGAATGGGGAACTCGCCCGAAACAAAGTATAGGTTTTCATTATGTGTATAACTTGGAAATCTTAGCTCAAACAGCTGCAAATCCTGTTTTCCCAGCACGGGGACCTTGAGTTCTATAAGATAAAGCCATAAACATGTTTGTCTGAGTCTTCTATCAAAAGTTACAGCTATTTATATGAAGTTGTACAAAAACGCTTTCTTTCGCCAAGACAGTGCGTTTCTCACTGTTACATGCATTTGAATGGGAAACTCACCCGAGACAAAGTATAGGTTTTCATTATGTGAATAATTTTAAAATCTTAGCTCAATCGGCTGCAAAACCTGTTTGCCCAGCACGGGGACCTTGAGTTCTATAAGATAAAGCCATAAACATGTTTGTCTGAGTCTTCTATCAAAAGTTACAGCGATTTATATGAAGTTGTACAAAAACGCTTTCTTTCGCCAAGACAGTGCGTTTCTCACTGTTACATGCAGTTGACTGGGGAACTCGCCCGAAACAAAGTATAGGTTTTCATTATGTGTATAACTTGGAAATCTTAGCTCAAACAGCTGCAAATCCTGTTTTCCCAGCACGGGGACCTTGAGTTCTATAAGATAAAGCCATAAACATGTTTGTCTGAGTCTTCTATCAAAAGTTACAGCTATTTATATGAAGTTGTACAAAAACGCTTTCTTTCGCCAAGACAGTGCGTTTCTCACTGTTACATGCATTTGACTGGGGAACTCGCCCGAAACAAAGTATAGGTTTTCATTATGTGTATAACTTGGAAATCTTAGCTCAAACAGCTGCAAATCCTGTTTTCCCAGCACGGGGACCTTGAGTTCTATAAGATAAAGCCATAAACATGTTTGTCTGAGTCTTATATCAAAAGTTACAGCTATTTATATGAAGTTGTACAAAAACGCTTTATTTCGCCAAGACAGTGTGTTTCTCACTGTTACATGCATTTGAATGGGAAACTCGCCTGAAACAAAGTATAGGTTTTCATTATGTGTATAACTTGAAAATCTTAGCTCAAACAGCTGCAAAACCTGTTTGCCCAGCACGGGGACCTTGAGTTCTATAAGATAAAGCCATAAACATGTTTGTCTGAGTCTTCTATCAAAAGTTACAGCTATTTATATGAAGTTGTACAAAAACGCTTTCTTTCGCCAAGACAGTGCGTTTCTCACTGTTACATGCATTTTGAATGGGGAACTCGCCCGAGACAAAGTATAGGTTTTCATTATGTGAATAATTTTAAAATCTTAGCTCAATCGGCTGCCAAACCTGTTTGCCCAGCACGGGGACCTTGAGTTCTATAAGATAAAGCCATAAACATGTTTGTCTGAGTCTTCTATCAAAAGTTACAGCGATTTATATGAAGTTGTACAAAAACGCTTTCTTTCGCCAAGACAGTGCGTTTCTCACTGTTACATGCAGTTGACTGGGGAACTCGCCCGAAACAAAGTATAGGTTTTCATTATGTGTATAACTTGGAAATCTTAGCTCAAACAGCTGCAAATCCTGTTTTCCCAGCACGGGGACCTTGAGTTCTATAAGATAAAGCCATAAACATGTTTGTCTGAGTCTTCTATCAAAAGTTACAGCTATTTATATGAAGTTGTACAAAAACGCTTTCTTTCGCCAAGACAGTGCGTTTCTCACTGTTACATGCATTTGACTGGGGAACTCGCCCGAAACAAAGTATAGGTTTTCATTATGTGTATAACTTGGAAATCTTAGCTCAAACAGCTGCAAATCCTGTTTTCCCAGCACGGGGACCTTGAGTTCTATAAGATAAAGCCATAAACATGTTTGTCTGAGTCTTCTATCAAAAGTTACAGCTATTTATATGAAGTTGTACAAAAACGCTTTCTTTCGCCAAGACAGTGCGTTTCTCACTGTTACATGCATTTGAATGGGAAACTCACCCGAGACAAAGTATAGGTTTTCATTATGTGAATAATTTTAAAATCTTAGCTCAAACAGCTGCAAAACCTGTTTTCCCAGTACAGGGACCTTGAGTTCTATAAGATAAAGCCATAAACATGTTTGTCTGAGTCTTATATCAAAAGTTACAGCTATTTATATGAAGTTGTACAAAAACGCTTTATTTCGCCAAGACAGTGTGTTTCTCACTGTTACATGCATTTGAATGGGAAACTCGCCTGAAACAAAGTATAGGTTTTCATTATGTGAATAATTTTAAAATCTTAGCTCAATCGGCTGCAAAACATATTTGCCCAGCACGGGGATATTGAGTTCTATAAGATAAAGCCATAAACATGTTTGTCTGAGTCTTCTATCAAAAGTTACAGCTATTTATATGAAGTTGTACAAAAACGCTTTCTTTCTCACTGTTACATGCATTTGAATGGGGAACTCGCCCGAAACAAAGTATAGGTTTTCATTATGTGTATAACTTGGAAATCTTAGCTCAAACGGCTGCAAAACCTGTTTTCCCAGCACGGGGACCTTGAGTTCTATAAGATAAAGCCATAAACATGTTTGTCTGAGTCTTCTATCAAAAGTTACAGCTATTTATATGAAGTTGTACAAAAACGCTTTCTTTCGCCAAGACAGTGCGTTTCTCACTGTTACATGCATTTGACTGGGAAACTCGCATGAAACAAAGTATAGGTTTTCATTATGTGAATAATTTTAAAATCTTAGCTCAATCGGCTGCAAAACATATTTGCCCAGCACGGGGATATTGAGTTCTATAAGATAAAGCCATAAACATGTTTGTCTGAGTCTTCTATCAAAAGTTACAGCTATTTATATGAAGTTGTACAAAAACGCTTTATTTCGCCAAGACAGTGCGTTTCTCACTGTTACATGCATTAGAATGGGGAACTCGACCGAAACAAAGTATAGGTTTTCATTATGTGTATAACTTGAAAATCTTAGCTCAAACAGCTGCAAAACCTGTTTGCCCAGCACGGGGACCTTGAATTATATAAGATAAAACCATAAATACGTAAATCTGAGCCTTCTATCAAAAGTTACAGCGATTTATATGAAGTTGTACAAAAACGCTTTCTTTCGCCAAGACAGTGCGTTTCTCACTGTTACATGCATTTGACTGGGGAACTCGCCCGAAACAAAGTATAGGTTTTCATTATGTGTATAACTTGGAAATCTTAGCTCAAACAGCTGCAAATACTGTTTTCCCAGCACGGGGACCTTGAGTTCTATAAGATAAAGCCATAAACATGTTTGTCTGAGTCTTCTATCAAAAGTTACAGCTATTTATATGAAGTTGTACAAAAACGCTTTCTTTCGCCAAGACAGTGCGTTTCTCACTGTTACATGCATTTGACTGGGAAACTCGCCTGAAACAAAGTATAGGTTTTCATTATGTGAATAATTTTAAAATCTTAGCTCAATCGGCTGCAAAACATATTTGCCCAGCACGGGGATATTGAGTTCTATAAGATAAAGCCATAAACATGTTTGTCTGAGTCTTCTATCAAAAGTTACAGCTATTTATATGAAGTTGTACAAAAACGCTTTCTTTCGCCAAGACAGTGCGTTTCTCACTGTTACATGCATTTGACTGGGAAACTCGCCTGAAACAAAGTATAGGTTTTCATTATGTGAATAATTTTAAAATCTTAGCTCAATCGGCTGCAAATCCTGTTTTCCCAGCACGGGAACCTTGAGTTCTATAAGATAAAGCCATAAACATGTTTGTCTGAGTCTTCTATCAAAAGTTACAGCTATTTATATGAAGTTGTACAAAAACGCTTTCTTTCGCCAAGACAGTGCGTTTCTCACTGTTACATGCATTTGAATGGGAAACTCGACTGAGACAAAGTATAGGTTTTCATTATGTGAATAATTTTAAAATCTTAGCTCAATCGGCTGCAAAACATATTTGCCCAGCACGGGGATATTGAGTTCTATAAGATAAAGCCATAAACATGTTTGTCTGAGTCTTCTATCAAAAGTTACAGCTATTTATATGAAGTTGTACAAAAACGCTTTCTTTCGCCAAGACAGTGCGTTTCTCACTGTTACATGCATTTCACTGGGAAACTCGCCTGAAACAAAGTATAGGTTTTCATTATGTGTATAACTTGGAAATCTTAGCTCAAACAGCTGCAAAACCTGTTTTCCCAGCACGGGGACCTTGAGTTCTATAAGATAAAGCCATAAACATGTGTATCCGAGTCTTCTATCAAAAGTTACAGCTATTTATATGAAGTTGTACAAAAACGCTTTCTTTCTCACTGTTACATGCATTTGAATGGGGAACTCGCCCGAAACAAAGTATAGGTTTTCATTATGTGTATAACTTGGAAATCTTAGCTCAAACAGCTGCAAATCCTGTTTGCCCAGCACGGGGACCTTGAGTTCTATAAGATAAAGCCATAAACATGTGTATCCGAGTCTTCTATCAAAAGTTACAGCTATTTATATGAAGTTGTACAAAAACGCTTTCTTTCGCCAAGACAGTGCGTTTCTCACTGTTACATGCATTTGAATGGGGAACTCGACCGAAACAAAGTATAGGTTTTCATTATGTGTATAACTTGAAAATCTTAGCTCAATCGGCTGCAAAACCTGTTTGCCCAGCACGGGGACCTTGAATTATATAAGATAAAACCATAAATACGTAAATCTGAGCCTTCTATCAAAAGTTACAGCGATTTATATGAAGTTGTACAAAAACGCTTTCTTTCGCCAAGACAGTGCGTTTCTCACTGTTACATGCATTTGAATGGGGAACTCGCCCGAAACAAAGTATAGGTTTTCATTATGTGTATAACTTGGAAATCTTAGCTCAAACGGCTGCAAAACCTGTTTTCCCAGCACGGGGACCTTGAGTTCTATAAGATAAAGCCATAAACATGTTTGTCTGAGTCTTCTATCAAAAGTTACAGCTATTTATATGAAGTTGTACAAAAACGCTTTCTTTCGCCAAGACAGTGCGTTTCTCACTGTTACATGCATTTGACTGGGAAACTCGCATGAAACAAAGTATAGGTTTTCATTATGTGAATAATTTTAAAATCTTAGCTCAATCGGCTGCAAAACATATTTGCCCAGCACGGGGATATTGAGTTCTATAAGATAAAGCCATAAACATGTTTGTCTGAGTCTTCTATCAAAAGTTACAGCTATTTATATGAAGTTGTACAAAAACGCTTTCTTTCGCCAAGACAGTGCGTTTCTCACTGTTACATGCATTTGAATGGGGAACTCGACCGAAACAAAGTATAGGTTTTCATTATGTGTATAACTTGAAAATCTTAGCTCAAACAGCTGCAAAACCTGTTTGCCCAGCACGGGGACCTTGAATTATATAAGATAAAACCATAAATACGTAAATCTGAGCCTTCTATCAAAAGTTACAGCGATTTATATGAAGTTGTACAAAAACGCTTTCTTTCGCCAAGACAGTGCGTTTCTCACTGTTACATGCATTTGACTGGGAAACTCGCCTGAAACAAAGTATAGGTTTTCATTATGTGAATAATTTTAAAATCTTAGCTCAATCGGCTGCAAATCCTGTTTTCCCAGCACGGGAACCTTGAGTTCTATAAGATAAAGCCATAAACATGTTTGTCTGAGTCTTCTATCAAAAGTTACAGCTATTTATATGAAGTTGTACAAAAACGCTTTCTTTCGCCAAGACAGTGCGTTTCTCACTGTTACATGCATTTGAATGGGAAACTCGACTGAGACAAAGTATAGGTTTTCATTATGTGAATAATTTTAAAATCTTAGCTCAATCGGCTGCAAAACATATTTGCCCAGCACGGGGATATTGAGTTCTATAAGATAAAGCCATAAACATGTTTGTCTGAGTCTTATATCAAAAGTTACAGCTATTTATATGAAGTTGTACAAAAACGCTTTCTTTCGCCAAGACAGTGCGTTTCTCACTGTTACATGCATTTGAATGGGGAACTCGCCCGAAACAAAGTATAGGTTTTCATTATGTGTATAACTTGGAAATCTTAGCTCAAACAGCTGCAAATCCTGTTTTCCCAGCACGGGGACCTTGAGTTCTATAAGATAAAGCCATAAACATGTGTATCCGAGTCTTCTATCAAAAGTTACAGCTATTTATATGAAGTTGTACAAAAAACGCTTTCTTTCGCCAAGACAGTGCGTTTCTCACTGTTACATGCATTTGAATGGGGAACTCGCCCGAGACAAAGTATAGGTTTTCATTATGTGAATAATTTTAAAATCTTAGCTCAAACAGCTGCAAAACCTGTTTTCCCAGTACAGGGACCTTGAGTTCTATAAGATAAAGCCATAAACATGTTTGTCTGAGTCTTATATCAAAAGTTACAGCTATTTATATGAAGTTGTACAAAAACGCTTTATTTCGCCAAGACAGTGTGTTTCTCACTGTTACATGCATTTGAATGGGAAACTCGCCTGAAACAAAGTATAGGTTTTCATTATGTGAATAATTTTAAAATCTTAGCTCAATCGGCTGCAAAACATATTTGCCCAGCACGGGGATATTGAGTTCTATAAGATAAAGCCATAAACATGTTTGTCTGAGTCTTCTATCAAAAGTTACAGCTATTTATATGAAGTTGTACAAAAACGCTTTCTTTCTCACTGTTACATGCATTTGAATGGGGAACTCGCCCGAAACAAAGTATAGGTTTTCATTATGTGTATAACTTGGAAATCTTAGCTCAAACAGCTGCAAATCCTGTTTTCCCAGCACGGGGACCTTGAGTTCTATAAGATAAAGCCATAAACATGTGTATCCGAGTCTTCTATCAAAAGTTACAGCTATTTATATGAAGTTGTACAAAAACGCTTTCTTTCGCCAAGACAGTGCGTTTCTCACTGTTACATGCATTTGAATGGGGAACTCGACCGAAACAAAGTATAGGTTTTCATTATGTGTATAACTTGAAAATCTTAGCTCAAACAGCTGCAAAACCTGTTTGCCCAGCACGGGGACCTTGAATTATATAAGATAAAACCATAAATACGTAAATCTGAGCCTTCTATCAAAAGTTACAGCGATTTATATGAAGTTGTACAAAAACGCTTTCTTTCGCCAAGACAGTGCGTTTCTCACTGTTACATGCATTTGAATGGGGAACTCGCCCGAAACAAAGTATAGGTTTTCATTATGTGTATAACTTGGAAATCTTAGCTCAAACGGCTGCAAAACCTGTTTTCCCAGCACGGGGACCTTGAGTTCTATAAGATAAAGCCATAAACATGTTTGTCTGAGTCTTCTATCAAAAGTTACAGCTATTTATATGAAGTTGTACAAAAACGCTTTCTTTCGCCAAGACAGTGCGTTTCTCACTGTTACATGCATTTGACTGGGAAACTCGCATGAAACAAAGTATAGGTTTTCATTATGTGAATAATTTTAAAATCTTAGCTCAATCGGCTGCAAAACATATTTGCCCAGCACGGGGATATTGAGTTCTATAAGATAAAGCCATAAACATGTTTGTCTGAGTCTTCTATCAAAAGTTACAGCTATTTATATGAAGTTGTACAAAAACGCTTTATTTCGCCAAGACAGTGCGTTTCTCACTGTTACATGCATTTGAATGGGGAACTCGACCGAAACAAAGTATAGGTTTTCATTATGTGTATAACTTGAAAATCTTAGCTCAAACAGCTGCAAAACCTGTTTGCCCAGCACGGGGACCTTGAATTATATAAGATAAAACCATAAATACGTAAATCTGAGCCTTCTATCAAAAGTTACAGCGATTTATATGAAGTTGTACAAAAACGCTTTCTTTCGCCAAGACAGTGCGTTTCTCACTGTTACATGCATTTGACTGGGGAACTCGCCCGAAACAAAGTATAGGTTTTCATTATGTGTATAACTTGGAAATCTTAGCTCAAACAGCTGCAAATACTGTTTTCCCAGCACGGGGACCTTGAGTTCTATAAGATAAAGCCATAAACATGTTTGTCTGAGTCTTCTATCAAAAGTTACAGCTATTTATATGAAGTTGTACAAAAACGCTTTCTTTCGCCAAGACAGTGCGTTTCTCACTGTTACATGCATTTGACTGGGGAACTCGACCGAAACAAAGTATAGGTTTTTATTATGTGTATAACTTGAAAATCTTAGCTCAAACAGCTGCAAAACCTGTTTGCCCAGCACGGGGACCTTGAATTATATAAGATAAAACCATAAATACGTAAATCTGAGCCTTCTATCAAAAGTTACAGCGATTTATATGAAGTTGTACAAAAACGCTTTCTTTCGCCAAGACAGTGCGTTTCTCACTGTTACATGCATTTGACTGGGGAACTCGCCCGAAACAAAGTATAGGTTTTCATTATGTGTATAACTTGGAAATCTTAGCTCAAACAGCTGCAAATACTGTTTTCCCAGCACGGGGACCTTGAGTTCTATAAGATAAAGCCATAAACATGTTTGTCTGAGTCTTCTATCAAAAGTTACAGCTATTTATATGAAGTTGTACAAAAACGCTTTCTTTCGCCAAGACAGTGCGTTTCTCACTGTTACATGCATTTGAATGGGGAACTCGACCGAAACAAAGTATAGGTTTTCATTATGTGTATAACTTGAAAATCTTAGCTCAAACAGCTGCAAAACCTGTTTTCCCAGCACGGGGACCTTGAGTTCTATAAGATAAAGCCATAAACATGTTTGTCTGAGTCTTCTATCAAAAGTTACAGCTATTTATATGAAGTTGTACAAAAACGCTTTCTTTCGCCAAGACAGTGCGTTTCTCACTGTTACATGCATTTGACTGGGAAACTCGCCTGAAACAAAGTATAGGTTTTCATTATGTGAATAATTTTAAAATCTTAGCTCAATCGGCTGCAAAACATATTTGCCCAGCACGGGGATATTGAGTTCTATAAGATAAAGCCATAAACATGTTTGTCTGAGTCTTCTATCAAAAGTTACAGCTATTTATATGAAGTTGTACAAAAACGCTTTCTTTCGCCAAGACAGTGCGTTTCTCACTGTTACATGCATTTGACTGGGAAACTCGCCTGAAACAAAGTATAGGTTTTCATTATGTGAATAATTTTAAAATCTTAGCTCAATCGGCTGCAAATCCTGTTTTCCCAGCACGGGAACCTTGAGTTCTATAAGATAAAGCCATAAACATGTTTGTCTGAGTCTTCTATCAAAAGTTACAGCTATTTATATGAAGTTGTACAAAAACGCTTTCTTTCGCCAAGACAGTGCGTTTCTCACTGTTACATGCATTTGAATGGGAAACTCGACTGAGACAAAGTATAGGTTTTCATTATGTGAATAATTTTAAAATCTTAGCTCAATCGGCTGCAAAACATATTTGCCCAGCACGGGGATATTGAGTTCTATAAGATAAAGCCATAAACATGTTTGTCTGAGTCTTATATCAAAAGTTACAGCTATTTATATGAAGTTGTACAAAAACGCTTTCTTTCGCCAAGACAGTGCGTTTCTCACTGTTACATGCATTTGAATGGGGAACTCGCCCGAAACAAAGTATAGGTTTTCATTATGTGTATAACTTGGAAATCTTAGCTCAAACAGCTGCAAATCCTGTTTTCCCAGCACGGGGACCTTGAGTTCTATAAGATAAAGCCATAAACATGTGTATCCGAGTCTTCTATCAAAAGTTACAGCTATTTATATGAAGTTGTACAAAAAACGCTTTCTTTCGCCAAGACAGTGCGTTTCTCACTGTTACATGCATTTGAATGGGGAACTCGCCCGAAACAAAGTATAGGTTTTCATTATGTGTATAACGTGGAAATCTTAGCTCAAACAGCTGCAAATCCTGTTTTCCCAGCACGGGGACCTTGAGTTCTATAAGATAAAGCCATAAACATGTGTATCCGAGTCTTCTATCAAAAGTTACAGCTATTTATATGAAGTTGTACAAAAACGCTTTCTTTCGCCAAGACAGTGCGTTTCTCACTGTTACATGAATTTGAATGGGGAACTCGACCGAAACAAAGTATAGGTTTTCATTATGTGTATAACTTGAAAATCTTAGCTCAAACAGCTGCAAAACCTGTTTGCCCAGCACGGGGACCTTGAATTATATAAGATAAAACCATAAATACGTAAATCTGAGCCTTCTATCAAAAGTTACAGCGATTTATATGAAGTTGTACAAAAACGCTTTCTTTCGCCAAGACAGTGCGTTTCTCACTGTTACATGCATTTGAATGGGGAACTCGCCCGAAACAAAGTATAGGTTTTCATTATGTGTATAACTTGGAAATCTTAGCTCAAACGGCTGCAAAACCTGTTTTCCCAGCACGGGGACCTTGAGTTCTATAAGATAAAGCCATAAACATGTTTGTCTGAGTCTTCTATCAAAAGTTACAGCTATTTATATGAAGTTGTACAAAAACGCTTTCTTTCGCCAAGACAGTGCGTTTCTCACTGTTACATGCATTTGACTGGGAAACTCGCATGAAACAAAGTATAGGTTTTCATTATGTGAATAATTTTAAAATCTTAGCTCAATCGGCTGCAAAACATATTTGCCCAGCACGGGGATATTGAGTTCTATAAGATAAAGCCATAAACATGTTTGTCTGAGTCTTCTATCAAAAGTTACAGCTATTTATATGAAGTTGTACAAAAACGCTTTCTTTCGCCAAGACAGTGCGTTTCTCACTGTTACATGCATTTGAATGGGGAACTCGACCGAAACAAAGTATAGGTTTTCATTATGTGTATAACTTGAAAATCTTAGCTCAAACAGCTGCAAAACCTGTTTGCACAGCACGGGGACCTTGAATTATATAAGATAAAACCATAAATACGTAAATCTGAGCCTTCTATCAAAAGTTACAGCGATTTATATGAAGTTGTACAAAAACGCTTTCTTTCGCCAAGACAGTGCGTTTCTCACTGTTACATGCATTTGACTGGGAAACTCGCCTGAAACAAAGTATAGGTTTTCATTATGTGAATAATTTTAAAATCTTAGCTCAATCGGCTGCAAATCCTGTTTTCCCAGCACGGGAACCTTGAGTTCTATAAGATAAAGCCATAAACATGTTTGTCTGAGTCTTCTATCAAAAGTTACAGCTATTTATATGAAGTTGTACAAAAACGCTTTCTTTCGCCAAGACAGTGCGTTTCTCACTGTTACATGCATTTGAATGGGAAACTCGACTGAGACAAAGTATAGGTTTTCATTATGTGAATAATTTTAAAATCTTAGCTCAATCGGCTGCAAAACATATTTGCCCAGCACGGGGATATTGAGTTCTATAAGATAAAGCCATAAACATGTTTGTCTGAGTCTTATATCAAAAGTTACAGCTATTTATATGAAGTTGTACAAAAACGCTTTCTTTCGCCAAGACAGTGCGTTTCTCACTGTTACATGCATTTGAATGGGGAACTCGACCGAAACAAAGTATAGGTTTTCATTATGTGTATAACTTGGAAATCTTAGCTCAAACAGCTGCAAATCCTGTTTTCCCAGCACGGGGACCTTGAGTTCTATAAGATAAAGCCATAAACATGTGTATCCGAGTCTTCTATCAAAAGTTACAGCTATTTATATGAAGTTGTACAAAAAACGCTTTCTTTCGCCAAGACAGTGCGTTTCTCACTGTTACATGCATTTGAATGGGGAACTCGCCCGAGACAAAGTATAGGTTTTCATTATGTGAATAATTTTAAAATCTTAGCTCAAACAGCTGCAAAACCTGTTTTCCCAGTACAGGGACCTTGAGTTCTATAAGATAAAGCCATAAACATGTTTGTCTGAGTCTTATATCAAAAGTTACAGCTATTTATATGAAGTTGTACAAAAACGCTTTATTTCGCCAAGACAGTGTGTTTCTCACTGTTACATGCATTTGAATGGGAAACTCGCCTGAAACAAAGTATAGGTTTTCATTATGTGAATAATTTTAAAATCTTAGCTCAATCGGCTGCAAAACATATTTGCCCAGCACGGGGATATTGAGTTCTATAAGATAAAGCCATAAACATGTTTGTCTGAGTCTTCTATCAAAAGTTACAGCTATTTATATGAAGTTGTACAAAAACGCTTTCTTTCTCACTGTTACATGCATTTGAATGGGGAACTCGCCCGAAACAAAGTATAGGTTTTCATTATGTGTATAACTTGGAAATCTTAGCTCAAACAGCTGCAAATCCTGTTTTCCCAGCACGGGGACCTTGAGTTCTATAAGATAAAGCCATAAACATGTGTATCCGAGTCTTCTATCAAAAGTTACAGCTATTTATATGAAGTTGTACAAAAACGCTTTCTTTCGCCAAGACAGTGCGTTTCTCACTGTTACATGCATTTGAATGGGGAACTCGACCGAAACAAAGTATAGGTTTTCATTATGTGTATAACTTGAAAATCTTAGCTCAAACAGCTGCAAAACCTGTTTGCCCAGCACGGGGACCTTGAATTATATAAGATAAAACCATAAATACGTAAATCTGAGCCTTCTATCAAAAGTTACAGCGATTTATATGAAGTTGTACAAAAACGCTTTCTTTCGCCAAGACAGTGCGTTTCTCACTGTTACATGCATTTGAATGGGGAACTCGCCCGAAACAAAGTATAGGTTTTCATTATGTGTATAACTTGGAAATCTTAGCTCAAACGGCTGCAAAACCTGTTTTCCCAGCACGGGGACCTTGAGTTCTATAAGATAAAGCCATAAACATGTTTGTCTGAGTCTTCTATCAAAAGTTACAGCTATTTATATGAAGTTGTACAAAAACGCTTTCTTTCGCCAAGACAGTGCGTTTCTCACTGTTACATGCATTTGACTGGGAAACTCGCATGAAACAAAGTATAGGTTTTCATTATGTGAATAATTTTAAAATCTTAGCTCAATCGGCTGCAAAACATATTTGCCCAGCACGGGGATATTGAGTTCTATAAGATAAAGCCATAAACATGTTTGTCTGAGTCTTCTATCAAAAGTTACAGCTATTTATATGAAGTTGTACAAAAACGCTTTATTTCGCCAAGACAGTGCGTTTCTCACTGTTACATGCATTTGAATGGGGAACTCGACCGAAACAAAGTATAGGTTTTCATTATGTGTATAACTTGAAAATCTTAGCTCAAACAGCTGCAAAACCTGTTTGCCCAGCACGGGGACCTTGAATTATATAAGATAAAACCATAAATACGTAAATCTGAGCCTTCTATCAAAAGTTACAGCGATTTATATGAAGTTGTACAAAAACGCTTTCTTTCGCCAAGACAGTGCGTTTCTCACTGTTACATGCATTTGACTGGGGAACTCGCCCGAAACAAAGTATAGGTTTTCATTATGTGTATAACTTGGAAATCTTAGCTCAAACAGCTGCAAATACTGTTTTCCCAGCACGGGGACCTTGAGTTCTATAAGATAAAGCCATAAACATGTTTGTCTGAGTCTTCTATCAAAAGTTACAGCTATTTATATGAAGTTGTACAAAAACGCTTTCTTTCGCCAAGACAGTGCGTTTCTCACTGTTACATGCATTTGAATGGGGAACTCGACCGAAACAAAGTATAGGTTTTTATTATGTGTATAACTTGAAAATCTTAGCTCAAACAGCTGCAAAACCTGTTTTCCCAGCACGGGGACCTTGAGTTCTATAAGATAAAGCCATAAACATGTTTGTCTGAGTCTTCTATCAAAAGTTACAGCTATTTATATGAAGTTGTACAAAAACGCTTTCTTTCGCCAAGACAGTGCGTTTCTCACTGTTACATGCATTTGACTGGGAAACTCGCCTGAAACAAAGTATAGGTTTTCATTATGTGAATAATTTTAAAATCTTAGCTCAATCGGCTGCAAAACATATTTGCCCAGCACGGGGATATTGAGTTCTATAAGATAAAGCCATAAACATGTTTGTCTGAGTCTTCTATCAAAAGTTACAGCTATTTATATGAAGTTGTACAAAAACGCTTTCTTTCGCCAAGACAGTGCGTTTCTCACTGTTACATGCATTTGACTGGGAAACTCGCCTGAAACAAAGTATAGGTTTTCATTATGTGAATAATTTTAAAATCTTAGCTCAATCGGCTGCAAATCCTGTTTTCCCAGCACGGGAACCTTGAGTTCTATAAGATAAAGCCATAAACATGTTTGTCTGAGTCTTCTATCAAAAGTTACAGCTATTTATATGAAGTTGTACAAAAACGCTTTCTTTCGCCAAGACAGTGCGTTTCTCACTGTTACATGCATTTGAATGGGAAACTCGACTGAGACAAAGTATAGGTTTTCATTATGTGAATAATTTTAAAATCTTAGCTCAATCGGCTGCAAAACATATTTGCCCAGCACGGGGATATTGAGTTCTATAAGATAAAGCCATAAACATGTTTGTCTGAGTCTTATATCAAAAGTTACAGCTATTTATATGAAGTTGTACAAAAACGCTTTCTTTCGCCAAGACAGTGCGTTTCTCACTGTTACATGCATTTGAATGGGGAACTCGCCCGAAACAAAGTATAGGTTTTCATTATGTGTATAACTTGGAAATCTTAGCTCAAACAGCTGCAAATCCTGTTTTCCCAGCACGGGGACCTTGAGTTCTATAAGATAAAGCCATAAACATGTGTATCCGAGTCTTCTATCAAAAGTTACAGCTATTTATATGAAGTTGTACAAAAAACGCTTTCTTTCGCCAAGACAGTGCGTTTCTCACTGTTACATGCATTTGAATGGGGAACTCGCCCGAAACAAAGTATAGGTTTTCATTATGTGTATAACTTGGAAATCTTAGCTCAAACAGCTGCAAATCCTGTTTTCCCAGCACGGGGACCTTGAGTTCTATAAGATAAAGCCATAAACATGTTTGTCTGAGTCTTCTATCAAAAGTTACAGCTATTTATATGAAGTTGTACAAAAACGCTTTCTTTCGCCAAGACAGTGCGTTTCTCACTGTTACATGCATTTGAATGGGAAACTCACCCGAGACAAAGTATAGGTTTTCATTATGTGAATAATTTTAAAAATCTTAGCTCAATCGGCTGCAAAACCTGTTTGCCCAGCACGGGGACCTTGAGTTCTATAAGATAAAGCCATAAACATGTTTGTCTGAGTCTTCTATCAAAAGTTACAGCGATTTATATGAAGTTGTACAAAAACGCTTTCTTTCGCCAAGACAGTGCGTTTCTCACTGTTACATGCAGTTGACTGGGGAACTCGCCCGAAACAAAGTATAGGTTTTCATTATGTGTATAACTTGGAAATCTTAGCTCAAACAGCTGCAAATCCTGTTTTCCCAGCACGGGGACCTTGAGTTCTATAAGATAAAGCCATAAACATGTTTGTCTGAGTCTTCTATCAAAAGTTACAGCTATTTATATGAAGTTGTACAAAAACGCTTTCTTTCGCCAAGACAGTGCGTTTCTCACTGTTACATGCATTTGACTGGGGAACTCGCCCGAAACAAAGTATAGGTTTTCATTATGTGTATAACTTGGAAATCTTAGCTCAAACAGCTGCAAATCCTGTTTGCCCAGCACGGGGACCTTGAGTTCTATAAGATAAAGCCATAAACATGTTTGTCTGAGTCTTATATCAAAAGTTACAGCTATTTATATGAAGTTGTACAAAAACGCTTTATTTCGCCAAGACAGTGTGTTTCTCACTGTTACATGCATTTGAATGGGAAACTCGCCTGAAACAAAGTATAGGTTTTCATTATGTGAATAATTTTAAAATCTTAGCTCAATCGGCTGCAAAACATATTTGCCCAGCACGGGGATATTGAGTTCTATAAGATAAAGCCATAAACATGTTTGTCTGAGTCTTCTATCAAAAGTTACAGCTATTTATATGAAGTTGTACAAAAACGCTTTCTTTCGCCAAGACAGTGCGTTTCTCACTGTTACATGCATTTGAATGGGGAACTCGCCCGAAACAAAGTATAGGTTTTCATTATGTGTATAACTTGAAAATCTTAGCTCAAACAGCTGCAAAACCTGTTTGCCCAGCACGGGGACCTTGAATTATATAAGATAAAACCATAAATACGTAAATCTGAGCCTTCTATCAAAAGTTACAGCGATTTATATGAAGTTGTACAAAAACGCTTTCTTTCGCCAAGACAGTGCGTTTCTCACTGTTACATGCATTTGACTGGGGAACTCGCCCGAAACAAAGTATAGGTTTTCATTATGTGTATAACTTGGAAATCTTAGCTCAAACAGCTGCAAATACTGTTTTCCCAGCACGGGGACCTTGAGTTCTATAAGATAAAGCCATAAACATGTTTGTCTGAGTCTTCTATCAAAAGTTACAGCTATTTATATGAAGTTGTACAAAAACGCTTTCTTTCGCCAAGACAGTGCGTTTCTCACTGTTACATGCATTTGAATGGGGAACTCGACCGAAACAAAGTATAGGTTTTTATTATGTGTATAACTTGAAAATCTTAGCTCAAACAGCTGCAAAACCTGTTTGCCCAGCACGGGGACCTTGAATTATATAAGATAAAACCATAAATACGTAAATCTGAGCCTTCTATCAAAAGTTACAGCGATTTATATGAAGTTGTACAAAAACGCTTTCTTTCGCCAAGACAGTGCGTTTCTCACTGTTACATGCATTTGACTGGGGAACTCGCCCGAAACAAAGTATAGGTTTTCATTATGTGTATAACTTGGAAATCTTAGCTCAAACAGCTGCAAATACTGTTTTCCCAGCACGGGGACCTTGAGTTCTATAAGATAAAGCCATAAACATGTTTGTCTGAGTCTTCTATCAAAAGTTACAGCTATTTATATGAAGTTGTACAAAAACGCTTTCTTTCGCCAAGACAGTGCGTTTCTCACTGTTACATGCATTTGAATGGGGAACTCGACCGAAACAAAGTATAGGTTTTCATTATGTGTATAACTTGAAAATCTTAGCTCAAACAGCTGCAAAACATATTTGCCCAGCACGGGGATATTGAGTTCTATAAGATAAAGCCATAAACATGTTTGTCTGAGTCTTCTATCAAAAGTTACAGCTATTTATATGAAGTTGTACAAAAACGCTTTCTTTCGCCAAGACAGTGCGTTTCTCACTGTTACATGCATTTGACTGGGAAACTCGCCTGAAACAAAGTATAGGTTTTCATTATGTGAATAATTTTAAAATCTTAGCTCAATCGGCTGCAAATCCTGTTTTCCCAGCACGGGAACCTTGAGTTCTATAAGATAAAGCCATAAACATGTTTGTCTGAGTCTTCTATCAAAAGTTACAGCTATTTATATGAAGTTGTACAAAAACGCTTTCTTTCGCCAAGACAGTGCGTTTCTCACTGTTACATGCATTTGAATGGGAAACTCGACTGAGACAAAGTATAGGTTTTCATTATGTGAATAATTTTAAAATCTTAGCTCAATCGGCTGCAAAACATATTTGCCCAGCACGGGGATATTGAGTTCTATAAGATAAAGCCATAAACATGTTTGTCTGAGTCTTATATCAAAAGTTACAGCTATTTATATGAAGTTGTACAAAAACGCTTTCTTTCGCCAAGACAGTGCGTTTCTCACTGTTACATGCATTTGAATGGGGAACTCGCCCGAAACAAAGTATAGGTTTTCATTATGTGTATAACTTGGAAATCTTAGCTCAAACAGCTGCAAATCCTGTTTTCCCAGCACGGGGACCTTGAGTTCTATAAGATAAAGCCATAAACATGTGTATCCGAGTCTTCTATCAAAAGTTACAGCTATTTATATGAAGTTGTACAAAAAACGCTTTCTTTCGCCAAGACAGTGCGTTTCTCACTGTTACATGCATTTGAATGGGGAACTCGCCCGAAACAAAGTATAGGTTTTCATTATGTGTATAACTTGGAAATCTTAGCTCAAACAGCTGCAAATCCTGTTTTCCCAGCACGGGGACCTTGAGTTCTATAAGATAAAGCCATAAACATGTTTGTCTGAGTCTTCTATCAAAAGTTACAGCTATTTATATGAAGTTGTACAAAAACGCTTTCTTTCGCCAAGACAGTGCGTTTCTCACTGTTACATGCATTTGAATGGGAAACTCACCCGAGACAAAGTATAGGTTTTCATTATGTGAATAATTTTAAAAATCTTAGCTCAATCGGCTGCAAAACCTGTTTGCCCAGCACGGGGACCTTGAGTTCTATAAGATAAAGCCATAAACATGTTTGTCTGAGTCTTCTATCAAAAGTTACAGCGATTTATATGAAGTTGTACAAAAACGCTTTCTTTCGCCAAGACAGTGCGTTTCTCACTGTTACATGCAGTTGACTGGGGAACTCGCCCGAAACAAAGTATAGGTTTTCATTATGTGTATAACTTGGAAATCTTAGCTCAAACAGCTGCAAATCCTGTTTTCCCAGCACGGGGACCTTGAGTTCTATAAGATAAAGCCATAAACATGTTTGTCTGAGTCTTCTATCAAAAGTTACAGCTATTTATATGAAGTTGTACAAAAACGCTTTCTTTCGCCAAGACAGTGCGTTTCTCACTGTTACATGCATTTGACTGGGGAACTCGCCCGAAACAAAGTATAGGTTTTCATTATGTGTATAACTTGGAAATCTTAGCTCAAACAGCTGCAAATCCTGTTTGCCCAGCACGGGGACCTTGAGTTCTATAAGATAAAGCCATAAACATGTTTGTCTGAGTCTTATATCAAAAGTTACAGCTATTTATATGAAGTTGTACAAAAACGCTTTATTTCGCCAAGACAGTGTGTTTCTCACTGTTACATGCATTTGAATGGGAAACTCGCCTGAAACAAAGTATAGGTTTTCATTATGTGAATAATTTTAAAATCTTAGCTCAATCGGCTGCAAAACATATTTGCCCAGCACGGGGATATTGAGTTCTATAAGATAAAGCCATAAACATGTTTGTCTGAGTCTTCTATCAAAAGTTACAGCTATTTATATGAAGTTGTACAAAAACGCTTTCTTTCGCCAAGACAGTGCGTTTCTCACTGTTACATGCATTTGAATGGGGAACTCGCCCGAAACAAAGTATAGGTTTTCATTATGTGTATAACTTGGAAATCTTAGCTCAAACAGCTGCAAATCCTGTTTTCCCAGCACGGGGACCTTGAGTTCTATAAGATAAAGCCATAAACATGTGTATCCGAGTCTTCTATCAAAAGTTACAGCTATTTATATGAAGTTGTACAAAAACGCTTTCTTTCGCCAAGACAGTGCGTTTCTCACTGTTACATGCATTTGAATGGGGAACTCGACCGAAACAAAGTATAGGTTTTCATTATGTGTATAACTTGAAAATCTTAGCTCAAACAGCTGCAAAACCTGTTTGCCCAGCACGGGGACCTTGAGTTCTATAAGATAAAGCCATAAACATGTTTGTCTGAGTCTTCTATCAAAAGTTACAGCTATTTATATGAAGTTGTACAAAAACGCTTTCTTTCGCCAAGACAGTGCGTTTCTCACTGTTACATGCATTTTGAATGGGGAACTCGCCCGAGACAAAGTATAGGTTTTCATTATGTGAATAATTTTAAAATCTTAGCTCAATCGGCTGCCAAACCTGTTTGCCCAGCACGGGGACCTTGAGTTCTATAAGATAAAGCCATAAACATGTTTGTCTGAGTCTTCTATCAAAAGTTACAGCGATTTATATGAAGTTGTACAAAAACGCTTTCTTTCGCCAAGACAGTGCGTTTCTCACTGTTACATGCAGTTGACTGGGGAACTCGACCGAAACAAAGTATAGGTTTTCATTATGTGTATAACTTGGAAATCTTAGCTCAAACAGCTGCAAATCCTGTTTTCCCAGCACGGGGACCTTGAGTTCTATAAGATAAAGCCATAAACATGTTTGTCTGAGTCTTCTATCAAAAGTTACAGCTATTTATATGAAGTTGTACAAAAACGCTTTCTTTCGCCAAGACAGTGCGTTTCTCACTGTTACATGCATTTGAATGGGAAACTCACCCGAGACAAAGTATAGGTTTTCATTATGTGAATAATTTTAAAATCTTAGCTCAATCGGCTGCAAAACCTGTTTGCCCAGCACGGGGACCTTGAGTTCTATAAGATAAAGCCATAAACATGTTTGTCTGAGTCTTCTATCAAAAGTTACAGCGATTTATATGAAGTTGTACAAAAACGCTTTCTTTCGCCAAGACAGTGCGTTTCTCACTGTTACATGCAGTTGACTGGGGAACTCGCCCGAAACAAAGTATAGGTTTTCATTATGTGTATAACTTGGAAATCTTAGCTCAAACAGCTGCAAATCCTGTTTTCCCAGCACGGGGACCTTGAGTTCTATAAGATAAAGCCATAAACATGTTTGTCTGAGTCTTCTATCAAAAGTTACAGCTATTTATATGAAGTTGTACAAAAACGCTTTCTTTCGCCAAGACAGTGCGTTTCTCACTGTTACATGCATTTGACTGGGGAACTCGCCCGAAACAAAGTATAGGTTTTCATTATGTGTATAACTTGGAAATCTTAGCTCAAACAGCTGCAAATCCTGTTTGCCCAGCACGGGGACCTTGAGTTCTATAAGATAAAGCCATAAACATGTTTGTCTGAGTCTTATATCAAAAGTTACAGCTATTTATATGAAGTTGTACAAAAACGCTTTATTTCGCCAAGACAGTGTGTTTCTCACTGTTACATGCATTTGAATGGGAAACTCGCCTGAAACAAAGTATAGGTTTTCATTATGTGAATAATTTTAAAATCTTAGCTCAATCGGCTGCAAAACATATTTGCCCAGCACGGGGATATTGAGTTCTATAAGATAAAGCCATAAACATGTTTGTCTGAGTCTTCTATCAAAAGTTACAGCTATTTATATGAAGTTGTACAAAAACGCTTTCTTTCGCCAAGACAGTGCGTTTCTCACTGTTACATGCATTTGAATGGGGAACTCGCCCGAAACAAAGTATAGGTTTTCATTATGTGTATAACTTGGAAATCTTAGCTCAAACAGCTGCAAATCCTGTTTTCCCAGCACGGGGACCTTGAGTTCTATAAGATAAAGCCATAAACATGTGTATCCGAGTCTTCTATCAAAAGTTACAGCTATTTATATGAAGTTGTACAAAAACGCTTTCTTTCGCCAAGACAGTGCGTTTCTCACTGTTACATGCATTTGAATGGGGAACTCGACCGAAACAAAGTATAGGTTTTCATTATGTGTATAACTTGAAAATCTTAGCTCAAACAGCTGCAAAACCTGTTTGCCCAGCACGGGGACCTTGAGTTCTATAAGATAAAGCCATAAACATGTTTGTCTGAGTCTTCTATCAAAAGTTACAGCTATTTATATGAAGTTGTACAAAAACGCTTTCTTTCGCCAAGACAGTGCGTTTCTCACTGTTACATGCATTTTGAATGGGGAACTCGCCCGAGACAAAGTATAGGTTTTCATTATGTGAATAATTTTAAAATCTTAGCTCAATCGGCTGCCAAACCTGTTTGCCCAGCACGGGGACCTTGAGTTCTATAAGATAAAGCCATAAACATGTTTGTCTGAGTCTTCTATCAAAAGTTACAGCGATTTATATGAAGTTGTACAAAAACGCTTTCTTTCGCCAAGACAGTGCGTTTCTCACTGTTACATGCAGTTGACTGGGGAACTCGCCCGAAACAAAGTATAGGTTTTCATTATGTGTATAACTTGGAAATCTTAGCTCAAACAGCTGCAAATCCTGTTTTCCCAGCACGGGGACCTTGAGTTCTATAAGATAAAGCCATAAACATGTTTGTCTGAGTCTTCTATCAAAAGTTACAGCTATTTATATGAAGTTGTACAAAAACGCTTTCTTTCGCCAAGACAGTGCGTTTCTCACTGTTACATGCATTTGACTGGGGAACTCGCCCGAAACAAAGTATAGGTTTTCATTATGTGTATAACTTGGAAATCTTAGCTCAAACAGCTGCAAATCCTGTTTTCCCAGCACGGGGACCTTGAGTTCTATAAGATAAAGCCATAAACATGTTTGTCTGAGTCTTCTATCAAAAGTTACAGCTATTTATATGAAGTTGTACAAAAACGCTTTCTTTCGCCAAGACAGTGCGTTTCTCACTGTTACATGCATTTGAATGGGAAACTCACCCGAGACAAAGTATAGGTTTTCATTATGTGAATAATTTTAAAATCTTAGCTCAAACAGCTGCAAAACCTGTTTTCCCAGTACAGGGACCTTGAGTTCTATAAGATAAAGCCATAAACATGTTTGTCTGAGTCTTATATCAAAAGTTACAGCTATTTATATGAAGTTGTACAAAAACGCTTTATTTCGCCAAGACAGTGTGTTTCTCACTGTTACATGCATTTGAATGGGAAACTCGCCTGAAACAAAGTATAGGTTTTCATTATGTGAATAATTTTAAAATCTTAGCTCAATCGGCTGCAAAACCTGTTTGCCCAGCACGGGGACCTTGAGTTCTATAAGATAAAGCCATAAACATGTTTGTCTGAGTCTTCTATCAAAAGTTACAGCGATTTATATGAAGTTGTACAAAAACGCTTTCTTTCGCCAAGACAGTGCGTTTCTCACTGTTACATGCAGTTGACTGGGGAACTCGCCCGAAACAAAGTATAGGTTTTCATTATGTGTATAACTTGGAAATCTTAGCTCAAACAGCTGCAAATCCTGTTTTCCCAGCACGGGGACCTTGAGTTCTATAAGATAAAGCCATAAACATGTTTGTCTGAGTCTTCTATCAAAAGTTACAGCTATTTATATGAAGTTGTACAAAAACGCTTTCTTTCGCCAAGACAGTGCGTTTCTCACTGTTACATGCATTTGACTGGGGAACTCGCCCGAAACAAAGTATAGGTTTTCATTATGTGTATAACTTGGAAATCTTAGCTCAAACAGCTGCAAATCCTGTTTTCCCAGCACGGGGACCTTGAGTTCTATAAGATAAAGCCATAAACATGTTTGTCTGAGTCTTCTATCAAAAGTTACAGCTATTTATATGAAGTTGTACAAAAACGCTTTCTTTCGCCAAGACAGTGCGTTTCTCACTGTTACATGCATTTGAATGGGAAACTCACCCGAGACAAAGTATAGGTTTTCATTATGTGAATAATTTTAAAATCTTAGCTCAAACAGCTGCAAAACCTGTTTTCCCAGTACAGGGACCTTGAGTTCTATAAGATAAAGCCATAAACATGTTTGTCTGAGTCTTATATCAAAAGTTACAGCTATTTATATGAAGTTGTACAAAAACGCTTTATTTCGCCAAGACAGTGTGTTTCTCACTGTTACATGCATTTGAATGGGAAACTCGCCTGAAACAAAGTATAGGTTTTCATTATGTGAATAATTTTAAAATCTTAGCTCAATCGGCTGCAAAACATATTTGCCCAGCACGGGGATATTGAGTTCTATAAGATAAAGCCATAAACATGTTTGTCTGAGTCTTCTATCAAAAGTTACAGCTATTTATATGAAGTTGTACAAAAACGCTTTCTTTCTCACTGTTACATGCATTTGAATGGGGAACTCGCCCGAAACAAAGTATAGGTTTTCATTATGTGTATAACTTGGAAATCTTAGCTCAAACAGCTGCAAATCCTGTTTTCCCAGCACGGGGACCTTGAGTTCTATAAGATAAAGCCATAAACATGTGTATCCGAGTCTTCTATCAAAAGTTACAGCTATTTATATGAAGTTGTACAAAAACGCTTTCTTTCGCCAAGACAGTGCGTTTCTCACTGTTACATGCATTTGAATGGGGAACTCGACCGAAACAAAGTATAGGTTTTCATTATGTGTATAACTTGAAAATCTTAGCTCAAACAGCTGCAAAACCTGTTTGCCCAGCACGGGGACCTTGAATTATATAAGATAAAACCATAAATACGTAAATCTGAGCCTTCTATCAAAAGTTACAGCGATTTATATGAAGTTGTACAAAAACGCTTTCTATCGCCAAGACAGTGCGTTTCTCACTGTTACATGCATTTGAATGGGGAACTCGCCCGAAACAAAGTATAGGTTTTCATTATGTGTATAACTTGGAAATCTTAGCTCAAACGGCTGCAAAACCTGTTTTCCCAGCACGGGGACCTTGAGTTCTATAAGATAAAGCCATAAACATGTTTGTCTGAGTCTTCTATCAAAAGTTACAGCTATTTATATGAAGTTGTACAAAAACGCTTTCTTTCGCCAAGACAGTGCGTTTCTCACTGTTACATGCATTTGACTGGGAAACTCGCCTGAAACAAAGTATAGGTTTTCATTATGTGAATAATTTTAAAATCTTAGCTCAATCGGCTGCAAAACATATTTGCCCAGCACGGGGATATTGAGTTCTATAAGATAAAGCCATAAACATGTTTGTCTGAGTCTTCTATCAAAAGTTACAGCTATTTATATGAAGTTGTACAAAAACGCTTTATTTCGCCAAGACAGTGCGTTTCTCACTGTTACATGCATTTGAATGGGGAACTCGACCGAAACAAAGTATAGGTTTTCATTATGTGTATAACTTGAAAATCTTAGCTCAAACAGCTGCAAAACCTGTTTGCCCAGCACGGGGACCTTGAATTATATAAGATAAAACCATAAATACGTAAATCTGAGCCTTCTATCAAAAGTTACAGCGATTTATATGAAGTTGTACAAAAACGCTTTCTTTCGCCAAGACAGTGCGTTTCTCACTGTTACATGCATTTGACTGGGGAACTCGCCCGAAACAAAGTATAGGTTTTCATTATGTGTATAACTTGGAAATCTTAGCTCAATCAGCTGCAAATACTGTTTTCCCAGCACGGGGACCTTGAGTTCTATAAGATAAAGCCATAAACATGTTTGTCTGAGTCTTCTATCAAAAGTTACAGCTATTTATATGAAGTTGTACAAAAACGCTTTCTTTCGCCAAGACAGTGCGTTTCTCACTGTTACATGCATTTGACTGGGAAACTCGCCTGAAACAAAGTATAGGTTTTCATTATGTGAATAATTTTAAAATCTTAGCTCAATCGGCTGCAAATCCTGTTTTCCCAGCACGGGGACCTTGAGTTCTATAAGATAAAGCCATAAACATGTTTGTCTGAGTCTTCTATCAAAAGTTACAGCTATTTATATGAAGTTGTACAAAAACGCTTTCTTTCGCCAAGACAGTGCGTTTCTCACTGTTACATGCATTTGAATGGGAAACTCACCCGAGACAAAGTATAGGTTTTCATTATGTGAATAATTTTAAAATCTTAGCTCAATCGGCTGCAAAACCTGTTTGCCCAGCACGGGGACCTTGAGTTCTATAAGATAAAGCCATAAACATGTTTGTCTGAGTCTTCTATCAAAAGTTACAGCGATTTATATGAAGTTGTACAAAAACGCTTTCTTTCGCCAAGACAGTGCGTTTCTCACTGTTACATGCAGTTGACTGGGGAACTCGCCCGAAACAAAGTATAGGTTTTCATTATGTGTATAACTTGGAAATCTTAGCTCAAACAGCTGCAAATCCTGTTTTCCCAGCACGGGGACCTTGAGTTCTATAAGATAAAGCCATAAACATGTGTATCCGAGTCTTCTATCAAAAGTTACAGCTATTTATATGAAGTTGTACAAAAACGCTTTCTTTCGCCAAGACAGTGCGTTTCTCACTGTTACATGCATTTGAATGGGGAACTCGACCGAAACAAAGTATAGGTTTTCATTATGTGTATAACTTGAAAATCTTAGCTCAAACAGCTGCAAAACCTGTTTGCCCAGCACGGGGACCTTGAATTATATAAGATAAAACCATAAATACGTAAATCTGAGCCTTCTATCAAAAGTTACAGCGATTTATATGAAGTTGTACAAAAACGCTTTCTTTCGCCAAGACAGTGCGTTTCTCACTGTTACATGCATTTGACTGGGGAACTCGCCCGAAACAAAGTATAGGTTTTCATTATGTGTATAACTTGGAAATCTTAGCTCAAACAGCTGCAAATACTGTTTTCCCAGCACGGGGACCTTGAGTTCTATAAGATAAAGCCATAAACATGTTTGTCTGAGTCTTCTATCAAAAGTTACAGCTATTTATATGAAGTTGTACAAAAACGCTTTCTTTCGCCAAGACAGTGCGTTTCTCACTGTTACATGCATTTGACTGGGAAACTCGCCTGAAACAAAGTATAGGTTTTCATTATGTGAATAATTTTAAAATCTTAGCTCAATCGGCTGCAAATCCTGTTTTCCCAGCACGGGAACCTTGAGTTCTATAAGATAAAGCCATAAACATGTTTGTCTGAGTCTTCTATCAAAAGTTACAGCTATTTATATGAAGTTGTACAAAAACGCTTTCTTTCGCCAAGACAGTGCGTTTCTCACTGTTACATGCATTTGAATGGGAAACTCGACTGAGACAAAGTATAGGTTTTCATTATGTGAATAATTTTAAAATCTTAGCTCAATCGGCTGCAAAACATATTTGCCCAGCACGGGGATATTGAGTTCTATAAGATAAAGCCATAAACATGTTTGTCTGAGTCTTATATCAAAAGTTACAGCTATTTATATGAAGTTGTACAAAAACGCTTTCTTTCGCCAAGACAGTGCGTTTCTCACTGTTACATGCATTTGAATGGGGAACTCGCCCGAAACAAAGTATAGGTTTTCATTATGTGTATAACTTGGAAATCTTAGCTCAAACAGCTGCAAATCCTGTTTTCCCAGCACGGGGACCTTGAGTTCTATAAGATAAAGCCATAAACATGTGTATCCGAGTCTTCTATCAAAAGTTACAGCTATTTATATGAAGTTGTACAAAAACGCTTTCTTTCGCCAAGACAGTGCGTTTCTCACTGTTACATGCATTTGAATGGGGAACTCGCCCGAAACAAAGTATAGGTTTTCATTATGTGTATAACTTGGAAATCTTAGCTCAAACAGCTGCAAATCCTGTTTTCCCAGCACGGGGACCTTGAGTTCTATAAGATAAAGCCATAAACATGTTTGTCTGAGTCTTCTATCAAAAGTTACAGCTATTTATATGAAGTTGTACAAAAACGCTTTCTTTCGCCAAGACAGTGCGTTTCTCACTGTTACATGCATTTGACTGGGGAACTCGCCCGAGACAAAGTATAGGTTTTCATTATGTGAATAATTTTAAAATCTTAGCTCAATCGGCTGCAAAACCTGTTTGCCCAGCACGGGGACCTTGAGTTCTATAAGATAAAGCCATAAACATGTTTGTCTGAGTCTTCTATCAAAAGTTACAGCGATTTATATGAAGTTGTACAAAAACGCTTTCTTTCGCCAAGACAGTGCGTTTCTCACTGTTACATGCAGTTGACTGGGGAACTCGCCCGAAACAAAGTATAGGTTTTCATTATGTGTATAACTTGGAAATCTTAGCTCAAACAGCTGCAAATCCTGTTTTCCCAGCACGGGGACCTTGAGTTCTATAAGATAAAGCCATAAACATGTTTGTCTGAGTCTTCTATCAAAAGTTACAGCTATTTATATGAAGTTGTACAAAAACGCTTTCTTTCGCCAAGACAGTGCGTTTCTCACTGTTACATGCATTTGACTGGGGAACTCGCCCGAAACAAAGTATAGGTTTTCATTATGTGTATAACTTGGAAATCTTAGCTCAAACAGCTGCAAATCCTGTTTTCCCAGCACGGGGACCTTGAGTTCTATAAGATAAAGCCATAAACATGTTTGTCTGAGTCTTATATCAAAAGTTACAGCTATTTATATGAAGTTGTACAAAAACGCTTTATTTCGCCAAGACAGTGTGTTTCTCACTGTTACATGCATTTGAATGGGAAACTCGCCTGAAACAAAGTATAGGTTTTCATTATGTGAATAATTTTAAAATCTTAGCTCAATCGGCTGCAAAACATATTTGCCCAGCACGGGGATATTGAGTTCTATAAGATAAAGCCATAAACATGTTTGTCTGAGTCTTCTATCAAAAGTTACAGCTATTTATATGAAGTTGTACAAAAACGCTTTCTTTCGCCAAGACAGTGCGTTTCTCACTGTTACATGCATTTGAATGGGGAACTCGCCCGAAACAAAGTATAGGTTTTCATTATGTGTATAACTTGGAAATCTTAGCTCAAACAGCTGCAAATCCTGTTTTCCCAGCACGGGGACCTTGAGTTCTATAAGATAAAGCCATAAACATGTGTATCCGAGTCTTCTATCAAAAGTTACAGCTATTTATATGAAGTTGTACAAAAACGCTTTCTTTCGCCAAGACAGTGCGTTTCTCACTGTTACATGCATTTGAATGGGGAACTCGACCGAAACAAAGTATAGGTTTTCATTATGTGTATAACTTGAAAATCTTAGCTCAAACAGCTGCAAAACCTGTTTGCCCAGCACGGGGACCTTGAGTTCTATAAGATAAAGCCATAAACATGTTTGTCTGAGTCTTCTATCAAAAGTTACAGCTATTTATATGAAGTTGTACAAAAACGCTTTCTTTCGCCAAGACAGTGCGTTTCTCACTGTTACATGCATTTTGAATGGGGAACTCGCCCGAGACAAAGTATAGGTTTTCATTATGTGAATAATTTTAAAATCTTAGCTCAATCGGCTGCCAAACCTGTTTGCCCAGCACGGGGACCTTGAGTTCTATAAGATAAAGCCATAAACATGTTTGTCTGAGTCTTCTATCAAAAGTTACAGCGATTTATATGAAGTTGTACAAAAACGCTTTCTTTCGCCAAGACAGTGCGTTTCTCACTGTTACATGCAGTTGACTGGGGAACTCGCCCGAAACAAAGTATAGGTTTTCATTATGTGTATAACTTGGAAATCTTAGCTCAAACAGCTGCAAATCCTGTTTTCCCAGCACGGGGACCTTGAGTTCTATAAGATAAAGCCATAAACATGTTTGTCTGAGTCTTCTATCAAAAGTTACAGCTATTTATATGAAGTTGTACAAAAACGCTTTCTTTCGCCAAGACAGTGCGTTTCTCACTGTTACATGCATTTGACTGGGGAACTCGCCCGAAACAAAGTATAGGTTTTCATTATGTGTATAACTTGGAAATCTTAGCTCAAACAGCTGCAAATCCTGTTTTCCCAGCACGGGGACCTTGAGTTCTATAAGATAAAGCCATAAACATGTTTGTCTGAGTCTTCTATCAAAAGTTACAGCTATTTATATGAAGTTGTACAAAAACGCTTTCTTTCGCCAAGACAGTGCGTTTCTCACTGTTACATGCATTTGAATGGGAAACTCACCCGAGACAAAGTATAGGTTTTCATTATGTGAATAATTTTAAAATCTTAGCTCAAACAGCTGCAAAACCTGTTTTCCCAGTACAGGGACCTTGAGTTCTATAAGATAAAGCCATAAACATGTTTGTCTGAGTCTTATATCAAAAGTTACAGCTATTTATATGAAGTTGTACAAAAACGCTTTATTTCGCCAAGACAGTGTGTTTCTCACTGTTACATGCATTTGAATGGGAAACTCGCCTGAAACAAAGTATAGGTTTTCATTATGTGAATAATTTTAAAATCTTAGCTCAATCGGCTGCAAAACATATTTGCCCAGCACGGGGATATTGAGTTCTATAAGATAAAGCCATAAACATGTTTGTCTGAGTCTTCTATCAAAAGTTACAGCTATTTATATGAAGTTGTACAAAAACGCTTTCTTTCTCACTGTTACATGCATTTGAATGGGGAACTCGCCCGAAACAAAGTATAGGTTTTCATTATGTGTATAACTTGGAAATCTTAGCTCAAACAGCTGCAAATCCTGTTTTCCCAGCACGGGGACCTTGAGTTCTATAAGATAAAGCCATAAACATGTGTATCCGAGTCTTCTATCAAAAGTTACAGCTATTTATATGAAGTTGTACAAAAACGCTTTCTTTCGCCAAGACAGTGCGTTTCTCACTGTTACATGCATTTGAATGGGGAACTCGACCGAAACAAAGTATAGGTTTTCATTATGTGTATAACTTGAAAATCTTAGCTCAAACAGCTGCAAAACCTGTTTGCCCAGCACGGGGACCTTGAATTATATAAGATAAAACCATAAATACGTAAATCTGAGCCTTCTATCAAAAGTTACAGCGATTTATATGAAGTTGTACAAAAACGCTTTCTTTCGCCAAGACAGTGCGTTTCTCACTGTTACATGCATTTGAATGGGGAACTCGCCCGAAACAAAGTATAGGTTTTCATTATGTGTATAACTTGGAAATCTTAGCTCAAACGGCTGCAAAACCTGTTTTCCCAGCACGGGGACCTTGAGTTCTATAAGATAAAGCCATAAACATGTTTGTCTGAGTCTTCTATCAAAAGTTACAGCTATTTATATGAAGTTGTACAAAAACGCTTTCTTTCGCCAAGACAGTGCGTTTCTCACTGTTACATGCATTTGACTGGGAAACTCGCCTGAAACAAAGTATAGGTTTTCATTATGTGAATAATTTTAAAATCTTAGCTCAATCGGCTGCAAAACATATTTGCCCAGCACGGGGATATTGAGTTCTATAAGATAAAGCCATAAACATGTTTGTCTGAGTCTTCTATCAAAAGTTACAGCTATTTATATGAAGTTGTACAAAAACGCTTTATTTCGCCAAGACAGTGCGTTTCTCACTGTTACATGCATTTGACTGGGGAACTCGCCCGAAACAAAGTATAGGTTTTCATTATGTGTATAACTTGGAAATCTTAGCTCAAACAGCTGCAAATCCTGTTTTCCCAGCACGGGGACCTTGAGTTCTATAAGATAAAGCCATAAACATGTTTGTCTGAGTCTTCTATCAAAAGTTACAGCTATTTATATGAAGTTGTACAAAAACGCTTTCTTTCGCCAAGACAGTGCGTTTCTCACTGTTACATGCATTTGAATGGGAAACTCACCCGAGACAAAGTATAGGTTTTCATTATGTGAATAATTTTAAAATCTTAGCTCAAACAGCTGCAAAACCTGTTTTCCCAGTACAGGGACCTTGAGTTCTATAAGATAAAGCCATAAACATGTTTGTCTGAGTCTTATATCAAAAGTTACAGCTATTTATATGAAGTTGTACAAAAACGCTTTATTTCGCCAAGACAGTGTGTTTCTCACTGTTACATGCATTTGAATGGGAAACTCGCCTGAAACAAAGTATAGGTTTTCATTATGTGAATAATTTTAAAATCTTAGCTCAATCGGCTGCAAAACATATTTGCCCAGCACGGGGATATTGAGTTCTATAAGATAAAGCCATAAACATGTTTGTCTGAGTCTTCTATCAAAAGTTACAGCTATTTATATGAAGTTGTACAAAAACGCTTTCTTTCTCACTGTTACATGCATTTGAATGGGGAACTCGCCCGAAACAAAGTATAGGTTTTCATTATGTGTATAACTTGGAAATCTTAGCTCAAACAGCTGCAAATCCTGTTTTCCCAGCACGGGGACCTTGAGTTCTATAAGATAAAGCCATAAACATGTGTATCCGAGTCTTCTATCAAAAGTTACAGCTATTTATATGAAGTTGTACAAAAACGCTTTCTTTCGCCAAGACAGTGCGTTTCTCACTGTTACATGCATTTGACTGGGGAACTCGCCCGAAACAAAGTATAGGTTTTCATTATGTGTATAACTTGGAAATCTTAGCTCAAACAGCTGCAAATACTGTTTTCCCAGCACGGGGACCTTGAGTTCTATAAGATAAAGCCATAAACATGTTTGTCTGAGTCTTCTATCAAAAGTTACAGCTATTTATATGAAGTTGTACAAAAACGCTTTCTTTCGCCAAGACAATGCGTTTCTCACTGTTACATGCATTTGAATGGGAAACTCGACTGAGACAAAGTATAGGTTTTCATTATGTGAATAATTTTAAAATCTTAGCTCAATCGGCTGCAAAACATATTTGCCCAGCACGGGGATATTGAGTTCTATAAGATAAAGCCATAAACATGTTTGTCTGAGTCTTCTATCAAAAGTTACAGCTATTTATATGAAGTTGTACAAAAACGCTTTCTTTCGCCAAGACAGTGCGTTTCTCACTGTTACATGCATTTGACTGGGGAACTCGCCCGAAACAAAGTATAGGTTTTCATTATGTGTATAACTTGGAAATCTTAGCTCAAACAGCTGCAAATCCTGTTTTCCCAGCACGGGGACCTTGAGTTCTATAAGATAAAGCCATAAACATGTTTGTCTGAGTCTTCTATCAAAAGTTACAGCTATTTATATGAAGTTGTACAAAAACGCTTTCTTTCGCCAAAACAGTGCGTTTCTCACTGTTACATGCATTTGAATGGGGAACTCGCCCGAAACAAAGTATAGGTTTTCATTATGTGTATAACTTGGAAATCTTAGCTCAAACAGCTGCAAATCCTGTTTTCCCAGCACGGGGACCTTGAGTTCTATAAGATAAAGCCATAAACATGTTTGTCTGAGTCTTCTATCAAAAGTTACAGCTATTTATATGAAGTTGTACAAAAACGCTTTCTTTCGCCAAGACAGTGCGTTTCTCACTGTTACATGCATTTGAATGGGAAACTCACCCGAGACAAAGTATAGGTTTTCATTATGTGAATAATTTTAAAATCTTAGCTCAAACAGCTGCAAAACCTGTTTTCCCAGTACAGGGACCTTGAGTTCTATAAGATAAAGCCATAAACATGTTTGTCTGAGTCTTCTATCAAAAGTTACAGCGATTTATATGAAGTTGTACAAAAACGCTTTCTTTCGCCAAGACAGTGCGTTTCTCACTGTTACATGCATTTGAATGGGAAACTCACCCGAGACAAAGTATAGGTTTTCATTATGTGAATAATTTTAAAATCTTAGCTCAAACAGCTGCAAAACCTGTTTTCCCAGTACAGGGACCTTGAGTTCTATAAGATAAAGCCATAAACATGTTTGTCTGAGTCTTATATCAAAAGTTACAGCTATTTATATGAAGTTGTACAAAAACGCTTTATTTCGCCAAGACAGTGTGTTTCTCACTGTTACATGCATTTGAATGGGGAACTCGACCGAAACAAAGTATAGGTTTTCATTATGTGTATAACTTGGAAATCTTAGCCCAAACAGCTGCAAATCCTGTTTTCCCAGCACGGGGACCTTGAGTTCTATAAGATAAAGCCATAAACATGTTTGTCTGAGTCTTCTATCAAAAGTTACAGCTATTTATATGAAGTTGTACAAAAACGCTTTCTTTCGCCAAGACAGTGCGTTTCTCACTGTTACATGCATTTGAATGGGAAACTCACCCGAGACAAAGTATAGGTTTTCATTATGTGAATAATTTTAAAATCTTAGCTCAAACAGCTGCAAAACCTGTTTTCCCAGTACAGGGACCTTGAGTTCTATAAGATAAAGCCATAAACATGTTTGTCTGAGTCTTATATCAAAAGTTACAGCTATTTATATGAAGTTGTACAAAAACGCTTTCTTTCGCCAAGACAGTGCGTTTCTCACTGTTACATGCATTTGAATGGGAAACTCACCCGAGACAAAGTATAGGTTTTCATTATGTGAATAATTTTAAAATCTTAGCTCAAACAGCTGCAAAACCTGTTTTCCCAGTACAGGGACCTTGAGTTCTATAAGATAAAGCCATAAACATGTTTGTCTGAGTCTTATATCAAAAGTTACAGCTATTTATATGAAGTTGTACAAAAACGCTTTATTTCGCCAAGACAGTGTGTTTCTCACTGTTACATGCATTTGAATGGGAAACTCGCCTGAAACAAAGTATAGGTTTTCATTATGTGAATAATTTTAAAATCTTAGCTCAATCGGCTGCAAAACATATTTGCCCAGCACGGGGATATTGAGTTCTATAAGATAAAGCCATAAACATGTTTGTCTGAGTCTTCTATCAAAAGTTACAGCTATTTATATGAAGTTGTACAAAAACGCTTTCTTTCGCCAAGACAGTGCGTTTCTCACTGTTACATGCATTTGAATGGGGAACTCGCCCGAAACAAAGTATAGGTTTTCATTATGTGTATAACTTGGAAATCTTAGCTCAAACAGCTGCAAATCCTGTTTTCCCAGCACGGGGACCTTGAGTTCTATAAGATAAAGCCATAAACATGTGTATCCGAGTCTTCTATCAAAAGTTACAGCTATTTATATGAAGTTGTACAAAAACGCTTTCTTTCGCCAAGACAGTGCGTTTCTCACTGTTACATGCATTTGAATGGGGAACTCGACCGAAACAAAGTATAGGTTTTCATTATGTGTATAACTTGAAAATCTTAGCTCAAACAGCTGCAAAACCTGTTTGCCCAGCACGGGGACCTTGAATTATATAAGATAAAACCATAAATACGTAAATCTGAGTCTTCTATCAAAAGTTACAGCGATTTATATGAAGTTGTACAAAAACGCTTTCTTTCGCCAAGACAGTGCGTTTCTCACTGTTACATGCATTTGAATGGGGAACTCGCCCGAAACAAAGTATAGGTTTTCATTATGTGTATAACTTGGAAATCTTAGCTCAAACAGCTGCAAATCCTGTTTTCCCAGCACGGGGACCTTGAGTTCTATAAGATAAAGCCATAAACATGTTTGTCTGAGTCTTCTATCAAAAGTTACAGCTATTTATATGAAGTTGTACAAAAACGCTTTCTTTCGCCAAGACAGTGCGTTTCTCACTGTTACATGCATTTGACTGGGGAACTCGCCCGAAACAAAGTATAGGTTTTCATTATGTGTATAACTTGGAAATCTTAGCTCAAACAGCTGCAAATCCTGTTTTCCCAGTACAGGGACCTTGAGTTCTATAAGATAAAGCCATAAACATGTTTGTCTGAGTCTTCTATCAAAAGTTACAGCTATTTATATGAAGTTGTACAAAAACGCTTTCTTTCGCCAAGACAGTGCGTTTCTCACTGTTACATGCATTTGAATGGGAAACTCACCCGAGACAAAGTATAGGTTTTCATTATGTGAATAATTTTAAAATCTTAGCTGAATCGGCTGCAAAACATATTTGCCCAGCACGGGGATATTGAGTTCTATAAGATAAAGCCATAAACATGTTTGTCTGAGTCTTCTATCAAAAGTTACAGCTATTTATATGAAGTTGTACAAAAACGCTTTCTTTCGCCAAGACAGTGCGTTTCTCACTGTTACATGCATTTGACTGGGGAACTCGCCCGAAACAAAGTATAGGTTTTCATTATGTGTATAACTTGGAAATCTTAGCTCAAACAGCTGCAAATCCTGTTTTCCCAGCACGGGGACCTTGAGTTCTATAAGATAAAGCCATAAACATGTGTATCCGAGTCTTCTATCAAAAGTTACAGCTATTTATATGAAGTTGTACAAAAACGCTTTCTTTCGCCAAGACAGTGCGTTTCTCACTGTTACATGCATTTGAATGGGGAACTCGACCGAAACAAAGTATAGGTTTTCATTATGTGTATAACTTGAAAATCTTAGCTCAAACAGCTGCAAAACCTGTTTGCCCAGCACGGGGACCTTGAATTATATAAGATAAAACCATAAATACGTAAATCTGAGTCTTCTATCAAAAGTTACAGCGATTTATATGAAGTTGTACAAAAACGCTTTCTTTCGCCAAGACAGTGCGTTTCTCACTGTTACATGCATTTGAATGGGGAACTCGCCCGAAACAAAGTATAGGTTTTCATTATGTGTATAACTTGGAAATCTTAGCTCAAACAGCTGCAAATCCTGTTTTCCCAGCACGGGGACCTTGAGTTCTATAAGATAAAGCCATAAACATGTTTGTCTGAGTCTTCTATCAAAAGTTACAGCTATTTATATGAAGTTGTACAAAAACGCTTTCTTTCGCCAAGACAGTGCGTTTCTCACTGTTACATGCATTTGACTGGGGAACTCGCCCGAAACAAAGTATAGGTTTTCATTATGTGTATAACTTGGAAATCTTAGCTCAAACAGCTGCAAATCCTGTTTTCCCAGTACAGGGACCTTGAGTTCTATAAGATAAAGCCATAAACATGTTTGTCTGAGTCTTCTATCAAAGGTTACAGCTATTTATATGAAGTTGTACAAAAACGCTTTCTTTCGCCAAGACAGTGCGTTTCTCACTGTTACATGCATTTGAATGGGAAACTCACCCGAGACAAAGTATAGGTTTTCATTATGTGAATAATTTTAAAATCTTAGCTGAATCGGCTGCAAAACATATTTGCCCAGCACGGGGACCTTGAGTTCTATAAGATAAAGCCATAAACATGTTTGTCTGAGTCTTCTATCAAAAGTTACAGCTATTTATATGAAGTTGTACAAAAACGCTTTCTTTCGCCAAGACAGTGCGTTTCTCACTGTTACATGCATTTGAATGGGAAACTCACCCGAGACAAAGTATAGGTTTTCATTATGTGAATAATTTTAAAATCTTAGCTCAAACAGCTGCAAAACCTGTTTTCCCAGTACAGGGACCTTGAGTTCTATAAGATAAAGCCATAAACATGTTTGTCTGAGTCTTATATCAAAAGTTACAGCTATTTATATGAAGTTGTACAAAAACGCTTTATTTCGCCAAGACAGTGTGTTTCTCACTGTTACATGCATTTGAATGGGAAACTCGCCTGAAACAAAGTATAGGTTTTCATTATGTGAATAATTTTAAAATCTTAGCTCAATCGGCTGCAAAACATATTTGCCCAGCACGGGGATATTGAGTTCTATAAGATAAAGCCATAAACATGTTTGTCTGAGTCTTCTATCAAAAGTTACAGCTATTTATATGAAGTTGTACAAAAACGCTTTCTTTCGCCAAGACAGTGCGTTTCTCACTGTTACATGCATTTGAATGGGGAACTCGCCCGAAACAAAGTATAGGTTTTCATTATGTGTATAACTTGGAAATCTTAGCTCAAACAGCTGCAAATCCTGTTTTCCCAGCACGGGGACCTTGAGTTCTATAAGATAAAGCCATAAACATGTGTATCCGAGTCTTCTATCAAAAGTTACAGCTATTTATATGAAGTTGTACAAAAACGCTTTCTTTCGCCAAGACAGTGCGTTTCTCACTGTTACATGCATTTGAATGGGGAACTCGACCGAAACAAAGTATAGGTTTTCATTATGTGTATAACTTGAAAATCTTAGCTCAAACAGCTGCAAAACCTGTTTGCCCAGCACGGGGACCTTGAATTATATAAGATAAAACCATAAATACGTAAATCTGAGTCTTCTATCAAAAGTTACAGCGATTTATATGAAGTTGTACAAAAACGCTTTCTTTCGCCAAGACAGTGCGTTTCTCACTGTTACATGCATTTGAATGGGGAACTCGCCCGAAACAAAGTATAGGTTTTCATTATGTGTATAACTTGGAAATCTTAGCTCAAACAGCTGCAAATCCTGTTTTCCCAGCACGGGGACCTTGAGTTCTATAAGATAAAGCCATAAACATGTTTGTCTGAGTCTTCTATCAAAAGTTACAGCTATTTATATGAAGTTGTACAAAAACGCTTTCTTTCGCCAAGACAGTGCGTTTCTCACTGTTACATGCATTTGACTGGGGAACTCGCCCGAAACAAAGTATAGGTTTTCATTATGTGTATAACTTGGAAATCTTAGCTCAAACAGCTGCAAATCCTGTTTTCCCAGTACAGGGACCTTGAGTTCTATAAGATAAAGCCATAAACATGTTTGTCTGAGTCTTCTATCAAAAGTTACAGCTATTTATATGAAGTTGTACAAAAACGCTTTCTTTCGCCAAGACAGTGCGTTTCTCACTGTTACATGCATTTGAATGGGAAACTCACCCGAGACAAAGTATAGGTTTTCATTATGTGAATAATTTTAAAATCTTAGCTGAATCGGCTGCAAAACATATTTGCCCAGCACGGGGATATTGAGTTCTATAAGATAAAGCCATAAACATGTTTGTCTGAGTCTTCTATCAAAAGTTACAGCTATTTATATGAAGTTGTACAAAAACGCTTTCTTTCGCCAAGACAGTGCGTTTCTCACTGTTACATGCATTTGACTGGGGAACTCGCCCGAAACAAAGTATAGGTTTTCATTATGTGTATAACTTGGAAATCTTAGCTCAAACAGCTGCAAATCCTGTTTTCCCAGCACGGGGACCTTGAGTTCTATAAGATAAAGCCATAAACATGTGTATCCGAGTCTTCTATCAAAAGTTACAGCTATTTATATGAAGTTGTACAAAAACGCTTTCTTTCGCCAAGACAGTGCGTTTCTCACTGTTACATGCATTTGAATGGGGAACTCGACCGAAACAAAGTATAGGTTTTCATTATGTGTATAACTTGAAAATCTTAGCTCAAACAGCTGCAAAACCTGTTTGCCCAGCACGGGGACCTTGAATTATATAAGATAAAACCATAAATACGTAAATCTGAGTCTTCTATCAAAAGTTACAGCGATTTATATGAAGTTGTACAAAAACGCTTTCTTTCGCCAAGACAGTGCGTTTCTCACTGTTACATGCATTTGAATGGGGAACTCGCCCGAAACAAAGTATAGGTTTTCATTATGTGTATAACTTGGAAATCTTAGCTCAAACAGCTGCAAATCCTGTTTTCCCAGCACGGGGACCTTGAGTTCTATAAGATAAAGCCATAAACATGTTTGTCTGAGTCTTCTATCAAAAGTTACAGCTATTTATATGAAGTTGTACAAAAACGCTTTCTTTCGCCAAGACAGTGCGTTTCTCACTGTTACATGCATTTGACTGGGGAACTCGCCCGAAACAAAGTATAGGTTTTCATTATGTGTATAACTTGGAAATCTTAGCTCAAACAGCTGCAAATCCTGTTTTCCCAGTACAGGGACCTTGAGTTCTATAAGATAAAGCCATAAACATGTTTGTCTGAGTCTTCTATCAAAAGTTACAGCTATTTATATGAAGTTGTACAAAAACGCTTTCTTTCGCCAAGACAGTGCGTTTCTCACTGTTACATGCATTTGAATGGGAAACTCACCCGAGACAAAGTATAGGTTTTCATTATGTGAATAATTTTAAAATCTTAGCTGAATCGGCTGCAAAACATATTTGCCCAGCACGGGGATATTGAGTTCTATAAGATAAAGCCATAAACATGTTTGTCTGAGTCTTCTATCAAAAGTTACAGCTATTTATATGAAGTTGTACAAAAACGCTTTCTTTCGCCAAGACAGTGCGTTTCTCACTGTTACATGCATTTGACTGGGGAACTCGCCCGAAACAAAGTATAGGTTTTCATTATGTGAATAATTTTAAAATCTTAGCTCAAACAGCTGCAAAACCTGTTTTCCCAGTACAGGGACCTTGAGTTCTATAAGATAAAGCCATAAACATGTTTGTCTGAGTCTTATATCAAAAGTTACAGCTATTTATATGAAGTTGTACAAAAACGCTTTATTTCGCCAAGACAGTGTGTTTCTCACTGTTACATGCATTTGAATGGGAAACTCGCCTGAAACAAAGTATAGGTTTTCATTATGTGAATAATTTTAAAATCTTAGCTCAATCGGCTGCAAAACATATTTGCCCAGCACGGGGATATTGAGTTCTATAAGATAAAGCCATAAACATGTTTGTCTGAGTCTTCTATCAAAAGTTACAGCGATTTATATGAAGTTGTACAAAAACGCTTTCTTTCGCCAAGACAGTGCGTTTCTCACTGTTACATGCATTTGAATGGGGAACTCGCCCGAAACAAAGTATAGGTTTTCATTATGTGTATAACTTGGAAATCTTAGCTCAAACAGCTGCAAATCCTGTTTTCCCAGCACGGGGACCTTGAGTTCTATAAGATAAAGCCATAAACATGTGTATCCGAGTCTTCTATCAAAAGTTACAGCTATTTATATGAAGTTGTACAAAAACGCTTTATTTCGCCAAGACAGTTCGTTTCTCACTGTTACATGCATTTGAATGGGGAACTCGACCGAAACAAAGTATAGGTTTTCATTATGTGTATAACTTGGAAATCTTAGCTCAAACAGCTGCAAATCCTGTTTTCCCAGCACGGGGACCTTGAGTTCTATAAGATAAAGCCATAAACATGTTTGTCTGAGTCTTCTATCAAAAGTTACAGCTATTTATATGAAGTTGTACAAAAACGCTTTCTTTCGCCAAGACAGTGCGTTTCTCACTGTTACATGCATTTGACTGGGGAACTCGCCCGAAACAAAGTATAGGTTTTCATTATGTGTATAACTTGGAAATCTTAGCTCAAACAGCTGCAAATCCTGTTTTCCCAGTACAGGGACCTTGAGTTCTATAAGATAAAGCCATAAACATGTTTGTCTGAGTCTTCTATCAAAAGTTACAGCTATTTATATGAAGTTGTACAAAAACGCTTTCTTTCGCCAAGACAGTGCGTTTCTCACTGTTACATGCATTTGAATGGGAAACTCACCCGAGACAAAGTATAGGTTTTCATTATGTGAATAATTTTAAAATCTTAGCTGAATCGGCTGCAAAACATATTTGCCCAGCACGGGGATATTGAGTTCTATAAGATAAAGCCATAAACATGTTTGTCTGAGTCTTCTATCAAAAGTTACAGCTATTTATATGAAGTTGTACAAAAACGCTTTCTTTCGCCAAGACAGTGCGTTTCTCACTGTTACATGCATTTGACTGGGGAACTCGCCCGAAACAAAGTATAGGTTTTCATTATGTGTATAACTTGGAAATCTTAGCTCAAACAGCTGCAAATCCTGTTTTCCCAGCACGGGGACCTTGAGTTCTATAAGATAAAGCCATAAACATGTGTATCCGAGTCTTCTATCAAAAGTTACAGCTATTTATATGAAGTTGTACAAAAACGCTTTCTTTCGCCAAGACAGTGCGTTTCTCACTGTTACATGCATTTGAATGGGGAACTCGACCGAAACAAAGTATAGGTTTTCATTATGTGTATAACTTGAAAATCTTAGCTCAAACAGCTGCAAAACCTGTTTGCCCAGCACGGGGACCTTGAATTATATAAGATAAAACCATAAATACGTAAATCTGAGTCTTCTATCAAAAGTTACAGCGATTTATATGAAGTTGTACAAAAACGCTTTCTTTCGCCAAGACAGTGCGTTTCTCACTGTTACATGCATTTGAATGGGGAACTCGCCCGAAACAAAGTATAGGTTTTCATTATGTGTATAACTTGGAAATCTTAGCTCAAACAGCTGCAAATCCTGTTTTCCCAGCACGGGGACCTTGAGTTCTATAAGATAAAGCCATAAACATGTTTGTCTGAGTCTTCTATCAAAAGTTACAGCTATTTATATGAAGTTGTACAAAAACGCTTTCTTTCGCCAAGACAGTGCGTTTCTCACTGTTACATGCATTTGACTGGGGAACTCGCCCGAAACAAAGTATAGGTTTTCATTATGTGTATAACTTGGAAATCTTAGCTCAAACAGCTGCAAATCCTGTTTTCCCAGTACAGGGACCTTGAGTTCTATAAGATAAAGCCATAAACATGTTTGTCTGAGTCTTCTATCAAAAGTTACAGCTATTTATATGAAGTTGTACAAAAACGCTTTCTTTCGCCAAGACAGTGCGTTTCTCACTGTTACATGCATTTGAATGGGAAACTCACCCGAGACAAAGTATAGGTTTTCATTATGTGAATAATTTTAAAATCTTAGCTGAATCGGCTGCAAAACATATTTGCCCAGCACGGGGATATTGAGTTCTATAAGATAAAGCCATAAACATGTTTGTCTGAGTCTTCTATCAAAAGTTACAGCTATTTATATGAAGTTGTACAAAAACGCTTTCTTTCGCCAAGACAGTGCGTTTCTCACTGTTACATGCATTTGACTGGGGAACTCGCCCGAAACAAAGTATAGGTTTTCATTATGTGAATAATTTTAAAATCTTAGCTCAAACAGCTGCAAAACCTGTTTTCCCAGTACAGGGACCTTGAGTTCTATAAGATAAAGCCATAAACATGTTTGTCTGAGTCTTATATCAAAAGTTACAGCTATTTATATGAAGTTGTACAAAAACGCTTTATTTCGCCAAGACAGTGTGTTTCTCACTGTTACATGCATTTGAATGGGAAACTCGCCTGAAACAAAGTATAGGTTTTCATTATGTGAATAATTTTAAAATCTTAGCTCAATCGGCTGCAAAACATATTTGCCCAGCACGGGGATATTGAGTTCTATAAGATAAAGCCATAAACATGTTTGTCTGAGTCTTCTATCAAAAGTTACAGCTATTTATATGAAGTTGTACAAAAACGCTTTCTTTCGCCAAGACAGTGCGTTTCTCACTGTTACATGCATTTGAATGGGGAACTCGCCCGAAACAAAGTATAGGTTTTCATTATGTGTATAACTTGGAAATCTTAGCTCAAACAGCTGCAAATCCTGTTTTCCCAGCACGGGGACCTTGAGTTCTATAAGATAAAGCCATAAACATGTGTATCCGAGTCTTCTATCAAAAGTTACAGCTATTTATATGAAGTTGTACAAAAACGCTTTATTTCGCCAAGACAGTTCGTTTCTCACTGTTACATGCATTTGAATGGGGAACTCGACCGAAACAAAGTATAGGTTTTCATTATGTGTATAACTTGGAAATCTTAGCTCAAACAGCTGCAAATCCTGTTTTCCCAGCACGGGGACCTTGAGTTCTATAAGATAAAGCCATAAACATGTTTGTCTGAGTCTTCTATCAAAAGTTACAGCTATTTATATGAAGTTGTACAAAAACGCTTTCTTTCGCCAAGACAGTGCGTTTCTCACTGTTACATGCATTTGACTGGGGAACTCGCCCGAAACAAAGTATAGGTTTTCATTATGTGTATAACTTGGAAATCTTAGCTCAAACAGCTGCAAATCCTGTTTTCCCAGCACGGGGACCTTGAGTTCTATAAGATAAAGCCATAAACATGTTTGTCTGAGTCTTCTATCAAAAGTTACAGCTATTTATATGAAGTTGTACAAAAACGCTTTCTTTCGCCAAGACAGTGCGTTTCTCACTGTTACATGCATTTGAATGGGAAACTCACCCGAGACAAAGTATAGGTTTTCATTATGTGAATAATTTTAAAATCTTAGCTGAATCGGCTGCAAAACATATTTGCCCAGCACGGGGATATTGAGTTCTATAAGATAAAGCCATAAACATGTTTGTCTGAGTCTTCTATCAAAAGTTACAGCTATTTATATGAAGTTGTACAAAAACGCTTTCTTTCGCCAAGACAGTGCGTTTCTCACTGTTACATGCATTTGACTGGGGAACTCGCCCGAAACAAAGTATAGGTTTTCATTATGTGAATAATTTTAAAATCTTAGCTCAAACAGCTGCAAAACCTGTTTTCCCAGTACAGGGACCTTGAGTTCTATAAGATAAAGCCATAAACATGTTTGTCTGAGTCTTATATCAAAAGTTACAGCTATTTATATGAAGTTGTACAAAAACGCTTTATTTCGCCAAGACAGTGTGTTTCTCACTGTTACATGCATTTGAATGGGAAACTCGCCTGAAACAAAGTATAGGTTTTCATTATGTGAATAATTTTAAAATCTTAGCTCAATCGGCTGCAAAACATATTTGCCCAGCACGGGGATATTGAGTTCTATAAGATAAAGCCATAAACATGTTTGTCTGAGTCTTCTATCAAAAGTTACAGCTATTTATATGAAGTTGTACAAAAACGCTTTCTTTCGCCAAGACAGTGCGTTTCTCACTGTTACATGCATTTGAATGGGGAACTCGCCCGAAACAAAGTATAGGTTTTCATTATGTGTATAACTTGGAAATCTTAGCTCAAACAGCTGCAAATCCTGTTTTCCCAGCACGGGGACCTTGAGTTCTATAAGATAAAGCCATAAACATGTGTATCCGAGTCTTCTATCAAAAGTTACAGCTATTTATATGAAGTTGTACAAAAACGCTTTATTTCGCCAAGACAGTTCGTTTCTCACTGTTACATGCATTTGAATGGGGAACTCGACCGAAACAAAGTATAGGTTTTCATTATGTGTATAACTTGGAAATCTTAGCTCAAACAGCTGCAAATCCTGTTTTCCCAGCACGGGGACCTTGAGTTATATAAGATAAAGCCATAAACATGTTTGTCTGAGTCTTCTATCAAAAGTTACAGCTATTTATATGAAGTTGTACAAAAACGCTTTCTTTCGCCAAGACAGTGCGTTTCTCACTGTTACATGCATTTGACTGGGGAACTCGCCCGAAACAAAGTATAGGTTTTCATTATGTGTATAACTTGGAAATCTTAGCTCAAACAGCTGCAAATCCTGTTTTCCCAGCACGGGGACCTTGAGTTCTATAAGATAAAGCCATAAACATGTTTGTCTGAGTCTTCTATCAAAAGTTACAGCTATTTATATGAAGTTGTACAAAAACGCTTTCTTTCGCCAAGACAGTGCGTTTCTCACTGTTACATGCATTTGAATGGGAAACTCGCCTGAAACAAAGTATAGGTTTTCATTATGTGAATAATTTTAAAATCTTAGCTCAATCGGCTGCAAAACATATTTGCCCAGCACGGGGATATTGAGTTCTATAAGATAAAGCCATAAACATGTTTGTCTGAGTCTTCTATCAAAAGTTACAGCTATTTATATGAAGTTGTACAAAAACGCTTACTGTCGTCCAGACAGTGCGTTTCTCACTGTTACATGCATTTGAATGGGGAACTCGCCCGAAACAAAGTATAGGTTTTCATTATGTGTATAACTTGGAAATCTTAGCTCAAACAGCTGCAAATCCTGTTTTCCCAGCACGGGGACCTTGAGTTCTATAAGATAAAGCCATAAACATGTGTATCCGAGTCTTCTATCAAAAGTTACAGCTATTTATATGAAGTTGTACAAAAACGCTTTCTTTCGCCAAGACAGTGCGTTTCTCACTGTTACATGCATTTGAATGGGGAACTCGACCGAAACAAAGTATAGGTTTTCATTATGTGTATAACTTGAAAATCTTAGCTCAAACAGCTGCAAAACCTGTTTGCCCAGCACGGGGACCTTGAATTATATAAGATAAATCCATAAATACGTAAATCTGAGTCTTCTATCAAAAGTTACAGCGATTTATATGAAGTTGTACAAAAACGCTTTCTTTCGCCAAGACAGTGTGTTTCTCACTGTTACATGCATTTGAATGGGAAACTCACCCGAGACAAAGTATAGGTTTTCATTATGTGAATAATTTTAAAATCTTAGCTCAATCGGCTGCAAAACATATTTGCCCAGCACGGGGATATTGAGTTCTATAAGATAAAGCCATAAACATGTTTGTCTGAGTCTTCTATCAAAAGTTACAGCTATTTATATGAAGTTGTACAAAAACGCTTTCTTTCGCCAAGACAGTGCGTTTCTCACTGTTACATGCATTTGACTGGGGAACTCGCCCGAAACAAAGTATAGGTTTTCATTATGTGAATAATTTTAAAATCTTAGCTCAAACAGCTGCAAAACCTGTTTTCCCAGTACAGGGACCTTGAGTTCTATAAGATAAAGCCATAAACATGTTTGTCTGAGTCTTATATCAAAAGTTACAGCTATTTATATGAAGTTGTACAAAAACGCTTTATTTCGCCAAGACAGTGTGTTTCTCACTGTTACATGCATTTGAATGGGAAACTCGCCTGAAACAAAGTATAGGTTTTCATTATGTGAATAATTTTAAAATCTTAGCTCAATCGGCTGCAAAACATATTTGCCCAGCACGGGGATATTGAGTTCTATAAGATAAAGCCATAAACATGTTTGTCTGAGTCTTCTATCAAAAGTTACAGCTATTTATATGAAGTTGTACAAAAACGCTTTCTTTCGCCAAGACAGTGCGTTTCTCACTGTTACATGCATTTGAATTGGGAACTCGCCCGAAACAAAGTATAGGTTTTCATTATGTGTATAACTTGGAAATCTTAGCTCAAACAGCTGCAAATCCTGTTTTCCCAGCACGGGGACCTTGAGTTCTATAAGATAAAGCCATAAACATGTGTATCCGAGTCTTCTATCAAAAGTTACAGCTATTTATATGAAGTTGTACAAAAACGCTTTCTTTCGCCAAGACAGTGCGTTTCTCACTGTTACATGCATTTGAATGGGAAACTCACCCGAGACAAAGTATAGGTTTTCATTATGTGAATAATTTTAAAATCTTAGCTCAAACGGCTGCAAAACCTGTTTTCCCAGTACAGGGACCTTGAGTTCTATAAGATAAAGCCATAAACATGTTTGTCTGAGTCTTATATCAAAAGTTACAGCTATTTATATGAAGTTGTACAAAAACGCTTTATTTCGCCAAGACAGTGTGTTTCTCACTGTTACATGCATTTGAATGGGAAACTCGCCTGAAACAAAGTATAGGTTTTCATTATGTGAATAATTTTAAAATCTTAGCTCAATCGGCTGCAAAACCTGTTTGCCCAGCACAGGGACATTGAATTATATAAGATAAAACCATAAATACGTAAATCTGAGTCTTCTATCAAAAGTTACAGCGATTTATATGAAGTTGTACAAAAACGCTTTCTTTCGCCAAGACAGTGCGTTTCTCACTGTTACATGCATTTGAATGGGGAAGTCGCCCGAAACAAAGTATAGGTTTTCATTATGTGTATAACTTGGAAATCTTAGCTCAAACAGCTGCAAATCCTGTTTTCCCAGCACGGGGACCTTGAGTTCTATAAGATAAAGCCATAAACATGTTTGTCTGAGTCTTCTATCAAAAGTTACAGCTATTTATATGAAGTTGTACAAAAACGCTTTCTTTCGCCAAGACAGTGCGTTTCTCACTGTTACATGCATTTGACTGGGGAACTCGCCCGAAACAAAGTATAGGTTTTCATTATGTGTATAACTTGGAAATCTTAGCTCAAACAGCTGCAAATCCTGTTTTCCCAGCACGGGGACCTTGAGTTCTATAAGATAAAGCCATAAACATGTTTGTCTGAGTCTTCTATCAAAAGTTACAGCTATTTATATGAAGTTGTACAAAAACGCTTTCTTTCGCCAAGACAGTGCGTTTCTCACTGTTACATGCATTTGAATGGGAAACTCACCCGAGACAAAGTATAGGTTTTCATTATGTGAATAATTTTAAAATCTTAGCTGAATCGGCTGCAAAACATATTTGCCCAGCACGGGGATATTGAGTTCTATAAGATAAAGCCATAAACATGTTTGTCTGAGTCTTCTATCAAAAGTTACAGCTATTTATATGAAGTTGTACAAAAACGCTTTCTTTCGCCAAGACAGTGCGTTTCTCACTGTTACATGCATTTGACTGGGGAACTCGCCCGAAACAAAGTATAGGTTTTCATTATGTGAATAATTTTAAAATCTTAGCTCAAACAGCTGCAAAACCTGTTTTCCCAGTACAGGGACCTTGAGTTCTATAAGATAAAGCCATAAACATGTTTGTCTGAGTCTTCTATCAAAAGTTACAGCTATTTATATGAAGTTGTACAAAAACGCTTTCTTTCGCCAAGACAGTGCGTTTCTCACTGTTACATGCATTTGAATGGGAAACTCACCCGAGACAAAGTATAGGTTTTCATTATGTGAATAATTTTAAAATCTTAGCTGAATCGGCTGCAAAACATATTTGCCCAGCACGGGGATATTGAGTTCTATAAGATAAAGCCATAAACATGTTTGTCTGAGTCTTCTATCAAAAGTTACAGCTATTTATATGAAGTTGTACAAAAACGCTTTCTTTCGCCAAGACAGTGCGTTTCTCACTGTTACATGCATTTGACTGGGGAACTCGCCCGAAACAAAGTATAGGTTTTCATTATGTGAATAATTTTAAAATCTTAGCTCAAACAGCTGCAAAACCTGTTTTCCCAGTACAGGGACCTTGAGTTCTATAAGATAAAGCCATAAACATGTTTGTCTGAGTCTTCTATCAAAAGTTACAGCTATTTATATGAAGTTGTACAAAAACGCTTTCTTTCGCCAAGACAGTGCGTTTCTCACTGTTACATGCATTTGAATGGGGAACTCGCCCGAAACAAAGTATAGGTTTTCATTATGTGTATAACTTGGAAATCTTAGCTCAAACAGCTGCAAATCCTGTTTTCCCAGCACGGGGACCTTGAGTTCTATAAGATAAAGCCATAAACATGTGTATCCGAGTCTTCTATCAAAAGTTACAGCTATTTATATGAAGTTGTACAAAAACGCTTTATTTCGCCAAGACAGTTCGTTTCTCACTGTTACATGCATTTGAATGGGGAACTCGACCGAAACAAAGTATAGGTTTTCATTATGTGTATAACTTGGAAATCTTAGCTCAAACAGCTGCAAATCCTGTTTTCCCAGCACGGGGACCTTGAGTTCTATAAGATAAAGCCATAAACATGTTTGTCTGAGTCTTCTATCAAAAGTTACAGCTATTTATATGAAGTTGTACAAAAACGCTTTCTTTCGCCAAGACAGTGCGTTTCTCACTGTTACATGCATTTGACTGGGGAACTCGCCCGAAACAAAGTATAGGTTTTCATTATGTGTATAACTTGGAAATCTTAGCTCAAACAGCTGCAAATCCTGTTTTCCCAGCACGGGGACCTTGAGTTCTATAAGATAAAGCCATAAACATGTTTGTCTGAGTCTTCTATCAAAAGTTACAGCTATTTATATGAAGTTGTACAAAAACGCTTTCTTTCGCCAAGACAGTGCGTTTCTCACTGTTACATGCATTTGAATGGGAAACTCGCCTGAAACAAAGTATAGGTTTTCATTATGTGAATAATTTTAAAATCTTAGCTCAATCGGCTGCAAAACATATTTGCCCAGCACGGGGATATTGAGTTCTATAAGATAAAGCCATAAACATGTTTGTCTGAGTCTTCTATCAAAAGTTACAGCTATTTATATGAAGTTGTACAAAAACGCTTACTGTCGTCCAGACAGTGCGTTTCTCACTGTTACATGCATTTGAATGGGGAACTCGCCCGAAACAAAGTATAGGTTTTCATTATGTGTATAACTTGGAAATCTTAGCTCAAACAGCTGCAAATCCTGTTTTCCCAGCACGGGGACCTTGAGTTCTATAAGATAAAGCCATAAACATGTGTATCCGAGTCTTCTATCAAAAGTTACAGCTATTTATATGAAGTTGTACAAAAACGCTTTCTTTCGCCAAGACAGTGCGTTTCTCACTGTTACATGCATTTGAATGGGGAACTCGACCGAAACAAAGTATAGGTTTTCATTATGTGTATAACTTGAAAATCTTAGCTCAAACAGCTGCAAAACCTGTTTGCCCAGCACGGGGACCTTGAATTATATAAGATAAATCCATAAATACGTAAATCTGAGTCTTCTATCAAAAGTTACAGCGATTTATATGAAGTTGTACAAAAACGCTTTCTTTCGCCAAGACAGTGTGTTTCTCACTGTTACATGCATTTGAATGGGAAACTCACCCGAGACAAAGTATAGGTTTTCATTATGTGAATAATTTTAAAATCTTAGCTCAATCGGCTGCAAAACATATTTGCCCAGCACGGGGATATTGAGTTCTATAAGATAAAGCCATAAACATGTTTGTCTGAGTCTTCTATCAAAAGTTACAGCTATTTATATGAAGTTGTACAAAAACGCTTTCTTTCGCCAAGACAGTGCGTTTCTCACTGTTACATGCATTTGACTGGGGAACTCGCCCGAAACAAAGTATAGGTTTTCATTATGTGAATAATTTTAAAATCTTAGCTCAAACAGCTGCAAAACCTGTTTTCCCAGTACAGGGACCTTGAGTTCTATAAGATAAAGCCATAAACATGTTTGTCTGAGTCTTATATCAAAAGTTACAGCTATTTATATGAAGTTGTACAAAAACGCTTTATTTCGCCAAGACAGTGTGTTTCTCACTGTTACATGCATTTGAATGGGAAACTCGCCTGAAACAAAGTATAGGTTTTCATTATGTGAATAATTTTAAAATCTTAGCTCAATCGGCTGCAAAACATATTTGCCCAGCACGGGGACCTTGAGTTCTATAAGATAAAGCCATAAACATGTGTATCCGAGTCTTCTATCAAAAGTTACAGCTATTTATATGAAGTTGTACAAAAACGCTTTCTTTCGCCAAGACAGTGCGTTTCTCACTGTTACATGCATTTGACTGGGGAACTCGCCCGAAACAAAGTATAGGTTTTCATTATGTGTATAACTTGGAAATCTTAGCTCAAACAGCTGCAAATCCTGTTTTCCCAGCACGGGGACCTTGAGTTCTATAAGATAAAGCCATAAACATGTTTGTCTGAGTCTTCTATCAAAAGTTACAGCTATTTATATGAAGTTGTACAAAAACGCTTTCTTTCGCCAAGACAGTGCGTTTCTCACTGTTACATGCATTTGAATTGGGAACTCGCCCGAAACAAAGTATAGGTTTTCATTATGTGTATAACTTGGAAATCTTAGCTCAAACAGCTGCAAATCCTGTTTTCCCAGCACGGGGACCTTGAGTTCTATAAGATAAAGCCATAAACATGTGTATCCGAGTCTTCTATCAAAAGTTACAGCTATTTATATGAAGTTGTACAAAAACGCTTTCTTTCGCCAAGACAGTGCGTTTCTCACTGTTACATGCATTTGACTGGGGAACTCGCCTGAAACAAAGTATAGGTTTTCATTATGTGTATAACTTGGAAATCTTAGCTCAAACAGCTGCAAATCCTGTTTTCCCAGCACGGGGACCTTGAGTTCTATAAGATAAAGCCATAAACATGTTTGTCTGAGTCTTCTATCAAAAGTTACAGCTATTTATATGAAGTTGTACAAAAACGCTTTCTTTCGCCAAGACAGTGCGTTTCTCACTGTTACATGCATTTGAATGGGAAACTCACCCGAGACAAAGTATAGGTTTTCATTATGTGAATAATTTTAAAATCTTAGCTCAAACAGCTGCAAAACCTGTTTTCCCAGTACAGGGACCTTGAGTTCTATAAGATAAAGCCATAAACATGTTTGTCTGAGTCTTATATCAAAAGTTACAGCTATTTATATGAAGTTGTACAAAAACGCTTTATTTCGCCAAGACAGTGTGTTTCTCACTGTTACATGCATTTGAATGGGGAACTCGCCCGAAACAAAGTATAGGTTTTCATTATGTGTATAACTTGGAAATCTTAGCTCAAACAGCTGCAAATCCTGTTTTCCCAGCACGGGGACCTTGAGTTCTATAAGATAAAGCCATAAACATGTGTATCCGAGTCTTCTATCAAAAGTTACAGCGATTTATATGAAGTTGTACAAAAACGCTTTCTTTCGCCAAGACAGTGCGTTTCTCACTGTTACATGCATTTGAATGGGGAACTCGCCCGAAACAAAGTATAGGTTTTCATTATGTGTATAACTTGGAAATCTTAGCTCAAACAGCTGCAAATCCTGTTTTCCCAGCACGGGGACCTTGAGTTCTATAAGATAAAGCCATAAACATGTGTATCCGAGTCTTCTATCAAAAGTTACAGCTATTTATATGAAGTTGTACAAAAACGCTTTATTTCGCCAAGACAGTGTGTTTCTCACTGTTACATGCATTTGAATGGGAAACTCGCCTGAAACAAAGTATAGGTTTTCATTATGTGAATAATTTTAAAATCTTAGCTCAATCGGCTGCAAAACATATTTGCCCAGCACGGGGACCTTGAGTTCTATAAGATAAAGCCATAAACATGTGTATCCGAGTCTTCTATCAAAAGTTACAGCTATTTATATGAAGTTGTACAAAAACGCTTTCTTTCGCCAAGACAGTGCGTTTCTCACTGTTACATGCATTTGACTGGGGAACTCGCCCGAAACAAAGTATAGGTTTTCATTATGTGTATAACTTGGAAATCTTAGCTCAAACAGCTGCAAATCCTGTTTTCCCAGCACGGGGACCTTGAGTTCTATAAGATAAAGCCATAAACATGTTTGTCTGAGTCTTCTATCAAAAGTTACAGCTATTTATATGAAGTTGTACAAAAACGCTTTCTTTCGCCAAGACAGTGCGTTTCTCACTGTTACATGCATTTGAATGGGAAACTCACCCGAGACAAAGTATAGGTTTTCATTATGTGAATAATTTTAAAATCTTAGCTCAAACAGCTGCAAAACCTGTTTTCCCAGTACAGGGACCTTGAGTTCTATAAGATAAAGCCATAAACATGTTTGTCTGAGTCTTATATCAAAAGTTACAGCTATTTATATGAAGTTGTACAAAAACGCTTTATTTCGCCAAGACAGTGTGTTTCTCACTGTTACATGCATTTGAATGGGAAACTCGCCTGAAACAAAGTATAGGTTTTCATTATGTGAATAATTTTAAAATCTTAGCTCAATCGGCTGCAAAACCTGTTTGCCCAGCACGGGGACCTTGAATTATATAAGATAAAACCATAAATACGTAAATCTGAGTCTTCTATCAAAAGTTACAGCGATTTATATGAAGTTGTACAAAAACGCTTTCTTTCGCCAAGACAGTGCGTTTCTCACTGTTACATGCATTTGAATGGGGAACTCGCCCGAAACAAAGTATAGGTTTTCATTATGTGTATAACTTGGAAATCTTAGCTCAAACAGCTGCAAATCCTGTTTGCCCAGCACGGGGACCTTGAGTTCTATAAGATAAAGCCATAAACATGTGTATCCGAGTCTTCTATCAAAAGTTACAGCTATTTATATGAAGTTGTACAAAAACGCTTTCTTTCGCCAAGACAGTGCGTTTCTCACTGTTACATGCATTTGACTGGGGAACTCGCCCGAAACAAAGTATAGGTTTTCATTATGTGTATAACTTGGAAATCTTAGCTCAAACAGCTGCAAATCCTGTTTTCCCAGCACGGGGACCTTGAGTTCTATAAGATAAAGCCATAAACATGTTTGTCTGAGTCTTCTATCAAAAGTTACAGCTATTTATATGAAGTTGTACAAAAACGCTTTCTTTCGCCAAGACAGTGCGTTTCTCACTGTTACATGCATTTGAATGGGAAACTCACCCGAGACAAAGTATAGGTTTTCATTATGTGAATAATTTTAAAATCTTAGCTCAAACAGCTGCAAAACCTGTTTTCCCAGTACAGGGACCTTGAGTTCTATAAGATAAAGCCATAAACATGTTTGTCTGAGTCTTATATCAAAAGTTACAGCTATTTATATGAAGTTGTACAAAAACGCTTTCTTTCGCCAAGACAGTGCGTTTCTCACTGTTACATGCATTTGAATGGGGAACTCGCCCGAAACAAAGTATAGGTTTTCATTATGTGTATAACTTGGAAATCTTAGCTCAAACAGCTGCAAATCCTGTTTTCCCAGCACGGGGACCTTGAGTTCTATAAGATAAAGCCATAAACATGTGTATCCGAGTCTTCTATCAAAAGTTACAGCTATTTATATGAAGTTGTACAAAAACGCTTTATTTCGCCAAGACAGTGTGTTTCTCACTGTTACATGCATTTGAATGGGAAACTCGCCTGAAACAAAGTATAGGTTTTCATTATGTGAATAATTTTAAAATCTTAGCTCAATCGGCTGCAAAACATATTTGCCCAGCACGGGGACCTTGAGTTCTATAAGATAAAGCCATAAACATGTGTATCCGAGTCTTCTATCAAAAGTTACAGCTATTTATATGAAGTTGTACAAAAACGCTTTCTTTCGCCAAGACAGTGCGTTTCTCACTGTTACATGCATTTGACTGGGGAACTCGCCCGAAACAAAGTATAGGTTTTCATTATGTGTATAACTTGGAAATCTTAGCTCAAACAGCTGCAAATCCTGTTTTCCCAGCACGGGGACCTTGAGTTCTATAAGATAAAGCCATAAACATGTTTGTCTGAGTCTTCTATCAAAAGTTACAGCTATTTATATGAAGTTGTACAAAAACGCTTTCTTTCGCCAAGACAGTGCGTTTCTCACTGTTACATGCATTTGAATGGGAAACTCACCCGAGACAAAGTATAGGTTTTCATTATGTGAATAATTTTAAAATCTTAGCTCAAACAGCTGCAAAACCTGTTTTCCCAGTACAGGGACCTTGAGTTCTATAAGATAAAGCCATAAACATGTTTGTCTGAGTCTTATATCAAAAGTTACAGCTATTTATATGAAGTTGTACAAAAACGCTTTATTTCGCCAAGACAGTGTGTTTCTCACTGTTACATGCATTTGAATGGGAAACTCGCCTGAAACAAAGTATAGGTTTTCATTATGTGAATAATTTTAAAATCTTAGCTCAATCGGCTGCAAAACCTGTTTGCCCAGCACGGGGACCTTGAATTATATAAGATAAAACCATAAATACGTAAATCTGAGTCTTCTATCAAAAGTTACAGCGATTTATATGAAGTTGTACAAAAACGCTTTCTTTCGCCAAGACAGTGCGTTTCTCACTGTTACATGCATTTGAATGGGGAACTCGCCCGAAACAAAGTATAGGTTTTCATTATGTGTATAACTTGGAAATCTTAGCTCAAACAGCTGCAAATCCTGTTTGCCCAGCACGGGGACCTTGAGTTCTATAAGATAAAGCCATAAACATGTGTATCCGAGTCTTCTATCAAAAGTTACAGCTATTTATATGAAGTTGTACAAAAACGCTTTCTTTCGCCAAGACAGTGCGTTTCTCACTGTTACATGCATTTGACTGGGGAACTCGCCCGAAACAAAGTATAGGTTTTCATTATGTGTATAACTTGGAAATCTTAGCTCAAACAGCTGCAAATCCTGTTTTCCCAGCACGGGGACCTTGAGTTCTATAAGATAAAGCCATAAACATGTTTGTCTGAGTCTTCTATCAAAAGTTACAGCTATTTATATGAAGTTGTACAAAAACGCTTTCTTTCGCCAAGACAGTGCGTTTCTCACTGTTACATGCATTTGAATGGGAAACTCACCCGAGACAAAGTATAGGTTTTCATTATGTGAATAATTTTAAAATCTTAGCTCAAACAGCTGCAAAACCTGTTTTCCCAGTACAGGGACCTTGAGTTCTATAAGATAAAGCCATAAACATGTTTGTCTGAGTCTTATATCAAAAGTTACAGCTATTTATATGAAGTTGTACAAAAACGCTTTCTTTCGCCAAGACAGTGCGTTTCTCACTGTTACATGCATTTGAATGGGGAACTCGCCCGAAACAAAGTATAGGTTTTCATTATGTGTATAACTTGGAAATCTTAGCTCAAACAGCTGCAAATCCTGTTTTCCCAGCACGGGGACCTTGAGTTCTATAAGATAAAGCCATAAACATGTTTGTCTGAGTCTTCTATCAAAAGTTACAGCTATTTATATGAAGTTGTACAAAAACGCTTTCTTTCGCCAAGACAGTGCGTTTCTCACTGTTACATGCATTTGAATGGGAACCTCACCCGAGACAAAGTATAGGTTTTCATTATGTGAATAATTTTAAAATCTTAGCTCAAACAGCTGCAAAACCTGTTTTCCCAGTACAGGGACCTTGAGTTCTATAAGATAAAGCCATAAACATGTTTGTCTGAGTCTTATATCAAAAGTTACAGCTATTTATATGAAGTTGTACAAAAACGCTTTATTTCGCCAAGACAGTGTGTTTCTCACTGTTACATGCATTTGAATGGGGAACTCGCCCGAAACAAAGTATAGGTTTTCATTATGTGTATAACTTGGAAATCTTAGCTCAAACAGCTGCAAATCCTGTTTTCCCAGCACGGGGACCTTGAGTTCTATAAGATAAAGCCATAAACATGTTTGTCTGAGTCTTCTATCAAAAGTTACAGCTATTTATATGAAGTTGTACAAAAACGCTTTCTTTCGCCAAGACAGTGCGTTTCTCACTGTTACATGCATTTGAATGGGGAACTCGCCCGAAACAAAGTATAGGTTTTCATTATGTGTATAACTTGGAAATCTTAGCTCAAACAGCTGCAAATCCTGTTTTCCCAGCACGGGGACCTTGAGTTCTATAAGATAAAGCCATAAACATGTGTATCCGAGTCTTCTATCAAAAGTTACAGCTATTTATATGAAGTTGTACAAAAACGCTTTATTTCGCCAAGACAGTGTGTTTCTCACTGTTACATGCATTTGAATGGGAAACTCGCCTGAAACAAAGTATAGGTTTTCATTATGTGAATAATTTTAAAATCTTAGCTCAATCGGCTGCAAAACATATTTGCCCAGCACGGGGACCTTGAGTTCTATAAGATAAAGCCATAAACATGTTTGTCTGAGTCTTCTATCAAAAGTTACAGCGATTTATATGAAGTTGTACAAAAACGCTTTCTTTCGCCAAGACAGTGCGTTTCTCACTGTTACATGCATTTGAATTGGGAACTCGCCCGAAACAAAGTATAGGTTTTCATTATGTGTATAACTTGGAAATCTTAGCTCAAACAGCTGCAAATCCTGTTTTCCCAGCACGGGGACCTTGAGTTCTATAAGATAAAGCCATAAACATGTTTGTCTGAGTCTTCTATCAAAAGTTACAGCTATTTATATGAAGTTGTACAAAAACGCTTTCTTTCGCCAAGACAGTGCGTTTCTCACTGTTACATGCATTTGAATGGGAAACTCACCCGAGACAAAGTATAGGTTTTCATTATGTGAATAATTTTAAAATCTTAGCTCAAACAGCTGCAAAACCTGTTTTCCCAGTACAGGGACCTTGAGTTCTATAAGATAAAGCCATAAACATGTTTGTCTGAGTCTTATATCAAAAGTTACAGCTATTTATATGAAGTTGTACAAAAACGCTTTATTTCGCCAAGACAGTGTGTTTCTCACTGTTACATGCATTTGAATGGGAAACTCGCCTGAAACAAAGTATAGGTTTTCATTATGTGAATAATTTTAAAATCTTAGCTCAATCGGCTGCAAAACCTGTTTGCCCAGCACGGGGACCTTGAATTATATAAGATAAAACCATAAATACGTAAATCTGAGTCTTCTATCAAAAGTTACAGCGATTTATATGAAGTTGTACAAAAACGCTTTCTTTCGCCAAGACAGTGCGTTTCTCACTGTTACATGCATTTGAATGGGGAACTCGCCCGAAACAAAGTATAGGTTTTCATTATGTGTATAACTTGGAAATCTTAGCTCAAACAGCTGCAAATCCTGTTTGCCCAGCACGGGGACCTTGAGTTCTATAAGATAAAGCCATAAACATGTGTATCCGAGTCTTCTATCAAAAGTTACAGCTATTTATATGAAGTTGTACAAAAACGCTTTCTTTCGCCAAGACAGTGCGTTTCTCACTGTTACATGCATTTGACTGGGGAACTCGCCCGAAACAAAGTATAGGTTTTCATTATGTGTATAACTTGGAAATCTTAGCTCAAACAGCTGCAAATCCTGTTTTCCCAGCACGGGGACCTTGAGTTCTATAAGATAAAGCCATAAACATGTTTGTCTGAGTCTTCTATCAAAAGTTACAGCTATTTATATGAAGTTGTACAAAAACGCTTTCTTTCGCCAAGACAGTGCGTTTCTCACTGTTACATGCATTTGAATGGGAAACTCACCCGAGACAAAGTATAGGTTTTCATTATGTGAATAATTTTAAAATCTTAGCTCAAACAGCTGCAAAACCTGTTTTCCCAGTACAGGGACCTTGAGTTCTATAAGATAAAGCCATAAACATGTTTGTCTGAGTCTTATATCAAAAGTTACAGCTATTTATATGAAGTTGTACAAAAACGCTTTCTTTCGCCAAGACAGTGCGTTTCTCACTGTTACATGCATTTGAATGGGGAACTCGCCCGAAACAAAGTATAGGTTTTCATTATGTGTATAACTTGGAAATCTTAGCTCAAACAGCTGCAAATCCTGTTTTCCCAGCACGGGGACCTTGAGTTCTATAAGATAAAGCCATAAACATGTTTGTCTGAGTCTTCTATCAAAAGTTACAGCTATTTATATGAAGTTGTACAAAAACGCTTTCTTTCGCCAAGACAGTGCGTTTCTCACTGTTACATGCATTTGAATGGGAACCTCACCCGAGACAAAGTATAGGTTTTCATTATGTGAATAATTTTAAAATCTTAGCTCAAACAGCTGCAAAACCTGTTTTCCCAGTACAGGGACCTTGAGTTCTATAAGATAAAGCCATAAACATGTTTGTCTGAGTCTTATATCAAAAGTTACAGCTATTTATATGAAGTTGTACAAAAACGCTTTATTTCGCCAAGACAGTGTGTTTCTCACTGTTACATGCATTTGAATGGGGAACTCGCCCGAAACAAAGTATAGGTTTTCATTATGTGTATAACTTGGAAATCTTAGCTCAAACAGCTGCAAATCCTGTTTTCCCAGCACGGGGACCTTGAGTTCTATAAGATAAAGCCATAAACATGTTTGTCTGAGTCTTCTATCAAAAGTTACAGCTATTTATATGAAGTTGTACAAAAACGCTTTCTTTCGCCAAGACAGTGCGTTTCTCACTGTTACATGCATTTGAATGGGGAACTCGCCCGAAACAAAGTATAGGTTTTCATTATGTGTATAACTTGGAAATCTTAGCTCAAACAGCTGCAAATCCTGTTTTCCCAGCACGGGGACCTTGAGTTCTATAAGATAAAGCCATAAACATGTTTGTCTGAGTCTTCTATCAAAAGTTACAGCTATTTATATGAAGTTGTACAAAAACGCTTTCTTTCGCCAAGACAGTGCGTTTCTCACTGTTACATGCATTTGACTGGGGAACTCGCCCGAAACAAAGTATAGGTTTTCATTATGTGTATAACTTGGAAATCTTAGCTCAAACAGCTGCAAATCCTGTTTTCCCAGCACGGGGACCTTGAGTTCTATAAGATAAAGCCATAAACATGTTTGTCTGAGTCTTCTATCAAAAGTTACAGCTATTTATATGAAGTTGTACAAAAACGCTTTCTTTCGCCAAGACAGTGCGTTTCTCACTGTTACATGCATTTGAATGGGAAACTCACCCGAGACAAAGTATAGGTTTTCATTATGTGAATAATTTTAAAATCTTAGCTCAATCGGCTGCAAAACATATTTGCCCAGCACGGGGATATTGAGTTCTATAAGATAAAGCCATAAACATGTTTGTCTGAGTCTTCTATCAAAAGTTACAGCTATTTATATGAAGTTGTACAAAAACGCTTTCTTTCGCCAAGACAGTGCGTTTCTCACTGTTACATGCATTTGACTGGGGAACTCGCCCGAAACAAAGTATAGGTTTTCATTATGTGAATAATTTTAAAATCTTAGCTCAAACAGCTGCAAAACCTGTTTTCCCAGTACAGGGACCTTGAGTTCTATAAGATAAAGCCATAAACATGTTTGTCTGAGTCTTATATCAAAAGTTACAGCTATTTATATGAAGTTGTACAAAAACGCTTTATTTCGCCAAGACAGTGTGTTTCTCACTGTTACATGCATTTGAATGGGGAACTCGCCCGAAACAAAGTATAGGTTTTCATTATGTGTATAACTTGGAAATCTTAGCTCAAACAGCTGCAAATCCTGTTTTCCCAGCACGGGGACCTTGAGTTCTATAAGATAAAGCCATAAACATGTGTATCCGAGTCTTCTATCAAAAGTTACAGCTATTTATATGAAGTTGTACAAAAACGCTTTATTTCGCCAAGACAGTGCGTTTCTCACTGTTACATGCATTTGAATGGGGAACTCGACCGAAACAAAGTATAGGTTTTCATTATGTGTATAACTTGGAAATCTTAGCTCAAACAGCTGCAAATCCTGTTTTCCCAGCACGGGGACCTTGAGTTCTATAAGATAAAGCCATAAACATGTTTGTCTGAGTCTTCTATCAAAAGTTACAGCTATTTATATGAAGTTGTACAAAAACGCTTTCTTTCGCCAAGACAGTGCGTTTCTCACTGTTACATGCATTTGACTGGGGAACTCGCCCGAAACAAAGTATAGGTTTTCATTATGTGTATAACTTGGAAATCTTAGCTCAAACAGCTGCAAATCCTGTTTTCCCAGCACGGGGACCTTGAGTTCTATAAGATAAAGCCATAAACATGTTTGTCTGAGTCTTATATCAAAAGTTACAGCTATTTATATGAAGTTGTACAAAAACGCTTTCTTTCGCCAAGACAGTGCGTTTCTCACTGTTACATGCATTTGAATGGGAAACTCGCCTGAAACAAAGTATAGGTTTTCATTATGTGAATAATTTTAAAATCTTAGCTCAATCGGCTGCAAAACATATTTGCCCAGCACGGGGATATTGAGTTCTATAAGATAAAGCCATAAACATGTTTGTCTGAGTCTTCTATCAAAAGTTACAGCTATTTATATGAAGTTGTACAAAAACGCTTTCTTTCGCCAAGACAGTGCGTTTCTCACTGTTACATGCATTTGACTGGGGAACTCGCCCGAAACAAAGTATAGGTTTTCATTATGTGTATAACTTGGAAATCTTAGCTCAAACAGCTGCAAATCCTGTTTGCCCAGCACGGGGACCTTGAATTATATAAGATAAAACCATAAATACGTAAATCTGAGCCTTCTATCAAAAGTTACAGCGATTTATATGAAGTTGTACAAAAACGCTTTCTTTCGCCAAGACAGTGCGTTTCTCACTGTTACATGCATTTGAATGGGGAACTCGCCCGAAACAAAGTATAGGTTTTCATTATGTGTATAACTTGGAAATCTTAGCTCAAACAGCTGCAAATCCTGTTTTCCCAGCACGGGGACCTTGAGTTCTATAAGATAAAGCCATAAACATGTGTATCCGAGTCTTCTATCAAAAGTTACAGCTATTTATATGAAGTTGTACAAAAACGCTTTCTTTCGCCAAGACAGTGCGTTTCTCACTGTTACATGCATTTGACTGGGGAACTCGCCCGAAACAAAGTATAGGTTTTCATTATGTGTATAACTTGGAAATCTTAGCTCAAACAGCTGCAAATCCTGTTTTCCCAGCACGGGGACCTTGAGTTCTATAAGATAAAGCCATAAACATGTTTGTCTGAGTCTTCTATCAAAAGTTACAGCTATTTATATGAAGTTGTACAAAAACGCTTTCTTTCGCCAAGACAGTGCGTTTCTCACTGTTACATGCATTTGAATTGGGAACTCGCCCGAAACAAAGTATAGGTTTTCATTATGTGTATAACTTGGAAATCTTAGCTCAAACAGCTGCAAATCCTGTTTTCCCAGCACGGGGACCTTGAGTTCTATAAGATAAAGCCATAAACATGTGTATCCGAGTCTTCTATCAAAAGTTACAGCTATTTATATGAAGTTGTACAAAAACGCTTTCTTTCGCCAAGACAGTGCGTTTCTCACTGTTACATGCATTTGACTGGGGAACTCGCCCGAAACAAAGTATAGGTTTTCATTATGTGTATAACTTGGAAATCTTAGCTCAAACAGCTGCAAATCCTGTTTTCCCAGCACGGGGACCTTGAGTTCTATAAGATAAAGCCATAAACATGTTTGTCTGAGTCTTCTATCAAAAGTTACAGCTATTTATATGAAGTTGTACAAAAACGCTTTCTTTCGCCAAGACAGTGCGTTTCTTACTGTTACATGCATTTGAATTGGGAACTCGCCCGAAACAAAGTATAGGTTTTCATTATGTGTATAACTTGGAAATCTTAGCTCAAACAGCTGCAAATCCTGTTTTCCCAGCACGGGGACCTTGAGTTCTATAAGATAAAGCCATAAACATGTGTATCCGAGTCTTCTATCAAAAGTTACAGCTATTTATATGAAGTTGTACAAAAACGCTTTCTTTCGCCAAGACAGTGCGTTTCTCACTGTTACATGCATTTGACTGGGGAACTCGCCCGAAACAAAGTATAGGTTTTCATTATGTGTATAACTTGGAAATCTTAGCTCAAACAGCTGCAAATCCTGTTTTCCCAGCACGGGGACCTTGAGTTCTATAAGATAAAGCCATAAACATGTTTGTCTGAGTCTTCTATCAAAAGTTACAGCTATTTATATGAAGTTGTACAAAAACGCTTTCTTTCGCCAAGACAGTGCGTTTCTCACTGTTACATGCATTTGAATGGGAAACTCACCCGAGACAAAGTATAGGTTTTCATTATGTGAATAATTTTAAAATCTTAGCTCAAACAGCTGCAAAACCTGTTTTCCCAGTACAGGCACCTTGAGTTCTATAAGATAAAGCCATAAACATGTTTGTCTGAGTCTTATATCAAAAGTTACAGCTATTTATGTGAAGTTGTACAAAAACGCTTTATTTCGCCAAGACAGTGTGTTTCTCACTGTTACATGCATTTGAATGGGAAACTCGCCTGAAACAAAGTATAGGTTTTCATTATGTGAATAATTTTAAAATCTTAGCTCAATCGGCTGCAAAACATATTTGCCCAGCACGGGGATATTGAGTTCTATAAGATAAAGCCATAAACATGTTTGTCTGAGTCTTCTATCAAAAGTTACAGCTATTTATATGAAGTTGTACAAAAACGCTTTCTTTCGCCAAGACAGTGCGTTTCTCACTGTTACATACATTTGAATGGGGAACTCGCCCGAAACAAAGTATAGGTTTTCATTATGTGTATAACTTGGAAATCTTAGCTCAAACAGCTGCAAATCCTGTTTTCCCAGCACGGGGACCTTGAGTTCTATAAGATAAAGCCATAAACATGTGTATCCGAGTCTTCTATCAAAAGTTACAGCTATTTATATGAAGTTGTACAAAAACGCTTTCTTTCGCCAAGACAGTGCGTTTCTCACTGTTACATGCATTTGAATGGGGAACTCGACCGAAACAAAGTATAGGTTTTCATTATGTGTATAACTTGAAAATCTTAGCTCAAACAGCTGCAAAACCTGTTTGCCCAGCACGGGGACCTTGAATTATATAAGATAAAACCATAAATACGTAAATCTGAGCCTTCTATCAAAAGTTACAGCGATTTATATGAAGTTGTACAAAAACGCTTTCTTTCGCCAAGACAGTGCGTTTCTCACTGTTACATGCATTTGAATGGGGAACTCGCCCGAAACAAAGTATAGGTTTTCATTATGTGTATAACTTGGAAATCTTAGCTCAAACAGCTGCAAATCCTGTTTTCCCAGCACGGGGACCTTGAGTTCTATAAGATAAAGCCATAAACATGTTTGTCTGAGTCTTCTATCAAAAGTTACAGCTATTTATATGAAGTTGTACAAAAACGCTTTCTTTCGCCAAGACAGTGCGTTTCTCACTGTTACATGCATTTGAATTGGGAACTCGCCCGAAACAAAGTATAGGTTTTCATTATGTGTATAACTTGGAAATCTTAGCTCAAACAGCTGCAAATCCTGTTTTCCCAGCACGGGGACCTTGAGTTCTATAAGATAAAGCCATAAACATGTGTATCCGAGTCTTCTATCAAAAGTTACAGCTATTTATATGAAGTTGTACAAAAACGCTTTCTTTCGCCAAGACAGTGCGTTTCTCACTGTTACATGCATTTGACTGGGGAACTCGCCCGAAACAAAGTATAGGTTTTCATTATGTGTATAACTTGGAAATCTTAGCTCAAACAGCTGCAAAACCTGTTTTCCCAGTACAGGGACCTTGAGTTCTATAAGATAAAGCCATAAACATGTTTGTCTGAGTCTTATATCAAAAGTTACAGCTATTTATATGAAGTTGTACAAAAACGCTTTATTTCGCCAAGACAGTGTGTTTCTCACTGTTACATGCATTTGAATGGGAAACTCGGCTGAAACAAAGTATAGGTTTTCATTATGTGAATAATTTTAAAATCTTAGCTCAATCGGCTGCAAAACATATTTGCCCAGCACGGGGATATTGAGTTCTATAAGATAAAGCCATAAACATGTTTGTCTGAGTCTTCTATCAAAAGTTACAGCTATTTATATGAAGTTGTACAAAAACGCTTTCTTTCGCCAAGACAGTGCGTTTCTCACTGTTACATACATTTGAATGGGGAACTCGCCCGAAACAAAGTATAGGTTTTCATTATGTGTATAACTTGGAAATCTTAGCTCAAACAGCTGCAAATCCTGTTTTCCCAGCACGGGGACCTTGAGTTCTATAAGATAAAGCCATAAACATGTGTATCCGAGTCTTCTATCAAAAGTTACAGCTATTTATATGAAGTTGTACAAAAACGCTTTCTTTCGCCAAGACAGTGCGTTTCTCACTGTTACATGCATTTGAATGGGGAACTCGACCGAAACAAAGTATAGGTTTTCATTATGTGTATAACTTGAAAATCTTAGCTCAAACAGCTGCAAAACCTGTTTGCCCAGCACGGGGACCTTGAATTATATAAGATAAAACCATAAATACGTAAATCTGAGCCTTCTATCAAAAGTTACAGCGATTTATATGAAGTTGTACAAAAACGCTTTCTTTCGCCAAGACAGTGCGTTTCTCACTGTTACATGCATTTGAATGGGGAACTCGCCCGAAACAAAGTATAGGTTTTCATTATGTGTATAACTTGGAAATCTTAGCTCAAACGGCTGCAAAACCTGTTTTCCCAGCACGGGGACCTTGAGTTCTATAAGATAAAGCCATAAACATGTTTGTCTGAGTCTTCTATCAAAAGTTACAGCTATTTATATGAAGTTGTACAAAAACGCTTTCTTTCGCCAAGACAGTGCGTTTCTCACTGTTACATGCATTTGACTGGGGAACTCGCCCGAAACAAAGTATAGGTTTTCATTATGTGTATAACTTGGAAATCTTAGCTCAAACAGCTGCAAATCCTGTTTTCCCAGCACGGGGACCTTGAGTTCTATAAGATAAAGCCATAAACATGTTTGTCTGAGTCTTCTATCAAAAGTTACAGCTATTTATATGAAGTTGTACAAAAACGCTTTCTTTCGCCAAGACAGTGCGTTTCTCACTGTTACATGCATTTGAATGGGAAACTCACCCGAGACAAAGTATAGGTTTTCATTATGTGAATAATTTTAAAATCTTAGCTCAAACAGCTGCAAAACCTGTTTTCCCAGTACAGGGACCTTGAGTTCTATAAGATAAAGCCATAAACATGTTTGTCTGAGTCTTATATCAAAAGTTACAGCTATTTATATGAAGTTGTACAAAAACGCTTTATTTCGCCAAGACAGTGTGTTTCTCACTGTTACATGCATTTGAATGGGAAACTCGCCTGAAACAAAGTATAGGTTTTCATTATGTGAATAATTTTAAAATCTTAGCTCAATCGGCTGCAAAACATATTTGCCCAGCACGGGGATATTGAGTTCTATAAGATAAAGCCATAAACATGTTTGTCTGAGTCTTCTATCAAAAGTTACAGCTATTTATATGAAGTTGTACAAAAACGCTTTCTTTCGCCAAGACAGTGCGTTTCTCACTGTTACATACATTTGAATGGGGAACTCGCCCGAAACAAAGTATAGGTTTTCATTATGTGTATAACTTGGAAATCTTAGCTCAAACAGCTGCAAATCCTGTTTTCCCAGCACGGGGACCTTGAGTTCTATAAGATAAAGCCATAAACATGTGTATCCGAGTCTTCTATCAAAAGTTACAGCTATTTATATGAAGTTGTACAAAAACGCTTTCTTTCGCCAAGACAGTGCGTTTCTCACTGTTACATGCATTTCAATGGGGAACTCGACCGAAACAAAGTATAGGTTTTCATTATGTGTATAACTTGAAAATCTTAGCTCAAACAGCTGCAAAACCTGTTTTCCCAGCACGGGGATATTGAGTTCTATAAGATAAAGCCATAAACATGTTTGTCTGAGTCTTCTATCAAAAGTTACAGCTATTTATATGAAGTTGTACAAAAACGCTTTCTTTCGCCAAGACAGTGCGTTTCTCACTGTTACATGCATTTGACTGGGGAACTCGCCCGAAACAAAGTATAGGTTTTCATTATGTGTATAACTTGGAAATCTTAGCTCAAACAGCTGCAAATCCTGTTTTCCCAGCACGGGGACCTTGAGTTCTATAAGATAAAGCCATAAACATGTTTGTCTGAGTCTTCTATCAAAAGTTACAGCTATTTATATGAAGTTGTACAAAAACGCTTTCTTTCGCCAAGACAGTGCGTTTCTCACTGTTACATGCATTTGAATGGGGAACTCGACCGAAACAAAGTATAGGTTTTCATTATGTGTATAACTTGAAAATCTTAGCTCAAACAGCTGCAAAACCTGTTTTCCCAGCACGGGGATATTGAGTTCTATAAGATAAAGCCATAAACATGTTTGTCTGAGTCTTCTATCAAAAGTTACAGCTATTTATATGAAGTTGTACAAAAACGCTTTCTTTCGCCAAGACAGTGCGTTTCTCACTGTTACATGCATTTGAATGGGAAACTCACCCGAGACAAAGTATAGGTTTTCATTATGTGAATAATTTTAAAATCTTAGCTCAAACAGCTGCAAAACCTGTTTTCCCAGTACAGGGACATTGAGTTCTATAAGATAAAGCCATAAACATGTTTGTCTGAGTCTTATATCAAAAGTTACAGCTATTTATATGAAGTTGTACAAAAACGCTTTATTTCGCCAAGACAGTGTGTTTCTCACTGTTACATGCATTTGAATGGGAAACTCGCCCGAAACAAAGTATAGGTTTTCATTATGTGTATAACTTGGAAATCTTAGCTCAAACAGCTGCAAATCCTGTTTTCCCAGCACGGGGACCTTGAGTTCTATAAGATAAAGCCATAAACATGTTTGTCTGAGTCTTCTATCAAAAGTTACAGCTATTTATATGAAGTTGTACAAAAACGCTTTCTTTCGCCAAGACAGTGCGTTTCTCACTGTTACATGCATTTGAATTGGGAACTCGCCCGAAACAAAGTATAGGTTTTCATTATGTGTATAACTTGGAAATCTTAGCTCAAACAGCTGCAAATCCTGTTTTCCCAGCACGGGGACCTTGAGTTCTATAAGATAAAGCCATAAACATGTGTATCCGAGTCTTCTATCAAAAGTTACAGCTATTTATATGAAGTTGTACAAAAACGCTTTCTTTCGCCAAGACAGTGCGTTTCTCACTGTTACATGCATTTGACTGGGGAACTCGCCCGAAACAAAGTATAGGTTTTCATTATGTGTATAACTTGGAAATCTTAGCTCAAACAGCTGCAAAACCTGTTTTCCCAGTACAGGGACCTTGAGTTCTATAAGATAAAGCCATAAACATGTTTGTCTGAGTCTTATATCAAAAGTTACAGCTATTTATATGAAGTTGTACAAAAACGCTTTATTTCGCCAAGACAGTGTGTTTCTCACTGTTACATGCATTTGAATGGGAAACTCGGCTGAAACAAAGTATAGGTTTTCATTATGTGAATAATTTTAAAATCTTAGCTCAATCGGCTGCAAAACATATTTGCCCAGCACGGGGATATTGAGTTCTATAAGATAAAGCCATAAACATGTTTGTCTGAGTCTTCTATCAAAAGTTACAGCTATTTATATGAAGTTGTACAAAAACGCTTTCTTTCGCCAAGACAGTGCGTTTCTCACTGTTACATACATTTGAATGGGGAACTCGCCCGAAACAAAGTATAGGTTTTCATTATGTGTATAACTTGGAAATCTTAGCTCAAACAGCTGCAAATCCTGTTTTCCCAGCACGGGGACCTTGAGTTCTATAAGATAAAGCCATAAACATGTGTATCCGAGTCTTCTATCAAAAGTTACAGCTATTTATATGAAGTTGTACAAAAACGCTTTCTTTCGCCAAGACAGTGCGTTTCTCACTGTTACATGCATTTGAATGGGGAACTCGACCGAAACAAAGTATAGGTTTTCATTATGTGTATAACTTGAAAATCTTAGCTCAAACAGCTGCAAAACCTGTTTTCCCAGCACGGGGATATTGAGTTCTATAAGATAAAGCCATAAACATGTTTGTCTGAGTCTTCTATCAAAAGTTACAGCTATTTATATGAAGTTGTACAAAAACGCTTTCTTTCGCCAAGACAGTGCGTTTCTCACTGTTACATGCATTTGAATGGGAAACTCACCCGAGACAAAGTATAGGTTTTCATTATGTGAATAATTTTAAAATCTTAGCTCAAACAGCTGCAAAACCTGTTTTCCCAGTACAGGGACATTGAGTTCTATAAGATAAAGCCATAAACATGTTTGTCTGAGTCTTATATCAAAAGTTACAGCTATTTATATGAAGTTGTACAAAAACGCTTTATTTCGCCAAGACAGTGTGTTTCTCACTGTTACATGCATTTGAATGGGAAACTCGCCTGAAACAAAGTATAGGTTTTCATTATGTGAATAATTTTAAAATCTTAGCTCAATCGGCTGCAAAACATATTTGCCCAGCACGGGGATATTGAGTTCTATAAGATAAAGCCATAAACATGTTTGTCTGAGTCTTCTATCAAAAGTTACAGCTATTTATATGAAGTTGTACAAAAACGCTTTCTTTCGCCAAGACAGTGCGTTTCTCACTGTTACATGCATTTGAATGGGGAACTCGCCCGAAACAAAGTATAGGTTTTCATTATGTGTATAACTTGGAAATCTTAGCTCAAACAGCTGCAAATCCTGTTTTCCCAGCACGGGGACCTTGAGTTCTATAAGATAAAGCCATAAACATGTGTATCCGAGTCTTCTATCAAAAGTTACAGCTATTTATATGAAGTTGTACAAAAACGCTTTCTTTCGCCAAGACAGTGCGTTTCTCACTGTTACATGCATTTGAATGGGGAACTCGACCGAAACAAAGTATAGGTTTTCATTATGTGTATAACTTGAAAATCTTAGCTCAAACAGCTGCAAAACCTGTTTGCCCAGCACGGGGACCTTGAATTATATAAGATAAAACCATAAATACGTAAATCTGAGCCTTCTATCAAAAGTTACAGCGATTTATATGAAGTTGTACAAAAACGCTTTCTTTCGCCAAGACAGTGCGTTTCTCACTGTTACATGCATTTGAATGGGGAACTCGCCCGAAACAAAGTATAGGTTTTCATTATGTGTATAACTTGGAAATCTTAGCTCAAACAGCTGCAAATCCTGTTTTCCCAGCACGGGGACCTTGAGTTCTATAAGATAAAGCCATAAACATGTTTGTCTGAGTCTTCTATCAAAAGTTACAGCTATTTATATGAAGTTGTACAAAAACGCTTTCTTTCGCCAAGACAGTGCGTTTCTCACTGTTACATGCATTTGAATGGGGAACTCGCCCGAAACAAAGTATAGGTTTTCATTATGTGTATAACTTGGAAATCTTAGCTCAAACGGCTGCAAAACCTGTTTTCCCAGCACGGGGACCTTGAGTTCTATAAGATAAAGCCATAAACATGTGTATCCGAGTCTTCTATCAAAAGTTACAGCTATTTATATGAAGTTGTACAAAAACGCTTTCTTTCGCCAAGACAGTGCGTTTCTCACTGTTACATGCATTTGAATGGGGAACTCGACCGAAACAAAGTATAGGTTTTCATTATGTGTATAACTTGAAAATCTTAGCTCAAACAGCTGCAAAACCTGTTTTCCCAGCACGGGGATATTGAGTTCTATAAGATAAAGCCATAAACATGTTTGTCTGAGTCTTCTATCAAAAGTTACAGCTATTTATATGAAGTTGTACAAAAACGCTTTCTTTCGCCAAGACAGTGCGTTTCTCACTGTTACATGCATTTGACTGGGGAACTCGCCCGAAACAAAGTATAGGTTTTCATTATGTGTATAACTTGGAAATCTTAGCTCAAACAGCTGCAAATCCTGTTTTCCCAGCACGGGGACCTTGAGTTCTATAAGATAAAGCCATAAACATGTGTATCCGAGTCTTCTATCAAAAGTTACAGCTATTTATATGAAGTTGTACAAAAACGCTTTCTTTCGCCAAGACAGTGCGTTTCTCACTGTTACATGCATTTGAATGGGGAACTCGACCGAAACAAAGTATAGGTTTTCATTATGTGTATAACTTGAAAATCTTAGCTCAAACAGCTGCAAAACCTGTTTTCCCAGCACGGGGATATTGAGTTCTATAAGATAAAGCCATAAACATGTTTGTCTGAGTCTTCTATCAAAAGTTACAGCTATTTATATGAAGTTGTACAAAAACGCTTTCTTTCGCCAAGACAGTGTGTTTCTCACTGTTACATGCATTTGACTGGGGAACTCGCCCGAAACAAAGTATAGGTTTTCATTATGTGTATAACTTGGAAATCTTAGCTCAAACAGCTGCAAATCCTGTTTTCCCAGCACGGGGACCTTGAGTTCTATAAGATAAAGCCATAAACATGTTTGTCTGAGTCTTCTATCAAAAGTTACAGCTATTTATATGAAGTTGTACAAAAACGCTTTCTTTCGCCAAGACAGTGCGTTTCTCACTGTTACATGCATTTGAATGGGGAACTCGACCGAAACAAAGTATAGGTTTTCATTATGTGTATAACTTGAAAATCTTAGCTCAAACAGCTGCAAAACCTGTTTTCCCAGCACGGGGATATTGAGTTCTATAAGATAAAGCCATAAACATGTTTGTCTGAGTCTTCTATCAAAAGTTACAGCTATTTATATGAAGTTGTACAAAAACGCTTTCTTTCGCCAAGACAGTGCGTTTCTCACTGTTACATGCATTTGACTGGGGAACTCGCCCGAAACAAAGTATAGGTTTTCATTATGTGTATAACTTGGAAATCTTAGCTCAAACAGCTGCAAATCCTGTTTTCCCAGCACGGGGACCTTGAGTTCTATAAGATAAAGCCATAAACATGTGTATCCGAGTCTTCTATCAAAAGTTACAGCTATTTATATGAAGTTGTACAAAAACGCTTTCTTTCGCCAAGACAGTGCGTTTCTCACTGTTACATGCATTTGAATGGGGAACTCGACCGAAACAAAGTATAGGTTTTCATTATGTGTATAACTTGAAAATCTTAGCTCAAACAGCTGCAAAACCTGTTTTCCCAGCACGGGGATATTGAGTTCTATAAGATAAAGCCATAAACATGTTTGTCTGAGTCTTCTATCAAAAGTTACAGCTATTTATATGAAGTTGTACAAAAACGCTTTCTTTCGCCAAGACAGTGTGTTTCTCACTGTTACATGCATTTGACTGGGGAACTCGCCCGAAACAAAGTATAGGTTTTCATTATGTGTATAACTTGGAAATCTTAGCTCAAACAGCTGCAAATCCTGTTTTCCCAGCACGGGGACCTTGAGTTCTATAAGATAAAGCCATAAACATGTTTGTCTGAGTCTTCTATCAAAAGTTACAGCTATTTATATGAAGTTGTACAAAAACGCTTTCTTTCGCCAAGACAGTGCGTTTCTCACTGTTACATGCATTTGACTGGGGAACTCGCCCGAAACAAAGTATAGGTTTTCATTATGTGAATAATTTTAAAATCTTAGCTCAAACAGCTGCAAATCCTGTTTTCCCAGCACGGGGACCTTGAGTTCTATAAGATAAAGCCATAAACATGTTTGTCTGAGTCTTATATCAAAAGTTACAGCTATTTATATGAAGTTGTACAAAAACGCTTTATTTCGCCAAGACAGTGCGTTTCTCACTGTTACATGCATTTGAATGGGGAACTCGACCGAAACAAAGTATAGGTTTTCATTATGTGTATAACTTGGAAATCTTAGCTCACACAGCTGCAAAATCTGTTTGCCCAGCACGGGGATATTGAATTATATAAGATAAAACCATAAATACGTAAATCTGAGCCTTCTATCAAAAGTTACAGCTATTTATATGAAGTTGTACAAAAACGCTTTCTTTCGCCAAGACCGTGCGTTTCTCACTGTTACATGCATTTGAATGGGGAAATCGACCGAAACAAAGTATAGGTTTTCATTATGTGTATAACTTGAAAATCTTAGCTCAAACAGCTGCAAAACCTGTTTTCCCAGCACGGGGACCTTGAGTTTTATAAGATAAAGCCATAAACATGTTTGTCTGAGTCTTCTATCAAAAGTCACAGCTATTTATATGAAGTTGTACAAAAACGCTTTATTTCGCCAAGACAGTGCGTTTCTCACTGTTACATGCATTTGAATGGGGAACTCGACCGAAACAAAGTATAGGTTTTCATTATGTGAATAATTTTAAAATCTTAGCTCAAACGGCTGCAAAACCTGTTTTCCCAGCACGGGGACATTGAGTTCTATAAGATAAAGCCATAAACATGTTTGTCTGAGTCTTCTATCAAAAGTTACAGCTATTTATATGAAGTTGTACAATAACGCTTTATTTCGCCAAGACAGTGCGTTTCTCACTGTTACATGCATTTGAATGGGGAACTCGACCGAAACAAAGTATAGGTTTTCATTATGTGTATAACTTGAAAATCTTAGCTCAAACAGCTGCAAAACCTGTTTTCCCAGCACGGGGACCTTGAGTTCTATAAGATAAAGCCATAAACATGTTTGTCTGAGTCTTATATCAAAAGTTACAGCTATTTATATGAAGTTGTACAAAAACGCTTTATTTCGCCAAGACAGTGCGTTTCTCACTGTTACATGCATTTGAATGGGGAACTCGACCGAAACAAAGTATAGGTTTTCATTATGTGTATAACTTGGAAATCTTAGCTCACACAGCTGCAAAATCTGTTTGCCCAGCACGGGGATATTTAATTATATAAGATAAAACCATAAATACGTAAATCTGAGCCTTCTATCAAAAGTTACAGCTATTTATATGAAGTTGTACAAAAACGCTTTCTTTCGCCAAGACCGTGCGTTTCTCACTGTTACATGCATTTGAATGGGAAACTCGCCTGAAACAAAGTATAGGTTTTCATTATGTGAATAACCCGAAAATCTTAGCTCAAACCTGTTTGCTCAACACGGGAATACTGAATATTATAAGATAAAGCCATAACTACGTAAATCTGAATCTTCTATCAAAAGTTACAGCTAACTTCATGAAGTTGTACAAAAAGGCTTTATTTTGCAAAGATAGTGCGTTTCTGACTATTACATGCGAGACATGTGTCTCTTTACTGTGTTTAAGACACTTTACAGGTCCCTCCCCTAATGAAGAGTAGTGAGCAGCTGATTGGACCATGGAACAGGTGACCACGTTCAAAAAGCCGCTCTGACAGCTCCAGAGGGGAGAGAGAGAGAGAGTGTGTGCAACGAGCGAGTAGCCTGACAGCCTTCGCGGTTCTTACCATGGTTTTCCCAGCCTGTGCTTATCTTGTGTATTTGTGTGAGGGTGAATTGTAAAAGCCGCTCCTAGTGCATTAGCTGAGAGCTTAGGCACTCGTGGGCTGAAGCGGAAGGGGTGAGCTGCCTTTTCTTTTGGAATCGTTTTCTCCTGTTTTCTTGGTCAGGGAGCGAGGGATAGCTCTGTCATTTGTTTGTTATTTTTCTTTCCTAGGGTTTAGTTAGTCTTTTCTGGTGGGTCTTAGTTGGTTTTGTTTATTATTTTGGCCTGGGCTCACCCTGGAGCTATGCTTCTTGTCCTTAAATAAAATCACCTTTTTTTACTCACAACTGGTTTGGATGTTTGGCTTGGGAACCAGGGCGGGGATTTGTCTCTCTCTCCTCCAACCTTATGTGCGTCCCTACACGCCTAGATTAGGGGCGTAACATAAATGGAGTTCAAACACGAAACAAAGTATAGCTTTTTATTTTGTGAATAACTTAAAAATCTTAGCTCACATAGCTTTAAAACTGTTTGCTCAACGGGGATATTGAATTCTATAAGATAAAGCCATAAATACGTATATCTGAGTTTCCTATCAAAAGTTACAGCTGTCTTCATGAAGTTGTAAACCCTTTATTTCGCCGAGACAGTGCGTTTCTGACTTTTACATGCATTTGAATGGAGTTCTCGCACGAAACAAAGTATAGGCTTTCATTTTTTCAATAACTGGAAGCTCTTGGCTCAAACAGCTGCAAAACCTGTTTCCCCAGCACGGAGATGCTGAATTGTATAAGGCAAAGCCATATTGATGTGTGTCTGAGCCTTCTATCAAAAGTTACAGGTAACTTCATGAAGCTGTACAAAAACACTTTATTTCGCCGAGACCGTGCGTTTCTGACTATTACATGCATTTGAATGGAGTTCTCGCACGAAACAAAGTATAGGTTTTCATCTTGTGAATAACTTGAAAATCTTAGCTCACATAGCTTTAAAACTGTTTGCTCAACACGGGGATATTGAATTCGATAAGATAAAGCCATAAATACGCATATCTGAGTCTCCTATCAAAAGTTAGAGCTGTCTTCATGAAGTTGTAAACGCTTTATTTCGCCAAGACAGTGCGTTTCTGACTATTACATGCATTTGAATGGAGTTGTCGCACGAAACAAAGCATAGGTATTCATTTTGTGAATAACTTGAAAATCTTAGATCAAACAGCTGCAAAACCTGTTTGCTCAACACGGGGATATCGAACTTTATAAAATAAAGCCATAAATATGTTTATATGCGTCTTCTATCAAAAGTTACAGCTGTCTTGAATGAAAGCATTATAGCAGCTTACCTCGATCATGTGGTAGAACAGACACATGGGCCACCTACGTGTCCTTCTATGGCAGGAGTAGTTGCCACAAACCTGCAAAACAAAAAGAAATGATCAGGTGACATGAACAGATTTATACAGCCATAAGCAAGAGATTCTTCCTGCCTGTGGGCGTCAAACTGGACCCCCCCCCCCTCCTTACTGTAACTATCAAAACTATCATAGTCTAAAACTATCATCTCATATCAAAACTATTATAATCACATTATGACTTTATCAGTTATAACAATGAGAAACGGTAAACAATTTGGCAAATAATACTTATAATTTAAAAATAAATAAAATAAATAAAATAATAATAAATAATAATAATAAATAATAATAAAATGAAAATAAATACTTATAATTGTGCTTACCTGGTCCAAATGATCCACAGTCCCTTTGCATTTGTTATAATCCAGGATGATGTGGGGCTTTCTCTTCCCAGAGTCCTGGACTTGTAGCTCACGGTGCCTGGTGCTCAATAAGACAACCTTTTTTCTTTGCTTGGGGATGTAGGAAACCACAGCCTTGGCCCCCCCCCCCCCCCCCCCCCCCGTAGCGACCTGGACGGGAGAGACGATCATCGAATCTTACTGCCCGATTAATTTGCTCAAATCTTTTTTTTTTTTTTTTTTTGACATGGTAGCATGAAACAGAAGAGCCCTGTCTCCCCATTTCACAGGCTTGTTGTCGTTTCATGTTGAGACCTGTACAGGCCAGCCAGCATCACAAGCCCCATGTAAGCCTGCAACTCCTCATCTATGTCCTTCCAGTCTTTTACTGACCTGTTGCCCCTGCAGGTTGGTGAAATGCAGGATTAGCTGCATAATGTCCTCTGCAAAAAAAAAGATGGAAAGTGCTCACAGGGCTGCTGATCCTATACGAATTGCATAATGGGTTGGTCCTGGGGTTAAAATGGGGGGAGGAAAAAATGGCAGGACCTCTTCGTGTGTGGGTTGCCACATGATTTCTCCATTTTTAGATCTCCACTGGCCATCCTCCAGTCTTGTCTCTTCCTCCTGCTCTTCTTCCTCCTTCTCCTTCTCCTCCTCCGCACATGAGCTGCAAAGCTCCTTGGTGCCTGGCAAAAATTCTTCTTCGCTGTCAGAAGTATCTCCACTGCTTGTGGAGAGTGCAAAACTGCAGCAACAGCCTCCTCTAAACTGAGTGCACGCTTCATTGTGTCTGTGCAGAAATGACCACTCAGACCAGGCTGCAAAGTATTCTCATAGACTTCAAAGGTGCACCTGAATAAACATGCTATACCATACATCCAATAAGAGAGAGGAGGCACACTCTTGATCAAGAAAAAACATAAGCGCACGCCTTTGATCTCTTCCCCCCTCTCTCTCTCTCTCTCTCTCTCTCTCTCTCTCTCTCTCTCTCTCACACACACACACACACACACACACACACACATGCACATACATACATACACAATACCATTTTATGGTGGTTAGCTGTTTTATTGTCATGCATTTTACAAGGTAAGATAACCATGTCCTGCATTCAAAACCACTGAAAATGTCTATGGTGGTGCTGTGCCTAATATTGTGCTGGTGTATGCTGGGTAATCGCACAGCTAGCGACTGGGTGACTTTATTCACCCGCTTCGGCTGTTATCAGTCCATATCCCCTAGATATGGACCATCGCCTGCTAGATTGTTCAGAAGGTTGTTATCATCCATCCAGATGGAGGATCACTAACAGGAGCGTGGGAAGACTCCAGAATCCACTCTGGCTGCAATGTGTGTACAGGTAAGACCGTTTAAACGGACAGCATTTATAGAATGACTATTAAAAGTCAGACCAGCGAGTGTCAATAATGTTAATGTGGTTATGTTAGTAATACACCGAGTGCTAATATAACAGCTTTAAGATGCATTTGTAGATGTTATTACGTGTTTTACCGTCTTTATGGTGCTAGCTTAAAGTTACGGTGTAAACGTTAGCTTATATTGGAGTAAAGCTGTTACTGTTTAAACGATGTTAGCACAGAAATATTAGCTTCTGTCATGACTGACGAAGTTACTAGTTAATAAAGTTTCCAGTAAAGTGTTTAATCGCAGCCACAGACTGACAGCAAATATCTCGATTAGCTTCAGTGCATCTGTAATAAATATGTGCAAGTTTCAGTGCTTCGTTTAAACTGTATGATACTTATACTGACCCAGGGTCAGTGTAAAATACAATCCTAGCTGTGTGAACAAAGCCTGGCTCCTTTAATCCTGCATGAAAAACCTCAGGATGCAGGCTATTATTACTCTTTCCTGCTGGCACACCTGTCACACCTGAGAGTCAGCTAGAAACTTACAGTGACGTGGACATCATGCAAAGACTGCCAGACTCTGTAATACTGCAAATGATCAGTGACTCAAGTTAACACTAAACTTTAAACAGTACCTCTGTGTCTCTGTGTGCTGAACATTTAGGATTGAGTCAGGCTGCATCTGTGTTAGTCCTCTGACAGACTGGTGACCTGTCCAGGTGTGCTCTACCTATGACTACTGGGACAGGCTCTAGCTCCTGTAATAGAAATTTTATGTTATTCTCATTTAAAGCATTTAAGTGCTTATGCATATGCTTAGTTGTGACACTGTTATAGACTGTTCAATGAAAGTTTCTAAAACTAGATGAACTTACTTCAGCAGTTTGAGAAAACAACTCCCTTTACAGGTGCTGATAACGTCAAGGGCACAAAACAGCATAACCATTGATCCGTTAGGTTTCATAGCGAGACACGTGAAGTGGCAGAGCTGACATGACTGAACTGTGATGTTTGATGTGTGTTTGCTCTCCTGTGCACAGTAATAAATAGCATGATCACAGCTCTTTCTGTGTTGCAGACTTTATTTAAAAAATTCCATGACATCTACTATAACTGAACCAACCTGGTGCTCTTCATTTATGGAGGCTGTTGAGTCTGAATGTTGGATGTTGTGTATCTCGTGTTCTCTGGGCTTTGTTGTCCTCAGTCTTTTTGCAGGATCAGAAAACAAAACCGGTAGGCGCGTAAATGTTTCTTCTCCATGATGTTTCTTCAAATGTTTCTTCTGGATGATGATATGACCGTGACATGGGATGCCACCTTTGGTCTTGTGACGAAGCAAAGCTCAGGAAGAAGTGTGATTAAATGGTACCCACATGTTGAGAAGGATGTACAGGGCACCTGCAGCCAAATCCAAGCTTCAGCTTAGTTGTAGTTGCAGAATGCTATAGGACTGAGACATCTAAGGCATCAAATGTTTGATTAAATGGATGAAAAAGAGAAGTTTTTTCCCTATAATTATCACTTCTTAAAATCTGTAGCAACTTCAAGTCTGTCAGCATGCTGAGCATGCTCAGAATGTGACAATATATTTTTGTTCAATATTTAATTTCTTTCAGTTGCAATTGTTAAATGAAAAAATATATATTCTTATAATTTAGCAAACGAATTTATCAAAAAAAAAAAAATACATATATCTGTATTAGTTTTAGTAAATTAATTTGACACCTGTATTGAAAATACCATATTGTATTCATACAGAATCAGTATGGTATCATTGTTTGTCTGTTCACTGATTGTTGAAGCTAAGAGCTACTTTGATCTGTTTAGATCTAAAGTATCCAAAGTTGAGTTCTAATGTTTCTTCACCCCTGTGTGTGTGATATGTGATTTCCTACATGCTGGCAGAGCAGAGCAGCAGTTTGTGCTCACAGATGGTGACAGTGTGGAGAGACGGTGGTATTTCCTCAGAAGAACCAGCAGAGTCACAAAGGACACCAGTCCATCTCACCACCTTGACTTGCTGACTGATGTTCGTCTGCACTGCACAGAGGAAATCAACTGACCGAGGTTTGTCCAGTGACGTGTTATGAAATGTATATTTGTTTTATGCTTACAGATATGTTTTTCTTGACAGAGGCTCTGCAGAGGTTAGACAAAGCAGAGAAAACATGTGCTTTACATTTTACTGTGATTTATTGAGATATTTGTTGCCTGATGTTCAGCAGGAATGGAGAAATAGAATCAAAGGGAGATGTTTTTCCTGTTTTTGTAATGATGTAAGTAAATCTTCAATATTATTTATTTGCTTGGTTATATTAGGAGCGTTTCTGAGTGAAGGGGAGAGGAGTCATCATCCAGGTAAAGTGACGTGGATCAGTGGATACACTTGTCTCCCCTTTAAAGGAGACGATCCAAGTCATCCTTAAATGTTAGTGCTTTCAAATACACAAACATTTTTAAAGGACAAAAATGAACATCCAACTTTGACTGTAATACAAAATAAATCTTTGCATGTGTGTTTTCAAACTCTCAGATGGGCAGTATATCAGTCTTGGACTGTCTAACCTGCCGGAGCAGCACTGAATGACCACCGCACGAGCATGTTCCTGCAACATTCAGCATCTGATCCTTCATCTGTGTGCTTCTGCTTTTGGTAAGTAGAGTTACCCAACTCCAGTAACTCTAAACACATGCCATCCATTTCTAACGGCCTGGTTACTTCCTGTCAGTTACTTTAGAAACCATGTGGTCACCTGACCTAACACTGTTTCTTCTTCTTCCCCTTAATGTTGAAGTGTCAAATGTCAAACAGCTGGAGAGGAAACTACACCAGTGTACTGGGATGTTTCAGCAACACGTGCCAGATGCTGTTCCTTCATGGTGACATCACCAGAGACAGTCCCGCCCACCTCAGGACCCATTGATTATGATGATCTGATCCATCAAACCCCCAGCAGGTGAACTTTATTCATGACATAACACCGCAACAATGTAAAAAATTAAACAGCAACAGTCTAAATGTAAAGTGCATTCTAAAGCCCTCTTCAATAAATTGTATGCAAAGAGTCATTCAGGTCACTACAGAACCCAGAGTCTTCATCATTAAATCTCTGGTTGCTTCATTTTTTCTATCCTATATCAGATATTTTAAAGGTTAGCTTAGGTAAAGTTCCATTCTCATGGTGAGGCAAAGTGCTTTATGTGTGTGTGTGCGTGTGTCATGAACGGCTATAAAAGGCCTATAATTAAAGAACAAAGTGGGGTTTGAGTTCGAGTTGCGGCAGACTGTCACTACTTGTAAATGGAACGCAGCCTTCCTACGGCGGACAGCTAATAACAGGAATCGGACGCGGTCCAGCCAAGTCCACAGCAACCACCATAGCAACCGCCTAGCATGACCTTAAAAACATATTCTGTCTTCATAACTATCAAAATCGTGAAATGATTTGCAAAGTGTGAAAGTGTTACAGCTGCAGAGAGCTATGGCGGTATCTATGGAAGCTGTTTACATAGCTAATAATATACGATGTAACCATGGAGACAGTCAGTCACTTGAGCTAGCGGTGCATGTTTACTACAGTGAATAAGGTGATTGAGTGCACAGCGTCCACACTCTGCAGGGGATAAAGACATTACTTCAATATTATTTTATATTGATATCTATTAGCCTTCTGTTGACCATCACCTCAGGTTCACCATTATAGTTTCAGCATACAAATGCACACTGTCTAAACACATTCAAAAACTCATGTCTCAGAGATAAGCACAGCTGTTCATGTTTGTCATTAGAGTTTTATTTGTAAGAAAATTATGAACTTCATATTGTGCATTAAATAAAAGAACATTTCACAACTCTGAGTCAACAGAAACAGGTAACAGAAATGTCTCTAATGTGTACAGTGTAGTGTAAGCATTAAAAGATCATAAAGGAAAAACTAACATTTATGTGAAACTAATTGTAATAAAAAATGAGCAGGTGCTTTATAGATTTAAAAGAAAGAATCTGAAAACAACACTTTTTTGGTCTAAGTGATCAAAGTAGAAAAAAGAACTGATGTTCAAGAACAAACCGTAGCTGCACTAATATTACACATCTCGATCGTTGTACTGAACAGACATGTTGCTTTTAAAACCACATGCAGTGTGTGACCATGACTGTTCACTGAGACCATGAACGCCACTTCGCTGAAGCATTCTTCTTCTTCTTCTTGCCATTAAATTGGAAGCAGAAGCAGCACGAGCTGATTTGATCTACTGAAAGGAAAAAGCAGAACATCTGAGTTGAAACCAGTCAGCTGAAATCATTAAGACAGGAACAAATTCAATGCAGTGTCTCAAGTGGCTTAGCCTGTTACAACTGTTGATACAAGCTAAATACGGTTAACACACAGTGTCAGGGAGCTCCAGTGTGGGAACTAGTGGCTTTAGGTTTGTAGTCATTTAACTTTCATCCATTCATTCATTTAATTCAGGAGGAAGAAATGCCAGGTTGGTGCAGGCTGGTTACATGCATTTGGTCCCATGCTGTCTTTAATTAAATGACTTGGTTCATTTTATGGCTGGGCTGTATGTGGGGTTATATCATGTTATTTGGGCAGGAGTACCTGTCCCCTGTTAGACTTAGAAAGTTTCTCCATAAGTAGAGTTTCTAACTCTTCTAGCACATCTGTGGCTGACAGCTTTTTGGTGGCTCTTTTTACCCCACACTGGTTGTGAGTGTGTAAATAGCCCCACTAGTTATTTTGGGTTGCAGTTAACTAGGGGAGGAAGGGGTGGGTATGCCATGATTAGGTGAATAACAATTATATGTGATACATAAATTTCACAATGCATGCATATATCTCTATCAATTAAACCTGGCCTGAGGGCTGCCATTTTTTACATTCAGTTATTTCTCTTAGAAATGTTGGAACTAAATAATGAATGTGTTACAGTTAAAGTGAAACACTGGTCAGTGTAAATGGCTCATTGGGACACAGAAACCTTTAAATTAAACCTGATATCTAGTGTCAAACAATATCAAAGCTGTAAAAGATGTTTACATTCAGAATTTATAAAACTATGATTGTAAATAAATTCAAACAAGTGAGCTTTTCTCTTTGTGCTGAATATCAACACTGTGGTTTCTTAGACTGTAAGCTTTACTTTAGTGCAACCAGTTGCAGAAGCTGCCACTCCAAATGTCTTTTGATAACAAGAAAAAAATACCTTTTCAGTACACGGCCTGAAGTAGTTCTCCGACATCTTCTGCAATCGGCTTTGTCTGCTGGTTTGAAGACAATAAACCACAAAAAAGATGATTTAGTCACTTTGTCTGCGTCATGCAGCTCGAATGTGTCGTGTAACGATGTTGAATAGCCGTCGTTATCCCTCTGCTTTGAGCCTTTTATCAAAAGTTACAGCTAACTTCATGAAGTTGTACAAAAAGGCTTCATTTCGCCGAGACAGTGCATTTCTGACTATTACATGCATTTGAATGGAGTTCTTGCACGAAACAAAGTATAAGTTTTCATTATGTGAATAACTTGTATTTTACACTGACCCTGGGTCAGTATCAACTTCATGAAGACAGCTGTAACTTTTGATAGAGGACTCACACACAAACATATTTATGGCTTTGCCTTATAGAATTCAGCATCTCCGTGCTGAGGAAATAGGTTTTGCAGCTGTTTGAGCTAAGATTTTCAAGTTATTCACAAATTGAAAACCTATACTTTGTGTCGGGCGAGAACTCCATTCAAATGCATGTAATAGCGAGAAACGCACTAACGTGGTGAAATAAAGCGTTTTTCCATAAACTTCATAAAGACAGCTGTAAATTTTGAGAGAAGACTCACACACACATTGGGGGGATATTGAAGTCTATAAGATAAAGCCATGAATATGTTTGTCTGAGTCTTCTATCAAAAGTTACAGCAAGCTCTATGAAGTTGATGAGAAACGCTTTACTTCGCCAAGACAGTGCGTTTTTCACTGTTACATGCATTTGAATTTAGTTCTTGCCCGACACAAAGTATAGGTTTTAATTTGTGAATAACTTGAAAATCTTAGCTCAAACAGCTGCAAAACCTATTTCCTGAGCACTGAGATGCTGAATTCTATAAGGCAAAGCCATAAATATGTGTGTGTGATTCTTCTATCAACAGTTACAGCTGTCTTCTTGAAGTTGATACTGACCCAGGGTCAGTGTAAAATACAATCCTAGCTGTGTGAACAAAGCTTGGCTCCTTTAATCCTGCATGACAAACCTCAGGATGCAGGTTATTATTACTCTTTCCTGCTGGCACACCTGAGAGTCAGCTAGAAACTTACAGTGACGTGGACATCATGCAAAGACTGCCAGACTCTGTAATACTGTGAATGATCAGTGACTCAAGTTAACACTAAACTTTAAACAGTACCTCTGTGTCTCTGTGTGCTGAACATTTAGGATTGAGTCTGCATTGACTTTATTTATTGAGACTTTAATGTGCTAAAAGCAGGTTGAAGACAGCTCAGAAACATTTGAAGATTAAAATTTAGCATTATGGCTGCTGGTGGTTTGTAAAGCCTATACTCAGCTGTAGTTTTTGTTACTAATTTATGTTTGTTGTTGTTTAACACAGATTTCAGAAGAGCAAATATGCTTAATAGTTTAACTAGATTTCATTTGTCAGTGTGGGACTGCTGAGTTACCTGAAGAACTCATTTCATTCATTCTCCACATGATGTTCATATACAGAAATGTTTCACAGGAACTGGTTCCTCCCAAACTGTGAACTAGTGTGTTTCCATAGATTATCTCTGTATGAATGTACTTTTAAATGAAGGCAAGTGTTTGTCCTTTTTTGTTCCTCAGTTACAGTACGTGATATCTTGATATCAGGCGGTCAACACTGGGGGAAGACAAGAAGCAGACGTACTTCCAAGAGGGAGCTGCAGTGAGGACACAGCCAGGTCACTGAGGTCAGAGGTCAGAATCTGAAACAGCTCAGGTTTATATTTTAGGGGTTATAAAAAATCAAAATGTATTTATGAAGAAACCTTTAAATAATAGTCATAATTATGATTATTATAAGAAATATCAAACATTTAAGTGGATTTTCTGTTACACATATTGTATTATCCCTGCAATAAACTGGCAGCCTGTCTTTGTCCTGTATCAGCTGGGATAGGCTTCATCCTCCCGCAACCCTGAATTGGATACATTGTATTCCAATTATGTAATCTGATCATTTACAAACTCAAGGTATCTAATCAAAATGTAAGTAATAATTATAAAATGGGAAAGCAGAAATAAGTGTGACATAAATGTAAATGTGTTAGCTGACATAGAGGACAGCTACATGTAGTCTGAAAAACCTTTGTTGTCAAGTTTGCAGGTATATCAGCACGAGACATTCTTACATAGAAGAGTCTGTTAAAGTCTCTAACTCAGTGAAGCATTATTGGTCCCGTCTGTTTGGATAAATATAGTAAGTTGATGTTTGTCCATTTATTGACACATTTTCTTAAGTGCTTATCCAGTTCAGGATCACAGTGGAGCTGCAGCTGGATATGTTCATTAAATAAACCTTACAAAAGTTAACAATAAACCTGCATCCATGTACGTTGTTGTCCACAGGATAAGAAAATCAAACTGGAACACTGTGGAACATGTTAATAAATGTTTGTGTGTTTATGCCTGTGTCTTTCACAGGAGGCGCTGGAAGGTTTCCCTAATAGTTCCTGGTGAATCAAAGCAGAACCATAAAGGTTGCTGGATTGCATGATGGCCTTACCCCTGAGCAGTCATCCTGTTAAAGGAGGAACCAGTTAGAAGCTGTTTTCAAAGTAGCTGAGCAGATTTCATCTCAAGTAAGCGATTAACTGTTTGTTCATCTGTTCTGCCACTTAAAGAGCATTTAAGGACGTCTTTCGAGTGTCCAGCTGAATTAATTCTACTGGCTCTCATGGTCATTTGTTATTATAGACATATTTTTCATGTTCATCCAGCTATTTAGTAAATTCTATCTATTTAGTAATATCCGTCAGCTATAAAATGTAATATAGATATAAAAAATATCTAAATATCTCCTGCACTTTATATTTTAATGATGTAAGTCTGTTATCGTGTTACATTAGCATTCCTCACATATCAATGAGATGCTGTACAGTACAATCCTACTGACGCAGCAGAGGGATAACGACGGCTATTCAACATCGTTACACGACACATTCGAGCTGCATGACACAGACAAAGTGACTAAATCATCTTTTTTATGGTTTATTGTCTTCAAACCAGCAGACAAAGCCGATTGCAGAAGATTTCGGAGAAGAACTTCAGGCCGTGTACTGAAAAGGTATTTTTTTCTTGTTATCAAAAGACATTTGGAGTGGCAGCTTCTGCAACTGGTTGCACTAAAGTAAAGCTTACAGTCTAAGAAACCACAGTGTTGATATTCAGCACAAAGAGAAAAGCTCACTTGTTTGAATTTATTTACAATCATAGTTTTATAAATTCTGAATGTAAACATCTTTTACAGCTTTGATATTGTTTGACACTAGATATCAGGTTTAATTTAAAGGTTTCTGTGTCCCAATGAGCCATTTACACTGACCAGTGTTTCACTTTAACTGTAACACATTCATTATTTAGTTCCAACATTTCTAAGAGAAATAACTGAATGTAAAAAATGGCAGCCCTCAGGCCAGGTTTAATTGATAGAGATATATGCATGCATTGTGAAATTTATGTATCACATATAATTGTTATTCACCTAATCATGGCATACCCACCCCTTCCTCCCTAGTTAACTGCAACCCAAAATAACTAGTGGGGCTATTTACACACTCACAACCAGTGTGGGGTAAAAAGAGCCACCAAAAAGCTGTCAGCCACAGATGTGCTAGAAGAGTTAGAAACTCTACTTATGGAGAAACTTTCTAAGTCTAACAGGGGACAGGTACTCCTGCCCAAATAACATGATATAACCCCACATACAGCCCAGCCATAAAATGAACCAAGTCATTTAATTAAAGACAGCATGGGACCAAATGCATGTAACCAGCCTGCACCAACCTGGCATTTCTTCCTCCTGAATTAAATGAATGAATGGATGAAAGTTAAATGACTACAAACCTAAAGCCACTAGTTCCCACACTGGAGCTCCCTGACACTGTGTGTTAACCGTATTTAGCTTGTATCAACAGTTGTAACAGGCTAAGCCACTTGAGACACTGCATTGAATTTGTTCCTGTCTTAATGATTTCAGCTGACTGGTTTCAACTCAGATGTTCTGCTTTTTCCTTTCAGTAGATCAAATCAGCTCGTGCTGCTTCTGCTTCCAATTTAATGGCAAGAAGAAGAAGAAGAATGCTTCAGCGAAGTGGCGTTCATGGTCTCAGTGAACAGTCATGGTCACACACTGCATGTGGTTTTAAAAGCAACATGTCTGTTCAGTACAACGATCGAGATGTGTAATATTAGTGCAGCTACGGTTTGTTCTTGAACATCAGTTCTGTTTTCTACTTTGATCACTTAGACCAAAAAAGTGTTGTTTTCAGATTCTTTCTTTTAAATCTATAAAGCACCTGCTCATTTTTTATTACAATTAGTTTCACATAAATGTTAGTTTTTCCTTTATGATCTTTTAATGCTTACACTACACTGTACACATTAGAGACATTTCTGTTACCTGTTTCTGTTGACTCAGAGTTGTGAAATGTTCTTTTATTTAATGCACAATATGAAGTTCATAATTTTCTTACAAATAAAACTCTAATGACAAACATGAACAGCTGTGCTTATCTCTGAGACATGAGTTTTTGAATGTGTTTAGACAGTGTGCATTTGTATGCTGAAACTATAATGGTGAACCTGAGGTGATGGTCAACAGAAGGCAAATATATATCAATATAAAACAATATTGAAGTAATGTCTTTACCCCCTGCAGAGTGTGGACGCTGTGCACTCAATCACCTTATTCACTGTAGAAAACGTGACTGACTGTCTCCATGGTTACATCGTATATTATTATCTATGTAAACAGCTTCCATAGATACCGCCATAGCTCTCTGCAGCTGTAACACTTTCACACTTTGCAAATCATTTCACGATTTTGATAGTTATGAAGACAGAATATGTTTTTAAGGTCATGCTAGGCGGTTGCTATGGTGGTTGCTGTGGACTTGGCTGGACCGCATCCGATTCCTGTTATTAGCTGTCCGCCGTAGGAAGGCTGCGTTCCATTTACAAGTAGTGACAGTCTGCCGCAACTCGAACTCAAACCCCGCTTTGTTCTTTAATTATAGGCCTTTTATAGCCGTTCATGACACGCGCACACACACACATAAAGCACTTTGCCTCACCATGAGAATGGAACTTTACCTAAGCTAACCTTTAAAATATCTGATATAGGATAGAAAAATGAAGCAACCAGAGATTTAATGATGAAGACTCTAAAACCCACGGTCTTGACAAAATAAAGCGTTTTTGTACAACTTCATATAAATAGCTGTAACTTTTAAAATTATTCACATAATGAAAACCTATACTTTGTTTCGGTCGAGTTTCCCATTCAAATGCATGTAACAGTGAGAAACGCACTGTCTTGGCGAAATAAAGCGTTTTTGAACAACTTCATATAAATCGCTGTAACTTTTGATAGAAGACTCAGACAAACATGTTTATGGCTTTATCTTATAGAACTCAATATCCCCGTGCTGGGCAAACAGGTTTTGGAGCCGTTTGAGCTAAGATTTTAAAATTATTCACATAATGAAAACCTATACTTTGTCTCGGGTGAGTTTCCCATTCAAATGCATGTAACAGTGAGAAACACACTGTCTTGGCGAAATAAAGCGTTTTTGTACAACTTCATATAAATCGCTGTAACTTTTGATAGAAGACTCAGACAAACATGTTTATGGCTTTATCTTATAGAACTCAATATCCCCGTGCGGGGCATACAGGTTTTGCAGCCGTTTGAGCTAAGATTTTAAAATTATTCACATAATGAAAACCTATACTTTGTCTCGGGTGAGTTTCCCATTCAAATGCATGTAACAGTGAGAAACACACTGTCTTGGCGAAATAAAGCGTTTTTGAACAACTTCATATAAATCGCTGTAACTTTTGATAGAAGACTCAGACAAACATGTTTATGGCTTTATCTTATAGAACTCAATATCCCCGTGCTGGGCAAATATGTTTTGCAGCCGATTGAGCTAAGATTTTAAAATTATTCACATAATGAAAACCTATACTTTGTTTCAGGCGAGTTTCCCATTCAAATGCATGTAACAGTGAGAAACACACTGTCTTGGCGAAATAAAGCGTTTTTGTACAACTTCATATAAATCGCTGTAACTTTTGATAGAAGACTCAGACAAACATGTTTATGGCTTTATCTTATAGAACTCAATATCCCCGTGCTGGGCAAACAGAACAGGTTTTGCAGCCGTTTGAGCTAAGATTTTAAAATTATTCACATAATGAAAACCTATACTTTGTCTCGGGTGAGTTTCCCATTCAAATGCATGTAACAGTGAGAAACACACTGTCTTGGCGAAATAAAGCGTTTTTGTACAACTTCATATAAATCGCTGTAACTTTTGATAGAAGACTCAGACAAACATGTTTATGGCTTTATCTTATAGAACTCAATATCCCCGTGCGGGGCAAACAGGTTTTGCAGCCGTTTGAGCTAAGATTTTAAAATTATTCACATAATGAAAACCTATACTTTGTTTCATGCGAGTTTCCCATTCAAATGCATGTAACAGTGAGAAACACACTGTCTTGGCGAAATAAAGCGTTTTTGTACAACTTCATATAAATCGCCGTAACTTTTGATAGAAGACTCAGACAAACATGTTTATGGCTTTATCTTATAGAACTCAATATCCCCGTGCTGGGCAAACAGAACAGGTTTTGCAGCCGTTTGAGCTAAGATTTTAAAATTATTCACATAATGAAAACCTATACTTTGTCTCGGGTGAGTTTCCCATTCAAATGCATGTAACAGTGAGAAACACACTGTCTTGGCGAAATAAAGCGTTTTTGTACAACTTCATATAAATCGCTGTAACTTTTGATAGAAGACTCAGACAAACATGTTTATGGCTTTATCTTATAGAACTCAATATCCCCGTGCTGGGCAAATATGTTTTGCAGCCGATTGAGCTAAGATTTTAAAATTATTCACATAATGAAAACCTATACTTTGTTTCAGGCGAGTTTCCCATTCAAATGCATGTAACAGTGAGAAACACACTGTCTTGGCGAAATAAAGCGTTTTTGTACAACTTCATATAAATCGCTGTAACTTTTGATAGAAGACTCAGACAAACATGTTTATGGCTTTATCTTATAGAACTCAATATCCCCGTGCTGGGCAAACAGAACAGGTTTTGCAGCCGTTTGAGCTAAGATTTTAAAATTATTCACATAATGAAAACCTATACTTTGTCTCGGGTGAGTTTCCCATTCAAATGCATGTAACAGTGAGAAACACACTGTCTTGGCGAAATAAAGCGTTTTTGTACAACTTCATATAAATCGCTGTAACTTTTGATAGAAGACTCAGACAAACATGTTTATGGCTTTATCTTATAGAACTCAATATCCCCGTGCGGGGCAAACAGGTTTTGCAGCCGTTTGAGCTAAGATTTTAAAATTATTCACATAATGAAAACCTATACTTTGTTTCATGCGAGTTTCCCATTCAAATGCATGTAACAGTGAGAAACACACTGTCTTGGCGAAATAAAGCGTTTTCGTACAACTTCATATAAATCGCCGTAACTTTTGATAGAAGACTCAGACAAACATGTTTATGGCTTTATCTTATAGAACTCAATATCCCCGTGCTGGGCAAACAGAACAGGTTTTGCAGCCGTTTGAGCTAAGATTTTAAAATTATTCACATAATGAAAACCTATACTTTGTCTCGGGTGAGTTTCCCATTCAAATGCATGTAACAGTGAGAAACACACTGTCTTGGCGAAATAAAGCGTTTTTGTACAACTTCATATAAATCGCTGTAACTTTTGATAGAAGACTCAGACAAACATGTTTATGGCTTTATCTTATAGAACTCAATATCCCCGTGCTGGGCAAATATGTTTTGCAGCCGATTGAGCTAAGATTTTAAAATTATTCACATAATGAAAACCTGTACTTTGTCTCGGGTGAGTTTCCCATTCAAATGCATGTAACAGTGAGAAACACACTGTCTTGGCGAAATAAAGCGTTTTTGTACAACTTCATATAAATCGCTGTAACTTTTGATAGAAGACTCAGACAAACATGTTTATGGCTTTATCTTATAGAACTCAATATCCCCGTGCTGGGCAAACAGAACAGGTTTTGCAGCCGTTTGAGCTAAGATTTTAAAATTATTCACATAATGAAAACCTATACTTTGTCTCGGGTGAGTTTCCCATTCAAATGCATGTAACAGTGAGAAACGCATTGTCTTGGCGAAATAAAGCGTTTTTGAACAACTTCATATAAATCGCTGTAACTTTTGATAGAAGACTCAGACAAACATGTTTATGGCTTTATCTTATAGAACTCAATATCCCCGTGCTGGGCAAACAGGTTTTGCAGCCGTTTGAGCTAAGATTTTAAAATTATTCACATAATGAAAACCTATACTTTGTTTCAGGCGAGTTTCCCATTCAAATGCATGTAACAGTGAGAAACACACTGTCTTGGCGAAATAAAGCGTTTTCGTACAACTTCATATAAATCGCCGTAACTTTTGATAGAAGACTCAGACAAACATGTTTATGGCTTTATCTTATAGAACTCAATATCCCCGTGCTGGGCAAACAGAACAGGTTTTGCAGCCGTTTGAGCTAAGATTTTAAAATTATTCACATAATGAAAACCTATACTTTGTCTCGGGTGAGTTTCCCATTCAAATGCATGTAACAGTGAGAAACGCATTGTCTTGGCGAAATAAAGCGTTTTTGAACAACTTCATATAAATCGCTGTAACTTTTGATAGAAGACTCAGAAACACATGTTTATGGCTTTATCTTATAGAACTCAATATCCCCGTGCTGGGCAAACAGGTTTTGCAGCCGTTTGAGCTAAGATTTTAAAATTATTCACATAATGAAAACCTATACTTTGTTTCAGGCGAGTTTCCCAGTCAAATGCATGTAACAGTGAGAAACACACTGTCTTGGCGAAATAAAGCGTTTTTGTACAACTTCATATAAATCGCTGTAACTTTTGATAGAAGACTCAGACAAACATGTTTATGGCTTTATCTTATAGAACTCAATATCCCCGTGCTGGGCAAATATGTTTTGCAGCCGTTTGAGCTAAGATTTTAAAATTATTCCCATAATGAAAACCTATACTTTGTCTCGGGTGAGTTTCCCATTCAAATGCATGTAACAGTGAGAAACACACTGTCTTGGCGAAATAAAGCGTTTTTGTACAACTTCATATAAATCGCTGTAACTTTTGATAGAAGACTCAGACAAACATGTTTATGGCTTTATCTTATAGAACTCAATATCCCCGTGCTGGGCAAACAGAACAGGTTTTGCAGCCGTTTGAGCTAAGATTTTAAAATTATTCACATAATGAAAACCTATACTTTGTCTCGGGTGAGTTTCCCATTCAAATGCATGTAACAGTGAGAAACGCATTGTCTTGGCGAAATAAAGCGTTTTTGAACAACTTCATATAAATCGCTGTAACTTTTGATAGAAGACTCAGACAAACATGTTTATGGCTTTATCTTATAGAACTCAATATCCCCGTGCTGGGCAAACAGGTTTTGCAGCCGTTTGAGCTAAGATTTTAAAATTATTCACATAATGAAAACCTATACTTTGTCTCGGGTGAGTTTCCCATTCAAATGCATGTAACAGTGAGAAACACACTGTCTTGGCGAAATAAAGCATTTTTGTACAACTTCATATAAATCGCTGTAACTTTTGATAGAAGACTCAGACAAACATGTTTATGGCTTTATCTTATAGAACTCAATATCCCCGTGCTGGGCAAACAGGTTTTGCAGCCGTTTGAGCTAAGATTTTAAAATTATTCACATAATGAAAACCTATACTTTGTTTCATGCGAGTTTCCCATTCAAATGCATGTAACAGTGAGAAACACACTGTCTTGGCGAAATAAAGCGTTTTTGTACAACTTCATATAAATCGCTGTAACTTTTGATAGAAGACTCAGACAAACATGTTTATGGCTTTATCTTATAGAACTCAATATCCCCGTGCTGGGCAAACAGGTTTTGCAGCCGTTTGAGCTAAGATTTTAAAATTATTCACATAATGAAAACCTATACTTTGTCTCGGGTGAGTTTCCCATTCAAATGCATGTAACAGTGAGAAACACACTGTCTTGGCGAAATAAAGCGTTTTTGTACAACTTCATATAAATCGCTGTAACTTTTGATAGAAGACTCAGACAAACATGTTTATGGCTTTATCTTATAGAACTCAATATCCCCGTGCTGGGCAAACAGAACAGGTTTTGCAGCCGTTTGAGCTAAGATTTTAAAATTATTCACATAATGAAAACCTATACTTTGTTTCATGCGAGTTTCCCATTCAAATGCATGTAACAGTGAGAAACACACTGTCTTGGCAAAATAAAGCGTTTTCGTACAACTTCATATAAATCGCTGTAACTTTTGATAGAAGACTCAGACAAACATGTTTATGGCTTTATCTTATAGAACTCAATATCCCCGTGCTGGGCAAACAGGTTTTGCAGCCGTTTGAGCTAAGATTTTAAAATTATTCACATAATGAAAACCTATACTTTGTCTCGGGTGAGTTTCCCATTCAAATGCATGTAACAGTGAGAAACACACTGTCTTGGCGAAATAAAGCGTTTTTGTACAACTTCATATAAATCGCTGTAACTTTTGATAGAAGACTCAGACAAACATGTTTATGGCTTTATCTTATAGAACTCAATATCCCCGTGCTGGGCAAACAGAACAGGTTTTGCAGCCGTTTGAGCTAAGATTTTAAAATTATTCACATAATGAAAACCTATACTTTGTTTCATGCGAGTTTCCCATTCAAATGCATGTAACAGTGAGAAACACACTGTCTTGGCAAAATAAAGCGTTTTCGTACAACTTCATATAAATCGCTGTAACTTTTGATAGAAGACTCAGACAAACATGTTTATGGCTTTATCTTATAGAACTCAATATCCCCGTGCTGGGCAAACAGGTTTTGCAGCCGTTTGAGCTAAGATTTTAAAATTATTCACATAATGAAAACCTATACTTTGTCTCGGGTGAGTTTCCCATTCAAATGCATGTAACAGTGAGAAACACACTGTCTTGGCGAAATAAAGCGTTTTTGTACAACTTCATATAAATCGCTGTAACTTTTGATAGAAGACTCAGACAAACATGTTTATGGCTTTATCTTATAGAACTCAATATCCCCGTGCTGGGCAAATATGTTTTGCAGCCGTTTGAGCTAAGATTTTAAAATTATTCACATAATGAAAACCTATACTTTGTCTCGGGTGAGTTTCCCATTCAAATGCATGTAACAGTGAGAAACACACTGTCTTGGCGAAATAAAGCGTTTTTGTACAACTTCATATAAATCGCTGTAACTTTTGATAGAAGACTCAGACAAACATGTTTATGGCTTTATCTTATAGAACTCAATATCCCCGTGCTGGGCAAATATGTTTTGCAGCCGATTGAGCTAAGATTTTAAAATTATTCACATAATGAAAACCTATACTTTGTTTCAGGCGAGTTTCCCATTCAAATGCATGTAACAGTGAGAAACGCATTGTCTTGGCGAAATAAAGCGTTTTTGAACAACTTCATATAAATCGCTGTAACTTTTGATAGAAGACTCAGACAAACATGTTTATGGCTTTATCTTATAGAACTCAATATCCCCGTGCTGGGCAAACAGGTTTTGCAGCCGTTTGAGCTAAGATTTTAAAATTATTCACATAATGAAAACCTATACTTTGTCTCGGGTGAGTTTCCCATTCAAATGCATGTAACAGTGAGAAACACACTGTCTTGGCGAAATAAAGCGTTTTTGTACAACTTCATATAAATCGCTGTAACTTTTGATAGAAGACTCAGACAAACATGTTTATGGCTTTATCTTATAGAACTCAATATCCCCGTGCTGGGCAAACAGAACAGGTTTTGCAGCCATTTGAGCTAAGATTTTAAAATTATTCACATAATGAAAACCTATACTTTGTTTCATGCGAGTTTCCCATTCAAATGCATGTAACAGTGAGAAACACACTGTCTTGGCAAAATAAAGCGTTTTCGTACAACTTCATATAAATCGCTGTAACTTTTGATAGAAGACTCAGACAAACATGTTTATGGCTTTATCTTATAGAACTCAATATCCCCGTGCTGGGCAAATATGTTTTGCAGCCGATTGAGCTAAGATTTTAAAATTATTCACATAATGAAAACCTATACTTTGTTTCAGGCGAGTTTCCCATTCAAATGCATGTAACAGTGAGAAACACACTGTCTTGGCGAAATAAAGCGTTTTTGTACAACTTCATATAAATCGCTGTAACTTTTGATAGAAGACTCAGACAAACATGTTTATGGCTTTATCTTATAGAACTCAATATCCCCGTGCTGGGCAAACAGAACAGGTTTTGCAGCCGTTTGAGCTAAGATTTTAAAATTATTCACATAATGAAAACCTATACTTTGTCTCGGGTGAGTTTCCCATTCAAATGCATGTAACAGTGAGAAACGCATTGTCTTGGCGAAATAAAGCGTTTTTGAACAACTTCATATAAATCGCTGTAACTTTTGATAGAAGACTCAGACAAACATGTTTATGGCTTTATCTTATAGAACTCAATATCCCCGTGCTGGGCAAACAGGTTTTGCAGCCGTTTGAGCTAAGATTTTAAAATTATTCACATAATGAAAACCTATACTTTGTCTCGGGTGAGTTTCCCATTCAAATGCATGTAACAGTGAGAAACACACTGTCTTGGCGAAATAAAGCGTTTTTGTACAACTTCATATAAATCGCTGTAACTTTTGATAGAAGACTCAGACAAACATGTTTATGGCTTTATCTTATAGAACTCAATATCCCCGTGCTGGGCAAACAGGTTTTGCAGCCGTTTGAGCTAAGATTTTAAAATTATTCACATAATGAAAACCTATACTTTGTTTCAGGCGAGTTTCCCATTCAAATGCATGTAACAGTGAGAAACACACTGTCTTGGCGAAATAAAGCGTTTTCGTACAACTTCATATAAATCGCCGTAACTTTTGATAGAAGACTCAGACAAACATGTTTATGGCTTTATCTTATAGAACTCAATATCCCCGTGCTGGGCAAACAGAACAGGTTTTGCAGCCGTTTGAGCTAAGATTTTAAAATTATTCACATAATGAAAACCTATACTTTGTTTCAGGCGAGTTTCCCATTCAAATGCATGTAACAGTGAGAAACACACTGTCTTGGCGAAATAAAGCGTTTTTGTACAACTTCATATAAATCGCTGTAACTTTTGATAGAAGACTCAGACAAACATGTTTATGGCTTTATCTTATAGAACTCAATATCCCCGTGCTGGGCAAACAGAACAGGTTTTGCAGCCGTTTGAGCTAAGATTTTAAAATTATTCACATAATGAAAACCTATACTTTGTCTCGGGTGAGTTTCCCATTCAAATGCATGTAACAGTGAGAAACACACTGTCTTGGCGAAATAAAGCGTTTTTGTACAACTTCATATAAATCGCTGTAACTTTTGATAGAAGACTCAGACAAACATGTTTATGGCTTTATCTTATAGAACTCAATATCCCCGTGCGGGGCAAACAGGTTTTGCAGCCGTTTGAGCTAAGATTTTAAAATTATTCACATAATGAAAACCTATACTTTGTTTCATGCGAGTTTCCCATTCAAATGCATGTAACAGTGAGAAACACACTGTCTTGGCGAAATAAAGCGTTTTCGTACAACTTCATATAAATCGCCGTAACTTTTGATAGAAGACTCAGACAAACATGTTTATGGCTTTATCTTATAGAACTCAATATCCCCGTGCTGGGCAAACAGAACAGGTTTTGCAGCCGTTTGAGCTAAGATTTTAAAATTATTCACATAATGAAAACCTATACTTTGTCTCGGGTGAGTTTCCCATTCAAATGCATGTAACAGTGAGAAACACACTGTCTTGGCGAAATAAAGCGTTTTTGTACAACTTCATATAAATCGCTGTAACTTTTGATAGAAGACTCAGACAAACATGTTTATGGCTTTATCTTATAGAACTCAATATCCCCGTGCTGGGCAAATATGTTTTGCAGCCGATTGAGCTAAGATTTTAAAATTATTCACATAATGAAAACCTATACTTTGTTTCAGGCGAGTTTCCCATTCAAATGCATGTAACAGTGAGAAACACACTGTCTTGGCGAAATAAAGCGTTTTTGTACAACTTCATATAAATCGCTGTAACTTTTGATAGAAGACTCAGACAAACATGTTTATGGCTTTATCTTATAGAACTCAATATCCCCGTGCTGGGCAAACAGAACAGGTTTTGCAGCCGTTTGAGCTAAGATTTTAAAATTATTCACATAATGAAAACCTATACTTTGTCTCGGGTGAGTTTCCCATTCAAATGCATGTAACAGTGAGAAACACACTGTCTTGGCGAAATAAAGCGTTTTTGTACAACTTCATATAAATCGCTGTAACTTTTGATAGAAGACTCAGACAAACATGTTTATGGCTTTATCTTATAGAACTCAATATCCCCGTGCGGGGCAAACAGGTTTTGCAGCCGTTTGAGCTAAGATTTTAAAATTATTCACATAATGAAAACCTATACTTTGTTTCATGCGAGTTTCCCATTCAAATGCATGTAACAGTGAGAAACACACTGTCTTGGCGAAATAAAGCGTTTTCGTACAACTTCATATAAATCGCCGTAACTTTTGATAGAAGACTCAGACAAACATGTTTATGGCTTTATCTTATAGAACTCAATATCCCCGTGCTGGGCAAACAGAACAGGTTTTGCAGCCGTTTGAGCTAAGATTTTAAAATTATTCACATAATGAAAACCTATACTTTGTCTCGGGTGAGTTTCCCATTCAAATGCATGTAACAGTGAGAAACACACTGTCTTGGCGAAATAAAGCGTTTTTGTACAACTTCATATAAATCGCTGTAACTTTTGATAGAAGACTCAGACAAACATGTTTATGGCTTTATCTTATAGAACTCAATATCCCCGTGCTGGGCAAATATGTTTTGCAGCCGATTGAGCTAAGATTTTAAAATTATTCACATAATGAAAACCTGTACTTTGTCTCGGGTGAGTTTCCCATTCAAATGCATGTAACAGTGAGAAACACACTGTCTTGGCGAAATAAAGCGTTTTTGTACAACTTCATATAAATCGCTGTAACTTTTGATAGAAGACTCAGACAAACATGTTTATGGCTTTATCTTATAGAACTCAATATCCCCGTGCTGGGCAAACAGAACAGGTTTTGCAGCCGTTTGAGCTAAGATTTTAAAATTATTCACATAATGAAAACCTATACTTTGTCTCGGGTGAGTTTCCCATTCAAATGCATGTAACAGTGAGAAACGCATTGTCTTGGCGAAATAAAGCGTTTTTGAACAACTTCATATAAATCGCTGTAACTTTTGATAGAAGACTCAGACAAACATGTTTATGGCTTTATCTTATAGAACTCAATATCCCCGTGCTGGGCAAACAGGTTTTGCAGCCGTTTGAGCTAAGATTTTAAAATTATTCACATAATGAAAACCTATACTTTGTTTCAGGCGAGTTTCCCATTCAAATGCATGTAACAGTGAGAAACACACTGTCTTGGCGAAATAAAGCGTTTTCGTACAACTTCATATAAATCGCCGTAACTTTTGATAGAAGACTCAGACAAACATGTTTATGGCTTTATCTTATAGAACTCAATATCCCCGTGCTGGGCAAACAGAACAGGTTTTGCAGCCGTTTGAGCTAAGATTTTAAAATTATTCACATAATGAAAACCTATACTTTGTCTCGGGTGAGTTTCCCATTCAAATGCATGTAACAGTGAGAAACGCATTGTCTTGGCGAAATAAAGCGTTTTTGAACAACTTCATATAAATCGCTGTAACTTTTGATAGAAGACTCAGAAACACATGTTTATGGCTTTATCTTATAGAACTCAATATCCCCGTGCTGGGCAAACAGGTTTTGCAGCCGTTTGAGCTAAGATTTTAAAATTATTCGCATAATGAAAACCTATACTTTGTTTCAGGCGAGTTTCCCAGTCAAATGCATGTAACAGTGAGAAACACACTGTCTTGGCGAAATAAAGCGTTTTTGTACAACTTCATATAAATCGCTGTAACTTTTGATAGAAGACTCAGACAAACATGTTTATGGCTTTATCTTATAGAACTCAATATCCCCGTGCTGGGCAAATATGTTTTGCAGCCGTTTGAGCTAAGATTTTAAAATTATTCCCATAATGAAAACCTATACTTTGTCTCGGGTGAGTTTCCCATTCAAATGCATGTAACAGTGAGAAACACACTGTCTTGGCGAAATAAAGCGTTTTTGTACAACTTCATATAAATCGCTGTAACTTTTGATAGAAGACTCAGACAAACATGTTTATGGCTTTATCTTATAGAACTCAATATCCCCGTGCTGGGCAAACAGAACAGGTTTTGCAGCCGTTTGAGCTAAGATTTTAAAATTATTCACATAATGAAAACCTATACTTTGTCTCGGGTGAGTTTCCCATTCAAATGCATGTAACAGTGAGAAACGCATTGTCTTGGCGAAATAAAGCGTTTTTGAACAACTTCATATAAATCGCTGTAACTTTTGATAGAAGACTCAGACAAACATGTTTATGGCTTTATCTTATAGAACTCAATATCCCCGTGCTGGGCAAACAGGTTTTGCAGCCGTTTGAGCTAAGATTTTAAAATTATTCACATAATGAAAACCTATACTTTGTCTCGGGTGAGTTTCCCATTCAAATGCATGTAACAGTGAGAAACACACTGTCTTGGCGAAATAAAGCGTTTTCGTACAACTTCATATAAATCGCCGTAACTTTTGATAGAAGACTCAGACAAACATGTTTATGGCTTTATCTTATAGAACTCAATATCCCCGTGCTGGGCAAACAGAACAGGTTTTGCAGCCGTTTGAGCTAAGATTTTAAAATTATTCACATAATGAAAACCTATACTTTGTCTCGGGTGAGTTTCCCATTCAAATGCATGTAACAGTGAGAAACGCATTGTCTTGGCGAAATAAAGCGTTTTTGAACAACTTCATATAAATCGCTGTAACTTTTGATAGAAGACTCAGAAACACATGTTTATGGCTTTATCTTATAGAACTCAATATCCCCGTGCTGGGCAAACAGGTTTTGCAGCCGTTTGAGCTAAGATTTTAAAATTATTCGCATAATGAAAACCTATACTTTGTTTCAGGCGAGTTTCCCAGTCAAATGCATGTAACAGTGAGAAACACACTGTCTTGGCGAAATAAAGCGTTTTTGTACAACTTCATATAAATCGCTGTAACTTTTGATAGAAGACTCAGACAAACATGTTTATGGCTTTATCTTATAGAACTCAATATCCCCGTGCTGGGCAAATATGTTTTGCAGCCGTTTGAGCTAAGATTTTAAAATTATTCCCATAATGAAAACCTATACTTTGTCTCGGGTGAGTTTCCCATTCAAATGCATGTAACAGTGAGAAACACACTGTCTTGGCGAAATAAAGCGTTTTTGTACAACTTCATATAAATCGCTGTAACTTTTGATAGAAGACTCAGACAAACATGTTTATGGCTTTATCTTATAGAACTCAATATCCCCGTGCTGGGCAAACAGAACAGGTTTTGCAGCCGTTTGAGCTAAGATTTTAAAATTATTCACATAATGAAAACCTATACTTTGTCTCGGGTGAGTTTCCCATTCAAATGCATGTAACAGTGAGAAACGCATTGTCTTGGCGAAATAAAGCGTTTTTGAACAACTTCATATAAATCGCTGTAACTTTTGATAGAAGACTCAGACAAACATGTTTATGGCTTTATCTTATAGAACTCAATATCCCCGTGCTGGGCAAACAGGTTTTGCAGCCGTTTGAGCTAAGATTTTAAAATTATTCACATAATGAAAACCTATACTTTGTCTCGGGTGAGTTTCCCATTCAAATGCATGTAACAGTGAGAAACACACTGTCTTGGCGAAATAAAGCGTTTTTGTACAACTTCATATAAATCGCTGTAACTTTTGATAGAAGACTCAGACAAACATGTTTATGGCTTTATCTTATAGAACTCAATATCCCCGTGCTGGGCAAACAGGTTTTGCAGCCGTTTGAGCTAAGATTTTAAAATTATTCACATAATGAAAACCTATACTTTGTCTCGGGCGAGTTTCCCATTCAAATGCATGTAACAGTGAGAAACGCATTGTCTTGGCGAAATAAAGCGTTTTCGTACAACTTCATATAAATCGCTGTAACTTTTGATAGAAGACTCAGACAAACATGTTTATGGCTTTATCTTATAGAACTCAATATCCCCGTGCTGGGCAAATATGTTTTGCAGCCGTTTGAGCTAAGATTTTAAAATTATTCACATAATGAAAACCTATACTTTGTCTCGGGTGAGTTTCCCATTCAAATGCATGTAACAGTGAGAAACACACTGTCTTGGCGAAATAAAGCGTTTTTGTACAACTTCATATAAATCGCTGTAACTTTTGATAGAAGACTCAGACAAACATGTTTATGGCTTTATCTTATAGAACTCAATATCCCCGTGCTGGGCAAACAGAACAGGTTTTGCAGCCGTTTGAGCTAAGATTTTAAAATTATTCACATAATGAAAACCTATACTTTGTTTCATGCGAGTTTCCCATTCAAATGCATGTAACAGTGAGAAACACACTGTCTTGGCGAAATAAAGCGTTTTTGTACAACTTCATATAAATCGCTGTAACTTTTGATAGAAGACTCAGACAAACATGTTTATGGCTTTATCTTATAGAACTCAATATCCCCGTGCTGGGCAAACAGGTTTTGCAGCCGTTTGAGCTAAGATTTTAAAATTATTCACATAATGAAAACCTATACTTTGTCTCGGGTGAGTTTCCCATTCAAATGCATGTAACAGTGAGAAACACACTGTCTTGGCGAAATAAAGCGTTTTTGTACAACTTCATATAAATCGCTGTAACTTTTGATAGAAGACTCAGACAAACATGTTTATGGCTTTATCTTATAGAACTCAATATCCCCGTGCTGGGCAAATATGTTTTGCAGCCGTTTGAGCTAAGATTTTAAAATTATTCCCATAATGAAAACCTATACTTTGTCTCGGGTGAGTTTCCCATTCAAATGCATGTAACAGTGAGAAACACACTGTCTTGGCGAAATAAAGCGTTTTTGTACAACTTCATATAAATCGCTGTAACTTTTGATAGAAGACTCAGACAAACATGTTTATGGCTTTATCTTATAGAACTCAATATCCCCGTGCTGGGCAAACAGAACAGGTTTTGCAGCCGTTTGAGCTAAGATTTTAAAATTATTCACATAATGAAAACCTATACTTTGTCTCGGGTGAGTTTCCCATTCAAATGCATGTAACAGTGAGAAACGCATTGTCTTGGCGAAATAAAGCGTTTTTGAACAACTTCATATAAATCGCTGTAACTTTTGATAGAAGACTCAGACAAACATGTTTATGGCTTTATCTTATAGAACTCAATATCCCCGTGCTGGGCAAACAGGTTTTGCAGCCGTTTGAGCTAAGATTTTAAAATTATTCACATAATGAAAACCTATACTTTGTCTCGGGTGAGTTTCCCATTCAAATGCATGTAACAGTGAGAAACACACTGTCTTGGCGAAATAAAGCGTTTTTGTACAACTTCATATAAATCGCTGTAACTTTTGATAGAAGACTCAGACAAACATGTTTATGGCTTTATCTTATAGAACTCAATATCCCCGTGCTGGGCAAACAGGTTTTGCAGCCGTTTGAGCTAAGATTTTAAAATTATTCACATAATGAAAACCTATACTTTGTCTCGGGCGAGTTTCCCATTCAAATGCATGTAACAGTGAGAAACGCATTGTCTTGGCGAAATAAAGCGTTTTCGTACAACTTCATATAAATCGCTGTAACTTTTGATAGAAGACTCAGACAAACATGTTTATGGCTTTATCTTATAGAACTCAATATCCCCGTGCTGGGCAAATATGTTTTGCAGCCGTTTGAGCTAAGATTTTAAAATTATTCACATAATGAAAACCTATACTTTGTCTCGGGTGAGTTTCCCATTCAAATGCATGTAACAGTGAGAAACACACTGTCTTGGCGAAATAAAGCGTTTTTGTACAACTTCATATAAATCGCTGTAACTTTTGATAGAAGACTCAGACAAACATGTTTATGGCTTTATCTTATAGAACTCAATATCCCCGTGCTGGGCAAACAGAACAGGTTTTGCAGCCGTTTGAGCTAAGATTTTAAAATTATTCACATAATGAAAACCTATACTTTGTTTCATGCGAGTTTCCCATTCAAATGCATGTAACAGTGAGAAACACACTGTCTTGGCGAAATAAAGCGTTTTTGTACAACTTCATATAAATCGCTGTAACTTTTGATAGAAGACTCAGACAAACATGTTTATGGCTTTATCTTATAGAACTCAATATCCCCGTGCTGGGCAAACAGAACAGGTTTTGCAGCCGTTTGAGCTAAGATTTTAAAATTATTCACATAATGAAAACCTATACTTTGTCTCGGGTGAGTTTCCCATTCAAATGCATGTAACAGTGAGAAACACACTGTCTTGGCGAAATAAAGCGCTTTTGAACAACTTCATATAAATCGCTGTAACTTTTGATAGAAGACTCAGAAACACATGTTTATGGCTTTATCTTATAGAACTCAATATCCCCGTGCTGGGCAAATATGTTTTGCAGCCGTTTGAGCTAAGATTTTAAAATTATTCACATAATGAAAACCTATACTTTGTCTCGGGTGAGTTTCCCATTCAAATGCATGTAACAGTGAGAAACACACTGTCTTGGCGAAATAAAGCGTTTTCGTACAACTTCATATAAATCGCTGTAACTTTTGATAGAAGACTCAGACAAACATGTTTATGGCTTTATCTTATAGAACTCAATATCCCCGTGCTGGGCAAATATGTTTTGCAGCCGTTTGAGCTAAGATTTTAAAATTATTCACATAATGAAAACCTATACTTTGTCTCGGGTGAGTTTCCCATTCAAATGCATGTAACAGTGAGAAACACACTGTCTTGGCGAAATAAAGCGTTTTTGTACAACTTCATATAAATCGCTGTAACTTTTGATAGAAGACTCAGACAAACATGTTTATGGCTTTATCTTATAGAACTCAATATCCCCGTGCTGGGCAAACAGAACAGGTTTTGCAGCCATTTGAGCTAAGATTTTAAAATTATTCACATAATGAAAACCTATACTTTGTTTCATGCGAGTTTCCCATTCAAATGCATGTAACAGTGAGAAACACACTGTCTTGGCAAAATAAAGCGTTTTTGTACAACTTCATATAAATCGCTGTAACTTTTGATAGAAGACTCAGACAAACATGTTTATGGCTTTATCTTATAGAACTCAATATCCCCGTGCTGGGCAAACAGGTTTTGCAGCCGTTTGAGCTAAGATTTTAAAATTATTCACATAATGAAAACCTATACTTTGTCTCGGGCGAGTTTCCCATTCAAATGCATGTAACAGTGAGAAACGCATTGTCTTGGCGAAATAAAGCGTTTTCGTACAACTTCATATAAATCGCTGTAACTTTTGATAGAAGACTCAGACAAACATGTTTATGGCTTTATCTTATAGAACTCAATATCCCCGTGCTGGGCAAACAGAACAGGTTTTGCAGCCGTTTGAGCTAAGATTTTAAAATTATTCACATAATGAAAACCTATACTTTGTCTCGGGTGAGTTTCCCATTCAAATGCATGTAACAGTGAGAAACGCATTGTCTTGGCGAAATAAAGCGTTTTCGTACAACTTCATATAAATCGCTGTAACTTTTGATAGAAGACTCAGACAAACATGTTTATGGCTTTATCTTATAGAACTCAATATCCCCGTGCTGGGCAAACAGAACAGGTTTTGCAGCCGTTTGAGCTAAGATTTTAAAATTATTCACATAATGAAAACCTATACTTTGTTTCATGCGAGTTTCCCATTCAAATGCATGTAACAGTGAGAAACACACTGTCTTGGCGAAATAAAGCGTTTTTGTACAACTTCATATAAATCGCTGTAACTTTTGATAGAAGACTCAGACAAACATGTTTATGGCTTTATCTTATAGAACTCAATATCCCCGTGCTGGGCAAACAGGTTTTGCAGCCGTTTGAGCTAAGATTTTAAAATTATTCACATAATGAAAACCTATACTTTGTCTCGGGTGAGTTTCCCATTCAAATGCATGTAACAGTGAGAAACACACTGTCTTGGCGAAATAAAGCGTTTTTGTACAACTTCATATAAATCGCTGTAACTTTTGATAGAAGACTCAGACAAACATGTTTATGGCTTTATCTTATAGAACTCAATATCCCCGTGCTGGGCAAACAGAACAGGTTTTGCAGCCGTTTGAGCTAAGATTTTAAAATTATTCACATAATGAAAACCTATACTTTGTCTCGGGTGAGTTTCCCATTCAAATGCATGTAACAGTGAGAAACGCATTGTCTTGGCGAAATAAAGCGTTTTTGAACAACTTCATATAAATCGCTGTAACTTTTGATAGAAGACTCAGACAAACATGTTTATGGCTTTATCTTATAGAACTCAATATCCCCGTGCTGGGCAAACAGGTTTTGCAGCCGTTTGAGCTAAGATTTTAAAATTATTCACATAATGAAAACCTATACTTTGTTTCAGGCGAGTTTCCCATTCAAATGCATGTAACAGTGAGAAACACACTGTCTTGGCGAAATAAAGCGTTTTCGTACAACTTCATATAAATCGCCGTAACTTTTGATAGAAGACTCAGACAAACATGTTTATGGCTTTATCTTATAGAACTCAATATCCCCGTGCTGGGCAAACAGAACAGGTTTTGCAGCCGTTTGAGCTAAGATTTTAAAATTATTCACATAATGAAAACCTATACTTTGTCTCGGGTGAGTTTCCCATTCAAATGCATGTAACAGTGAGAAACGCATTGTCTTGGCGAAATAAAGCGCTTTTGAACAACTTCATATAAATCGCTGTAACTTTTGATAGAAGACTCAGAAACACATGTTTATGGCTTTATCTTATAGAACTCAATATCCCCGTGCTGGGCAAATATGTTTTGCAGCCGTTTGAGCTAAGATTTTAAAATTATTCACATAATGAAAACCTATACTTTGTCTCGGGTGAGTTTCCCATTCAAATGCATGTAACAGTGAGAAACACACTGTCTTGGCGAAATAAAGCGTTTTTGTACAACTTCATATAAATCGCTGTAACTTTTGATAGAAGACTCAGACAAACATGTTTATGGCTTTATCTTATAGAACTCAATATCCCCGTGCTGGGCAAACAGAACAGGTTTTGCAGCCGTTTGAGCTAAGATTTTAAAATTATTCACATAATGAAAACCTATACTTTGTTTCATGCGAGTTTCCCATTCAAATGCATGTAACAGTGAGAAACACACTGTCTTGGCAAAATAAAGCGTTTTCGTACAACTTCATATAAATCGCTGTAACTTTTGATAGAAGACTCAGACAAACATGTTTATGGCTTTATCTTATAGAACTCAATATCCCCGTGCTGGGCAAACAGGTTTTGCAGCCGTTTGAGCTAAGATTTTAAAATTATTCACATAATGAAAACCTATACTTTGTCTCGGGTGAGTTTCCCATTCAAATGCATGTAACAGTGAGAAACACACTGTCTTGGCGAAATAAAGCGTTTTTGTACAACTTCATATAAATCGCTGTAACTTTTGATAGAAGACTCAGACAAACATGTTTATGGCTTTATCTTATAGAACTCAATATCCCCGTGCTGGGCAAACAGGTTTTGCAGCCGTTTGAGCTAAGATTTTAAAATTATTCACATAATGAAAACCTATACTTTGTCTCGGGCGAGTTTCCCATTCAAATGCATGTAACAGTGAGAAACGCATTGTCTTGGCGAAATAAAGCGTTTTCGTACAACTTCATATAAATCGCTGTAACTTTTGATAGAAGACTCAGACAAACATGTTTATGGCTTTATCTTATAGAACTCAATATCCCCGTGCTGGGCAAATATGTTTTGCAGCCGTTTGAGCTAAGATTTTAAAATTATTCACATAATGAAAACCTATACTTTGTCTCGGGTGAGTTTCCCATTCAAATGCATGTAACAGTGAGAAACACACTGTCTTGGCGAAATAAAGCGTTTTTGTACAACTTCATATAAATCGCTGTAACTTTTGATAGAAGACTCAGACAAACATGTTTATGGCTTTATCTTATAGAACTCAATATCCCCGTGCTGGGCAAACAGAACAGGTTTTGCAGCCATTTGAGCTAAGATTTTAAAATTATTCACATAATGAAAACCTATACTTTGTTTCATGCGAGTTTCCCATTCAAATGCATGTAACAGTGAGAAACACACTGTCTTGGCAAAATAAAGCGTTTTTGTACAACTTCATATAAATCGCTGTAACTTTTGATAGAAGACTCAGACAAACATGTTTATGGCTTTATCTTATAGAACTCAATATCCCCGTGCTGGGCAAACAGGTTTTGCAGCCGTTTGAGCTAAGATTTTAAAATTATTCACATAATGAAAACCTATACTTTGTCTCGGGCGAGTTTCCCATTCAAATGCATGTAACAGTGAGAAACGCATTGTCTTGGCGAAATAAAGCGTTTTCGTACAACTTCATATAAATCGCTGTAACTTTTGATAGAAGACTCAGACAAACATGTTTATGGCTTTATCTTATAGAACTCAATATCCCCGTGCTGGGCAAATATGTTTTGCAGCCGTTTGAGCTAAGATTTTAAAATTATTCACATAATGAAAACCTATACTTTGTCTCGGGTGAGTTTCCCATTCAAATGCATGTAACAGTGAGAAACACACTGTCTTGGCGAAATAAAGCGTTTTTGTACAACTTCATATAAATCGCTGTAACTTTTGATAGAAGACTCAGACAAACATGTTTATGGCTTTATCTTATAGAACTCAATATCCCCGTGCTGGGCAAACAGAACAGGTTTTGCAGCCGTTTGAGCTAAGATTTTAAAATTATTCACATAATGAAAACCTATACTTTGTCTCGGGTGAGTTTCCCATTCAAATGCATGTAACAGTGAGAAACGCATTGTCTTGGCGAAATAAAGCGTTTTTGAACAACTTCATATAAATCGCTGTAACTTTTGATAGAAGACTCAGACAAACATGTTTATGGCTTTATCTTATAGAACTCAATATCCCCGTGCTGGGCAAACAGGTTTTGCAGCCGTTTGAGCTAAGATTTTAAAATTATTCACATAATGAAAACCTATACTTTGTCTCGGGTGAGTTTCCCATTCAAATGCATGTAACAGTGAGAAACACACTGTCTTGGCGAAATAAAGCGTTTTTGTACAACTTCATATAAATCGCTGTAACTTTTGATAGAAGACTCAGACAAACATGTTTATGGCTTTATCTTATAGAACTCAATATCCCCGTGCTGGGCAAACAGGTTTTGCAGCCGTTTGAGCTAAGATTTTAAAATTATTCACATAATGAAAACCTATACTTTGTTTCAGGCGAGTTTCCCATTCAAATGCATGTAACAGTGAGAAACACACTGTCTTGGCGAAATAAAGCGTTTTCGTACAACTTCATATAAATCGCCGTAACTTTTGATAGAAGACTCAGACAAACATGTTTATGGCTTTATCTTATAGAACTCAATATCCCCGTGCTGGGCAAACAGAACAGGTTTTGCAGCCGTTTGAGCTAAGATTTTAAAATTATTCACATAATGAAAACCTATACTTTGTTTCATGCGAGTTTCCCATTCAAATGCATGTAACAGTGAGAAACACACTGTCTTGGCGAAATAAAGCGTTTTTGTACAACTTCATATAAATCGCTGTAACTTTTGATAGAAGACTCAGACAAACATGTTTATGGCTTTATCTTATAGAACTCAATATCCCCGTGCTGGGCAAATATGTTTTGCAGCCGTTTGAGCTAAGATTTTAAAATTATTCACATAATGAAAACCTATACTTTGTCTCGGGTGAGTTTCCCATTCAAATGCATGTAACAGTGAGAAACACACTGTCTTGGCGAAATAAAGCGTTTTTGTACAACTTCATATAAATCGCTGTAACTTTTGATAGAAGACTCAGACAAACATGTTTATGGCTTTATCTTATAGAACTCAATATCCCCGTGCTGGGCAAACAGAACAGGTTTTGCAGCCGTTTGAGCTAAGATTTTAAAATTATTCACATAATGAAAACCTATACTTTGTTTCATGCGAGTTTCCCATTCAAATGCATGTAACAGTGAGAAACACACTGTCTTGGCAAAATAAAGCGTTTTCGTACAACTTCATATAAATCGCTGTAACTTTTGATAGAAGACTCAGACAAACATGTTTATGGCTTTATCTTATAGAACTCAATATCCCCGTGCTGGGCAAACAGAACAGGTTTTGCAGCCGTTTGAGCTAAGATTTTAAAATTATTCACATAATGAAAACCTATACTTTGTTTCATGCGAGTTTCCCATTCAAATGCATGTAACAGTGAGAAACACACTGTCTTGGCAAAATAAAGCGTTTTCGTACAACTTCATATAAATCGCTGTAACTTTTGATAGAAGACTCAGACAAACATGTTTATGGCTTTATCTTATAGAACTCAATATCCCCGTGCTGGGCAAACAGGTTTTGCAGCCGTTTGAGCTAAGATTTTAAAATTATTCACATAATGAAAACCTATACTTTGTCTCGGGTGAGTTTCCCATTCAAATGCATGTAACAGTGAGAAACACACTGTCTTGGCGAAATAAAGCGTTTTTGTACAACTTCATATAAATCGCTGTAACTTTTGATAGAAGACTCAGACAAACATGTTTATGGCTTTATCTTATAGAACTCAATATCCCCGTGCTGGGCAAACAGGTTTTGCAGCCGTTTGAGCTAAGATTTTAAAATTATTCACATAATGAAAACCTATACTTTGTCTCGGGCGAGTTTCCCATTCAAATGCATGTAACAGTGAGAAACGCATTGTCTTGGCGAAATAAAGCGTTTTCGTACAACTTCATATAAATCGCTGTAACTTTTGATAGAAGACTCAGACAAACATGTTTATGGCTTTATCTTATAGAACTCAATATCCCCGTGCTGGGCAAATATGTTTTGCAGCCGTTTGAGCTAAGATTTTAAAATTATTCACATAATGAAAACCTATACTTTGTCTCGGGTGAGTTTCCCATTCAAATGCATGTAACAGTGAGAAACACACTGTCTTGGCGAAATAAAGCGTTTTTGTACAACTTCATATAAATCGCTGTAACTTTTGATAGAAGACTCAGACAAACATGTTTATGGCTTTATCTTATAGAACTCAATATCCCCGTGCTGGGCAAACAGAACAGGTTTTGCAGCCATTTGAGCTAAGATTTTAAAATTATTCACATAATGAAAACCTATACTTTGTTTCATGCGAGTTTCCCATTCAAATGCATGTAACAGTGAGAAACACACTGTCTTGGCAAAATAAAGCGTTTTTGTACAACTTCATATAAATCGCTGTAACTTTTGATAGAAGACTCAGACAAACATGTTTATGGCTTTATCTTATAGAACTCAATATCCCCGTGCTGGGCAAACAGGTTTTGCAGCCGTTTGAGCTAAGATTTTAAAATTATTCACATAATGAAAACCTATACTTTGTCTCGGGCGAGTTTCCCATTCAAATGCATGTAACAGTGAGAAACGCATTGTCTTGGCGAAATAAAGCGTTTTCGTACAACTTCATATAAATCGCTGTAACTTTTGATAGAAGACTCAGACAAACATGTTTATGGCTTTATCTTATAGAACTCAATATCCCCGTGCTGGGCAAATATGTTTTGCAGCCGTTTGAGCTAAGATTTTAAAATTATTCACATAATGAAAACCTATACTTTGTCTCGGGTGAGTTTCCCATTCAAATGCATGTAACAGTGAGAAACACACTGTCTTGGCGAAATAAAGCGTTTTTGTACAACTTCATATAAATCGCTGTAACTTTTGATAGAAGACTCAGACAAACATGTTTATGGCTTTATCTTATAGAACTCAATATCCCCGTGCTGGGCAAACAGGTTTTGCAGCCGTTTGAGCTAAGATTTTAAAATTATTCACATAATGAAAACCTATACTTTGTCTCGGGCGAGTTTCCCATTCAAATGCATGTAACAGTGAGAAACGCATTGTCTTGGCGAAATAAAGCGTTTTCGTACAACTTCATATAAATCGCTGTAACTTTTGATAGAAGACTCAGACAAACATGTTTATGGCTTTATCTTATAGAACTCAATATCCCCGTGCTGGGCAAATATGTTTTGCAGCCGTTTGAGCTAAGATTTTAAAATTATTCACATAATGAAAACCTATACTTTGTCTCGGGTGAGTTTCCCATTCAAATGCATGTAACAGTGAGAAACACACTGTCTTGGCGAAATAAAGCGTTTTTGTACAACTTCATATAAATCGCTGTAACTTTTGATAGAAGACTCAGACAAACATGTTTATGGCTTTATCTTATAGAACTCAATATCCCCGTGCTGGGCAAATATGTTTTGCAGCCGATTGAGCTAAGATTTTAAAATTATTCACATAATGAAAACCTATACTTTGTTTCAGGCGAGTTTCCCATTCAAATGCATGTAACAGTGAGAAACACACTGTCTTGGCGAAATAAAGCGTTTTTGTACAACTTCATATAAATCGCTGTAACTTTTGATAGAAGACTCAGACAAACATGTTTATGGCTTTATCTTATAGAACTCAATATCCCCGTGCTGGGCAAATATGTTTTGCAGCCGTTTGAGCTAAGATTTTAAAATTATTCACATAATGAAAACCTATACTTTGTCTCGGGTGAGTTTCCCATTCAAATGCATGTAACAGTGAGAAACACACTGTCTTGGCGAAATAAAGCGTTTTTGTACAACTTCATATAAATCGCTGTAACTTTTGATAGAAGACTCAGACAAACATGTTTATGGCTTTATCTTATAGAACTCAATATCCCCGTGCTGGGCAAACAGAACAGGTTTTGCAGCCGTTTGAGCTAAGATTTTAAAATTATTCACATAATGAAAACCTATACTTTGTCTCGGGTGAGTTTCCCATTCAAATGCATGTAACAGTGAGAAACGCATTGTCTTGGCGAAATAAAGCGTTTTTGAACAACTTCATATAAATCGCTGTAACTTTTGATAGAAGACTCAGACAAACATGTTTATGGCTTTATCTTATAGAACTCAATATCCCCGTGCTGGGCAAACAGGTTTTGCAGCCGTTTGAGCTAAGATTTTAAAATTATTCACATAATGAAAACCTATACTTTGTTTCAGGCGAGTTTCCCATTCAAATGCATGTAACAGTGAGAAACACACTGTCTTGGCGAAATAAAGCGTTTTCGTACAACTTCATATAAATCGCCGTAACTTTTGATAGAAGACTCAGACAAACATGTTTATGGCTTTATCTTATAGAACTCAATATCCCCGTGCTGGGCAAACAGAACAGGTTTTGCAGCCGTTTGAGCTAAGATTTTAAAATTATTCACATAATGAAAACCTATACTTTGTTTCATGCGAGTTTCCCATTCAAATGCATGTAACAGTGAGAAACACACTGTCTTGGCAAAATAAAGCGTTTTCGTACAACTTCATATAAATCGCTGTAACTTTTGATAGAAGACTCAGACAAACATGTTTATGGCTTTATCTTATAGAACTCAATATCCCCGTGCTGGGCAAACAGGTTTTGCAGCCGTTTGAGCTAAGATTTTAAAATTATTCACATAATGAAAACCTATACTTTGTCTCGGGTGAGTTTCCCATTCAAATGCATGTAACAGTGAGAAACACACTGTCTTGGCGAAATAAAGCGTTTTTGTACAACTTCATATAAATCGCTGTAACTTTTGATAGAAGACTCAGACAAACATGTTTATGGCTTTATCTTATAGAACTCAATATCCCCGTGCTGGGCAAACAGGTTTTGCAGCCGTTTGAGCTAAGATTTTAAAATTATTCACATAATGAAAACCTATACTTTGTCTCGGGCGAGTTTCCCATTCAAATGCATGTAACAGTGAGAAACGCATTGTCTTGGCGAAATAAAGCGTTTTCGTACAACTTCATATAAATCGCTGTAACTTTTGATAGAAGACTCAGACAAACATGTTTATGGCTTTATCTTATAGAACTCAATATCCCCGTGCTGGGCAAATATGTTTTGCAGCCGTTTGAGCTAAGATTTTAAAATTATTCACATAATGAAAACCTATACTTTGTCTCGGGTGAGTTTCCCATTCAAATGCATGTAACAGTGAGAAACACACTGTCTTGGCGAAATAAAGCGTTTTTGTACAACTTCATATAAATCGCTGTAACTTTTGATAGAAGACTCAGACAAACATGTTTATGGCTTTATCTTATAGAACTCAATATCCCCGTGCTGGGCAAACAGAACAGGTTTTGCAGCCATTTGAGCTAAGATTTTAAAATTATTCACATAATGAAAACCTATACTTTGTTTCATGCGAGTTTCCCATTCAAATGCATGTAACAGTGAGAAACACACTGTCTTGGCAAAATAAAGCGTTTTTGTACAACTTCATATAAATCGCTGTAACTTTTGATAGAAGACTCAGACAAACATGTTTATGGCTTTATCTTATAGAACTCAATATCCCCGTGCTGGGCAAACAGGTTTTGCAGCCGTTTGAGCTAAGATTTTAAAATTATTCACATAATGAAAACCTATACTTTGTCTCGGGCGAGTTTCCCATTCAAATGCATGTAACAGTGAGAAACGCATTGTCTTGGCGAAATAAAGCGTTTTCGTACAACTTCATATAAATCGCTGTAACTTTTGATAGAAGACTCAGACAAACATGTTTATGGCTTTATCTTATAGAACTCAATATCCCCGTGCTGGGCAAATATGTTTTGCAGCCGTTTGAGCTAAGATTTTAAAATTATTCACATAATGAAAACCTATACTTTGTCTCGGGTGAGTTTCCCATTCAAATGCATGTAACAGTGAGAAACACACTGTCTTGGCGAAATAAAGCGTTTTTGTACAACTTCATATAAATCGCTGTAACTTTTGATAGAAGACTCAGACAAACATGTTTATGGCTTTATCTTATAGAACTCAATATCCCCGTGCTGGGCAAAAAGAACAGGTTTTGCAGCCATTTGAGCTAAGATTTTAAAATTATTCACATAATGAAAACCTATACTTTGTTTCATGCGAGTTTCCCATTCAAATGCATGTAACAGTGAGAAACACACTGTCTTGGCAAAATAAAGCGTTTTTGTACAACTTCATATAAATCGCTGTAACTTTTGATAGAAGACTCAGACAAACATGTTTATGGCTTTATCTTATAGAACTCAATATCCCCGTGCTGGGCAAACAGGTTTTGCAGCCGTTTGAGCTAAGATTTTAAAATTATTCACATAATGAAAACCTATACTTTGTCTCGGGCGAGTTTCCCATTCAAATGCATGTAACAGTGAGAAACGCATTGTCTTGGCGAAATAAAGCGTTTTCGTACAACTTCATATAAATCGCTGTAACTTTTGATAGAAGACTCAGACAAACATGTTTATGGCTTTATCTTATAGAACTCAATATCCCCGTGCTGGGCAAATATGTTTTGCAGCCGTTTGAGCTAAGATTTTAAAATTATTCACATAATGAAAACCTATACTTTGTCTCGGGTGAGTTTCCCATTCAAATGCATGTAACAGTGAGAAACACACTGTCTTGGCGAAATAAAGCGTTTTTGTACAACTTCATATAAATCGCTGTAACTTTTGATAGAAGACTCAGACAAACATGTTTATGGCTTTATCTTATAGAACTCAATATCCCCGTGCTGGGCAAACAGAACAGGTTTTGCAGCCGTTTGAGCTAAGATTTTAAAATTATTCACATAATGAAAACCTATACTTTGTCTCGGGTGAGTTTCCCATTCAAATGCATGTAACAGTGAGAAACGCATTGTCTTGGCGAAATAAAGCGTTTTTGAACAACTTCATATAAATCGCTGTAACTTTTGATAGAAGACTCAGACAAACATGTTTATGGCTTTATCTTATAGAACTCAATATCCCCGTGCTGGGCAAACAGGTTTTGCAGCCGTTTGAGCTAAGATTTTAAAATTATTCACATAATGAAAACCTATACTTTGTCTCGGGTGAGTTTCCCATTCAAATGCATGTAACAGTGAGAAACACACTGTCTTGGCGAAATAAAGCGTTTTTGTACAACTTCATATAAATCGCTGTAACTTTTGATAGAAGACTCAGACAAACATGTTTATGGCTTTATCTTATAGAACTCAATATCCCCGTGCTGGGCAAACAGGTTTTGCAGCCGTTTGAGCTAAGATTTTAAAATTATTCACATAATGAAAACCTATACTTTGTTTCAGGCGAGTTTCCCATTCAAATGCATGTAACAGTGAGAAACACACTGTCTTGGCGAAATAAAGCGTTTTCGTACAACTTCATATAAATCGCCGTAACTTTTGATAGAAGACTCAGACAAACATGTTTATGGCTTTATCTTATAGAACTCAATATCCCCGTGCTGGGCAAACAGAACAGGTTTTGCAGCCGTTTGAGCTAAGATTTTAAAATTATTCACATAATGAAAACCTATACTTTGTTTCAGGCGAGTTTCCCATTCAAATGCATGTAACAGTGAGAAACACACTGTCTTGGCGAAATAAAGCGTTTTTGTACAACTTCATATAAATCGCTGTAACTTTTGATAGAAGACTCAGACAAACATGTTTATGGCTTTATCTTATAGAACTCAATATCCCCGTGCTGGGCAAATATGTTTTGCAGCCGTTTGAGCTAAGATTTTAAAATTATTCACATAATGAAAACCTATACTTTGTCTCGGGTGAGTTTCCCATTCAAATGCATGTAACAGTGAGAAACACACTGTCTTGGCGAAATAAAGCGTTTTTGTACAACTTCATATAAATCGCTGTAACTTTTGATAGAAGACTCAGACAAACATGTTTATGGCTTTATCTTATAGAACTCAATATCCCCGTGCTGGGCAAACAGAACAGGTTTTGCAGCCGTTTGAGCTAAGATTTTAAAATTATTCACATAATGAAAACCTATACTTTGTTTCATGCGAGTTTCCCATTCAAATGCATGTAACAGTGAGAAACACACTGTCTTGGCAAAATAAAGCGTTTTCGTACAACTTCATATAAATCGCTGTAACTTTTGATAGAAGACTCAGACAAACATGTTTATGGCTTTATCTTATAGAACTCAATATCCCCGTGCTGGGCAAACAGGTTTTGCAGCCGTTTGAGCTAAGATTTTAAAATTATTCACATAATGAAAACCTATACTTTGTCTCGGGTGAGTTTCCCATTCAAATGCATGTAACAGTGAGAAACACACTGTCTTGGCGAAATAAAGCGTTTTTGTACAACTTCATATAAATCGCTGTAACTTTTGATAGAAGACTCAGACAAACATGTTTATGGCTTTATCTTATAGAACTCAATATCCCCGTGCTGGGCAAACAGGTTTTGCAGCCGTTTGAGCTAAGATTTTAAAATTATTCACATAATGAAAACCTATACTTTGTCTCGGGCGAGTTTCCCATTCAAATGCATGTAACAGTGAGAAACGCATTGTCTTGGCGAAATAAAGCGTTTTCGTACAACTTCATATAAATCGCTGTAACTTTTGATAGAAGACTCAGACAAACATGTTTATGGCTTTATCTTATAGAACTCAATATCCCCGTGCTGGGCAAATATGTTTTGCAGCCGTTTGAGCTAAGATTTTAAAATTATTCACATAATGAAAACCTATACTTTGTCTCGGGTGAGTTTCCCATTCAAATGCATGTAACAGTGAGAAACACACTGTCTTGGCGAAATAAAGCGTTTTTGTACAACTTCATATAAATCGCTGTAACTTTTGATAGAAGACTCAGACAAACATGTTTATGGCTTTATCTTATAGAACTCAATATCCCCGTGCTGAGCAAATATGTTTTGCAGCCGATTGAGCTAAGATTTTAAAATTATTCACATAATGAAAACCTATACTTTGTTTCAGGCGAGTTTCCCATTCAAATGCATGTAACAGTGAGAAACACACTGTCTTGGCGAAATAAAGCGTTTTTGTACAACTTCATATAAATCGCTGTAACTTTTGATAGAAGACTCAGACAAACATGTTTATGGCTTTATCTTATAGAACTCAATATCCCCGTGCTGGGCAAATATGTTTTGCAGCCGTTTGAGCTAAGATTTTAAAATTATTCACATAATGAAAACCTATACTTTGTCTCGGGTGAGTTTCCCATTCAAATGCATGTAACAGTGAGAAACACACTGTCTTGGCGAAATAAAGCGTTTTTGTACAACTTCATATAAATCGCTGTAACTTTTGATAGAAGACTCAGACAAACATGTTTATGGCTTTATCTTATAGAACTCAATATCCCCGTGCTGGGCAAACAGAACAGGTTTTGCAGCCATTTGAGCTAAGATTTTAAAATTATTCACATAATGAAAACCTATACTTTGTTTCATGCGAGTTTCCCATTCAAATGCATGTAACAGTGAGAAACACACTGTCTTGGCAAAATAAAGCGTTTTCGTACAACTTCATATAAATCGCTGTAACTTTTGATAGAAGACTCAGACAAACATGTTTATGGCTTTATCTTATAGAACTCAATATCCCCGTGCTGGGCAAATATGTTTTGCAGCCGATTGAGCTAAGATTTTAAAATTATTCACATAATGAAAACCTATACTTTGTTTCAGGCGAGTTTCCCATTCAAATGCATGTAACAGTGAGAAACACACTGTCTTGGCGAAATAAAGCGTTTTTGTACAACTTCATATAAATCGCTGTAACTTTTGATAGAAGACTCAGACAAACATGTTTATGGCTTTATCTTATAGAACTCAATATCCCCGTGCTGGGCAAACAGAACAGGTTTTGCAGCCGTTTGAGCTAAGATTTTAAAATTATTCACATAATGAAAACCTATACTTTGTCTCGGGTGAGTTTCCCATTCAAATGCATGTAACAGTGAGAAACGCATTGTCTTGGCGAAATAAAGCGCTTTTGAACAACTTCATATAAATCGCTGTAACTTTTGATAGAAGACTCAGACAAACATGTTTATGGCTTTATCTTATAGAACTCAATATCCCCGTGCTGGGCAAACAGGTTTTGCAGCCGTTTGAGCTAAGATTTTAAAATTATTCACATAATGAAAACCTATACTTTGTCTCGGGTGAGTTTCCCATTCAAATGCATGTAACAGTGAGAAACACACTGTCTTGGCGAAATAAAGCGTTTTTGTACAACTTCATATAAATCGCTGTAACTTTTGATAGAAGACTCAGACAAACATGTTTATGGCTTTATCTTATAGAACTCAATATCCCCGTGCTGGGCAAACAGGTTTTGCAGCCGTTTGAGCTAAGATTTTAAAATTATTCACATAATGAAAACCTATACTTTGTTTCAGGCGAGTTTCCCATTCAAATGCATGTAACAGTGAGAAACACACTGTCTTGGCGAAATAAAGCGTTTTCGTACAACTTCATATAAATCGCCGTAACTTTTGATAGAAGACTCAGACAAACATGTTTATGGCTTTATCTTATAGAACTCAATATCCCCGTGCTGGGCAAACAGAACAGGTTTTGCAGCCGTTTGAGCTAAGATTTTAAAATTATTCACATAATGAAAACCTATACTTTGTTTCAGGCGAGTTTCCCATTCAAATGCATGTAACAGTGAGAAACACACTGTCTTGGCGAAATAAAGCGTTTTTGTACAACTTCATATAAATCGCTGTAACTTTTGATAGAAGACTCAGACAAACATGTTTATGGCTTTATCTTATAGAACTCAATATCCCCGTGCTGGGCAAACAGAACAGGTTTTGCAGCCGTTTGAGCTAAGATTTTAAAATTATTCACATAATGAAAACCTATACTTTGTCTCGGGTGAGTTTCCCATTCAAATGCATGTAACAGTGAGAAACACACTGTCTTGGCGAAATAAAGCGTTTTTGTACAACTTCATATAAATCGCTGTAACTTTTGATAGAAGACTCAGACAAACATGTTTATGGCTTTATCTTATAGAACTCAATATCCCCGTGCGGGGCAAACAGGTTTTGCAGCCGTTTGAGCTAAGATTTTAAAATTATTCACATAATGAAAACCTATACTTTGTTTCATGCGAGTTTCCCATTCAAATGCATGTAACAGTGAGAAACACACTGTCTTGGCGAAATAAAGCGTTTTCGTACAACTTCATATAAATCGCCGTAACTTTTGATAGAAGACTCAGACAAACATGTTTATGGCTTTATCTTATAGAACTCAATATCCCCGTGCTGGGCAAACAGAACAGGTTTTGCAGCCGTTTGAGCTAAGATTTTAAAATTATTCACATAATGAAAACCTATACTTTGTCTCGGGTGAGTTTCCCATTCAAATGCATGTAACAGTGAGAAACACACTGTCTTGGCGAAATAAAGCGTTTTTGTACAACTTCATATAAATCGCTGTAACTTTTGATAGAAGACTCAGACAAACATGTTTATGGCTTTATCTTATAGAACTCAATATCCCCGTGCTGGGCAAATATGTTTTGCAGCCGATTGAGCTAAGATTTTAAAATTATTCACATAATGAAAACCTATACTTTGTTTCAGGCGAGTTTCCCATTCAAATGCATGTAACAGTGAGAAACACACTGTCTTGGCGAAATAAAGCGTTTTTGTACAACTTCATATAAATCGCTGTAACTTTTGATAGAAGACTCAGACAAACATGTTTATGGCTTTATCTTATAGAACTCAATATCCCCGTGCTGGGCAAACAGAACAGGTTTTGCAGCCGTTTGAGCTAAGATTTTAAAATTATTCACATAATGAAAACCTATACTTTGTCTCGGGTGAGTTTCCCATTCAAATGCATGTAACAGTGAGAAACACACTGTCTTGGCGAAATAAAGCGTTTTTGTACAACTTCATATAAATCGCTGTAACTTTTGATAGAAGACTCAGACAAACATGTTTATGGCTTTATCTTATAGAACTCAATATCCCCGTGCGGGGCAAACAGGTTTTGCAGCCGTTTGAGCTAAGATTTTAAAATTATTCACATAATGAAAACCTATACTTTGTTTCATGCGAGTTTCCCATTCAAATGCATGTAACAGTGAGAAACACACTGTCTTGGCGAAATAAAGCGTTTTCGTACAACTTCATATAAATCGCCGTAACTTTTGATAGAAGACTCAGACAAACATGTTTATGGCTTTATCTTATAGAACTCAATATCCCCGTGCTGGGCAAACAGAACAGGTTTTGCAGCCGTTTGAGCTAAGATTTTAAAATTATTCACATAATGAAAACCTATACTTTGTCTCGGGTGAGTTTCCCATTCAAATGCATGTAACAGTGAGAAACACACTGTCTTGGCGAAATAAAGCGTTTTTGTACAACTTCATATAAATCGCTGTAACTTTTGATAGAAGACTCAGACAAACATGTTTATGGCTTTATCTTATAGAACTCAATATCCCCGTGCTGGGCAAACAGAACAGGTTTTGCAGCCGTTTGAGCTAAGATTTTAAAATTATTCACATAATGAAAACCTATACTTTGTCTCGGGTGAGTTTCCCATTCAAATGCATGTAACAGTGAGAAACGCATTGTCTTGGCGAAATAAAGCGTTTTTGAACAACTTCATATAAATCGCTGTAACTTTTGATAGAAGACTCAGACAAACATGTTTATGGCTTTATCTTATAGAACTCAATATCCCCGTGCTGGGCAAACAGGTTTTGCAGCCGTTTGAGCTAAGATTTTAAAATTATTCCCATAATGAAAACCTATACTTTGTCTCGGGTGAGTTTCCCATTCAAATGCATGTAACAGTGAGAAACACACTGTCTTGGCGAAATAAAGCGTTTTTGTACAACTTCATATAAATCGCTGTAACTTTTGATAGAAGACTCAGACAAACATGTTTATGGCTTTATCTTATAGAACTCAATATCCCCGTGCTGGGCAAACAGAACAGGTTTTGCAGCCGTTTGAGCTAAGATTTTAAAATTATTCACATAATGAAAACCTATACTTTGTCTCGGGTGAGTTTCCCATTCAAATGCATGTAACAGTGAGAAACGCATTGTCTTGGCGAAATAAAGCGTTTTTGAACAACTTCATATAAATCGCTGTAACTTTTGATAGAAGACTCAGACAAACATGTTTATGGCTTTATCTTATAGAACTCAATATCCCCGTGCTGGGCAAACAGGTTTTGCAGCCGTTTGAGCTAAGATTTTAAAATTATTCACATAATGAAAACCTATACTTTGTCTCGGGTGAGTTTCCCATTCAAATGCATGTAACAGTGAGAAACACACTGTCTTGGCGAAATAAAGCGTTTTTGTACAACTTCATATAAATCGCTGTAACTTTTGATAGAAGACTCAGACAAACATGTTTATGGCTTTATCTTATAGAACTCAATATCCCCGTGCTGGGCAAACAGGTTTTGCAGCCGTTTGAGCTAAGATTTTAAAATTATTCACATAATGAAAACCTATACTTTGTCTCGGGCGAGTTTCCCATTCAAATGCATGTAACAGTGAGAAACGCATTGTCTTGGCGAAATAAAGCGTTTTCGTACAACTTCATATAAATCGCTGTAACTTTTGATAGAAGACTCAGGCAAACATGTTTATGGCTTTATCTTATAGAACTCAATATCCCCGTGCTGGGCAAATATGTTTTGCAGCCGTTTGAGCTAAGATTTTAAAATTATTCACATAATGAAAACCTATACTTTGTCTCGGGTGAGTTTCCCATTCAAATGCATGTAACAGTGAGAAACGCATTGTCTTGGCGAAATAAAGCGTTTTTGAACAACTTCATATAAATCGCTGTAACTTTTGATAGAAGACTCAGACAAACATGTTTATGGCTTTATCTTATAGAACTCAATATCCCCGTGCTGGGCAAACAGGTTTTGCAGCCGTTTGAGCTAAGATTTTAAAATTATTCATATAATGAAAACCTATACTTTGTTTCAGGCGAGTTTCCCATTCAAATGCATGTAACAGTGAGAAACACACTGTCTTGGCGAAATAAAGCGTTTTCGTACAACTTCATATAAATCGCCGTAACTTTTGATAGAAGACTCAGACAAACATGTTTATGGCTTTATCTTATAGAACTCAATATCCCCGTGCTGGGCAAACAGAACAGGTTTTGCAGCCGTTTGAGCTAAGATTTTAAAATTATTCACATAATGAAAACCTATACTTTGTTTCAGGCGAGTTTCCCATTCAAATGCATGTAACAGTGAGAAACACACTGTCTTGGCGAAATAAAGCGTTTTTGTACAACTTCATATAAATCGCTGTAACTTTTGATAGAAGACTCAGACAAACATGTTTATGGCTTTATCTTATAGAACTCAATATCCCCGTGCTGGGCAAATATGTTTTGCAGCCGTTTGAGCTAAGATTTTAAAATTATTCACATAATGAAAACCTATACTTTGTCTCGGGTGAGTTTCCCATTCAAATGCATGTAACAGTGAGAAACACACTGTCTTGGCGAAATAAAGCGTTTTTGTACAACTTCATATAAATCGCTGTAACTTTTGATAGAAGACTCAGACAAACATGTTTATGGCTTTATCTTATAGAACTCAATATCCCCGTGCTGGGCAAACAGAACAGGTTTTGCAGCCGTTTGAGCTAAGATTTTAAAATTATTCACATAATGAAAACCTATACTTTGTTTCATGCGAGTTTCCCATTCAAATGCATGTAACAGTGAGAAACACACTGTCTTGGCAAAATAAAGCGTTTTCGTACAACTTCATATAAATCGCTGTAACTTTTGATAGAAGACTCAGACAAACATGTTTATGGCTTTATCTTATAGAACTCAATATCCCCGTGCTGGGCAAACAGGTTTTGCAGCCGTTTGAGCTAAGATTTTAAAATTATTCACATAATGAAAACCTATACTTTGTCTCGGGTGAGTTTCCCATTCAAATGCATGTAACAGTGAGAAACACACTGTCTTGGCGAAATAAAGCGTTTTTGTACAACTTCATATAAATCGCTGTAACTTTTGATAGAAGACTCAGACAAACATGTTTATGGCTTTATCTTATAGAACTCAATATCCCCGTGCTGGGCAAACAGGTTTTGCAGCCGTTTGAGCTAAGATTTTAAAATTATTCACATAATGAAAACCTATACTTTGTCTCGGGCGAGTTTCCCATTCAAATGCATGTAACAGTGAGAAACGCATTGTCTTGGCGAAATAAAGCGTTTTCGTACAACTTCATATAAATCGCTGTAACTTTTGATAGAAGACTCAGACAAACATGTTTATGGCTTTATCTTATAGAACTCAATATCCCCGTGCTGGGCAAATATGTTTTGCAGCCGTTTGAGCTAAGATTTTAAAATTATTCACATAATGAAAACCTATACTTTGTCTCGGGTGAGTTTCCCATTCAAATGCATGTAACAGTGAGAAACACACTGTCTTGGCGAAATAAAGCGTTTTTGTACAACTTCATATAAATCGCTGTAACTTTTGATAGAAGACTCAGACAAACATGTTTATGGCTTTATCTTATAGAACTCAATATCCCCGTGCTGAGCAAATATGTTTTGCAGCCGATTGAGCTAAGATTTTAAAATTATTCACATAATGAAAACCTATACTTTGTTTCAGGCGAGTTTCCCATTCAAATGCATGTAACAGTGAGAAACACACTGTCTTGGCAAAATAAAGCGTTTTTGTACAACTTCATATAAATCGCTGTAACTTTTGATAGAAGACTCAGACAAACATGTTTATGGCTTTATCTTATAGAACTCAATATCCCCGTGCTGGGCAAATATGTTTTGCAGCCGTTTGAGCTAAGATTTTAAAATTATTCACATAATGAAAACCTATACTTTGTCTCGGGTGAGTTTCCCATTCAAATGCATGTAACAGTGAGAAACACACTGTCTTGGCGAAATAAAGCGTTTTTGTACAACTTCATATAAATCGCTGTAACTTTTGATAGAAGACTCAGACAAACATGTTTATGGCTTTATCTTATAGAACTCAATATCCCCGTGCTGGGCAAACAGAACAGGTTTTGCAGCCATTTGAGCTAAGATTTTAAAATTATTCACATAATGAAAACCTATACTTTGTTTCATGCGAGTTTCCCATTCAAATGCATGTAACAGTGAGAAACACACTGTCTTGGCAAAATAAAGCGTTTTCGTACAACTTCATATAAATCGCTGTAACTTTTGATAGAAGACTCAGACAAACATGTTTATGGCTTTATCTTATAGAACTCAATATCCCCGTGCTGGGCAAATATGTTTTGCAGCCGATTGAGCTAAGATTTTAAAATTATTCACATAATGAAAACCTATACTTTGTTTCAGGCGAGTTTCCCATTCAAATGCATGTAACAGTGAGAAACACACTGTCTTGGCGAAATAAAGCGTTTTTGTACAACTTCATATAAATCGCTGTAACTTTTGATAGAAGACTCAGACAAACATGTTTATGGCTTTATCTTATAGAACTCAATATCCCCGTGCTGGGCAAACAGGTTTTGCAGCCGTTTGAGCTAAGATTTTAAAATTATTCACATAATGAAAACCTATACTTTGTCTCGGGTGAGTTTCCCATTCAAATGCATGTAACAGTGAGAAACACACTGTCTTGGCGAAATAAAGCGTTTTTGTACAACTTCATATAAATCGCTGTAACTTTTGATAGAAGACTCAGACAAACATGTTTATGGCTTTATCTTATAGAACTCAATATCCCCGTGCTGGGCAAACAGGTTTTGCAGCCGTTTGAGCTAAGATTTTAAAATTATTCACATAATGAAAACCTATACTTTGTTTCAGGCGAGTTTCCCATTCAAATGCATGTAACAGTGAGAAACACACTGTCTTGGCGAAATAAAGCGTTTTCGTACAACTTCATATAAATCGCCGTAACTTTTGATAGAAGACTCAGACAAACATGTTTATGGCTTTATCTTATAGAACTCAATATCCCCGTGCTGGGCAAACAGAACAGGTTTTGCAGCCGTTTGAGCTAAGATTTTAAAATTATTCACATAATGAAAACCTATACTTTGTTTCAGGCGAGTTTCCCATTCAAATGCATGTAACAGTGAGAAACACACTGTCTTGGCGAAATAAAGCGTTTTTGTACAACTTCATATAAATCGCTGTAACTTTTGATAGAAGACTCAGACAAACATGTTTATGGCTTTATCTTATAGAACTCAATATCCCCGTGCTGGGCAAACAGAACAGGTTTTGCAGCCGTTTGAGCTAAGATTTTAAAATTATTCACATAATGAAAACCTATACTTTGTCTCGGGTGAGTTTCCCATTCAAATGCATGTAACAGTGAGAAACACACTGTCTTGGCGAAATAAAGCGTTTTTGTACAACTTCATATAAATCGCTGTAACTTTTGATAGAAGACTCAGACAAACATGTTTATGGCTTTATCTTATAGAACTCAATATCCCCGTGCGGGGCAAACAGGTTTTGCAGCCGTTTGAGCTAAGATTTTAAAATTATTCACATAATGAAAACCTATACTTTGTTTCATGCGAGTTTCCCATTCAAATGCATGTAACAGTGAGAAACACACTGTCTTGGCGAAATAAAGCGTTTTCGTACAACTTCATATAAATCGCCGTAACTTTTGATAGAAGACTCAGACAAACATGTTTATGGCTTTATCTTATAGAACTCAATATCCCCGTGCTGGGCAAACAGAACAGGTTTTGCAGCCGTTTGAGCTAAGATTTTAAAATTATTCACATAATGAAAACCTATACTTTGTCTCGGGTGAGTTTCCCATTCAAATGCATGTAACAGTGAGAAACACACTGTCTTGGCGAAATAAAGCGTTTTTGTACAACTTCATATAAATCGCTGTAACTTTTGATAGAAGACTCAGACAAACATGTTTATGGCTTTATCTTATAGAACTCAATATCCCCGTGCTGGGCAAATATGTTTTGCAGCCGATTGAGCTAAGATTTTAAAATTATTCACATAATGAAAACCTATACTTTGTTTCAGGCGAGTTTCCCATTCAAATGCATGTAACAGTGAGAAACACACTGTCTTGGCGAAATAAAGCGTTTTTGTACAACTTCATATAAATCGCTGTAACTTTTGATAGAAGACTCAGACAAACATGTTTATGGCTTTATCTTATAGAACTCAATATCCCCGTGCTGGGCAAACAGAACAGGTTTTGCAGCCGTTTGAGCTAAGATTTTAAAATTATTCACATAATGAAAACCTATACTTTGTCTCGGGTGAGTTTCCCATTCAAATGCATGTAACAGTGAGAAACACACTGTCTTGGCGAAATAAAGCGTTTTTGTACAACTTCATATAAATCGCTGTAACTTTTGATAGAAGACTCAGACAAACATGTTTATGGCTTTATCTTATAGAACTCAATATCCCCGTGCGGGGCAAACAGGTTTTGCAGCCGTTTGAGCTAAGATTTTAAAATTATTCACATAATGAAAACCTATACTTTGTTTCATGCGAGTTTCCCATTCAAATGCATGTAACAGTGAGAAACACACTGTCTTGGCGAAATAAAGCGTTTTCGTACAACTTCATATAAATCGCCGTAACTTTTGATAGAAGACTCAGACAAACATGTTTATGGCTTTATCTTATAGAACTCAATATCCCCGTGCTGGGCAAACAGAACAGGTTTTGCAGCCGTTTGAGCTAAGATTTTAAAATTATTCACATAATGAAAACCTATACTTTGTCTCGGGTGAGTTTCCCATTCAAATGCATGTAACAGTGAGAAACACACTGTCTTGGCGAAATAAAGCGTTTTTGTACAACTTCATATAAATCGCTGTAACTTTTGATAGAAGACTCAGACAAACATGTTTATGGCTTTATCTTATAGAACTCAATATCCCCGTGCTGGGCAAATATGTTTTGCAGCCGATTGAGCTAAGATTTTAAAATTATTCACATAATGAAAACCTGTACTTTGTCTCGGGTGAGTTTCCCATTCAAATGCATGTAACAGTGAGAAACACACTGTCTTGGCGAAATAAAGCGTTTTTGTACAACTTCATATAAATCGCTGTAACTTTTGATAGAAGACTCAGACAAACATGTTTATGGCTTTATCTTATAGAACTCAATATCCCCGTGCTGGGCAAACAGAACAGGTTTTGCAGCCGTTTGAGCTAAGATTTTAAAATTATTCACATAATGAAAACCTATACTTTGTCTCGGGTGAGTTTCCCATTCAAATGCATGTAACAGTGAGAAACGCATTGTCTTGGCGAAATAAAGCGTTTTTGAACAACTTCATATAAATCGCTGTAACTTTTGATAGAAGACTCAGACAAACATGTTTATGGCTTTATCTTATAGAACTCAATATCCCCGTGCTGGGCAAACAGGTTTTGCAGCCGTTTGAGCTAAGATTTTAAAATTATTCACATAATGAAAACCTATACTTTGTTTCAGGCGAGTTTCCCATTCAAATGCATGTAACAGTGAGAAACACACTGTCTTGGCGAAATAAAGCGTTTTCGTACAACTTCATATAAATCGCCGTAACTTTTGATAGAAGACTCAGACAAACATGTTTATGGCTTTATCTTATAGAACTCAATATCCCCGTGCTGGGCAAACAGAACAGGTTTTGCAGCCGTTTGAGCTAAGATTTTAAAATTATTCCCATAATGAAAACCTATACTTTGTCTCGGGTGAGTTTCCCATTCAAATGCATGTAACAGTGAGAAACACACTGTCTTGGCGAAATAAAGCGTTTTTGTACAACTTCATATAAATCGCTGTAACTTTTGATAGAAGACTCAGACAAACATGTTTATGGCTTTATCTTATAGAACTCAATATCCCCGTGCTGGGCAAACAGAACAGGTTTTGCAGCCGTTTGAGCTAAGATTTTAAAATTATTCACATAATGAAAACCTATACTTTGTCTCGGGTGAGTTTCCCATTCAAATGCATGTAACAGTGAGAAACGCATTGTCTTGGCGAAATAAAGCGTTTTTGAACAACTTCATATAAATCGCTGTAACTTTTGATAGAAGACTCAGACAAACATGTTTATGGCTTTATCTTATAGAACTCAATATCCCCGTGCTGGGCAAACAGGTTTTGCAGCCGTTTGAGCTAAGATTTTAAAATTATTCACATAATGAAAACCTATACTTTGTCTCGGGTGAGTTTCCCATTCAAATGCATGTAACAGTGAGAAACACACTGTCTTGGCGAAATAAAGCGTTTTTGTACAACTTCATATAAATCGCTGTAACTTTTGATAGAAGACTCAGACAAACATGTTTATGGCTTTATCTTATAGAACTCAATATCCCCGTGCTGGGCAAACAGGTTTTGCAGCCGTTTGAGCTAAGATTTTAAAATTATTCACATAATGAAAACCTATACTTTGTCTCGGGCGAGTTTCCCATTCAAATGCATGTAACAGTGAGAAACGCATTGTCTTGGCGAAATAAAGCGTTTTCGTACAACTTCATATAAATCGCTGTAACTTTTGATAGAAGACTCAGGCAAACATGTTTATGGCTTTATCTTATAGAACTCAATATCCCCGTGCTGGGCAAATATGTTTTGCAGCCGTTTGAGCTAAGATTTTAAAATTATTCACATAATGAAAACCTATACTTTGTCTCGGGTGAGTTTCCCATTCAAATGCATGTAACAGTGAGAAACGCATTGTCTTGGCGAAATAAAGCGTTTTTGAACAACTTCATATAAATCGCTGTAACTTTTGATAGAAGACTCAGACAAACATGTTTATGGCTTTATCTTATAGAACTCAATATCCCCGTGCTGGGCAAACAGGTTTTGCAGCCGTTTGAGCTAAGATTTTAAAATTATTCATATAATGAAAACCTATACTTTGTTTCAGGCGAGTTTCCCATTCAAATGCATGTAACAGTGAGAAACACACTGTCTTGGCGAAATAAAGCGTTTTCGTACAACTTCATATAAATCGCCGTAACTTTTGATAGAAGACTCAGACAAACATGTTTATGGCTTTATCTTATAGAACTCAATATCCCCGTGCTGGGCAAACAGAACAGGTTTTGCAGCCGTTTGAGCTAAGATTTTAAAATTATTCACATAATGAAAACCTATACTTTGTCTCGGGTGAGTTTCCCATTCAAATGCATGTAACAGTGAGAAACGCATTGTCTTGGCGAAATAAAGCGTTTTTGAACAACTTCATATAAATCGCTGTAACTTTTGATAGAAGACTCAGACAAACATGTTTATGGCTTTATCTTATAGAACTCAATATCCCCGTGCTGGGCAAACAGGTTTTGCAGCCGTTTGAGCTAAGATTTTAAAATTATTCACATAATGAAAACCTATACTTTGTTTCAGGCGAGTTTCCCAGTCAAATGCATGTAACAGTGAGAAACACACTGTCTTGGCGAAATAAAGCGTTTTTGTACAACTTCATATAAATCGCTGTAACTTTTGATAGAAGACTCAGACAAACATGTTTATGGCTTTATCTTATAGAACTCAATATCCCCGTGCTGGGCAAATATGTTTTGCAGCCGTTTGAGCTAAGATTTTAAAATTATTCCCATAATGAAAACCTATACTTTGTCTCGGGTGAGTTTCCCATTCAAATGCATGTAACAGTGAGAAACACACTGTCTTGGCGAAATAAAGCGTTTTTGTACAACTTCATATAAATCGCTGTAACTTTTGATAGAAGACTCAGACAAACATGTTTATGGCTTTATCTTATAGAACTCAATATCCCCGTGCTGGGCAAACAGAACAGGTTTTGCAGCCGTTTGAGCTAAGATTTTAAAATTATTCACATAATGAAAACCTATACTTTGTCTCGGGTGAGTTTCCCATTCAAATGCATGTAACAGTGAGAAACGCATTGTCTTGGCGAAATAAAGCGTTTTTGAACAACTTCATATAAATCGCTGTAACTTTTGATAGAAGACTCAGACAAACATGTTTATGGCTTTATCTTATAGAACTCAATATCCCCGTGCTGGGCAAACAGGTTTTGCAGCCGTTTGAGCTAAGATTTTAAAATTATTCACATAATGAAAACCTATACTTTGTCTCGGGTGAGTTTCCCATTCAAATGCATGTAACAGTGAGAAACACACTGTCTTGGCGAAATAAAGCGTTTTTGTACAACTTCATATAAATCGCTGTAACTTTTGATAGAAGACTCAGACAAACATGTTTATGGCTTTATCTTATAGAACTCAATATCCCCGTGCTGGGCAAACAGGTTTTGCAGCCGTTTGAGCTAAGATTTTAAAATTATTCACATAATGAAAACCTATACTTTGTCTCGGGCGAGTTTCCCATTCAAATGCATGTAACAGTGAGAAACGCATTGTCTTGGCGAAATAAAGCGTTTTCGTACAACTTCATATAAATCGCTGTAACTTTTGATAGAAGACTCAGGCAAACATGTTTATGGCTTTATCTTATAGAACTCAATATCCCCGTGCTGGGCAAATATGTTTTGCAGCCGTTTGAGCTAAGATTTTAAAATTATTCACATAATGAAAACCTATACTTTGTCTCGGGTGAGTTTCCCATTCAAATGCATGTAACAGTGAGAAACACACTGTCTTGGCGAAATAAAGCGTTTTTGTACAACTTCATATAAATCGCTGTAACTTTTGATAGAAGACTCAGACAAACATGTTTATGGCTTTATCTTATAGAACTCAATATCCCCGTGCTGGGCAAACAGAACAGGTTTTGCAGCCGTTTGAGCTAAGATTTTAAAATTATTCACATAATGAAAACCTATACTTTGTCTCGGGTGAGTTTCCCATTCAAATGCATGTAACAGTGAGAAACACACTGTCTTGGCGAAATAAAGCGTTTTTGTACAACTTCATATAAATCGCTGTAACTTTTGATAGAAGACTCAGACAAACATGTTTATGGCTTTATCTTATAGAACTCAATATCCCCGTGCGGGGCAAACAGGTTTTGCAGCCGTTTGAGCTAAGATTTTAAAATTATTCACATAATGAAAACCTATACTTTGTTTCATGCGAGTTTCCCATTCAAATGCATGTAACAGTGAGAAACACACTGTCTTGGCGAAATAAAGCGTTTTTGTACAACTTCATATAAATCGCTGTAACTTTTGATAGAAGACTCAGACAAACATGTTTATGGCTTTATCTTATAGAACTCAATATCCCCGTGCTGGGCAAACAGAACAGGTTTTGCAGCCGTTTGAGCTAAGATTTTAAAATTATTCACATAATGAAAACCTATACTTTGTTTCAGGCGAGTTTCCCAGTCAAATGCATGTAACAGTGAGAAACACACTGTCTTGGCGAAATAAAGCGTTTTTGTACAACTTCATATAAATCGCTGTAACTTTTGATAGAAGACTCAGACAAACATGTTTATGGCTTTATCTTATAGAACTCAATATCCCCGTGCTGGGCAAATATGTTTTGCAGCCGATTGAGCTAAGATTTTAAAATTATTCACATAATGAAAACCTGTACTTTGTCTCGGGTGAGTTTCCCATTCAAATGCATGTAACAGTGAGAAACACACTGTCTTGGCGAAATAAAGCGTTTTTGTACAACTTCATATAAATCGCTGTAACTTTTGATAGAAGACTCAGACAAACATGTTTATGGCTTTATCTTATAGAACTCAATATCCCCGTGCTGGGCAAACAGAACAGGTTTTGCAGCCGTTTGAGCTAAGATTTTAAAATTATTCACATAATGAAAACCTATACTTTGTCTCGGGTGAGTTTCCCATTCAAATGCATGTAACAGTGAGAAACGCATTGTCTTGGCGAAATAAAGCGTTTTTGAACAACTTCATATAAATCGCTGTAACTTTTGATAGAAGACTCAGACAAACATGTTTATGGCTTTATCTTATAGAACTCAATATCCCCGTGCTGGGCAAACAGGTTTTGCAGCCGTTTGAGCTAAGATTTTAAAATTATTCACATAATGAAAACCTATACTTTGTTTCAGGCGAGTTTCCCATTCAAATGCATGTAACAGTGAGAAACACACTGTCTTGGCGAAATAAAGCGTTTTCGTACAACTTCATATAAATCGCCGTAACTTTTGATAGAAGACTCAGACAAACATGTTTATGGCTTTATCTTATAGAACTCAATATCCCCGTGCTGGGCAAACAGAACAGGTTTTGCAGCCGTTTGAGCTAAGATTTTAAAATTATTCACATAATGAAAACCTATACTTTGTCTCGGGTGAGTTTCCCATTCAAATGCATGTAACAGTGAGAAACGCATTGTCTTGGCGAAATAAAGCGTTTTTGAACAACTTCATATAAATCGCTGTAACTTTTGATAGAAGACTCAGACAAACATGTTTATGGCTTTATCTTATAGAACTCAATATCCCCGTGCTGGGCAAACAGGTTTTGCAGCCGTTTGAGCTAAGATTTTAAAATTATTCACATAATGAAAACCTATACTTTGTTTCAGGCGAGTTTCCCAGTCAAATGCATGTAACAGTGAGAAACACACTGTCTTGGCGAAATAAAGCGTTTTTGTACAACTTCATATAAATCGCTGTAACTTTTGATAGAAGACTCAGACAAACATGTTTATGGCTTTATCTTATAGAACTCAATATCCCCGTGCTGGGCAAATATGTTTTGCAGCCGTTTGAGCTAAGATTTTAAAATTATTCCCATAATGAAAACCTATACTTTGTCTCGGGTGAGTTTCCCATTCAAATGCATGTAACAGTGAGAAACACACTGTCTTGGCGAAATAAAGCGTTTTTGTACAACTTCATATAAATCGCTGTAACTTTTGATAGAAGACTCAGACAAACATGTTTATGGCTTTATCTTATAGAACTCAATATCCCCGTGCTGGGCAAACAGAACAGGTTTTGCAGCCGTTTGAGCTAAGATTTTAAAATTATTCACATAATGAAAACCTATACTTTGTCTCGGGTGAGTTTCCCATTCAAATGCATGTAACAGTGAGAAACGCATTGTCTTGGCGAAATAAAGCGTTTTTGAACAACTTCATATAAATCGCTGTAACTTTTGATAGAAGACTCAGACAAACATGTTTATGGCTTTATCTTATAGAACTCAATATCCCCGTGCTGGGCAAACAGGTTTTGCAGCCGTTTGAGCTAAGATTTTAAAATTATTCACATAATGAAAACCTATACTTTGTCTCGGGTGAGTTTCCCATTCAAATGCATGTAACAGTGAGAAACACACTGTCTTGGCGAAATAAAGCGTTTTTGTACAACTTCATATAAATCGCTGTAACTTTTGATAGAAGACTCAGACAAACATGTTTATGGCTTTATCTTATAGAACTCAATATCCCCGTGCTGGGCAAACAGGTTTTGCAGCCGTTTGAGCTAAGATTTTAAAATTATTCACATAATGAAAACCTATACTTTGTCTCGGGCGAGTTTCCCATTCAAATGCATGTAACAGTGAGAAACGCATTGTCTTGGCGAAATAAAGCGTTTTCGTACAACTTCATATAAATCGCTGTAACTTTTGATAGAAGACTCAGGCAAACATGTTTATGGCTTTATCTTATAGAACTCAATATCCCCGTGCTGGGCAAATATGTTTTGCAGCCGTTTGAGCTAAGATTTTAAAATTATTCACATAATGAAAACCTATACTTTGTCTCGGGTGAGTTTCCCATTCAAATGCATGTAACAGTGAGAAACACACTGTCTTGGCGAAATAAAGCGTTTTTGTACAACTTCATATAAATCGCTGTAACTTTTGATAGAAGACTCAGACAAACATGTTTATGGCTTTATCTTATAGAACTCAATATCCCCGTGCTGGGCAAACAGAACAGGTTTTGCAGCCGTTTGAGCTAAGATTTTAAAATTATTCACATAATGAAAACCTATACTTTGTTTCATGCGAGTTTCCCATTCAAATGCATGTAACAGTGAGAAACACACTGTCTTGGCGAAATAAAGCGTTTTTGTACAACTTCATATAAATCGCTGTAACTTTTGATAGAAGACTCAGACAAACATGTTTATGGCTTTATCTTATAGAACTCAATATCCCCGTGCTGGGCAAACAGGTTTTGCAGCCGTTTGAGCTAAGATTTTAAAATTATTCACATAATGAAAACCTATACTTTGTCTCGGGTGAGTTTCCCATTCAAATGCATGTAACAGTGAGAAACACACTGTCTTGGCGAAATAAAGCGTTTTTGTACAACTTCATATAAATCGCTGTAACTTTTGATAGAAGACTCAGACAAACATGTTTATGGCTTTATCTTATAGAACTCAATATCCCCGTGCTGGGCAAACAGGTTTTGCAGCCGTTTGAGCTAAGATTTTAAAATTATTCACATAATGAAAACCTATACTTTGTTTCAGGCGAGTTTCCCATTCAAATGCATGTAACAGTGAGAAACACACTGTCTTGGCGAAATAAAGCGTTTTCGTACAACTTCATATAAATCGCCGTAACTTTTGATAGAAGACTCAGACAAACATGTTTATGGCTTTATCTTATAGAACTCAATATCCCCGTGCTGGGCAAACAGAACAGGTTTTGCAGCCGTTTGAGCTAAGATTTTAAAATTATTCACATAATGAAAACCTATACTTTGTCTCGGGTGAGTTTCCCATTCAAATGCATGTAACAGTGAGAAACGCATTGTCTTGGCGAAATAAAGCGTTTTTGAACAACTTCATATAAATCGCTGTAACTTTTGATAGAAGACTCAGAAACACATGTTTATGGCTTTATCTTATAGAACTCAATATCCCCGTGCTGGGCAAATATGTTTTGCAGCCGTTTGAGCTAAGATTTTAAAATTATTCACATAATGAAAACCTATACTTTGTCTCGGGTGAGTTTCCCATTCAAATGCATGTAACAGTGAGAAACACACTGTCTTGGCGAAATAAAGCGTTTTTGTACAACTTCATATAAATCGCTGTAACTTTTGATAGAAGACTCAGACAAACATGTTTATGGCTTTATCTTATAGAACTCAATATCCCCGTGCTGGGCAAACAGAACAGGTTTTGCAGCCGTTTGAGCTAAGATTTTAAAATTATTCACATAATGAAAACCTATACTTTGTTTCATGCGAGTTTCCCATTCAAATGCATGTAACAGTGAGAAACACACTGTCTTGGCAAAATAAAGCGTTTTCGTACAACTTCATATAAATCGCTGTAACTTTTGATAGAAGACTCAGACAAACATGTTTATGGCTTTATCTTATAGAACTCAATATCCCCGTGCTGGGCAAACAGGTTTTGCAGCCGTTTGAGCTAAGATTTTAAAATTATTCACATAATGAAAACCTATACTTTGTCTCGGGTGAGTTTCCCATTCAAATGCATGTAACAGTGAGAAACGCATTGTCTTGGCGAAATAAAGCGTTTTTGAACAACTTCATATAAATCGCTGTAACTTTTGATAGAAGACTCAGACAAACATGTTTATGGCTTTATCTTATAGAACTCAATATCCCCGTGCTGGGCAAACAGGTTTTGCAGCCGTTTGAGCTAAGATTTTAAAATTATTCATATAATGAAAACCTATACTTTGTTTCAGGCGAGTTTCCCATTCAAATGCATGTAACAGTGAGAAACACACTGTCTTGGCGAAATAAAGCGTTTTCGTACAACTTCATATAAATCGCCGTAACTTTTGATAGAAGACTCAGACAAACATGTTTATGGCTTTATCTTATAGAACTCAATATCCCCGTGCTGGGCAAACAGAACAGGTTTTGCAGCCGTTTGAGCTAAGATTTTAAAATTATTCACATAATGAAAACCTATACTTTGTCTCGGGTGAGTTTCCCATTCAAATGCATGTAACAGTGAGAAACGCATTGTCTTGGCGAAATAAAGCGTTTTTGAACAACTTCATATAAATCGCTGTAACTTTTGATAGAAGACTCAGACAAACATGTTTATGGCTTTATCTTATAGAACTCAATATCCCCGTGCTGGGCAAACAGGTTTTGCAGCCGTTTGAGCTAAGATTTTAAAATTATTCACATAATGAAAACCTATACTTTGTTTCAGGCGAGTTTCCCAGTCAAATGCATGTAACAGTGAGAAACACACTGTCTTGGCGAAATAAAGCGTTTTTGTACAACTTCATATAAATCGCTGTAACTTTTGATAGAAGACTCAGACAAACATGTTTATGGCTTTATCTTATAGAACTCAATATCCCCGTGCTGGGCAAATATGTTTTGCAGCCGTTTGAGCTAAGATTTTAAAATTATTCCCATAATGAAAACCTATACTTTGTCTCGGGTGAGTTTCCCATTCAAATGCATGTAACAGTGAGAAACACACTGTCTTGGCGAAATAAAGCGTTTTTGTACAACTTCATATAAATCGCTGTAACTTTTGATAGAAGACTCAGACAAACATGTTTATGGCTTTATCTTATAGAACTCAATATCCCCGTGCTGGGCAAACAGAACAGGTTTTGCAGCCGTTTGAGCTAAGATTTTAAAATTATTCACATAATGAAAACCTATACTTTGTCTCGGGTGAGTTTCCCATTCAAATGCATGTAACAGTGAGAAACGCATTGTCTTGGCGAAATAAAGCGTTTTTGAACAACTTCATATAAATCGCTGTAACTTTTGATAGAAGACTCAGACAAACATGTTTATGGCTTTATCTTATAGAACTCAATATCCCCGTGCTGGGCAAACAGGTTTTGCAGCCGTTTGAGCTAAGATTTTAAAATTATTCACATAATGAAAACCTATACTTTGTCTCGGGTGAGTTTCCCATTCAAATGCATGTAACAGTGAGAAACACACTGTCTTGGCGAAATAAAGCGTTTTTGTACAACTTCATATAAATCGCTGTAACTTTTGATAGAAGACTCAGACAAACATGTTTATGGCTTTATCTTATAGAACTCAATATCCCCGTGCTGGGCAAACAGGTTTTGCAGCCGTTTGAGCTAAGATTTTAAAATTATTCACATAATGAAAACCTATACTTTGTCTCGGGCGAGTTTCCCATTCAAATGCATGTAACAGTGAGAAACGCATTGTCTTGGCGAAATAAAGCGTTTTCGTACAACTTCATATAAATCGCTGTAACTTTTGATAGAAGACTCAGGCAAACATGTTTATGGCTTTATCTTATAGAACTCAATATCCCCGTGCTGGGCAAATATGTTTTGCAGCCGTTTGAGCTAAGATTTTAAAATTATTCACATAATGAAAACCTATACTTTGTCTCGGGTGAGTTTCCCATTCAAATGCATGTAACAGTGAGAAACACACTGTCTTGGCGAAATAAAGCGTTTTTGTACAACTTCATATAAATCGCTGTAACTTTTGATAGAAGACTCAGACAAACATGTTTATGGCTTTATCTTATAGAACTCAATATCCCCGTGCTGGGCAAACAGAACAGGTTTTGCAGCCGTTTGAGCTAAGATTTTAAAATTATTCACATAATGAAAACCTATACTTTGTCTCGGGTGAGTTTCCCATTCAAATGCATGTAACAGTGAGAAACACACTGTCTTGGCGAAATAAAGCGTTTTTGTACAACTTCATATAAATCGCTGTAACTTTTGATAGAAGACTCAGACAAACATGTTTATGGCTTTATCTTATAGAACTCAATATCCCCGTGCGGGGCAAACAGGTTTTGCAGCCGTTTGAGCTAAGATTTTAAAATTATTCACATAATGAAAACCTATACTTTGTTTCATGCGAGTTTCCCATTCAAATGCATGTAACAGTGAGAAACACACTGTCTTGGCGAAATAAAGCGTTTTTGTACAACTTCATATAAATCGCTGTAACTTTTGATAGAAGACTCAGACAAACATGTTTATGGCTTTATCTTATAGAACTCAATATCCCCGTGCTGGGCAAACAGAACAGGTTTTGCAGCCGTTTGAGCTAAGATTTTAAAATTATTCACATAATGAAAACCTATACTTTGTTTCAGGCGAGTTTCCCAGTCAAATGCATGTAACAGTGAGAAACACACTGTCTTGGCGAAATAAAGCGTTTTTGTACAACTTCATATAAATCGCTGTAACTTTTGATAGAAGACTCAGACAAACATGTTTATGGCTTTATCTTATAGAACTCAATATCCCCGTGCTGGGCAAATATGTTTTGCAGCCGATTGAGCTAAGATTTTAAAATTATTCACATAATGAAAACCTGTACTTTGTCTCGGGTGAGTTTCCCATTCAAATGCATGTAACAGTGAGAAACACACTGTCTTGGCGAAATAAAGCGTTTTTGTACAACTTCATATAAATCGCTGTAACTTTTGATAGAAGACTCAGACAAACATGTTTATGGCTTTATCTTATAGAACTCAATATCCCCGTGCTGGGCAAACAGAACAGGTTTTGCAGCCGTTTGAGCTAAGATTTTAAAATTATTCACATAATGAAAACCTATACTTTGTCTCGGGTGAGTTTCCCATTCAAATGCATGTAACAGTGAGAAACGCATTGTCTTGGCGAAATAAAGCGTTTTTGAACAACTTCATATAAATCGCTGTAACTTTTGATAGAAGACTCAGACAAACATGTTTATGGCTTTATCTTATAGAACTCAATATCCCCGTGCTGGGCAAACAGGTTTTGCAGCCGTTTGAGCTAAGATTTTAAAATTATTCACATAATGAAAACCTATACTTTGTTTCAGGCGAGTTTCCCATTCAAATGCATGTAACAGTGAGAAACACACTGTCTTGGCGAAATAAAGCGTTTTCGTACAACTTCATATAAATCGCCGTAACTTTTGATAGAAGACTCAGACAAACATGTTTATGGCTTTATCTTATAGAACTCAATATCCCCGTGCTGGGCAAACAGAACAGGTTTTGCAGCCGTTTGAGCTAAGATTTTAAAATTATTCACATAATGAAAACCTATACTTTGTCTCGGGTGAGTTTCCCATTCAAATGCATGTAACAGTGAGAAACGCATTGTCTTGGCGAAATAAAGCGTTTTTGAACAACTTCATATAAATCGCTGTAACTTTTGATAGAAGACTCAGACAAACATGTTTATGGCTTTATCTTATAGAACTCAATATCCCCGTGCTGGGCAAACAGGTTTTGCAGCCGTTTGAGCTAAGATTTTAAAATTATTCACATAATGAAAACCTATACTTTGTTTCAGGCGAGTTTCCCAGTCAAATGCATGTAACAGTGAGAAACACACTGTCTTGGCGAAATAAAGCGTTTTTGTACAACTTCATATAAATCGCTGTAACTTTTGATAGAAGACTCAGACAAACATGTTTATGGCTTTATCTTATAGAACTCAATATCCCCGTGCTGGGCAAATATGTTTTGCAGCCGTTTGAGCTAAGATTTTAAAATTATTCCCATAATGAAAACCTATACTTTGTCTCGGGTGAGTTTCCCATTCAAATGCATGTAACAGTGAGAAACACACTGTCTTGGCGAAATAAAGCGTTTTTGTACAACTTCATATAAATCGCTGTAACTTTTGATAGAAGACTCAGACAAACATGTTTATGGCTTTATCTTATAGAACTCAATATCCCCGTGCTGGGCAAACAGAACAGGTTTTGCAGCCGTTTGAGCTAAGATTTTAAAATTATTCACATAATGAAAACCTATACTTTGTCTCGGGTGAGTTTCCCATTCAAATGCATGTAACAGTGAGAAACGCATTGTCTTGGCGAAATAAAGCGTTTTTGAACAACTTCATATAAATCGCTGTAACTTTTGATAGAAGACTCAGACAAACATGTTTATGGCTTTATCTTATAGAACTCAATATCCCCGTGCTGGGCAAACAGGTTTTGCAGCCGTTTGAGCTAAGATTTTAAAATTATTCACATAATGAAAACCTATACTTTGTCTCGGGTGAGTTTCCCATTCAAATGCATGTAACAGTGAGAAACACACTGTCTTGGCGAAATAAAGCGTTTTTGAACAACTTCATATAAATCGCTGTAACTTTTGATAGAAGACTCAGACAAACATGTTTATGGCTTTATCTTATAGAACTCAATATCCCCGTGCTGGGCAAACAGGTTTTGCAGCCGTTTGAGCTAAGATTTTAAAATTATTCACATAATGAAAACCTATACTTTGTTTCATGCGAGTTTCCCATTCAAATGCATGTAACAGTGAGAAACACACTGTCTTGGCAAAATAAAGCGTTTTTGTACAACTTCATATAAATCGCTGTAACTTTTGATAGAAGACTCAGACAAACATGTTTATGGCTTTATCTTATAGAACTCAATATCCCCGTGCTGGGCAAACAGGTTTTGCAGCCGTTTGAGCTAAGATTTTAAAATTATTCACATAATGAAAACCTATACTTTGTCTCGGGTGAGTTTCCCATTCAAATGCATGTAACAGTGAGAAACACACTGTCTTGGCGAAATAAAGCGTTTTTGTACAACTTCATATAAATCGCTGTAACTTTTGATAGAAGACTCAGACAAACATGTTTATGGCTTTATCTTATAGAACTCAATATCCCCGTGCTGGGCAAACAGAACAGGTTTTGCAGCCGTTTGAGCTAAGATTTTAAAATTATTCACATAATGAAAACCTATACTTTGTTTCATGCGAGTTTCCCATTCAAATGCATGTAACAGTGAGAAACACACTGTCTTGGCGAAATAAAGCGTTTTTGTACAACTTCATATAAATCGCTGTAACTTTTGATAGAAGACTCAGACAAACATGTTTATGGCTTTATCTTATAGAACTCAATATCCCCGTGCTGGGCAAACAGGTTTTGCAGCCGTTTGAGCTAAGATTTTAAAATTATTCACATAATGAAAACCTATACTTTGTCTCGGGTGAGTTTCCCATTCAAATGCATGTAACAGTGAGAAACACACTGTCTTGGCGAAATAAAGCGTTTTTGTACAACTTCATATAAATCGCTGTAACTTTTGATAGAAGACTCAGACAAACATGTTTATGGCTTTATCTTATAGAACTCAATATCCCCGTGCTGGGCAAATATGTTTTGCAGCCGATTGAGCTAAGATTTTAAAATTATTCACATAATGAAAACCTATACTTTGTCTCGGGTGAGTTTCCCATTCAAATGCATGTAACAGTGAGAAACACACTGTCTTGGCGAAATAAAGCGTTTTTGTACAACTTCATATAAATCGCTGTAACTTTTGATAGAAGACTCAGACAAACATGTTTATGGCTTTATCTTATAGAACTCAATATCCCCGTGCTGGGCAAACAGAACAGGTTTTGCAGCCGTTTGAGCTAAGATTTTAAAATTATTCACATTATGAAAACCTATACTTTGTCTCGGGTGAGTTTCCCATTCAAATGCATGTAACAGTGAGAAACGCATTGTCTTGGCGAAATAAAGCGTTTTTGAACAACTTCATATAAATCGCTGTAACTTTTGATAGAAGACTCAGACAAACATGTTTATGGCTTTATCTTATAGAACTCAATATCCCCGTGCTGGGCAAACAGGTTTTGCAGCCGTTTGAGCTAAGATTTTAAAATTATTCACATAATGAAAACCTATACTTTGTTTCAGGCGAGTTTCCCATTCAAATGCATGTAACAGTGAGAAACACACTGTCTTGGCGAAATAAAGCGTTTTCGTACAACTTCATATAAATCGCCGTAACTTTTGATAGAAGACTCAGACAAACATGTTTATGGCTTTATCTTATAGAACTCAATATCCCCGTGCTGGGCAAACAGAACAGGTTTTGCAGCCGTTTGAGCTAAGATTTTAAAATTATTCACATAATGAAAACCTATACTTTGTCTCGGGTGAGTTTCCCATTCAAATGCATGTAACAGTGAGAAACGCATTGTCTTGGCGAAATAAAGCGTTTTTGAACAACTTCATATAAATCGCTGTAACTTTTGATAGAAGACTCAGAAACACATGTTTATGGCTTTATCTTATAGAACTCAATATCCCCGTGCTGGGCAAATATGTTTTGCAGCCGTTTGAGCTAAGATTTTAAAATTATTCACATAATGAAAACCTATACTTTGTCTCGGGTGAGTTTCCCATTCAAATGCATGTAACAGTGAGAAACACACTGTCTTGGCGAAATAAAGCGTTTTTGTACAACTTCATATAAATCGCTGTAACTTTTGATAGAAGACTCAGACAAACATGTTTATGGCTTTATCTTATAGAACTCAATATCCCCGTGCTGGGCAAACAGAACAGGTTTTGCAGCCGTTTGAGCTAAGATTTTAAAATTATTCACATAATGAAAACCTATACTTTGTTTCATGCGAGTTTCCCATTCAAATGCATGTAACAGTGAGAAACACACTGTCTTGGCAAAATAAAGCGTTTTCGTACAACTTCATATAAATCGCTGTAACTTTTGATAGAAGACTCAGACAAACATGTTTATGGCTTTATCTTATAGAACTCAATATCCCCGTGCTGGGCAAACAGGTTTTGCAGCCGTTTGAGCTAAGATTTTAAAATTATTCACATAATGAAAACCTATACTTTGTCTCGGGTGAGTTTCCCATTCAAATGCATGTAACAGTGAGAAACACACTGTCTTGGCGAAATAAAGCGTTTTTGTACAACTTCATATAAATCGCTGTAACTTTTGATAGAAGACTCAGACAAACATGTTTATGGCTTTATCTTATAGAACTCAATATCCCCGTGCTGGGCAAACAGGTTTTGCAGCCGTTTGAGCTAAGATTTTAAAATTATTCACATAATGAAAACCTATACTTTGTCTCGGGCGAGTTTCCCATTCAAATGCATGTAACAGTGAGAAACGCATTGTCTTGGCGAAATAAAGCGTTTTCGTACAACTTCATATAAATCGCTGTAACTTTTGATAGAAGACTCAGACAAACATGTTTATGGCTTTATCTTATAGAACTCAATATCCCCGTGCTGGGCAAATATGTTTTGCAGCCGTTTGAGCTAAGATTTTAAAATTATTCACATAATGAAAACCTATACTTTGTCTCGGGTGAGTTTCCCATTCAAATGCATGTAACAGTGAGAAACACACTGTCTTGGCGAAATAAAGCGTTTTTGTACAACTTCATATAAATCGCTGTAACTTTTGATAGAAGACTCAGACAAACATGTTTATGGCTTTATCTTATAGAACTCAATATCCCCGTGCTGGGCAAACAGAACAGGTTTTGCAGCCATTTGAGCTAAGATTTTAAAATTATTCACATAATGAAAACCTATACTTTGTTTCATGCGAGTTTCCCATTCAAATGCATGTAACAGTGAGAAACACACTGTCTTGGCAAAATAAAGCGTTTTTGTACAACTTCATATAAATCGCTGTAACTTTTGATAGAAGACTCAGACAAACATGTTTATGGCTTTATCTTATAGAACTCAATATCCCCGTGCTGGGCAAATATGTTTTGCAGCCGTTTGAGCTAAGATTTTAAAATTATTCACATAATGAAAACCTATACTTTGTCTCGGGTGAGTTTCCCATTCAAATGCATGTAACAGTGAGAAACACACTGTCTTGGCGAAATAAAGCGTTTTTGTACAACTTCATATAAATCGCTGTAACTTTTGATAGAAGACTCAGACAAACATGTTTATGGCTTTATCTTATAGAACTCAATATCCCCGTGCTGGGCAAACAGGTTTTGCAGCCGTTTGAGCTAAGATTTTAAAATTATTCACATAATGAAAACCTATACTTTGTCTCGGGCGAGTTTCCCATTCAAATGCATGTAACAGTGAGAAACGCATTGTCTTGGCGAAATAAAGCGTTTTCGTACAACTTCATATAAATCGCTGTAACTTTTGATAGAAGACTCAGACAAACATGTTTATGGCTTTATCTTATAGAACTCAATATCCCCGTGCTGGGCAAATATGTTTTGCAGCCGTTTGAGCTAAGATTTTAAAATTATTCACATAATGAAAACCTATACTTTGTCTCGGGTGAGTTTCCCATTCAAATGCATGTAACAGTGAGAAACACACTGTCTTGGCGAAATAAAGCGTTTTTGTACAACTTCATATAAATCGCTGTAACTTTTGATAGAAGACTCAGACAAACATGTTTATGGCTTTATCTTATAGAACTCAATATCCCCGTGCTGGGCAAACAGGTTTTGCAGCCGTTTGAGCTAAGATTTTAAAATTATTCACATAATGAAAACCTATACTTTGTTTCAGGCGAGTTTCCCATTCAAATGCATGTAACAGTGAGAAACACACTGTCTTGGCGAAATAAAGCGTTTTCGTACAACTTCATATAAATCGCCGTAACTTTTGATAGAAGACTCAGACAAACATGTTTATGGCTTTATCTTATAGAACTCAATATCCCCGTGCTGGGCAAACAGAACAGGTTTTGCAGCCGTTTGAGCTAAGATTTTAAAATTATTCACATAATGAAAACCTATACTTTGTTTCAGGCGAGTTTCCCATTCAAATGCATGTAACAGTGAGAAACACACTGTCTTGGCGAAATAAAGCGTTTTTGTACAACTTCATATAAATCGCTGTAACTTTTGATAGAAGACTCAGACAAACATGTTTATGGCTTTATCTTATAGAACTCAATATCCCCGTGCTGGGCAAACAGAACAGGTTTTGCAGCCGTTTGAGCTAAGATTTTAAAATTATTCACATAATGAAAACCTATACTTTGTCTCGGGTGAGTTTCCCATTCAAATGCATGTAACAGTGAGAAACACACTGTCTTGGCGAAATAAAGCGTTTTTGTACAACTTCATATAAATCGCTGTAACTTTTGATAGAAGACTCAGACAAACATGTTTATGGCTTTATCTTATAGAACTCAATATCCCCGTGCTGGGCAAACAGGTTTTGCAGCCGTTTGAGCTAAGATTTTAAAATTATTCACATAATGAAAACCTATACTTTGTCTCGGGCGAGTTTCCCATTCAAATGCATGTAACAGTGAGAAACGCATTGTCTTGGCGAAATAAAGCGTTTTCGTACAACTTCATATAAATCGCTGTAACTTTTGATAGAAGACTCAGGCAAACATGTTTATGGCTTTATCTTATAGAACTCAATATCCCCGTGCTGGGCAAATATGTTTTGCAGCCGTTTGAGCTAAGATTTTAAAATTATTCACATAATGAAAACCTATACTTTGTCTCGGGTGAGTTTCCCATTCAAATGCATGTAACAGTGAGAAACACACTGTCTTGGCGAAATAAAGCGTTTTTGTACAACTTCATATAAATCGCTGTAACTTTTGATAGAAGACTCAGACAAACATGTTTATGGCTTTATCTTATAGAACTCAATATCCCCGTGCTGGGCAAACAGAACAGGTTTTGCAGTCGTTTGAGCTAAGATTTTAAAATTATTCACATAATGAAAACCTATACTTTGTCTCGGGTGAGTTTCCCATTCAAATGCATGTAACAGTGAGAAACACACTGTCTTGGCGAAATAAAGCGTTTTTGTACAACTTCATATAAATCGCTGTAACTTTTGATAGAAGACTCAGACAAACATGTTTATGGCTTTATCTTATAGAACTCAATATCCCCGTGCGGGGCAAACAGGTTTTGCAGCCGTTTGAGCTAAGATTTTAAAATTATTCACATAATGAAAACCTATACTTTGTTTCATGCGAGTTTCCCATTCAAATGCATGTAACAGTGAGAAACACACTGTCTTGGCGAAATAAAGCGTTTTCGTACAACTTCATATAAATCGCCGTAACTTTTGATAGAAGACTCAGACAAACATGTTTATGGCTTTATCTTATAGAACTCAATATCCCCGTGCTGGGCAAACAGAACAGGTTTTGCAGCCGTTTGAGCTAAGATTTTAAAATTATTCACATAATGAAAACCTATACTTTGTCTCGGGTGAGTTTCCCATTCAAATGCATGTAACAGTGAGAAACACACTGTCTTGGCGAAATAAAGCGTTTTTGTACAACTTCATATAAATCGCTGTAACTTTTGATAGAAGACTCAGACAAACATGTTTATGGCTTTATCTTATAGAACTCAATATCCCCGTGCTGGGCAAATATGTTTTGCAGCCGATTGAGCTAAGATTTTAAAATTATTCACATAATGAAAACCTGTACTTTGTCTCGGGTGAGTTTCCCATTCAAATGCATGTAACAGTGAGAAACACACTGTCTTGGCGAAATAAAGCGTTTTTGTACAACTTCATATAAATCGCTGTAACTTTTGATAGAAGACTCAGACAAACATGTTTATGGCTTTATCTTATAGAACTCAATATCCCCGTGCTGGGCAAACAGAACAGGTTTTGCAGCCGTTTGAGCTAAGATTTTAAAATTATTCACATAATGAAAACCTATACTTTGTCTCGGGTGAGTTTCCCATTCAAATGCATGTAACAGTGAGAAACGCATTGTCTTGGCGAAATAAAGCGTTTTTGAACAACTTCATATAAATCGCTGTAACTTTTGATAGAAGACTCAGACAAACATGTTTATGGCTTTATCTTATAGAACTCAATATCCCCGTGCTGGGCAAACAGGTTTTGCAGCCGTTTGAGCTAAGATTTTAAAATTATTCACATAATGAAAACCTATACTTTGTTTCAGGCGAGTTTCCCATTCAAATGCATGTAACAGTGAGAAACACACTGTCTTGGCGAAATAAAGCGTTTTTGTACAACTTCATATAAATCGCTGTAACTTTTGATAGAAGACTCAGACAAACATGTTTATGGCTTTATCTTATAGAACTCAATATCCCCGTGCTGGGCAAACAGAACAGGTTTTGCAGCCGTTTGAGCTAAGATTTTAAAATTATTCACATAATGAAAACCTATACTTTGTTTCATGCGAGTTTCCCATTCAAATGCATGTAACAGTGAGAAACACACTGTCTTGGCGAAATAAAGCGTTTTTGTACAACTTCATATAAATCGCTGTAACTTTTGATAGAAGACTCAGACAAACATGTTTATGGCTTTATCTTATAGAACTCAATATCCCCGTGCTGGGCAAACAGGTTTTGCAGCCGTTTGAGCTAAGATTTTAAAATTATTCACATAATGAAAACCTATACTTTGTCTCGGGTGAGTTTCCCATTCAAATGCATGTAACAGTGAGAAACACACTGTCTTGGCGAAATAAAGCGTTTTTGTACAACTTCATATAAATCGCTGTAACTTTTGATAGAAGACTCAGACAAACATGTTTATGGCTTTATCTTATAGAACTCAATATCCCCGTGCTGGGCAAATATGTTTTGCAGCCGATTGAGCTAAGATTTTAAAATTATTCACATAATGAAAACCTATACTTTGTCTCGGGTGAGTTTCCCATTCAAATGCATGTAACAGTGAGAAACACACTGTCTTGGCGAAATAAAGCGTTTTTGTACAACTTCATATAAATCGCTGTAACTTTTGATAGAAGACTCAGACAAACATGTTTATGGCTTTATCTTATAGAACTCAATATCCCCGTGCTGGGCAAACAGAACAGGTTTTGCAGCCGTTTGAGCTAAGATTTTAAAATTATTCACATAATGAAAACCTATACTTTGTCTCGGGTGAGTTTCCCATTCAAATGCATGTAACAGTGAGAAACGCATTGTCTTGGCGAAATAAAGCGTTTTTGAACAACTTCATATAAATCGCTGTAACTTTTGATAGAAGACTCAGAAACACATGTTTATGGCTTTATCTTATAGAACTCAATATCCCCGTGCTGGGCAAATATGTTTTGCAGCCGTTTGAGCTAAGATTTTAAAATTATTCACATAATGAAAACCTATACTTTGTCTCGGGTGAGTTTCCCATTCAAATGCATGTAACAGTGAGAAACACACTGTCTTGGCGAAATAAAGCGTTTTTGTACAACTTCATATAAATCGCTGTAACTTTTGATAGAAGACTCAGACAAACATGTTTATGGCTTTATCTTATAGAACTCAATATCCCCGTGCTGGGCAAACAGAACAGGTTTTGCAGCCGTTTGAGCTAAGATTTTAAAATTATTCACATAATGAAAACCTATACTTTGTTTCATGCGAGTTTCCCATTCAAATGCATGTAACAGTGAGAAACACACTGTCTTGGCAAAATAAAGCGTTTTCGTACAACTTCATATAAATCGCTGTAACTTTTGATAGAAGACTCAGACAAACATGTTTATGGCTTTATCTTATAGAACTCAATATCCCCGTGCTGGGCAAACAGGTTTTGCAGCCGTTTGAGCTAAGATTTTAAAATTATTCACATAATGAAAACCTATACTTTGTCTCGGGTGAGTTTCCCATTCAAATGCATGTAACAGTGAGAAACACACTGTCTTGGCGAAATAAAGCGTTTTTGTACAACTTCATATAAATCGCTGTAACTTTTGATAGAAGACTCAGACAAACATGTTTATGGCTTTATCTTATAGAACTCAATATCCCCGTGCTGGGCAAACAGGTTTTGCAGCCGTTTGAGCTAAGATTTTAAAATTATTCACATAATGAAAACCTATACTTTGTCTCGGGCGAGTTTCCCATTCAAATGCATGTAACAGTGAGAAACGCATTGTCTTGGCGAAATAAAGCGTTTTCGTACAACTTCATATAAATCGCTGTAACTTTTGATAGAAGACTCAGACAAACATGTTTATGGCTTTATCTTATAGAACTCAATATCCCCGTGCTGGGCAAATATGTTTTGCAGCCGTTTGAGCTAAGATTTTAAAATTATTCACATAATGAAAACCTATACTTTGTCTCGGGTGAGTTTCCCATTCAAATGCATGTAACAGTGAGAAACACACTGTCTTGGCGAAATAAAGCGTTTTTGTACAACTTCATATAAATCGCTGTAACTTTTGATAGAAGACTCAGACAAACATGTTTATGGCTTTATCTTATAGAACTCAATATCCCCGTGCTGGGCAAACAGAACAGGTTTTGCAGCCATTTGAGCTAAGATTTTAAAATTATTCACATAATGAAAACCTATACTTTGTTTCATGCGAGTTTCCCATTCAAATGCATGTAACAGTGAGAAACACACTGTCTTGGCAAAATAAAGCGTTTTTGTACAACTTCATATAAATCGCTGTAACTTTTGATAGAAGACTCAGACAAACATGTTTATGGCTTTATCTTATAGAACTCAATATCCCCGTGCTGGGCAAATATGTTTTGCAGCCGTTTGAGCTAAGATTTTAAAATTATTCACATAATGAAAACCTATACTTTGTCTCGGGTGAGTTTCCCATTCAAATGCATGTAACAGTGAGAAACACACTGTCTTGGCGAAATAAAGCGTTTTTGTACAACTTCATATAAATCGCTGTAACTTTTGATAGAAGACTCAGACAAACATGTTTATGGCTTTATCTTATAGAACTCAATATCCCCGTGCTGGGCAAACAGGTTTTGCAGCCGTTTGAGCTAAGATTTTAAAATTATTCACATAATGAAAACCTATACTTTGTCTCGGGCGAGTTTCCCATTCAAATGCATGTAACAGTGAGAAACGCATTGTCTTGGCGAAATAAAGCGTTTTCGTACAACTTCATATAAATCGCTGTAACTTTTGATAGAAGACTCAGACAAACATGTTTATGGCTTTATCTTATAGAACTCAATATCCCCGTGCTGGGCAAATATGTTTTGCAGCCGTTTGAGCTAAGATTTTAAAATTATTCACATAATGAAAACCTATACTTTGTCTCGGGTGAGTTTCCCATTCAAATGCATGTAACAGTGAGAAACACACTGTCTTGGCGAAATAAAGCGTTTTTGTACAACTTCATATAAATCGCTGTAACTTTTGATAGAAGACTCAGACAAACATGTTTATGGCTTTATCTTATAGAACTCAATATCCCCGTGCTGGGCAAACAGAACAGGTTTTGCAGCCGTTTGAGCTAAGATTTTAAAATTATTCACATAATGAAAACCTATACTTTGTCTCGGGTGAGTTTCCCATTCAAATGCATGTAACAGTGAGAAACGCATTGTCTTGGCGAAATAAAGCGTTTTTGAACAACTTCATATAAATCGCTGTAACTTTTGATAGAAGACTCAGACAAACATGTTTATGGCTTTATCTTATAGAACTCAATATCCCCGTGCTGGGCAAACAGGTTTTGCAGCCGTTTGAGCTAAGATTTTAAAATTATTCACATAATGAAAACCTATACTTTGTTTCAGGCGAGTTTCCCATTCAAATGCATGTAACAGTGAGAAACACACTGTCTTGGCGAAATAAAGCGTTTTCGTACAACTTCATATAAATCGCTGTAACTTTTGATAGAAGACTCAGACAAACATGTTTATGGCTTTATCTTATAGAACTCAATATCCCCGTGCTGGGCAAACAGAACAGGTTTTGCAGCCGTTTGAGCTAAGATTTTAAAATTATTCACATAATGAAAACCTATACTTTGTTTCATGCGAGTTTCCCATTCAAATGCATGTAACAGTGAGAAACACACTGTCTTGGCAAAATAAAGCGTTTTCGTACAACTTCATATAAATCGCTGTAACTTTTGATAGAAGACTCAGACAAACATGTTTATGGCTTTATCTTATAGAACTCAATATCCCCGTGCTGGGCAAACAGGTTTTGCAGCCGTTTGAGCTAAGATTTTAAAATTATTCACATAATGAAAACCTATACTTTGTCTCGGGTGAGTTTCCCATTCAAATGCATGTAACAGTGAGAAACACACTGTCTTGGCGAAATAAAGCGTTTTTGTACAACTTCATATAAATCGCTGTAACTTTTGATAGAAGACTCAGACAAACATGTTTATGGCTTTATCTTATAGAACTCAATATCCCCGTGCTGGGCAAACAGGTTTTGCAGCCGTTTGAGCTAAGATTTTAAAATTATTCACATAATGAAAACCTATACTTTGTCTCGGGCGAGTTTCCCATTCAAATGCATGTAACAGTGAGAAACGCATTGTCTTGGCGAAATAAAGCGTTTTCGTACAACTTCATATAAATCGCTGTAACTTTTGATAGAAGACTCAGACAAACATGTTTATGGCTTTATCTTATAGAACTCAATATCCCCGTGCTGGGCAAATATGTTTTGCAGCCGTTTGAGCTAAGATTTTAAAATTATTCACATAATGAAAACCTATACTTTGTCTCGGGTGAGTTTCCCATTCAAATGCATGTAACAGTGAGAAACACACTGTCTTGGCGAAATAAAGCGTTTTTGTACAACTTCATATAAATCGCTGTAACTTTTGATAGAAGACTCAGACAAACATGTTTATGGCTTTATCTTATAGAACTCAATATCCCCGTGCTGGGCAAACAGAACAGGTTTTGCAGCCATTTGAGCTAAGATTTTAAAATTATTCACATAATGAAAACCTATACTTTGTTTCATGCGAGTTTCCCATTCAAATGCATGTAACAGTGAGAAACACACTGTCTTGGCAAAATAAAGCGTTTTCGTACAACTTCATATAAATCGCTGTAACTTTTGATAGAAGACTCAGACAAACATGTTTATGGCTTTATCTTATAGAACTCAATATCCCCGTGCTGGGCAAATATGTTTTGCAGCCGATTGAGGTAAGATTTTAAAATTATTCACATAATGAAAACCTATACTTTGTTTCAGGCGAGTTTCCCATTCAAATGCATGTAACAGTGAGAAACACACTGTCTTGGCGAAATAAAGCGTTTTTGTACAACTTCATATAAATCGCTGTAACTTTTGATAGAAGACTCAGACAAACATGTTTATGGCTTTATCTTATAGAACTCAATATCCCCGTGCTGGGCAAACAGAACAGGTTTTGCAGCCGTTTGAGCTAAGATTTTAAAATTATTCACATAATGAAAACCTATACTTTGTCTCGGGTGAGTTTCCCATTCAAATGCATGTAACAGTGAGAAACGCATTGTCTTGGCGAAATAAAGCGTTTTTGAACAACTTCATATAAATCGCTGTAACTTTTGATAGAAGACTCAGACAAACATGTTTATGGCTTTATCTTATAGAACTCAATATCCCCGTGCTGGGCAAACAGGTTTTGCAGCCGTTTGAGCTAAGATTTTAAAATTATTCACATAATGAAAACCTATACTTTGTTTCAGGCGAGTTTCCCATTCAAATGCATGTAACAGTGAGAAACACACTGTCTTGGCGAAATAAAGCGTTTTCGTACAACTTCATATAAATCGCTGTAACTTTTGATAGAAGACTCAGACAAACATGTTTATGGCTTTATCTTATAGAACTCAATATCCCCGTGCTGGGCAAACAGAACAGGTTTTGCAGCCGTTTGAGCTAAGATTTTAAAATTATTCACATAATGAAAACCTATACTTTGTTTCATGCGAGTTTCCCATTCAAATGCATGTAACAGTGAGAAACACACTGTCTTGGCGAAATAAAGCGTTTTTGTACAACTTCATATAAATCGCTGTAACTTTTGATAGAAGACTCAGACAAACATGTTTATGGCTTTATCTTATAGAACTCAATATCCCCGTGCTGGGCAAACAGAACAGGTTTTGCAGCCGTTTGAGCTAAGATTTTAAAATTATTCACATAATGAAAACCTATACTTTGTTTCATGCGAGTTTCCCATTCAAATGCATGTAACAGTGAGAAACACACTGTCTTGGCAAAATAAAGCGTTTTCGTACAACTTCATATAAATCGCTGTAACTTTTGATAGAAGACTCAGACAAACATGTTTATGGCTTTATCTTATAGAACTCAATATCCCCGTGCTGGGCAAACAGGTTTTGCAGCCGTTTGAGCTAAGATTTTAAAATTATTCACATAATGAAAACCTATACTTTGTCTCGGGTGAGTTTCCCATTCAAATGCATGTAACAGTGAGAAACGCATTGTCTTGGCGAAATAAAGCGTTTTCGTACAACTTCATATAAATCGCTGTAACTTTTGATAGAAGACTCAGACAAACATGTTTATGGCTTTATCTTATAGAACTCAATATCCCCGTGCTGGGCAAATATGTTTTGCAGCCGTTTGAGCTAAGATTTTAAAATTATTCACATAATGAAAACCTATACTTTGTCTCGGGTGAGTTTCCCATTCAAATGCATGTAACAGTGAGAAACACACTGTCTTGGCGAAATAAAGCGTTTTTGTACAACTTCATATAAATCGCTGTAACTTTTGATAGAAGACTCAGACAAACATGTTTATGGCTTTATCTTATAGAACTCAATATCCCCGTGCTGGGCAAACAGAACAGGTTTTGCAGCCATTTGAGCTAAGATTTTAAAATTATTCACATAATGAAAACCTATACTTTGTTTCATGCGAGTTTCCCATTCAAATGCATGTAACAGTGAGAAACACACTGTCTTGGCAAAATAAAGCGTTTTCGTACAACTTCATATAAATCGCTGTAACTTTTGATAGAAGACTCAGACAAACATGTTTATGGCTTTATCTTATAGAACTCAATATCCCCGTGCTGGGCAAATATGTTTTGCAGCCGATTGAGCTAAGATTTTAAAATTATTCACATAATGAAAACCTATACTTTGTTTCAGGCGAGTTTCCCATTCAAATGCATGTAACAGTGAGAAACACACTGTCTTGGCGAAATAAAGCGTTTTTGTACAACTTCATATAAATCGCTGTAACTTTTGATAGAAGACTCAGACAAACATGTTTATGGCTTTATCTTATAGAACTCAATATCCCCGTGCTGGGCAAACAGAACAGGTTTTGCAGCCATTTGAGCTAAGATTTTAAAATTATTCACATAATGAAAACCTATACTTTGTTTCATGCGAGTTTCCCATTCAAATGCATGTAACAGTGAGAAACACACTGTCTTGGCAAAATAAAGCGTTTTCGTACAACTTCATATAAATCGCTGTAACTTTTGATAGAAGACTCAGACAAACATGTTTATGGCTTTATCTTATAGAACTCAATATCCCCGTGCTGGGCAAATATGTTTTGCAGCCGATTGAGCTAAGATTTTAAAATTATTCACATAATGAAAACCTATACTTTGTTTCAGGCGAGTTTCCCATTCAAATGCATGTAACAGTGAGAAACACACTGTCTTGGCGAAATAAAGCGTTTTTGTACAACTTCATATAAATCGCTGTAACTTTTGATAGAAGACTCAGACAAACATGTTTATGGCTTTATCTTATAGAACTCAATATCCCCGTGCTGGGCAAACAGAACAGGTTTTGCAGCCGTTTGAGCTAAGATTTTAAAATTATTCACATAATGAAAACCTATACTTTGTCTCGGGTGAGTTTCCCATTCAAATGCATGTAACAGTGAGAAACGCATTGTCTTGGCGAAATAAAGCGTTTTTGAACAACTTCATATAAATCGCTGTAACTTTTGATAGAAGACTCAGACAAACATGTTTATGGCTTTATCTTATAGAACTCAATATCCCCGTGCTGGGCAAATATGTTTTGCAGCCGTTTGAGCTAAGATTTTAAAATTATTCACATAATGAAAACCTATACTTTGTCTCGGGTGAGTTTCCCATTCAAATGCATGTAACAGTGAGAAACACACTGTCTTGGCGAAATAAAGCGTTTTTGTACAACTTCATATAAATCGCTGTAACTTTTGATAGAAGACTCAGACAAACATGTTTATGGCTTTATCTTATAGAACTCAATATCCCCGTGCTGGGCAAACAGGTTTTGCAGCCGTTTGAGCTAAGATTTTAAAATTATTCACATAATGAAAACCTATACTTTGTTTCAGGCGAGTTTCCCATTCAAATGCATGTAACAGTGAGAAACACACTGTCTTGGCGAAATAAAGCGTTTTCGTACAACTTCATATAAATCGCCGTAACTTTTGATAGAAGACTCAGACAAACATGTTTATGGCTTTATCTTATAGAACTCAATATCCCCGTGCTGGGCAAACAGAACAGGTTTTGCAGCCGTTTGAGCTAAGATTTTAAAATTATTCACATAATGAAAACCTATACTTTGTTTCAGGCGAGTTTCCCATTCAAATGCATGTAACAGTGAGAAACACACTGTCTTGGCGAAATAAAGCGTTTTTGTACAACTTCATATAAATCGCTGTAACTTTTGATAGAAGACTCAGACAAACATGTTTATGGCTTTATCTTATAGAACTCAATATCCCCGTGCTGGGCAAATATGTTTTGCAGCCGTTTGAGCTAAGATTTTAAAATTATTCACATAATGAAAACCTATACTTTGTCTCGGGTGAGTTTCCCATTCAAATGCATGTAACAGTGAGAAACACACTGTCTTGGCGAAATAAAGCGTTTTTGTACAACTTCATATAAATCGCTGTAACTTTTGATAGAAGACTCAGACAAACATGTTTATGGCTTTATCTTATAGAACTCAATATCCCCGTGCTGGGCAAACAGAACAGGTTTTGCAGCCGTTTGAGCTAAGATTTTAAAATTATTCACATAATGAAAACCTATACTTTGTTTCATGCGAGTTTCCCATTCAAATGCATGTAACAGTGAGAAACACACTGTCTTGGCAAAATAAAGCGTTTTCGTACAACTTCATATAAATCGCTGTAACTTTTGATAGAAGACTCAGACAAACATGTTTATGGCTTTATCTTATAGAACTCAATATCCCCGTGCTGGGCAAACAGAACAGGTTTTGCAGCCGTTTGAGCTAAGATTTTAAAATTATTCACATAATGAAAACCTATACTTTGTTTCAGGCGAGTTTCCCATTCAAATGCATGTAACAGTGAGAAACACACTGTCTTGGCGAAATAAAGCGTTTTTGTACAACTTCATATAAATCGCTGTAACTTTTGATAGAAGACTCAGACAAACATGTTTATGGCTTTATCTTATAGAACTCAATATCCCCGTGCTGGGCAAATATGTTTTGCAGCCGTTTGAGCTAAGATTTTAAAATTATTCACATAATGAAAACCTATACTTTGTCTCGGGTGAGTTTCCCATTCAAATGCATGTAACAGTGAGAAACACACTGTCTTGGCGAAATAAAGCGTTTTTGTACAACTTCATATAAATCGCTGTAACTTTTGATAGAAGACTCAGACAAACATGTTTATGGCTTTATCTTATAGAACTCAATATCCCCGTGCTGGGCAAACAGAACAGGTTTTGCAGCCGTTTGAGCTAAGATTTTAAAATTATTCACATAATGAAAACCTATACTTTGTTTCATGCGAGTTTCCCATTCAAATGCATGTAACAGTGAGAAACACACTGTCTTGGCAAAATAAAGCGTTTTCGTACAACTTCATATAAATCGCTGTAACTTTTGATAGAAGACTCAGACAAACATGTTTATGGCTTTATCTTATAGAACTCAATATCCCCGTGCTGGGCAAACAGGTTTTGCAGCCGTTTGAGCTAAGATTTTAAAATTATTCACATAATGAAAACCTATACTTTGTCTCGGGTGAGTTTCCCATTCAAATGCATGTAACAGTGAGAAACACACTGTCTTGGCGAAATAAAGCGTTTTTGTACAACTTCATATAAATCGCTGTAACTTTTGATAGAAGACTCAGACAAACATGTTTATGGCTTTATCTTATAGAACTCAATATCCCCGTGCTGGGCAAACAGGTTTTGCAGCCGTTTGAGCTAAGATTTTAAAATTATTCACATAATGAAAACCTATACTTTGTCTCGGGCGAGTTTCCCATTCAAATGCATGTAACAGTGAGAAACGCATTGTCTTGGCGAAATAAAGCGTTTTCGTACAACTTCATATAAATCGCTGTAACTTTTGATAGAAGACTCAGACAAACATGTTTATGGCTTTATCTTATAGAACTCAATATCCCCGTGCTGGGCAAATATGTTTTGCAGCCGTTTGAGCTAAGATTTTAAAATTATTCACATAATGAAAACCTATACTTTGTCTCGGGTGAGTTTCCCATTCAAATGCATGTAACAGTGAGAAACACACTGTCTTGGCGAAATAAAGCGTTTTTGTACAACTTCATATAAATCGCTGTAACTTTTGATAGAAGACTCAGACAAACATGTTTATGGCTTTATCTTATAGAACTCAATATCCCCGTGCTGGGCAAACAGAACAGGTTTTGCAGCCATTTGAGCTAAGATTTTAAAATTATTCACATAATGAAAACCTATACTTTGTTTCATGCGAGTTTCCCATTCAAATGCATGTAACAGTGAGAAACACACTGTCTTGGCAAAATAAAGCGTTTTCGTACAACTTCATATAAATCGCTGTAACTTTTGATAGAAGACTCAGACAAACATGTTTATGGCTTTATCTTATAGAACTCAATATCCCCGTGCTGGGCAAATATGTTTTGCAGCCGATTGAGCTAAGATTTTAAAATTATTCACATAATGAAAACCTATACTTTGTGTCAGGCGAGTTTCCCATTCAAATGCATGTAACAGTGAGAAACACACTGTCTTGGCGAAATAAAGCGTTTTTGTACAACTTCATATAAATCGCTGTAACTTTTGATAGAAGACTCAGACAAACATGTTTATGGCTTTATCTTATAGAACTCAATATCCCCGTGCTGGGCAAACAGGTTTTGCAGCCGTTTGAGCTAATATTTTAAAATTATTCACATAATGAAAACCTATACTTTGTCTCGGGCGAGTTTCCCATTCAAATGCATGTAACAGTGAGAAACGCATTGTCTTGGCGAAATAAAGCGTTTTCGTACAACTTCATATAAATCGCTGTAACTTTTGATAGAAGACTCAGACAAACATGTTTATTGCTTTATCTTATAGAACTCAATATCCCCGTGCTGGGCAAATATGTTTTGCAGCCGTTTGAGCTAAGATTTTAAAATTATTCACATAATGAAAACCTATACTTTGTCTCGGGTGAGTTTCCCATTCAAATGCATGTAACAGTGAGAAACACACTGTCTTGGCGAAATAAAGCGTTTTTGTACAACTTCATATAAATCGCTGTAACTTTTGATAGAAGACTCAGACAAACATGTTTATGGCTTTATCTTATAGAACTCAATATCCCCGTGCTGGGCAAACAGAACAGGTTTTGCAGCCGTTTGAGCTAAGATTTTAAAATTATTCACATAATGAAAACCTATACTTTGTCTCGGGTGAGTTTCCCATTCAAATGCATGTAACAGTGAGAAACGCATTGTCTTGGCGAAATAAAGCGTTTTTGAACAACTTCATATAAATCGCTGTAACTTTTGATAGAAGACTCAGACAAACATGTTTATGGCTTTATCTTATAGAACTCAATATCCCCGTGCTGGGCAAACAGGTTTTGCAGCCGTTTGAGCTAAGATTTTAAAATTATTCACATAATGAAAACCTATACTTTGTCTCGGGTGAGTTTCCCATTCAAATGCATGTAACAGTGAGAAACACACTGTCTTGGCGAAATAAAGCGTTTTTGTACAACTTCATATAAATCGCTGTAACTTTTGATAGAAGACTCAGACAAACATGTTTATGGCTTTATCTTATAGAACTCAATATCCCCGTGCTGGGCAAACAGAACAGGTTTTGCAGCCGTTTGAGCTAAGATTTTAAAATTATTCACATAATGAAAACCTATACTTTGTTTCATGCGAGTTTCCCATTCAAATGCATGTAACAGTGAGAAACACACTGTCTTGGCAAAATAAAGCGTTTTCGTACAACTTCATATAAATCGCTGTAACTTTTGATAGAAGACTCAGACAAACATGTTTATGGCTTTATCTTATAGAACTCAATATCCCCGTGCTGGGCAAACAGGTTTTGCAGCCGTTTGAGCTAAGATTTTAAAATTATTCACATAATGAAAACCTATACTTTGTCTCGGGTGAGTTTCCCATTCAAATGCATGTAACAGTGAGAAACACACTGTCTTGGCGAAATAAAGCGTTTTTGTACAACTTCATATAAATCGCTGTAACTTTTGATAGAAGACTCAGACAAACATGTTTATGGCTTTATCTTATAGAACTCAATATCCCCGTGCTGGGCAAACAGGTTTTGCAGCCGTTTGAGCTAAGATTTTAAAATTATTCACATAATGAAAACCTATACTTTGTCTCGGGCGAGTTTCCCATTCAAATGCATGTAACAGTGAGAAACGCATTGTCTTGGCGAAATAAAGCGTTTTCGTACAACTTCATATAAATCGCTGTAACTTTTGATAGAAGACTCAGACAAACATGTTTATGGCTTTATCTTATAGAACTCAATATCCCCGTGCTGGGCAAATATGTTTTGCAGCCGTTTGAGCTAAGATTTTAAAATTATTCACATAATGAAAACCTATACTTTGTCTCGGGTGAGTTTCCCATTCAAATGCATGTAACAGTGAGAAACGCATTGTCTTGGCGAAATAAAGCGTTTTTGAACAACTTCATATAAATCGCTGTAACTTTTGATAGAAGACTCAGACAAACATGTTTATGGCTTTATCTTATAGAACTCAATATCCCCGTGCTGGGCAAACAGGTTTTGCAGCCGTTTGAGCTAAGATTTTAAAATTATTCACATAATGAAAACCTATACTTTGTCTCGGGTGAGTTTCCCATTCAAATGCATGTAACAGTGAGAAACACACTGTCTTGGCGAAATAAAGCGTTTTTGTACAACTTCATATAAATCGCTGTAACTTTTGATAGAAGACTCAGACAAACATGTTTATGGCTTTATCTTATAGAACTCAATATCCCCGTGCTGGGCAAACAGGTTTTGCAGCCGTTTGAGCTAAGATTTTAAAATTATTCACATAATGAAAACCTATACTTTGTCTCGGGCGAGTTTCCCATTCAAATGCATGTAACAGTGAGAAACGCATTGTCTTGGCGAAATAAAGCGTTTTCGTACAACTTCATATAAATCGCTGTAACTTTTGATAGAAGACTCAGACAAACATGTTTATGGCTTTATCTTATAGAACTCAATATCCCCGTGCTGGGCAAATATGTTTTGCAGCCGTTTGAGCTAAGATTTTAAAATTATTCACATAATGAAAACCTATACTTTGTCTCGGGTGAGTTTCCCATTCAAATGCATGTAACAGTGAGAAACACACTGTCTTGGCGAAATAAAGCGTTTTTGTACAACTTCATATAAATCGCTGTAACTTTTGATAGAAGACTCAGACAAACATGTTTATGGCTTTATCTTATAGAACTCAATATCCCCGTGCTGGGCAAACAGGTTTTGCAGCCGTTTGAGCTAAGATTTTAAAATTATTCACATAATGAAAACCTATACTTTGTCTCGGGTGAGTTTCCCATTCAAATGCATGTAACAGTGAGAAACACACTGTCTTGGCGAAATAAAGCGTTTTTGTACAACTTCATATAAATCGCTGTAACTTTTGATAGAAGACTCAGACAAACATGTTTATGGCTTTATCTTATAGAACTCAATATCCCCGTGCTGGGCAAACAGGTTTTGCAGCCGTTTGAGCTAAGATTTTAAAATTATTCACATAATGAAAACCTATACTTTGTCTCGGGCGAGTTTCCCATTCAAATGCATGTAACAGTGAGAAACGCATTGTCTTGGCGAAATAAAGCGTTTTCGTACAACTTCATATAAATCGCTGTAACTTTTGATAGAAGACTCAGACAAACATGTTTATGGCTTTATCTTATAGAACTCAATATCCCCGTGCTGGGCAAATATGTTTTGCAGCCGTTTGAGCTAAGATTTTAAAATTATTCACATAATGAAAACCTATACTTTGTCTCGGGTGAGTTTCCCATTCAAATGCATGTAACAGTGAGAAACACACTGTCTTGGCGAAATAAAGCGTTTTTGTACAACTTCATATAAATCGCTGTAACTTTTGATAGAAGACTCAGACAAACATGTTTATGGCTTTATCTTATAGAACTCAATATCCCCGTGCTGGGCAAACAGAACAGGTTTTGCAGCCATTTGAGCTAAGATTTTAAAATTATTCACATAATGAAAACCTATACTTTGTTTCATGCGAGTTTCCCATTCAAATGCATGTAACAGTGAGAAACACACTGTCTTGGCAAAATAAAGCGTTTTTGTACAACTTCATATAAATCGCTGTAACTTTTGATAGAAGACTCAGACAAACATGTTTATGGCTTTATCTTATAGAACTCAATATCCCCGTGCTGGGCAAACAGGTTTTGCAGCCGTTTGAGCTAAGATTTTAAAATTATTCACATAATGAAAACCTATACTTTGTCTCGGGCGAGTTTCCCATTCAAATGCATGTAACAGTGAGAAACGCATTGTCTTGGCGAAATAAAGCGTTTTCGTACAACTTCATATAAATCGCTGTAACTTTTGATAGAAGACTCAGACAAACATGTTTATGGCTTTATCTTATAGAACTCAATATCCCCGTGCTGGGCAAATATGTTTTGCAGCCGTTTGAGCTAAGATTTTAAAATTATTCACATAATGAAAACCTATACTTTGTCTCGGGTGAGTTTCCCATTCAAATGCATGTAACAGTGAGAAACACACTGTCTTGGCGAAATAAAGCGTTTTTGTACAACTTCATATAAATCGCTGTAACTTTTGATAGAAGACTCAGACAAACATGTTTATGGCTTTATCTTATAGAACTCAATATCCCCGTGCTGGGCAAACAGAACAGGTTTTGCAGCCGTTTGAGCTAAGATTTTAAAATTATTCACATAATGAAAACCTATACTTTGTCTCGGGTGAGTTTCCCATTCAAATGCATGTAACAGTGAGAAACGCATTGTCTTGGCGAAATAAAGCGTTTTTGAACAACTTCATATAAATCGCTGTAACTTTTGATAGAAGACTCAGACAAACATGTTTATGGCTTTATCTTATAGAACTCAATATCCCCGTGCTGGGCAAACAGAACAGGTTTTGCAGCCGTTTGAGCTAAGATTTTAAAATTATTCACATAATGAAAACCTATACTTTGTTTCAGGCGAGTTTCCCATTCAAATGCATGTAACAGTGAGAAACGCATTGTCTTGGCGAAATAAAGCGCTTTTGAACAACTTCATATAAATCGCTGTAACTTTTGATAGAAGACTCAGACAAACATGTTTATGGCTTTATCTTATAGAACTCAATATCCCCGTGCTGGGCAAACAGGTTTTGCAGCCGTTTGAGCTAAGATTTTAAAATTATTCACATAATGAAAACCTATACTTTGTCTCGGGTGAGTTTCCCATTCAAATGCATGTAACAGTGAGAAACGCATTGTCTTGGCGAAATAAAGCGTTTTTGAACAACTTCATATAAATCGCTGTAACTTTTGATAGAAGACTCAGACAAACATGTTTATGGCTTTATCTTATAGAACTCAATATCCCCGTGCTGGGCAAACAGGTTTTGCAGCCGTTTGAGCTAAGATTTTAAAATTATTCACATAATGAAAACCTATACTTTGTCTCGGGTGAGTTTCCCATTCAAATGCATGTAACAGTGAGAAACACACTGTCTTGGCGAAATAAAGCGTTTTTGTACAACTTCATATAAATCGCTGTAACTTTTGATAGAAGACTCAGACAAACATGTTTATGGCTTTATCTTATAGAACTCAATATCCCCGTGCTGGGCAAACAGAACAGGTTTTGCAGCCATTTGAGCTAAGATTTTAAAATTATTCACATAATGAAAACCTATACTTTGTTTCATGCGAGTTTCCCATTCAAATGCATGTAACAGTGAGAAACACACTGTCTTGGCAAAATAAAGCGTTTTTGTACAACTTCATATAAATCGCTGTAACTTTTGATAGAAGACTCAGACAAACATGTTTATGGCTTTATCTTATAGAACTCAATATCCCCGTGCTGGGCAAACAGGTTTTGCAGCCGTTTGAGCTAAGATTTTAAAATTATTCACATAATGAAAACCTATACTTTGTCTCGGGCGAGTTTCCCATTCAAATGCATGTAACAGTGAGAAACGCATTGTCTTGGCGAAATAAAGCGTTTTCGTACAACTTCATATAAATCGCTGTAACTTTTGATAGAAGACTCAGACAAACATGTTTATGGCTTTATCTTATAGAACTCAATATCCCCGTGCTGGGCAAATATGTTTTGCAGCCGTTTGAGCTAAGATTTTAAAATTATTCACATAATGAAAACCTATACTTTGTCTCGGGTGAGTTTCCCATTCAAATGCATGTAACAGTGAGAAACGCATTGTCTTGGCGAAATAAAGCGTTTTTGAACAACTTCATATAAATCGCTGTAACTTTTGATAGAAGACTCAGACAAACATGTTTATGGCTTTATCTTATAGAACTCAATATCCCCGTGCTGGGCAAACAGGTTTTGCAGCCGTTTGAGCTAAGATTTTAAAATTATTCACATAATGAAAACCTATACTTTGTCTCGGGTGAGTTTCCCATTCAAATGCATGTAACAGTGAGAAACACACTGTCTTGGCGAAATAAAGCGTTTTTGTACAACTTCATATAAATCGCTGTAACTTTTGATAGAAGACTCAGACAAACATGTTTATGGCTTTATCTTATAGAACTCAATATCCCCGTGCTGGGCAAACAGAACAGGTTTTGCAGCCGTTTGAGCTAAGATTTTAAAATTATTCACATAATGAAAACCTATACTTTGTTTCATGCGAGTTTCCCATTCAAATGCATGTAACAGTGAGAAACACACTGTCTTGGCAAAATAAAGCGTTTTCGTACAACTTCATATAAATCGCTGTAACTTTTGATAGAAGACTCAGACAAACATGTTTATGGCTTTATCTTATAGAACTCAATATCCCCGTGCTGGGCAAACAGGTTTTGCAGCCGTTTGAGCTAAGATTTTAAAATTATTCACATAATGAAAACCTATACTTTGTCTCGGGTGAGTTTCCCATTCAAATGCATGTAACAGTGAGAAACACACTGTCTTGGCGAAATAAAGCGTTTTTGTACAACTTCATATAAATCGCTGTAACTTTTGATAGAAGACTCAGACAAACATGTTTATGGCTTTATCTTATAGAACTCAATATCCCCGTGCTGGGCAAACAGGTTTTGCAGCCGTTTGAGCTAAGATTTTAAAATTATTCACATAATGAAAACCTATACTTTGTCTCGGGCGAGTTTCCCATTCAAATGCATGTAACAGTGAGAAACGCATTGTCTTGGCGAAATAAAGCGTTTTCGTACAACTTCATATAAATCGCTGTAACTTTTGATAGAAGACTCAGACAAACATGTTTATGGCTTTATCTTATAGAACTCAATATCCCCGTGCTGGGCAAACAGGTTTTGCAGCCGTTTGAGCTAAGATTTTAAAATTATTCACATAATGAAAACCTATACTTTGTCTCGGGCGAGTTTCCCATTCAAATGCATGTAACAGTGAGAAACGCATTGTCTTGGCGAAATAAAGCGTTTTCGTACAACTTCATATAAATCGCTGTAACTTTTGATAGAAGACTCAGACAAACATGTTTATGGCTTTATCTTATAGAACTCAATATCCCCGTGCTGGGCAAATATGTTTTGCAGCCGTTTGAGCTAAGATTTTAAAATTATTCACATAATGAAAACCTATACTTTGTCTCGGGTGAGTTTCCCATTCAAATGCATGTAACAGTGAGAAACACACTGTCTTGGCGAAATAAAGCGTTTTTGTACAACTTCATATAAATCGCTGTAACTTTTGATAGAAGACTCAGACAAACATGTTTATGGCTTTATCTTATAGAACTCAATATCCCCGTGCTGGGCAAACAGAACAGGTTTTGCAGCCATTTGAGCTAAGATTTTAAAATTATTCACATAATGAAAACCTATACTTTGTTTCATGCGAGTTTCCCATTCAAATGCATGTAACAGTGAGAAACACACTGTCTTGGCAAAATAAAGCGTTTTTGTACAACTTCATATAAATCGCTGTAACTTTTGATAGAAGACTCAGACAAACATGTTTATGGCTTTATCTTATAGAACTCAATATCCCCGTGCTGGGCAAACAGGTTTTGCAGCCGTTTGAGCTAAGATTTTAAAATTATTCACATAATGAAAACCTATACTTTGTCTCGGGTGAGTTTCCCATTCAAATGCATGTAACAGTGAGAAACACACTGTCTTGGCGAAATAAAGCGTTTTTGTACAACTTCATATAAATCGCTGTAACTTTTGATAGAAGACTCAGACAAACATGTTTATGGCTTTATCTTATAGAACTCAATATCCCCGTGCTGGGCAAACAGAACAGGTTTTGCAGCCGTTTGAGCTAAGATTTTAAAATTATTCACATAATGAAAACCTATACTTTGTCTCGGGTGAGTTTCCCATTCAAATGCATGTAACAGTGAGAAACGCATTGTCTTGGCGAAATAAAGCGTTTTTGAACAACTTCATATAAATCGCTGTAACTTTTGATAGAAGACTCAGACAAACATGTTTATGGCTTTATCTTATAGAACTCAATATCCCCGTGCTGGGCAAACAGGTTTTGCAGCCGTTTGAGCTAAGATTTTAAAATTATTCACATAATGAAAACCTATACTTTGTCTCGGGTGAGTTTCCCATTCAAATGCATGTAACAGTGAGAAACACACTGTCTTGGCGAAATAAAGCGTTTTTGTACAACTTCATATAAATCGCTGTAACTTTTGATAGAAGACTCAGACAAACATGTTTATGGCTTTATCTTATAGAACTCAATATCCCCGTGCTGGGCAAACAGGTTTTGCAGCCGTTTGAGCTAAGATTTTAAAATTATTCACATAATGAAAACCTATACTTTGTTTCAGGCGAGTTTCCCATTCAAATGCATGTAACAGTGAGAAACACACTGTCTTGGCGAAATAAAGCGTTTTCGTACAACTTCATATAAATCGCTGTAACTTTTGATAGAAGACTCAGACAAACATGTTTATGGCTTTATCTTATAGAACTCAATATCCCCGTGCTGGGCAAACAGAACAGGTTTTGCAGCCGTTTGAGCTAAGATTTTAAAATTATTCACATAATGAAAACCTATACTTTGTTTCATGCGAGTTTCCCATTCAAATGCATGTAACAGTGAGAAACACACTGTCTTGGCGAAATAAAGCGTTTTTGTACAACTTCATATAAATCGCTGTAACTTTTGATAGAAGACTCAGACAAACATGTTTATGGCTTTATCTTATAGAACTCAATATCCCCGTGCTGGGCAAACAGAACAGGTTTTGCAGCCGTTTGAGCTAAGATTTTAAAATTATTCACATAATGAAAACCTATACTTTGTTTCATGCGAGTTTCCCATTCAAATGCATGTAACAGTGAGAAACACACTGTCTTGGCAAAATAAAGCGTTTTCGTACAACTTCATATAAATCGCTGTAACTTTTGATAGAAGACTCAGACAAACATGTTTATGGCTTTATCTTATAGAACTCAATATCCCCGTGCTGGGCAAACAGGTTTTGCAGCCGTTTGAGCTAAGATTTTAAAATTATTCACATAATGAAAACCTATACTTTGTCTCGGGTGAGTTTCCCATTCAAATGCATGTAACAGTGAGAAACACACTGTCTTGGCGAAATAAAGCGTTTTTGTACAACTTCATATAAATCGCTGTAACTTTTGATAGAAGACTCAGACAAACATGTTTATGGCTTTATCTTATAGAACTCAATATCCCCGTGCTGGGCAAACAGAACAGGTTTTGCAGCCGTTTGAGCTAAGATTTTAAAATTATTCACATAATGAAAACCTATACTTTGTCTCGGGTGAGTTTCCCATTCAAATGCATGTAACAGTGAGAAACGCATTGTCTTGGCGAAATAAAGCGTTTTTGAACAACTTCATATAAATCGCTGTAACTTTTGATAGAAGACTCAGACAAACATGTTTATGGCTTTATCTTATAGAACTCAATATCCCCGTGCTGGGCAAACAGGTTTTGCAGCCGTTTGAGCTAAGATTTTAAAATTATTCACATAATGAAAACCTATACTTTGTCTCGGGTGAGTTTCCCATTCAAATGCATGTAACAGTGAGAAACACACTGTCTTGGCGAAATAAAGCGTTTTTGTACAACTTCATATAAATCGCTGTAACTTTTGATAGAAGACTCAGACAAACATGTTTATGGCTTTATCTTATAGAACTCAATATCCCCGTGCTGGGCAAACAGAACAGGTTTTGCAGCCGTTTGAGCTAAGATTTTAAAATTATTCACATAATGAAAACCTATACTTTGTCTCGGGTGAGTTTCCCATTCAAATGCATGTAACAGTGAGAAACGCATTGTCTTGGCGAAATAAAGCGTTTTTGAACAACTTCATATAAATCGCTGTAACTTTTGATAGAAGACTCAGACAAACATGTTTATGGCTTTATCTTATAGAACTCAATATCCCCGTGCTGGGCAAACAGGTTTTGCAGCCGTTTGAGCTAAGATTTTAAAATTATTCACATAATGAAAACCTATACTTTGTCTCGGGCGAGTTTCCCATTCAAATGCATGTAACAGTGAGAAACGCATTGTCTTGGCGAAATAAAGCGTTTTCGTACAACTTCATATAAATCGCTGTAACTTTTGATAGAAGACTCAGACAAACATGTTTATGGCTTTATCTTATAGAACTCAATATCCCCGTGCTGGGCAAACAGGTTTTGCAGCCGTTTGAGCTAAGATTTTAAAATTATTCACATAATGAAAACCTATACTTTGTCTCGGGCGAGTTTCCCATTCAAATGCATGTAACAGTGAGAAACGCATTGTCTTGGCGAAATAAAGCGTTTTCGTACAACTTCATATAAATCGCTGTAACTTTTGATAGAAGACTCAGACAAACATGTTTATGGCTTTATCTTATAGAACTCAATATCCCCGTGCTGGGCAAATATGTTTTGCAGCCGTTTGAGCTAAGATTTTAAAATTATTCACATAATGAAAACCTATACTTTGTCTCGGGTGAGTTTCCCATTCAAATGCATGTAACAGTGAGAAACACACTGTCTTGGCGAAATAAAGCGTTTTTGTACAACTTCATATAAATCGCTGTAACTTTTGATAGAAGACTCAGACAAACATGTTTATGGCTTTATCTTATAGAACTCAATATCCCCGTGCTGGGCAAACAGAACAGGTTTTGCAGCCATTTGAGCTAAGATTTTAAAATTATTCACATAATGAAAACCTATACTTTGTTTCATGCGAGTTTCCCATTCAAATGCATGTAACAGTGAGAAACACACTGTCTTGGCAAAATAAAGCGTTTTTGTACAACTTCATATAAATCGCTGTAACTTTTGATAGAAGACTCAGACAAACATGTTTATGGCTTTATCTTATAGAACTCAATATCCCCGTGCTGGGCAAACAGGTTTTGCAGCCGTTTGAGCTAAGATTTTAAAATTATTCACATAATGAAAACCTATACTTTGTCTCGGGCGAGTTTCCCATTCAAATGCATGTAACAGTGAGAAACGCATTGTCTTGGCGAAATAAAGCGTTTTCGTACAACTTCATATAAATCGCTGTAACTTTTGATAGAAGACTCAGACAAACATGTTTATGGCTTTATCTTATAGAACTCAATATCCCCGTGCTGGGCAAATATGTTTTGCAGCCGTTTGAGCTAAGATTTTAAAATTATTCACATAATGAAAACCTATACTTTGTCTCGGGTGAGTTTCCCATTCAAATGCATGTAACAGTGAGAAACGCATTGTCTTGGCGAAATAAAGCGTTTTTGAACAACTTCATATAAATCGCTGTAACTTTTGATAGAAGACTCAGACAAACATGTTTATGGCTTTATCTTATAGAACTCAATATCCCCGTGCTGGGCAAACAGGTTTTGCAGCCGTTTGAGCTAAGATTTTAAAATTATTCACATAATGAAAACCTATACTTTGTCTCGGGTGAGTTTCCCATTCAAATGCATGTAACAGTGAGAAACACACTGTCTTGGCGAAATAAAGCGTTTTTGTACAACTTCATATAAATCGCTGTAACTTTTGATAGAAGACTCAGACAAACATGTTTATGGCTTTATCTTATAGAACTCAATATCCCCGTGCTGGGCAAACAGAACAGGTTTTGCAGCCGTTTGAGCTAAGATTTTAAAATTATTCACATAATGAAAACCTATACTTTGTTTCATGCGAGTTTCCCATTCAAATGCATGTAACAGTGAGAAACACACTGTCTTGGCAAAATAAAGCGTTTTCGTACAACTTCATATAAATCGCTGTAACTTTTGATAGAAGACTCAGACAAACATGTTTATGGCTTTATCTTATAGAACTCAATATCCCCGTGCTGGGCAAACAGGTTTTGCAGCCGTTTGAGCTAAGATTTTAAAATTATTCACATAATGAAAACCTATACTTTGTCTCGGGTGAGTTTCCCATTCAAATGCATGTAACAGTGAGAAACACACTGTCTTGGCGAAATAAAGCGTTTTTGTACAACTTCATATAAATCGCTGTAACTTTTGATAGAAGACTCAGACAAACATGTTTATGGCTTTATCTTATAGAACTCAATATCCCCGTGCTGGGCAAACAGGTTTTGCAGCCGTTTGAGCTAAGATTTTAAAATTATTCACATAATGAAAACCTATACTTTGTCTCGGGCGAGTTTCCCATTCAAATGCATGTAACAGTGAGAAACGCATTGTCTTGGCGAAATAAAGCGTTTTCGTACAACTTCATATAAATCGCTGTAACTTTTGATAGAAGACTCAGACAAACATGTTTATGGCTTTATCTTATAGAACTCAATATCCCCGTGCTGGGCAAACAGGTTTTGCAGCCGTTTGAGCTAAGATTTTAAAATTATTCACATAATGAAAACCTATACTTTGTCTCGGGCGAGTTTCCCATTCAAATGCATGTAACAGTGAGAAACGCATTGTCTTGGCGAAATAAAGCGTTTTCGTACAACTTCATATAAATCGCTGTAACTTTTGATAGAAGACTCAGACAAACATGTTTATGGCTTTATCTTATAGAACTCAATATCCCCGTGCTGGGCAAATATGTTTTGCAGCCGTTTGAGCTAAGATTTTAAAATTATTCACATAATGAAAACCTATACTTTGTCTCGGGTGAGTTTCCCATTCAAATGCATGTAACAGTGAGAAACACACTGTCTTGGCGAAATAAAGCGTTTTTGTACAACTTCATATAAATCGCTGTAACTTTTGATAGAAGACTCAGACAAACATGTTTATGGCTTTATCTTATAGAACTCAATATCCCCGTGCTGGGCAAACAGAACAGGTTTTGCAGCCATTTGAGCTAAGATTTTAAAATTATTCACATAATGAAAACCTATACTTTGTTTCATGCGAGTTTCCCATTCAAATGCATGTAACAGTGAGAAACACACTGTCTTGGCAAAATAAAGCGTTTTTGTACAACTTCATATAAATCGCTGTAACTTTTGATAGAAGACTCAGACAAACATGTTTATGGCTTTATCTTATAGAACTCAATATCCCCGTGCTGGGCAAACAGGTTTTGCAGCCGTTTGAGCTAAGATTTTAAAATTATTCACATAATGAAAACCTATACTTTGTCTCGGGTGAGTTTCCCATTCAAATGCATGTAACAGTGAGAAACACACTGTCTTGGCGAAATAAAGCGTTTTTGTACAACTTCATATAAATCGCTGTAACTTTTGATAGAAGACTCAGACAAACATGTTTATGGCTTTATCTTATAGAACTCAATATCCCCGTGCTGGGCAAACAGAACAGGTTTTGCAGCCGTTTGAGCTAAGATTTTAAAATTATTCACATAATGAAAACCTATACTTTGTCTCGGGTGAGTTTCCCATTCAAATGCATGTAACAGTGAGAAACGCATTGTCTTGGCGAAATAAAGCGTTTTTGAACAACTTCATATAAATCGCTGTAACTTTTGATAGAAGACTCAGACAAACATGTTTATGGCTTTATCTTATAGAACTCAATATCCCCGTGCTGGGCAAACAGGTTTTGCAGCCGTTTGAGCTAAGATTTTAAAATTATTCACATAATGAAAACCTATACTTTGTCTCGGGTGAGTTTCCCATTCAAATGCATGTAACAGTGAGAAACACACTGTCTTGGCGAAATAAAGCGTTTTTGTACAACTTCATATAAATCGCTGTAACTTTTGATAGAAGACTCAGACAAACATGTTTATGGCTTTATCTTATAGAACTCAATATCCCCGTGCTGGGCAAACAGGTTTTGCAGCCGTTTGAGCTAAGATTTTAAAATTATTCACATAATGAAAACCTATACTTTGTTTCAGGCGAGTTTCCCATTCAAATGCATGTAACAGTGAGAAACACACTGTCTTGGCGAAATAAAGCGTTTTCGTACAACTTCATATAAATCGCTGTAACTTTTGATAGAAGACTCAGACAAACATGTTTATGGCTTTATCTTATAGAACTCAATATCCCCGTGCTGGGCAAACAGAACAGGTTTTGCAGCCGTTTGAGCTAAGATTTTAAAATTATTCACATAATGAAAACCTATACTTTGTTTCATGCGAGTTTCCCATTCAAATGCATGTAACAGTGAGAAACACACTGTCTTGGCGAAATAAAGCGTTTTTGTACAACTTCATATAAATCGCTGTAACTTTTGATAGAAGACTCAGACAAACATGTTTATGGCTTTATCTTATAGAACTCAATATCCCCGTGCTGGGCAAACAGAACAGGTTTTGCAGCCGTTTGAGCTAAGATTTTAAAATTATTCACATAATGAAAACCTATACTTTGTTTCATGCGAGTTTCCCATTCAAATGCATGTAACAGTGAGAAACACACTGTCTTGGCAAAATAAAGCGTTTTCGTACAACTTCATATAAATCGCTGTAACTTTTGATAGAAGACTCAGACAAACATGTTTATGGCTTTATCTTATAGAACTCAATATCCCCGTGCTGGGCAAACAGGTTTTGCAGCCGTTTGAGCTAAGATTTTAAAATTATTCACATAATGAAAACCTATACTTTGTCTCGGGTGAGTTTCCCATTCAAATGCATGTAACAGTGAGAAACACACTGTCTTGGCGAAATAAAGCGTTTTTGTACAACTTCATATAAATCGCTGTAACTTTTGATAGAAGACTCAGACAAACATGTTTATGGCTTTATCTTATAGAACTCAATATCCCCGTGCTGGGCAAACAGAACAGGTTTTGCAGCCGTTTGAGCTAAGATTTTAAAATTATTCACATAATGAAAACCTATACTTTGTCTCGGGTGAGTTTCCCATTCAAATGCATGTAACAGTGAGAAACGCATTGTCTTGGCGAAATAAAGCGTTTTTGAACAACTTCATATAAATCGCTGTAACTTTTGATAGAAGACTCAGACAAACATGTTTATGGCTTTATCTTATAGAACTCAATATCCCCGTGCTGGGCAAACAGGTTTTGCAGCCGTTTGAGCTAAGATTTTAAAATTATTCACATAATGAAAACCTATACTTTGTCTCGGGTGAGTTTCCCATTCAAATGCATGTAACAGTGAGAAACACACTGTCTTGGCGAAATAAAGCGTTTTTGTACAACTTCATATAAATCGCTGTAACTTTTGATAGAAGACTCAGACAAACATGTTTATGGCTTTATCTTATAGAACTCAATATCCCCGTGCTGGGCAAACAGAACAGGTTTTGCAGCCGTTTGAGCTAAGATTTTAAAATTATTCACATAATGAAAACCTATACTTTGTCTCGGGTGAGTTTCCCATTCAAATGCATGTAACAGTGAGAAACGCATTGTCTTGGCGAAATAAAGCGTTTTTGAACAACTTCATATAAATCGCTGTAACTTTTGATAGAAGACTCAGACAAACATGTTTATGGCTTTATCTTATAGAACTCAATATCCCCGTGCTGGGCAAACAGGTTTTGCAGCCGTTTGAGCTAAGATTTTAAAATTATTCACATAATGAAAACCTATACTTTGTCTCGGGTGAGTTTCCCATTCAAATGCATGTAACAGTGAGAAACACACTGTCTTGGCGAAATAAAGCGTTTTTGTACAACTTCATATAAATCGCTGTAACTTTTGATAGAAGACTCAGACAAACATGTTTATGGCTTTATCTTATAGAACTCAATATCCCCGTGCTGGGCAAACAGAACAGGTTTTGCAGCCGTTTGAGCTAAGATTTTAAAATTATTCACATAATGAAAACCTATACTTTGTCTCGGGTGAGTTTCCCATTCAAATGCATGTAACAGTGAGAAACGCATTGTCTTGGCGAAATAAAGCGTTTTTGAACAACTTCATATAAATCGCTGTAACTTTTGATAGAAGACTCAGACAAACATGTTTATGGCTTTATCTTATAGAACTCAATATCCCCGTGCTGGGCAAACAGGTTTTGCAGCCGTTTGAGCTAAGATTTTAAAATTATTCACATAATGAAAACCTATACTTTGTCTCGGGCGAGTTTCCCATTCAAATGCATGTAACAGTGAGAAACGCATTGTCTTGGCGAAATAAAGCGTTTTCGTACAACTTCATATAAATCGCTGTAACTTTTGATAGAAGACTCAGACAAACATGTTTATGGCTTTATCTTATAGAACTCAATATCCCCGTGCTGGGCAAATATGTTTTGCAGCCGTTTGAGCTAAGATTTTAAAATTATTCACATAATGAAAACCTATACTTTGTCTCGGGTGAGTTTCCCATTCAAATGCATGTAACAGTGAGAAACACACTGTCTTGGCGAAATAAAGCGTTTTTGTACAACTTCATATAAATCGCTGTAACTTTTGATAGAAGACTCAGACAAACATGTTTATGGCTTTATCTTATAGAACTCAATATCCCCGTGCTGGGCAAACAGAACAGGTTTTGCAGCCATTTGAGCTAAGATTTTAAAATTATTCACATAATGAAAACCTATACTTTGTTTCATGCGAGTTTCCCATTCAAATGCATGTAACAGTGAGAAACACACTGTCTTGGCAAAATAAAGCGTTTTTGTACAACTTCATATAAATCGCTGTAACTTTTGATAGAAGACTCAGACAAACATGTTTATGGCTTTATCTTATAGAACTCAATATCCCCGTGCTGGGCAAACAGGTTTTGCAGCCGTTTGAGCTAAGATTTTAAAATTATTCACATAATGAAAACCTATACTTTGTCTCGGGTGAGTTTCCCATTCAAATGCATGTAACAGTGAGAAACACACTGTCTTGGCGAAATAAAGCGTTTTTGTACAACTTCATATAAATCGCTGTAACTTTTGATAGAAGACTCAGACAAACATGTTTATGGCTTTATCTTATAGAACTCAATATCCCCGTGCTGGGCAAACAGAACAGGTTTTGCAGCCGTTTGAGCTAAGATTTTAAAATTATTCACATAATGAAAACCTATACTTTGTCTCGGGTGAGTTTCCCATTCAAATGCATGTAACAGTGAGAAACGCATTGTCTTGGCGAAATAAAGCGTTTTTGAACAACTTCATATAAATCGCTGTAACTTTTGATAGAAGACTCAGACAAACATGTTTATGGCTTTATCTTATAGAACTCAATATCCCCGTGCTGGGCAAACAGGTTTTGCAGCCGTTTGAGCTAAGATTTTAAAATTATTCACATAATGAAAACCTATACTTTGTCTCGGGTGAGTTTCCCATTCAAATGCATGTAACAGTGAGAAACACACTGTCTTGGCGAAATAAAGCGTTTTTGTACAACTTCATATAAATCGCTGTAACTTTTGATAGAAGACTCAGACAAACATGTTTATGGCTTTATCTTATAGAACTCAATATCCCCGTGCTGGGCAAACAGGTTTTGCAGCCGTTTGAGCTAAGATTTTAAAATTATTCACATAATGAAAACCTATACTTTGTTTCAGGCGAGTTTCCCATTCAAATGCATGTAACAGTGAGAAACACACTGTCTTGGCGAAATAAAGCGTTTTCGTACAACTTCATATAAATCGCTGTAACTTTTGATAGAAGACTCAGACAAACATGTTTATGGCTTTATCTTATAGAACTCAATATCCCCGTGCTGGGCAAACAGAACAGGTTTTGCAGCCGTTTGAGCTAAGATTTTAAAATTATTCACATAATGAAAACCTATACTTTGTTTCATGCGAGTTTCCCATTCAAATGCATGTAACAGTGAGAAACACACTGTCTTGGCGAAATAAAGCGTTTTTGTACAACTTCATATAAATCGCTGTAACTTTTGATAGAAGACTCAGACAAACATGTTTATGGCTTTATCTTATAGAACTCAATATCCCCGTGCTGGGCAAACAGAACAGGTTTTGCAGCCGTTTGAGCTAAGATTTTAAAATTATTCACATAATGAAAACCTATACTTTGTTTCATGCGAGTTTCCCATTCAAATGCATGTAACAGTGAGAAACACACTGTCTTGGCAAAATAAAGCGTTTTCGTACAACTTCATATAAATCGCTGTAACTTTTGATAGAAGACTCAGACAAACATGTTTATGGCTTTATCTTATAGAACTCAATATCCCCGTGCTGGGCAAACAGGTTTTGCAGCCGTTTGAGCTAAGATTTTAAAATTATTCACATAATGAAAACCTATACTTTGTCTCGGGTGAGTTTCCCATTCAAATGCATGTAACAGTGAGAAACACACTGTCTTGGCGAAATAAAGCGTTTTTGTACAACTTCATATAAATCGCTGTAACTTTTGATAGAAGACTCAGACAAACATGTTTATGGCTTTATCTTATAGAACTCAATATCCCCGTGCTGGGCAAACAGAACAGGTTTTGCAGCCGTTTGAGCTAAGATTTTAAAATTATTCACATAATGAAAACCTATACTTTGTCTCGGGTGAGTTTCCCATTCAAATGCATGTAACAGTGAGAAACGCATTGTCTTGGCGAAATAAAGCGTTTTTGAACAACTTCATATAAATCGCTGTAACTTTTGATAGAAGACTCAGACAAACATGTTTATGGCTTTATCTTATAGAACTCAATATCCCCGTGCTGGGCAAACAGGTTTTGCAGCCGTTTGAGCTAAGATTTTAAAATTATTCACATAATGAAAACCTATACTTTGTCTCGGGTGAGTTTCCCATTCAAATGCATGTAACAGTGAGAAACACACTGTCTTGGCGAAATAAAGCGTTTTTGTACAACTTCATATAAATCGCTGTAACTTTTGATAGAAGACTCAGACAAACATGTTTATGGCTTTATCTTATAGAACTCAATATCCCCGTGCTGGGCAAACAGAACAGGTTTTGCAGCCGTTTGAGCTAAGATTTTAAAATTATTCACATAATGAAAACCTATACTTTGTCTCGGGTGAGTTTCCCATTCAAATGCATGTAACAGTGAGAAACGCATTGTCTTGGCGAAATAAAGCGTTTTTGAACAACTTCATATAAATCGCTGTAACTTTTGATAGAAGACTCAGACAAACATGTTTATGGCTTTATCTTATAGAACTCAATATCCCCGTGCTGGGCAAACAGGTTTTGCAGCCGTTTGAGCTAAGATTTTAAAATTATTCACATAATGAAAACCTATACTTTGTCTCGGGTGAGTTTCCCATTCAAATGCATGTAACAGTGAGAAACACACTGTCTTGGCGAAATAAAGCGTTTTTGTACAACTTCATATAAATCGCTGTAACTTTTGATAGAAGACTCAGACAAACATGTTTATGGCTTTATCTTATAGAACTCAATATCCCCGTGCTGGGCAAACAGGTTTTGCAGCCGTTTGAGCTAAGATTTTAAAATTATTCACATAATGAAAACCTATACTTTGTTTCAGGCGAGTTTCCCATTCAAATGCATGTAACAGTGAGAAACACACTGTCTTGGCGAAATAAAGCGTTTTCGTACAACTTCATATAAATCGCTGTAACTTTTGATAGAAGACTCAGACAAACATGTTTATGGCTTTATCTTATAGAACTCAATATCCCCGTGCTGGGCAAACAGAACAGGTTTTGCAGCCGTTTGAGCTAAGATTTTAAAATTATTCACATAATGAAAACCTATACTTTGTTTCATGCGAGTTTCCCATTCAAATGCATGTAACAGTGAGAAACACACTGTCTTGGCGAAATAAAGCGTTTTTGTACAACTTCATATAAATCGCTGTAACTTTTGATAGAAGACTCAGACAAACATGTTTATGGCTTTATCTTATAGAACTCAATATCCCCGTGCTGGGCAAACAGAACAGGTTTTGCAGCCGTTTGAGCTAAGATTTTAAAATTATTCACATAATGAAAACCTATACTTTGTTTCATGCGAGTTTCCCATTCAAATGCATGTAACAGTGAGAAACACACTGTCTTGGCAAAATAAAGCGTTTTCGTACAACTTCATATAAATCGCTGTAACTTTTGATAGAAGACTCAGACAAACATGTTTATGGCTTTATCTTATAGAACTCAATATCCCCGTGCTGGGCAAACAGGTTTTGCAGCCGTTTGAGCTAAGATTTTAAAATTATTCACATAATGAAAACCTATACTTTGTCTCGGGTGAGTTTCCCATTCAAATGCATGTAACAGTGAGAAACACACTGTCTTGGCGAAATAAAGCGTTTTTGTACAACTTCATATAAATCGCTGTAACTTTTGATAGAAGACTCAGACAAACATGTTTATGGCTTTATCTTATAGAACTCAATATCCCCGTGCTGGGCAAACAGGTTTTGCAGCCGTTTGAGCTAAGATTTTAAAATTATTCACATAATGAAAACCTATACTTTGTCTCGGGCGAGTTTCCCATTCAAATGCATGTAACAGTGAGAAACGCATTGTCTTGGCGAAATAAAGCGTTTTCGTACAACTTCATATAAATCGCTGTAACTTTTGATAGAAGACTCAGACAAACATGTTTATGGCTTTATCTTATAGAACTCAATATCCCCGTGCTGGGCAAATATGTTTTGCAGCCGTTTGAGCTAAGATTTTAAAATTATTCACATAATGAAAACCTATACTTTGTCTCGGGTGAGTTTCCCATTCAAATGCATGTAACAGTGAGAAACACACTGTCTTGGCGAAATAAAGCGTTTTTGTACAACTTCATATAAATCGCTGTAACTTTTGATAGAAGACTCAGACAAACATGTTTATGGCTTTATCTTATAGAACTCAATATCCCTGTGCTGGGCAAACAGAACAGGTTTTGCAGCCATTTGAGCTAAGATTTTAAAATTATTCACATAATGAAAACCTATACTTTGTTTCATGCGAGTTTCCCATTCAAATGCATGTAACAGTGAGAAACACACTGTCTTGGCAAAATAAAGCGTTTTCGTACAACTTCATATAAATCGCTGTAACTTTTGATAGAAGACTCAGACAAACATGTTTATGGCTTTATCTTATAGAACTCAATATCCCCGTGCTGGGCAAACAGAACAGGTTTTGCAGCCGTTTGAGCTAAGATTTTAAAATTATTCACATAATGAAAACCTATACTTTGTTTCATGCGAGTTTCCCATTCAAATGCATGTAACAGTGAGAAACACACTGTCTTGGCAAAATAAAGCGTTTTCGTACAACTTCATATAAATCGCTGTAACTTTTGATAGAAGACTCAGACAAACATGTTTATGGCTTTATCTTATAGAACTCAATATCCCCGTGCTGGGCAAACAGGTTTTGCAGCCGTTTGAGCTAAGATTTTAAAATTATTCACATAATGAAAACCTATACTTTGTCTCGGGTGAGTTTCCCATTCAAATGCATGTAACAGTGAGAAACACACTGTCTTGGCGAAATAAAGCGTTTTTGTACAACTTCATATAAATCGCTGTAACTTTTGATAGAAGACTCAGACAAACATGTTTATGGCTTTATCTTATAGAACTCAATATCCCCGTGCTGGGCAAACAGGTTTTGCAGCCGTTTGAGCTAAGATTTTAAAATTATTCACATAATGAAAACCTATACTTTGTTTCATGCGAGTTTCCCATTCAAATGCATGTAACAGTGAGAAACACACTGTCTTGGCAAAATAAAGCGTTTTCGTACAACTTCATATAAATCGCTGTAACTTTTGATAGAAGACTCAGACAAACATGTTTATGGCTTTATCTTATAGAACTCAATATCCCCGTGCTGGGCAAACAGAACAGGTTTTGCAGCCGTTTGAGCTAAGATTTTAAAATTATTCACATAATGAAAACCTATACTTTGTTTCATGCGAGTTTCCCATTCAAATGCATGTAACAGTGAGAAACACACTGTCTTGGCAAAATAAAGCGTTTTCGTACAACTTCATATAAATCGCTGTAACTTTTGATAGAAGACTCAGACAAACATGTTTATGGCTTTATCTTATAGAACTCAATATCCCCGTGCTGGGCAAACAGGTTTTGCAGCCGTTTGAGCTAAGATTTTAAAATTATTCACATAATGAAAACCTATACTTTGTCTCGGGTGAGTTTCCCATTCAAATGCATGTAACAGTGAGAAACACACTGTCTTGGCGAAATAAAGCGTTTTTGTACAACTTCATATAAATCGCTGTAACTTTTGATAGAAGACTCAGACAAACATGTTTATGGCTTTATCTTATAGAACTCAATATCCCCGTGCTGGGCAAACAGAACAGGTTTTGCAGCCGTTTGAGCTAAGATTTTAAAATTATTCACATAATGAAAACCTATACTTTGTTTCATGCGAGTTTCCCATTCAAATGCATGTAACAGTGAGAAACACACTGTCTTGGCGAAATAAAGCGTTTTTGTACAACTTCATATAAATCGCTGTAACTTTTGATAGAAGACTCAGACAAACATGTTTATGGCTTTATCTTATAGAACTCAATATCCCCGTGCTGGGCAAACAGGTTTTGCAGCCGTTTGAGCTAAGATTTTAAAATTATTCACATAATGAAAACCTATACTTTGTCTCGGGTGAGTTTCCCATTCAAATGCATGTAACAGTGAGAAACACACTGTCTTGGCGAAATAAAGCGTTTTTGTACAACTTCATATAAATCGCTGTAACTTTTGATAGAAGACTCAGACAAACATGTTTATGGCTTTATCTTATAGAACTCAATATCCCCGTGCTGGGCAAATATGTTTTGCAGCCGATTGAGCTAAGATTTTAAAATTATTCACATAATGAAAACCTATACTTTGTCTCGGGTGAGTTTCCCATTCAAATGCATGTAACAGTGAGAAACACACTGTCTTGGCGAAATAAAGCGTTTTTGTACAACTTCATATAAATCGCTGTAACTTTTGATAGAAGACTCAGACAAACATGTTTATGGCTTTATCTTATAGAACTCAATATCCCCGTGCTGGGCAAACAGAACAGGTTTTGCAGCCATTTGAGCTAAGATTTTAAAATTATTCACATAATGAAAACCTATACTTTGTTTCATGCGAGTTTCCCATTCAAATGCATGTAACAGTGAGAAACACACTGTCTTGGCAAAATAAAGCGTTTTCGTACAACTTCATATAAATCGCTGTAACTTTTGATAGAAGACTCAGACAAACATGTTTATGGCTTTATCTTATAGAACTCAATATCCCCGTGCTGGGCAAATATGTTTTGCAGCCGATTGAGCTAAGATTTTAAAATTATTCACATAATGAAAACCTATACTTTGTTTCAGGCGAGTTTCCCATTCAAATGCATGTAACAGTGAGAAACACACTGTCTTGGCGAAATAAAGCGTTTTTGTACAACTTCATATAAATCGCTGTAACTTTTGATAGAAGACTCAGACAAACATGTTTATGGCTTTATCTTATAGAACTCAATATCCCCGTGCTGGGCAAATATGTTTTGCAGCCGTTTGAGCTAAGATTTTAAAATTATTCACATAATGAAAACCTATACTTTGTCTCGGGTGAGTTTCCCATTCAAATGCATGTAACAGTGAGAAACACACTGTCTTGGCGAAATAAAGCGTTTTTGTACAACTTCATATAAATCGCTGTAACTTTTGATAGAAGACTCAGACAAACATGTTTATGGCTTTATCTTATAGAACTCAATATCCCCGTGCTGGGCAAACAGAACAGGTTTTGCAGCCATTTGAGCTAAGATTTTAAAATTATTCACATAATGAAAACCTATACTTTGTTTCATGCGAGTTTCCCATTCAAATGCATGTAACAGTGAGAAACACACTGTCTTGGCAAAATAAAGCGTTTTCGTACAACTTCATATAAATCGCTGTAACTTTTGATAGAAGACTCAGACAAACATGTTTATGGCTTTATCTTATAGAACTCAATATCCCCGTGCTGGGCAAATATGTTTTGCAGCCGATTGAGCTAAGATTTTAAAATTATTCACATAATGAAAACCTATACTTTGTTTCAGGCGAGTTTCCCATTCAAATGCATGTAACAGTGAGAAACACACTGTCTTGGCGAAATAAAGCGTTTTTGTACAACTTCATATAAATCGCTGTAACTTTTGATAGAAGACTCAGACAAACATGTTTATGGCTTTATCTTATAGAACTCAATATCCCCGTGCTGGGCAAACAGAACAGGTTTTGCAGCCGTTTGAGCTAAGATTTTAAAATTATTCACATAATGAAAACCTATACTTTGTCTCGGGTGAGTTTCCCATTCAAATGCATGTAACAGTGAGAAACGCATTGTCTTGGCGAAATAAAGCGTTTTTGAACAACTTCATATAAATCGCTGTAACTTTTGATAGAAGACTCAGACAAACATGTTTATGGCTTTATCTTATAGAACTCAATATCCCCGTGCTGGGCAAACAGGTTTTGCAGCCGTTTGAGCTAAGATTTTAAAATTATTCACATAATGAAAACCTATACTTTGTCTCGGGTGAGTTTCCCATTCAAATGCATGTAACAGTGAGAAACACACTGTCTTGGCGAAATAAAGCGTTTTTGTACAACTTCATATAAATCGCTGTAACTTTTGATAGAAGACTCAGACAAACATGTTTATGGCTTTATCTTATAGAACTCAATATCCCCGTGCTGGGCAAACAGGTTTTGCAGCCGTTTGAGCTAAGATTTTAAAATTATTCACACAATGAAAACCTATACTTTGTTTCAGGCGAGTTTCCCATTCAAATGCATGTAACAGTGAGAAACACACTGTCTTGGCGAAATAAAGCGTTTTCGTACAACTTCATATAAATCGCCGTAACTTTTGATAGAAGACTCAGACAAACATGTTTATGGCTTTATCTTATAGAACTCAATATCCCCGTGCTGGGCAAACAGAACAGGTTTTGCAGCCGTTTGAGCTAAGATTTTAAAATTATTCACATAATGAAAACCTATACTTTGTTTCAGGCGAGTTTCCCATTCAAATGCATGTAACAGTGAGAAACACACTGTCTTGGCGAAATAAAGCGTTTTTGTACAACTTCATATAAATCGCTGTAACTTTTGATAGAAGACTCAGACAAACATGTTTATGGCTTTATCTTATAGAACTCAATATCCCCGTGCTGGGCAAATATGTTTTGCAGCCGTTTGAGCTAAGATTTTAAAATTATTCACATAATGAAAACCTATACTTTGTCTCGGGTGAGTTTCCCATTCAAATGCATGTAACAGTGAGAAACACACTGTCTTGGCGAAATAAAGCGTTTTTGTACAACTTCATATAAATCGCTGTAACTTTTGATAGAAGACTCAGACAAACATGTTTATGGCTTTATCTTATAGAACTCAATATCCCCGTGCTGGGCAAACAGAACAGGTTTTGCAGCCGTTTGAGCTAAGATTTTAAAATTATTCACATAATGAAAACCTATACTTTGTTTCATGCGAGTTTCCCATTCAAATGCATGTAACAGTGAGAAACACACTGTCTTGGCAAAATAAAGCGTTTTCGTACAACTTCATATAAATCGCTGTAACTTTTGATAGAAGACTCAGACAAACATGTTTATGGCTTTATCTTATAGAACTCAATATCCCCGTGCTGGGCAAATATGTTTTGCAGCCGATTGAGCTAAGATTTTAAAATTATTCACATAATGAAAACCTATACTTTGTTTCAGGCGAGTTTCCCATTCAAATGCATGTAACAGTGAGAAACACACTGTCTTGGCGAAATAAAGCGTTTTTGAACAACTTCATATAAATCGCTGTAACTTTTGATAGAAGACTCAGACAAACATGTTTATGGCTTTATCTTATAGAACTCAATATCCCCGTGCTGGGCAAACAGGTTTTGCAGCCGTTTGAGCTAAGATTTTAAAATTATTCACATAATGAAAACCTATACTTTGTCTCGGGTGAGTTTCCCATTCAAATGCATGTAACAGTGAGAAACACACTGTCTTGGCGAAATAAAGCGTTTTTGTACAACTTCATATAAATCGCTGTAACTTTTGATAGAAGACTCAGACAAACATGTTTATGGCTTTATCTTATAGAACTCAATATCCCCGTGCTGGGCAAACAGGTTTTGCAGCCGTTTGAGCTAAGATTTTAAAATTATTCACATAATGAAAACCTATACTTTGTTTCAGGCGAGTTTCCCATTCAAATGCATGTAACAGTGAGAAACACACTGTCTTGGCGAAATAAAGCGTTTTCGTACAACTTCATATAAATCGCCGTAACTTTTGATAGAAGACTCAGACAAACATGTTTATGGCTTTATCTTATAGAACTCAATATCCCCGTGCTGGGCAAACAGAACAGGTTTTGCAGCCGTTTGAGCTAAGATTTTAAAATTATTCACATAATGAAAACCTATACTTTGTTTCAGGCGAGTTTCCCATTCAAATGCATGTAACAGTGAGAAACACACTGTCTTGGCGAAATAAAGCGTTTTTGTACAACTTCATATAAATCGCTGTAACTTTTGATAGAAGACTCAGACAAACATGTTTATGGCTTTATCTTATAGAACTCAATATCCCCGTGCTGGGCAAATATGTTTTGCAGCCGTTTGAGCTAAGATTTTAAAATTATTCACATAATGAAAACCTATACTTTGTCTCGGGTGAGTTTCCCATTCAAATGCATGTAACAGTGAGAAACACACTGTCTTGGCGAAATAAAGCGTTTTTGTACAACTTCATATAAATCGCTGTAACTTTTGATAGAAGACTCAGACAAACATGTTTATGGCTTTATCTTATAGAACTCAATATCCCCGTGCTGGGCAAACAGAACAGGTTTTGCAGCCGTTTGAGCTAAGATTTTAAAATTATTCACATAATGAAAACCTATACTTTGTTTCATGCGAGTTTCCCATTCAAATGCATGTAACAGTGAGAAACACACTGTCTTGGCAAAATAAAGCGTTTTCGTACAACTTCATATAAATCGCTGTAACTTTTGATAGAAGACTCAGACAAACATGTTTATGGCTTTATCTTATAGAACTCAATATCCCCGTGCTGGGCAAACAGGTTTTGCAGCCGTTTGAGCTAAGATTTTAAAATTATTCACATAATGAAAACCTATACTTTGTCTCGGGTGAGTTTCCCATTCAAATGCATGTAACAGTGAGAAACACACTGTCTTGGCGAAATAAAGCGTTTTTGTACAACTTCATATAAATCGCTGTAACTTTTGATAGAAGACTCAGACAAACATGTTTATGGCTTTATCTTATAGAACTCAATATCCCCGTGCTGGGCAAACAGGTTTTGCAGCCGTTTGAGCTAAGATTTTAAAATTATTCACATAATGAAAACCTATACTTTGTCTCGGGCGAGTTTCCCATTCAAATGCATGTAACAGTGAGAAACGCATTGTCTTGGCGAAATAAAGCGTTTTCGTACAACTTCATATAAATCGCTGTAACTTTTGATAGAAGACTCAGACAAACATGTTTATGGCTTTATCTTATAGAACTCAATATCCCCGTGCTGGGCAAATATGTTTTGCAGCCGTTTGAGCTAAGATTTTAAAATTATTCACATAATGAAAACCTATACTTTGTCTCGGGTGAGTTTCCCATTCAAATGCATGTAACAGTGAGAAACACACTGTCTTGGCGAAATAAAGCGTTTTTGTACAACTTCATATAAATCGCTGTAACTTTTGATAGAAGACTCAGACAAACATGTTTATGGCTTTATCTTATAGAACTCAATATCCCCGTGCTGGGCAAACAGAACAGGTTTTGCAGCCGTTTGAGCTAAGATTTTAAAATTATTCACATAATGAAAACCTATACTTTGTTTCATGCGAGTTTCCCATTCAAATGCATGTAACAGTGAGAAACACACTGTCTTGGCAAAATAAAGCGTTTTCGTACAACTTCATATAAATCGCTGTAACTTTTGATAGAAGACTCAGACAAACATGTTTATGGCTTTATCTTATAGAACTCAATATCCCCGTGCTGGGCAAACAGGTTTTGCAGCCGTTTGAGCTAAGATTTTAAAATTATTCACATAATGAAAACCTATACTTTGTTTCAGGCGAGTTTCCCATTCAAATGCATGTAACAGTGAGAAACACACTGTCTTGGCGAAATAAAGCGTTTTCGTACAACTTCATATAAATCGCCGTAACTTTTGATAGAAGACTCAGACAAACATGTTTATGGCTTTATCTTATAGAACTCAATATCCCCGTGCTGGGCAAACAGAACAGGTTTTGCAGCCGTTTGAGCTAAGATTTTAAAATTATTCACATAATGAAAACCTATACTTTGTTTCAGGCGAGTTTCCCATTCAAATGCATGTAACAGTGAGAAACACACTGTCTTGGCGAAATAAAGCGTTTTTGTACAACTTCATATAAATCGCTGTAACTTTTGATAGAAGACTCAGACAAACATGTTTATGGCTTTATCTTATAGAACTCAATATCCCCGTGCTGGGCAAATATGTTTTGCAGCCGTTTGAGCTAAGATTTTAAAATTATTCACATAATGAAAACCTATACTTTGTCTCGGGTGAGTTTCCCATTCAAATGCATGTAACAGTGAGAAACACACTGTCTTGGCGAAATAAAGCGTTTTTGTACAACTTCATATAAATCGCTGTAACTTTTGATAGAAGACTCAGACAAACATGTTTATGGCTTTATCTTATAGAACTCAATATCCCCGTGCTGGGCAAACAGAACAGGTTTTGCAGCCGTTTGAGCTAAGATTTTAAAATTATTCACATAATGAAAACCTATACTTTGTTTCATGCGAGTTTCCCATTCAAATGCATGTAACAGTGAGAAACACACTGTCTTGGCAAAATAAAGCGTTTTCGTACAACTTCATATAAATCGCTGTAACTTTTGATAGAAGACTCAGACAAACATGTTTATGGCTTTATCTTATAGAACTCAATATCCCCGTGCTGGGCAAACAGGTTTTGCAGCCGTTTGAGCTAAGATTTTAAAATTATTCACATAATGAAAACCTATACTTTGTCTCGGGTGAGTTTCCCATTCAAATGCATGTAACAGTGAGAAACACACTGTCTTGGCGAAATAAAGCGTTTTTGTACAACTTCATATAAATCGCTGTAACTTTTGATAGAAGACTCAGACAAACATGTTTATGGCTTTATCTTATAGAACTCAATATCCCCGTGCTGGGCAAACAGGTTTTGCAGCCGTTTGAGCTAAGATTTTAAAATTATTCACATAATGAAAACCTATACTTTGTCTCGGGCGAGTTTCCCATTCAAATGCATGTAACAGTGAGAAACGCATTGTCTTGGCGAAATAAAGCGTTTTCGTACAACTTCATATAAATCGCTGTAACTTTTGATAGAAGACTCAGACAAACATGTTTATGGCTTTATCTTATAGAACTCAATATCCCCGTGCTGGGCAAATATGTTTTGCAGCCGTTTGAGCTAAGATTTTAAAATTATTCACATAATGAAAACCTATACTTTGTCTCGGGTGAGTTTCCCATTCAAATGCATGTAACAGTGAGAAACACACTGTCTTGGCGAAATAAAGCGTTTTTGTACAACTTCATATAAATCGCTGTAACTTTTGATAGAAGACTCAGACAAACATGTTTATGGCTTTATCTTATAGAACTCAATATCCCCGTGCTGGGCAAACAGAACAGGTTTTGCAGCCATTTGAGCTAAGATTTTAAAATTATTCACATAATGAAAACCTATACTTTGTTTCATGCGAGTTTCCCATTCAAATGCATGTAACAGTGAGAAACACACTGTCTTGGCAAAATAAAGCGTTTTCGTACAACTTCATATAAATCGCTGTAACTTTTGATAGAAGACTCAGACAAACATGTTTATGGCTTTATCTTATAGAACTCAATATCCCCGTGCTGGGCAAATATGTTTTGCAGCCGATTGAGCTAAGATTTTAAAATTATTCACATAATGAAAACCTATACTTTGTTTCAGGCGAGTTTCCCATTCAAATGCATGTAACAGTGAGAAACACACTGTCTTGGCGAAATAAAGCGTTTTTGTACAACTTCATATAAATCGCTGTAACTTTTGATAGAAGACTCAGACAAACATGTTTATGGCTTTATCTTATAGAACTCAATATCCCCGTGCTGGGCAAACAGGTTTTGCAGCCGTTTGAGCTAAGATTTTAAAATTATTCACATAATGAAAACCTATACTTTGTCTCGGGTGAGTTTCCCATTCAAATGCATGTAACAGTGAGAAACACACTGTCTTGGCGAAATAAAGCGTTTTTGTACAACTTCATATAAATCGCTGTAACTTTTGATAGAAGACTCAGACAAACATGTTTATGGCTTTATCTTATAGAACTCAATATCCCCGTGCTGGGCAAACAGGTTTTGCAGCCGTTTGAGCTAAGATTTTAAAATTATTCACATAATGAAAACCTATACTTTGTCTCGGGCGAGTTTCCCATTCAAATGCATGTAACAGTGAGAAACGCATTGTCTTGGCGAAATAAAGCGTTTTCGTACAACTTCATATAAATCGCTGTAACTTTTGATAGAAGACTCAGACAAACATGTTTATGGCTTTATCTTATAGAACTCAATATCCCCGTGCTGGGCAAATATGTTTTGCAGCCGTTTGAGCTAAGATTTTAAAATTATTCACATAATGAAAACCTATACTTTGTCTCGGGTGAGTTTCCCATTCAAATGCATGTAACAGTGAGAAACACACTGTCTTGGCGAAATAAAGCGTTTTTGTACAACTTCATATAAATCGCTGTAACTTTTGATAGAAGACTCAGACAAACATGTTTATGGCTTTATCTTATAGAACTCAATATCCCCGTGCTGGGCAAACAGAACAGGTTTTGCAGCCGTTTGAGCTAAGATTTTAAAATTATTCACATAATGAAAACCTATACTTTGTTTCATGCGAGTTTCCCATTCAAATGCATGTAACAGTGAGAAACACACTGTCTTGGCAAAATAAAGCGTTTTCGTACAACTTCATATAAATCGCTGTAACTTTTGATAGAAGACTCAGACAAACATGTTTATGGCTTTATCTTATAGAACTCAATATCCCCGTGCTGGGCAAACAGGTTTTGCAGCCGTTTGAGCTAAGATTTTAAAATTATTCACATAATGAAAACCTATACTTTGTTTCAGGCGAGTTTCCCATTCAAATGCATGTAACAGTGAGAAACACACTGTCTTGGCGAAATAAAGCGTTTTCGTACAACTTCATATAAATCGCCGTAACTTTTGATAGAAGACTCAGACAAACATGTTTATGGCTTTATCTTATAGAACTCAATATCCCCGTGCTGGGCAAACAGAACAGGTTTTGCAGCCGTTTGAGCTAAGATTTTAAAATTATTCACATAATGAAAACCTATACTTTGTTTCAGGCGAGTTTCCCATTCAAATGCATGTAACAGTGAGAAACACACTGTCTTGGCGAAATAAAGCGTTTTCGTACAACTTCATATAAATCGCTGTAACTTTTGATAGAAGACTCAGACAAACATGTTTATGGCTTTATCTTATAGAACTCAATATCCCCGTGCTGGGCAAATATGTTTTGCAGCCGTTTGAGCTAAGATTTTAAAATTATTCACATAATGAAAACCTATACTTTGTCTCGGGTGAGTTTCCCATTCAAATGCATGTAACAGTGAGAAACACACTGTCTTGGCGAAATAAAGCGTTTTTGTACAACTTCATATAAATCGCTGTAACTTTTGATAGAAGACTCAGACAAACATGTTTATGGCTTTATCTTATAGAACTCAATATCCCCGTGCTGGGCAAACAGAACAGGTTTTGCAGCCATTTGAGCTAAGATTTTAAAATTATTCACATAATGAAAACCTATACTTTGTTTCATGCGAGTTTCCCATTCAAATGCATGTAACAGTGAGAAACACACTGTCTTGGCAAAATAAAGCGTTTTCGTACAACTTCATATAAATCGCTGTAACTTTTGATAGAAGACTCAGACAAACATGTTTATGGCTTTATCTTATAGAACTCAATATCCCCGTGCTGGGCAAATATGTTTTGCAGCCGATTGAGCTAAGATTTTAAAATTATTCACATAATGAAAACCTATACTTTGTTTCAGGCGAGTTTCCCATTCAAATGCATGTAACAGTGAGAAACACACTGTCTTGGCGAAATAAAGCGTTTTTGTACAACTTCATATAAATCGCTGTAACTTTTGATAGAAGACTCAGACAAACATGTTTATGGCTTTATCTTATAGGACTCAATATCCCCGTGCTGGGCAAACAGGTTTTGCAGCCGTTTGAGCTAAGATTTTAAAATTATTCACATAATGAAAACCTATACTTTGTTTCAGGCGAGTTTCCCATTCAAATGCATGTAACAGTGAGAAACACACTGTCTTGGCGAAATAAAGCGTTTTCGTACAACTTCATATAAATCGCCGTAACTTTTGATAGAAGACTCAGACAAACATGTTTATGGCTTTATCTTATAGAACTCAATATCCCCGTGCTGGGCAAACAGAACAGGTTTTGCAGCCGTTTGAGCTAAGATTTTAAAATTATTCACATAATGAAAACCTATACTTTGTTTCAGGCGAGTTTCCCATTCAAATGCATGTAACAGTGAGAAACACACTGTCTTGGCGAAATAAAGCGTTTTTGTACAACTTCATATAAATCGCTGTAACTTTTGATAGAAGACTCAGACAAACATGTTTATGGCTTTATCTTATAGAACTCAATATCCCCGTGCTGGGCAAATATGTTTTGCAGCCGTTTGAGCTAAGATTTTAAAATTATTCACATAATGAAAACCTATACTTTGTCTCGGGTGAGTTTCCCATTCAAATGCATGTAACAGTGAGAAACACACTGTCTTGGCGAAATAAAGCGTTTTTGTACAACTTCATATAAATCGCTGTAACTTTTGATAGAAGACTCAGACAAACATGTTTATGGCTTTATCTTATAGAACTCAATATCCCCGTGCTGGGCAAACAGAACAGGTTTTGCAGCCGTTTGAGCTAAGATTTTAAAATTATTCACATAATGAAAACCTATACTTTGTCTCGGGCGAGTTTCCCATTCAAATGCATGTAACAGTGAGAAACGCATTGTCTTGGCGAAATAAAGCGTTTTCGTACAACTTCATATAAATCGCTGTAACTTTTGATAGAAGACTCAGACAAACATGTTTATGGCTTTATCTTATAGAACTCAATATCCCCGTGCTGGGCAAATATGTTTTGCAGCCGTTTGAGCTAAGATTTTAAAATTATTCACATAATGAAAACCTATACTTTGTCTCGGGTGAGTTTCCCATTCAAATGCATGTAACAGTGAGAAACACACTGTCTTGGCGAAATAAAGCGTTTTTGTACAACTTCATATAAATCGCTGTAACTTTTGATAGAAGACTCAGACAAACATGTTTATGGCTTTATCTTATAGAACTCAATATCCCCGTGCTGGGCAAACAGAACAGGTTTTGCAGCCATTTGAGCTAAGATTTTAAAATTATTCACATAATGAAAACCTATACTTTGTTTCAGGCGAGTTTCCCATTCAAATGCATGTAACAGTGAGAAACACACTGTCTTGGCAAAATAAAGCGTTTTCGTACAACTTCATATAAATCGCTGTAACTTTTGATAGAAGACTCAGACAAACATGTTTATGGCTTTATCTTATAGAACTCAATATCCCCGTGCTGGGCAAATATGTTTTGCAGCCGATTGAGCTAAGATTTTAAAATTATTCACATAATGAAAACCTATACTTTGTTTCAGGCGAGTTTCCCATTCAAATGCATGTAACAGTGAGAAACACACTGTCTTGGCGAAATAAAGCGTTTTTGTACAACTTCATATAAATCGCTGTAACTTTTGATAGAAGACTCAGACAAACATGTTTATGGCTTTATCTTATAGAACTCAATATCCCCGTGCTGGGCAAACAGGTTTTGCAGCCGTTTGAGCTAAGATTTTAAAATTATTCACATAATGAAAACCTATACTTTGTCTCGGGCGAGTTTCCCATTCAAATGCATGTAACAGTGAGAAACGCATTGTCTTGGCGAAATAAAGCGTTTTCGTACAACTTCATATAAATCGCTGTAACTTTTGATAGAAGACTCAGACAAACATGTTTATTGCTTTATCTTATAGAACTCAATATCCCCGTGCTGGGCAAATATGTTTTGCAGCCGTTTGAGCTAAGATTTTAAAATTATTCACATAATGAAAACCTATACTTTGTCTCGGGTGAGTTTCCCATTCAAATGCATGTAACAGTGAGAAACACACTGTCTTGGCGAAATAAAGCGTTTTTGTACAACTTCATATAAATCGCTGTAACTTTTGATAGAAGACTCAGACAAACATGTTTATGGCTTTATCTTATAGAACTCAATATCCCCGTGCTGGGCAAACAGAACAGGTTTTGCAGCCGTTTGAGCTAAGATTTTAAAATTATTCACATAATGAAAACCTATACTTTGTCTCGGGTGAGTTTCCCATTCAAATGCATGTAACAGTGAGAAACACACTGTCTTGGCGAAATAAAGCGTTTTTGTACAACTTCATATAAATCGCTGTAACTTTTGATAGAAGACTCAGACAAACATGTTTATGGCTTTATCTTATAGAACTCAATATCCCCGTGCTGGGCAAACAGAACAGGTTTTGCAGCCGTTTGAGCTAAGATTTTAAAATTATTCACATAATGAAAACCTATACTTTGTCTCGGGTGAGTTTCCCATTCAAATGCATGTAACAGTGAGAAACGCATTGTCTTGGCGAAATAAAGCGTTTTTGAACAACTTCATATAAATCGCTGTAACTTTTGATAGAAGACTCAGACAAACATGTTTATGGCTTTATCTTATAGAACTCAATATCCCCGTGCTGGGCAAACAGAACAGGTTTTGCAGCCGTTTGAGCTAAGATTTTAAAATTATTCACATAATGAAAACCTATACTTTGTCTCGGGTGAGTTTCCCATTCAAATGCATGTAACAGTGAGAAACACTGTCTTGGCGAAATAAAGCGTTTTTGTACAACTTCATATAAATCGCTGTAACTTTTGATAGAAGACTCAGACAAACATGTTTATGGCTTTATCTTATAGAACTCAATATCCCCGTGCTGGGCAAACAGAACAGGTTTTGCAGCCGTTTGAGCTAAGATTTTAAAATTATTCACATAATGAAAACCTATACTTTGTTTCATGCGAGTTTCCCATTCAAATGCATGTAACAGTGAGAAACACACTGTCTTGGCAAAATAAAGCGTTTTCGTACAACTTCATATAAATCGCTGTAACTTTTGATAGAAGACTCAGACAAACATGTTTATGGCTTTATCTTATAGAACTCAATATCCCCGTGCTGGGCAAACAGGTTTTGCAGCCGTTTGAGCTAAGATTTTAAAATTATTCACATAATGAAAACCTATACTTTGTCTCGGGCGAGTTTCCCATTCAAATGCATGTAACAGTGAGAAACGCATTGTCTTGGCGAAATAAAGCGTTTTCGTACAACTTCATATAAATCGCTGTAACTTTTGATAGAAGACTCAGACAAACATGTTTATGGCTTTATCTTATAGAACTCAATATCCCCGTGCTGGGCAAATATGTTTTGCAGCCGTTTGAGCTAAGATTTTAAAATTATTCACATAATGAAAACCTATACTTTGTCTCGGGTGAGTTTCCCATTCAAATGCATGTAACAGTGAGAAACACACTGTCTTGGCGAAATAAAGCGTTTTTGTACAACTTCATATAAATCGCTGTAACTTTTGATAGAAGACTCAGACAAACATGTTTATGGCTTTATCTTATAGAACTCAATATCCCCGTGCTGGGCAAACAGAACAGGTTTTGCAGCCATTTGAGCTAAGATTTTAAAATTATTCACATAATGAAAACCTATACTTTGTTTCATGCGAGTTTCCCATTCAAATGCATGTAACAGTGAGAAACACACTGTCTTGGCAAAATAAAGCGTTTTCGTACAACTTCATATAAATCGCTGTAACTTTTGATAGAAGACTCAGACAAACATGTTTATGGCTTTATCTTATAGAACTCAATATCCCCGTGCTGGGCAAACAGAACAGGTTTTGCAGCCGTTTGAGCTAAGATTTTAAAATTATTCACATAATGAAAACCTATACTTTGTTTCAGGCGAGTTTCCCATTCAAATGCATGTAACAGTGAGAAACACACTGTCTTGGCGAAATAAAGCGTTTTTGTACAACTTCATATAAATCGCTGTAACTTTTGATAGAAGACTCAGACAAACATGTTTATGGCTTTATCTTATAGAACTCAATATCCCCGTGCTGGGCAAATATGTTTTGCAGCCGTTTGAGCTAAGATTTTAAAATTATTCACATAATGAAAACCTATACTTTGTCTCGGGTGAGTTTCCCATTCAAATGCATGTAACAGTGAGAAACACACTGTCTTGGCAAAATAAAGCGTTTTTGTACAACTTCATATAAATCGCTGTAACTTTTGATAGAAGACTCAGACAAACATGTTTATGGCTTTATCTTATAGAACTCAATATCCCCGTGCTGGGCAAACAGAACAGGTTTTGCAGCCGTTTGAGCTAAGATTTTAAAATTATTCACATAATGAAAACCTATACTTTGTTTCATGCGAGTTTCCCATTCAAATGCATGTAACAGTGAGAAACACACTGTCTTGGCAAAATAAAGCGTTTTCGTACAACTTCATATAAATCGCTGTAACTTTTGATAGAAGACTCAGACAAACATGTTTATGGCTTTATCTTATAGAACTCAATATCCCCGTGCTGGGCAAACAGGTTTTGCAGCCGTTTGAGCTAAGATTTTAAAATTATTCACATAATGAAAACCTATACTTTGTCTCGGGCGAGTTTCCCATTCAAATGCATGTAACAGTGAGAAACGCATTGTCTTGGCGAAATAAAGCGTTTTCGTACAACTTCATATAAATCGCTGTAACTTTTGATAGAAGACTCAGACAAACATGTTTATGGCTTTATCTTATAGAACTCAATATCCCCGTGCTGGGCAAATATGTTTTGCAGCCGTTTGAGCTAAGATTTTAAAATTATTCACATAATGAAAACCTATACTTTGTCTCGGGTGAGTTTCCCATTCAAATGCATGTAACAGTGAGAAACACACTGTCTTGGCGAAATAAAGCGTTTTTGTACAACTTCATATAAATCGCTGTAACTTTTGATAGAAGACTCAGACAAACATGTTTATGGCTTTATCTTATAGAACTCAATATCCCCGTGCTGGGCAAACAGAACAGGTTTTGCAGCCATTTGAGCTAAGATTTTAAAATTATTCACATAATGAAAACCTATACTTTGTTTCATGCGAGTTTCCCATTCAAATGCATGTAACAGTGAGAAACACACTGTCTTGGCAAAATAAAGCGTTTTCGTACAACTTCATATAAATCGCTGTAACTTTTGATAGAAGACTCAGACAAACATGTTTATGGCTTTATCTTATAGAACTCAATATCCCCGTGCTGGGCAAATATGTTTTGCAGCCGATTGAGCTAAGATTTTAAAATTATTCACATAATGAAAACCTATACTTTGTTTCAGGCGAGTTTCCCATTCAAATGCATGTAACAGTGAGAAACACACTGTCTTGGCGAAATAAAGCGTTTTTGTACAACTTCATATAAATCGCTGTAACTTTTGATAGAAGACTCAGACAAACATGTTTATGGCTTTATCTTATAGAACTCAATATCCCCGTGCTGGGCAAACAGAACAGGTTTTGCAGCCGTTTGAGCTAAGATTTTAAAATTATTCACATAATGAAAACCTATACTTTGTCTCGGGCGAGTTTCCCATTCAAATGCATGTAACAGTGAGAAACGCATTGTCTTGGCGAAATAAAGCGTTTTCGTACAACTTCATATAAATCGCTGTAACTTTTGATAGAAGACTCAGACAAACATGTTTATTGCTTTATCTTATAGAACTCAATATCCCCGTGCTGGGCAAATATGTTTTGCAGCCGTTTGAGCTAAGATTTTAAAATTATTCACATAATGAAAACCTATACTTTGTCTCGGGTGAGTTTCCCATTCAAATGCATGTAACAGTGAGAAACACACTGTCTTGGCGAAATAAAGCGTTTTTGTACAACTTCATATAAATCGCTGTAACTTTTGATAGAAGACTCAGACAAACATGTTTATGGCTTTATCTTATAGAACTCAATATCCCCGTGCTGGGCAAACAGAACAGGTTTTGCAGCCGTTTGAGCTAAGATTTTAAAATTATTCACATAATGAAAACCTATACTTTGTCTCGGGTGAGTTTCCCATTCAAATGCATGTAACAGTGAGAAACGCATTGTCTTGGCGAAATAAAGCGTTTTTGAACAACTTCATATAAATCGCTGTAACTTTTGATAGAAGACTCAGACAAACATGTTTATGGCTTTATCTTATAGAACTCAATATCCCCGTGCTGGGCAAACAGGTTTTGCAGCCGTTTGAGCTAAGATTTTAAAATTATTCACATAATGAAAACCTATACTTTGTCTCGGGTGAGTTTCCCATTCAAATGCATGTAACAGTGAGAAACACACTGTCTTGGCGAAATAAAGCGTTTTTGTACAACTTCATATAAATCGCTGTAACTTTTGATAGAAGACTCAGACAAACATGTTTATGGCTTTATCTTATAGAACTCAATATCCCCGTGCTGGGCAAACAGGTTTTGCAGCCGTTTGAGCTAAGATTTTAAAATTATTCACATAATGAAAACCTATACTTTGTCTCGGGCGAGTTTCCCATTCAAATGCATGTAACAGTGAGAAACGCATTGTCTTGGCGAAATAAAGCGTTTTCGTACAACTTCATATAAATCGCTGTAACTTTTGATAGAAGACTCAGACAAACATGTTTATGGCTTTATCTTATAGAACTCAATATCCCCGTGCTGGGCAAATATGTTTTGCAGCCGTTTGAGCTAAGATTTTAAAATTATTCACATAATGAAAACCTATACTTTGTCTCGGGTGAGTTTCCCATTCAAATGCATGTAACAGTGAGAAACACACTGTCTTGGCGAAATAAAGCGTTTTTGTACAACTTCATATAAATCGCTGTAACTTTTGATAGAAGACTCAGACAAACATGTTTATGGCTTTATCTTATAGAACTCAATATCCCCGTGCTGGGCAAACAGAACAGGTTTTGCAGCCATTTGAGCTAAGATTTTAAAATTATTCACATAATGAAAACCTATACTTTGTTTCATGCGAGTTTCCCATTCAAATGCATGTAACAGTGAGAAACACACTGTCTTGGCAAAATAAAGCGTTTTCGTACAACTTCATATAAATCGCTGTAACTTTTGATAGAAGACTCAGACAAACATGTTTATGGCTTTATCTTATAGAACTCAATATCCCCGTGCTGGGCAAATATGTTTTGCAGCCGATTGAGCTAAGATTTTAAAATTATTCACATAATGAAAACCTATACTTTGTTTCAGGCGAGTTTCCCATTCAAATGCATGTAACAGTGAGAAACACACTGTCTTGGCGAAATAAAGCGTTTTTGTACAACTTCATATAAATCGCTGTAACTTTTGATAGAAGACTCAGACAAACATGTTTATGGCTTTATCTTATAGAACTCAATATCCCCGTGCTGGGCAAACAGGTTTTGCAGCCGTTTGAGCTAAGATTTTAAAATTATTCACATAATGAAAACCTATACTTTGTCTCGGGCGAGTTTCCCATTCAAATGCATGTAACAGTGAGAAACGCATTGTCTTGGCGAAATAAAGCGTTTTCGTACAACTTCATATAAATCGCTGTAACTTTTGATAGAAGACTCAGACAAACATGTTTATTGCTTTATCTTATAGAACTCAATATCCCCGTGCTGGGCAAATATGTTTTGCAGCCGTTTGAGCTAAGATTTTAAAATTATTCACATAATGAAAACCTATACTTTGTCTCGGGTGAGTTTCCCATTCAAATGCATGTAACAGTGAGAAACACACTGTCTTGGCGAAATAAAGCGTTTTTGTACAACTTCATATAAATCGCTGTAACTTTTGATAGAAGACTCAGACAAACATGTTTATGGCTTTATCTTATAGAACTCAATATCCCCGTGCTGGGCAAACAGGTTTTGCAGCCGTTTGAGCTAAGATTTTAAAATTATTCACATAATGAAAACCTATACTTTGTCTCGGGCGAGTTTCCCATTCAAATGCATGTAACAGTGAGAAACGCATTGTCTTGGCGAAATAAAGCGTTTTCGTACAACTTCATATAAATCGCTGTAACTTTTGATAGAAGACTCAGACAAACATGTTTATGGCTTTATCTTATAGAACTCAATATCCCCGTGCTGGGCAAATATGTTTTGCAGCCGTTTGAGCTAAGATTTTAAAATTATTCACATAATGAAAACCTATACTTTGTCTCGGGTGAGTTTCCCATTCAAATGCATGTAACAGTGAGAAACACACTGTCTTGGCGAAATAAAGCGTTTTTGTACAACTTCATATAAATCGCTGTAACTTTTGATAGAAGACTCAGACAAACATGTTTATGGCTTTATCTTATAGAACTCAATATCCCCGTGCTGGGCAAACAGAACAGGTTTTGCAGCCATTTGAGCTAAGATTTTAAAATTATTCACATAATGAAAACCTATACTTTGTTTCATGCGAGTTTCCCATTCAAATGCATGTAACAGTGAGAAACACACTGTCTTGGCAAAATAAAGCGTTTTCGTACAACTTCATATAAATCGCTGTAACTTTTGATAGAAGACTCAGACAAACATGTTTATGGCTTTATCTTATAGAACTCAATATCCCCGTGCTGGGCAAATATGTTTTGCAGCCGATTGAGCTAAGATTTTAAAATTATTCACATAATGAAAACCTATACTTTGTTTCAGGCGAGTTTCCCATTCAAATGCATGTAACAGTGAGAAACACACTGTCTTGGCGAAATAAAGCGTTTTTGTACAACTTCATATAAATCGCTGTAACTTTTGATAGAAGACTCAGACAAACATGTTTATGGCTTTATCTTATAGAACTCAATATCCCCGTGCTGGGCAAACAGGTTTTGCAGCCGTTTGAGCTAAGATTTTAAAATTATTCACATAATGAAAACCTATACTTTGTCTCGGGCGAGTTTCCCATTCAAATGCATGTAACAGTGAGAAACGCATTGTCTTGGCGAAATAAAGCGTTTTCGTACAACTTCATATAAATCGCTGTAACTTTTGATAGAAGACTCAGACAAACATGTTTATGGCTTTATCTTATAGAACTCAATATCCCCGTGCTGGGCAAACAGAACAGGTTTTGCAGCCGTTTGAGCTAAGATTTTAAAATTATTCACATAATGAAAACCTATACTTTGTCTCGGGTGAGTTTCCCATTCAAATGCATGTAACAGTGAGAAACACACTGTCTTGGCGAAATAAAGCGTTTTTGTACAACTTCATATAAATCGCTGTAACTTTTGATAGAAGACTCAGACAAACATGTTTATGGCTTTATCTTATAGAACTCAATATCCCCGTGCTGGGCAAACAGAACAGGTTTTGCAGCCGTTTGAGCTAAGATTTTAAAATTATTCACATAATGAAAACCTATACTTTGTTTCATGCGAGTTTCCCATTCAAATGCATGTAACAGTGAGAAACACACTGTCTTGGCAAAATAAAGCGTTTTCGTACAACTTCATATAAATCGCTGTAACTTTTGATAGAAGACTCAGACAAACATGTTTATGGCTTTATCTTATAGAACTCAATATCCCCGTGCTGGGCAAACAGGTTTTGCAGCCGTTTGAGCTAAGATTTTAAAATTATTCACATAATGAAAACCTATACTTTGTCTCGGGTGAGTTTCCCATTCAAATGCATGTAACAGTGAGAAACACACTGTCTTGGCGAAATAAAGCGTTTTTGTACAACTTCATATAAATCGCTGTAACTTTTGATAGAAGACTCAGACAAACATGTTTATGGCTTTATCTTATAGAACTCAATATCCCCGTGCTGGGCAAACAGGTTTTGCAGCCGTTTGAGCTAAGATTTTAAAATTATTCACATAATGAAAACCTATACTTTGTCTCGGGCGAGTTTCCCATTCAAATGCATGTAACAGTGAGAAACGCATTGTCTTGGCGAAATAAAGCGTTTTCGTACAACTTCATATAAATCGCTGTAACTTTTGATAGAAGACTCAGACAAACATGTTTATGGCTTTATCTTATAGAACTCAATATCCCCGTGCTGGGCAAATATGTTTTGCAGCCGTTTGAGCTAAGATTTTAAAATTATTCACATAATGAAAACCTATACTTTGTCTCGGGTGAGTTTCCCATTCAAATGCATGTAACAGTGAGAAACACACTGTCTTGGCGAAATAAAGCGTTTTTGTACAACTTCATATAAATCGCTGTAACTTTTGATAGAAGACTCAGACAAACATGTTTATGGCTTTATCTTATAGAACTCAATATCCCCGTGCTGGGCAAACAGAACAGGTTTTGCAGCCATTTGAGCTAAGATTTTAAAATTATTCACATAATGAAAACCTATACTTTGTTTCATGCGAGTTTCCCATTCAAATGCATGTAACAGTGAGAAACACACTGTCTTGGCAAAATAAAGCGTTTTCGTACAACTTCATATAAATCGCTGTAACTTTTGATAGAAGACTCAGACAAACATGTTTATGGCTTTATCTTATAGAACTCAATATCCCCGTGCTGGGCAAACAGAACAGGTTTTGCAGCCGTTTGAGCTAAGATTTTAAAATTATTCACATAATGAAAACCTATACTTTGTTTCAGGCGAGTTTCCCATTCAAATGCATGTAACAGTGAGAAACACACTGTCTTGGCGAAATAAAGCGTTTTTGTACAACTTCATATAAATCGCTGTAACTTTTGATAGAAGACTCAGACAAACATGTTTATGGCTTTATCTTATAGAACTCAATATCCCCGTGCTGGGCAAATATGTTTTGCAGCCGTTTGAGCTAAGATTTTAAAATTATTCACATAATGAAAACCTATACTTTGTCTCGGGTGAGTTTCCCATTCAAATGCATGTAACAGTGAGAAACACACTGTCTTGGCGAAATAAAGCGTTTTTGTACAACTTCATATAAATCGCTGTAACTTTTGATAGAAGACTCAGACAAACATGTTTATGGCTTTATCTTATAGAACTCAATATCCCCGTGCTGGGCAAACAGAACAGGTTTTGCAGCCGTTTGAGCTAAGATTTTAAAATTATTCACATAATGAAAACCTATACTTTGTTTCATGCGAGTTTCCCATTCAAATGCATGTAACAGTGAGAAACACACTGTCTTGGCAAAATAAAGCGTTTTCGTACAACTTCATATAAATCGCTGTAACTTTTGATAGAAGACTCAGACAAACATGTTTATGGCTTTATCTTATAGAACTCAATATCCCCGTGCTGGGCAAACAGGTTTTGCAGCCGTTTGAGCTAAGATTTTAAAATTATTCACATAATGAAAACCTATACTTTGTCTCGGGCGAGTTTCCCATTCAAATGCATGTAACAGTGAGAAACGCATTGTCTTGGCGAAATAAAGCGTTTTCGTACAACTTCATATAAATCGCTGTAACTTTTGATAGAAGACTCAGACAAACATGTTTATGGCTTTATCTTATAGAACTCAATATCCCCGTGCTGGGCAAATATGTTTTGCAGCCGTTTGAGCTAAGATTTTAAAATTATTCACATAATGAAAACCTATACTTTGTCTCGGGTGAGTTTCCCATTCAAATGCATGTAACAGTGAGAAACACACTGTCTTGGCGAAATAAAGCGTTTTTGTACAACTTCATATAAATCGCTGTAACTTTTGATAGAAGACTCAGACAAACATGTTTATGGCTTTATCTTATAGAACTCAATATCCCCGTGCTGGGCAAATATGTTTTGCAGCCGTTTGAGCTAAGATTTTAAAATTATTCACATAATGAAAACCTATACTTTGTCTCGGGCGAGTTTCCCATTCAAATGCATGTAACAGTGAGAAACGCATTGTCTTGGCGAAATAAAGCGTTTTCGTACAACTTCATATAAATCGCTGTAACTTTTGATAGAAGACTCAGACAAACATGTTTATGGCTTTATCTTATAGAACTCAATATCCCCGTGCTGGGCAAATATGTTTTGCAGCCGTTTGAGCTAAGATTTTAAAATTATTCACATAATGAAAACCTATACTTTGTCTCGGGTGAGTTTCCCATTCAAATGCATGTAACAGTGAGAAACACACTGTCTTGGCGAAATAAAGCGTTTTTGTACAACTTCATATAAATCGCTGTAACTTTTGATAGAAGACTCAGACAAACATGTTTATGGCTTTATCTTATAGAACTCAATATCCCCGTGCTGGGCAAACAGAACAGGTTTTGCAGCCATTTGAGCTAAGATTTTAAAATTATTCACATAATGAAAACCTATACTTTGTTTCATGCGAGTTTCCCATTCAAATGCATGTAACAGTGAGAAACACACTGTCTTGGCAAAATAAAGCGTTTTCGTACAACTTCATATAAATCGCTGTAACTTTTGATAGAAGACTCAGACAAACATGTTTATGGCTTTATCTTATAGAACTCAATATCCCCGTGCTGGGCAAACAGAACAGGTTTTGCAGCCGTTTGAGCTAAGATTTTAAAATTATTCACATAATGAAAACCTATACTTTGTTTCAGGCGAGTTTCCCATTCAAATGCATGTAACAGTGAGAAACACACTGTCTTGGCGAAATAAAGCGTTTTTGTACAACTTCATATAAATCGCTGTAACTTTTGATAGAAGACTCAGACAAACATGTTTATGGCTTTATCTTATAGAACTCAATATCCCCGTGCTGGGCAAATATGTTTTGCAGCCGTTTGAGCTAAGATTTTAAAATTATTCACATAATGAAAACCTATACTTTGTCTCGGGTGAGTTTCCCATTCAAATGCATGTAACAGTGAGAAACACACTGTCTTGGCGAAATAAAGCGTTTTCGTACAACTTCATATAAATCGCTGTAACTTTTGATAGAAGACTCAGACAAACATGTTTATGGCTTTATCTTATAGAACTCAATATCCCCGTGCTGGGCAAACAGAACAGGTTTTGCAGCCGTTTGAGCTAAGATTTTAAAATTATTCACATAATGAAAACCTATACTTTGTTTCAGGCGAGTTTCCCATTCAAATGCATGTAACAGTGAGAAACACACTGTCTTGGCGAAATAAAGCGTTTTTGTACAACTTCATATAAATCGCTGTAACTTTTGATAGAAGACTCAGACAAACATGTTTATGGCTTTATCTTATAGAACTCAATATCCCCGTGCTGGGCAAATATGTTTTGCAGCCGTTTGAGCTAAGATTTTAAAATTATTCACATAATGAAAACCTATACTTTGTCTCGGGTGAGTTTCCCATTCAAATGCATGTAACAGTGAGAAACACACTGTCTTGGCGAAATAAAGCGTTTTTGTACAACTTCATATAAATCGCTGTAACTTTTGATAGAAGACTCAGACAAACATGTTTATGGCTTTATCTTATAGAACTCAATATCCCCGTGCTGGGCAAACAGAACAGGTTTTGCAGCCGTTTGAGCTAAGATTTTAAAATTATTCACATAATGAAAACCTATACTTTGTTTCATGCGAGTTTCCCATTCAAATGCATGTAACAGTGAGAAACACACTGTCTTGGCAAAATAAAGCGTTTTCGTACAACTTCATATAAATCGCTGTAACTTTTGATAGAAGACTCAGACAAACATGTTTATGGCTTTATCTTATAGAACTCAATATCCCCGTGCTGGGCAAACAGGTTTTGCAGCCGTTTGAGCTAAGATTTTAAAATTATTCACATAATGAAAACCTATACTTTGTCTCGGGCGAGTTTCCCATTCAAATGCATGTAACAGTGAGAAACGCATTGTCTTGGCGAAATAAAGCGTTTTCGTACAACTTCATATAAATCGCTGTAACTTTTGATAGAAGACTCAGACAAACATGTTTATGGCTTTATCTTATAGAACTCAATATCCCCGTGCTGGGCAAATATGTTTTGCAGCCGTTTGAGCTAAGATTTTAAAATTATTCACATAATGAAAACCTATACTTTGTCTCGGGTGAGTTTCCCATTCAAATGCATGTAACAGTGAGAAACACACTGTCTTGGCGAAATAAAGCGTTTTTGTACAACTTCATATAAATCGCTGTAACTTTTGATAGAAGACTCAGACAAACATGTTTATGGCTTTATCTTATAGAACTCAATATCCCCGTGCTGGGCAAATATGTTTTGCAGCCGTTTGAGCTAAGATTTTAAAATTATTCACATAATGAAAACCTATACTTTGTCTCGGGCGAGTTTCCCATTCAAATGCATGTAACAGTGAGAAACGCATTGTCTTGGCGAAATAAAGCGTTTTCGTACAACTTCATATAAATCGCTGTAACTTTTGATAGAAGACTCAGACAAACATGTTTATGGCTTTATCTTATAGAACTCAATATCCCCGTGCTGGGCAAATATGTTTTGCAGCCGTTTGAGCTAAGATTTTAAAATTATTCACATAATGAAAACCTATACTTTGTCTCGGGTGAGTTTCCCATTCAAATGCATGTAACAGTGAGAAACACACTGTCTTGGCGAAATAAAGCGTTTTTGTACAACTTCATATAAATCGCTGTAACTTTTGATAGAAGACTCAGACAAACATGTTTATGGCTTTATCTTATAGAACTCAATATCCCCGTGCTGGGCAAACAGAACAGGTTTTGCAGCCATTTGAGCTAAGATTTTAAAATTATTCACATAATGAAAACCTATACTTTGTTTCATGCGAGTTTCCCATTCAAATGCATGTAACAGTGAGAAACACACTGTCTTGGCAAAATAAAGCGTTTTCGTACAACTTCATATAAATCGCTGTAACTTTTGATAGAAGACTCAGACAAACATGTTTATGGCTTTATCTTATAGAACTCAATATCCCCGTGCTGGGCAAACAGAACAGGTTTTGCAGCCGTTTGAGCTAAGATTTTAAAATTATTCACATAATGAAAACCTATACTTTGTTTCAGGCGAGTTTCCCATTCAAATGCATGTAACAGTGAGAAACACACTGTCTTGGCGAAATAAAGCGTTTTTGTACAACTTCATATAAATCGCTGTAACTTTTGATAGAAGACTCAGACAAACATGTTTATGGCTTTATCTTATAGAACTCAATATCCCCGTGCTGGGCAAATATGTTTTGCAGCCGTTTGAGCTAAGATTTTAAAATTATTCACATAATGAAAACCTATACTTTGTCTCGGGTGAGTTTCCCATTCAAATGCATGTAACAGTGAGAAACACACTGTCTTGGCGAAATAAAGCGTTTTTGTACAACTTCATATAAATCGCTGTAACTTTTGATAGAAGACTCAGACAAACATGTTTATGGCTTTATCTTATAGAACTCAATATCCCCGTGCTGGGCAAACAGAACAGGTTTTGCAGCCGTTTGAGCTAAGATTTTAAAATTATTCACATAATGAAAACCTATACTTTGTTTCATGCGAGTTTCCCATTCAAATGCATGTAACAGTGAGAAACACACTGTCTTGGCAAAATAAAGCGTTTTCGTACAACTTCATATAAATCGCTGTAACTTTTGATAGAAGACTCAGACAAACATGTTTATGGCTTTATCTTATAGAACTCAATATCCCCGTGCTGGGCAAACAGGTTTTGCAGCCGTTTGAGCTAAGATTTTAAAATTATTCACATAATGAAAACCTATACTTTGTCTCGGGCGAGTTTCCCATTCAAATGCATGTAACAGTGAGAAACGCATTGTCTTGGCGAAATAAAGCGTTTTCGTACAACTTCATATAAATCGCTGTAACTTTTGATAGAAGACTCAGACAAACATGTTTATGGCTTTATCTTATAGAACTCAATATCCCCGTGCTGGGCAAATATGTTTTGCAGCCGTTTGAGCTAAGATTTTAAAATTATTCACATAATGAAAACCTATACTTTGTCTCGGGTGAGTTTCCCATTCAAATGCATGTAACAGTGAGAAACACACTGTCTTGGCGAAATAAAGCGTTTTTGTACAACTTCATATAAATCGCTGTAACTTTTGATAGAAGACTCAGACAAACATGTTTATGGCTTTATCTTATAGAACTCAATATCCCCGTGCTGGGCAAACAGAACAGGTTTTGCAGCCATTTGAGCTAAGATTTTAAAATTATTCACATAATGAAAACCTATACTTTGTTTCATGCGAGTTTCCCATTCAAATGCATGTAACAGTGAGAAACACACTGTCTTGGCAAAATAAAGCGTTTTCGTACAACTTCATATAAATCGCTGTAACTTTTGATAGAAGACTCAGACAAACATGTTTATGGCTTTATCTTATAGAACTCAATATCCCCGTGCTGGGCAAATATGTTTTGCAGCCGATTGAGCTAAGATTTTAAAATTATTCACATAATGAAAACCTATACTTTGTTTCAGGCGAGTTTCCCATTCAAATGCATGTAACAGTGAGAAACACACTGTCTTGGCGAAATAAAGCGTTTTTGTACAACTTCATATAAATCGCTGTAACTTTTGATAGAAGACTCAGACAAACATGTTTATGGCTTTATCTTATAGAACTCAATATCCCCGTGCTGGGCAAACAGGTTTTGCAGCCGTTTGAGCTAAGATTTTAAAATTATTCACATAATGAAAACCTATACTTTGTCTCGGGCGAGTTTCCCATTCAAATGCATGTAACAGTGAGAAACGCATTGTCTTGGCGAAATAAAGCGTTTTCGTACAACTTCATATAAATCGCTGTAACTTTTGATAGAAGACTCAGACAAACATGTTTATTGCTTTATCTTATAGAACTCAATATCCCCGTGCTGGGCAAATATGTTTTGCAGCCGTTTGAGCTAAGATTTTAAAATTATTCACATAATGAAAACCTATACTTTGTCTCGGGTGAGTTTCCCATTCAAATGCATGTAACAGTGAGAAACACACTGTCTTGGCGAAATAAAGCGTTTTTGTACAACTTCATATAAATCGCTGTAACTTTTGATAGAAGACTCAGACAAACATGTTTATGGCTTTATCTTATAGAACTCAATATCCCCGTGCTGGGCAAACAGAACAGGTTTTGCAGCCGTTTGAGCTAAGATTTTAAAATTATTCACATAATGAAAACCTATACTTTGTCTCGGGTGAGTTTCCCATTCAAATGCATGTAACAGTGAGAAACGCATTGTCTTGGCGAAATAAAGCGTTTTTGAACAACTTCATATAAATCGCTGTAACTTTTGATAGAAGACTCAGACAAACATGTTTATGGCTTTATCTTATAGAACTCAATATCCCCGTGCTGGGCAAACAGGTTTTGCAGCCGTTTGAGCTAAGATTTTAAAATTATTCACATAATGAAAACCTATACTTTGTCTCGGGTGAGTTTCCCATTCAAATGCATGTAACAGTGAGAAACACACTGTCTTGGCGAAATAAAGCGTTTTTGTACAACTTCATATAAATCGCTGTAACTTTTGATAGAAGACTCAGACAAACATGTTTATGGCTTTATCTTATAGAACTCAATATCCCCGTGCTGGGCAAACAGGTTTTGCAGCCGTTTGAGCTAAGATTTTAAAATTATTCACATAATGAAAACCTATACTTTGTCTCGGGCGAGTTTCCCATTCAAATGCATGTAACAGTGAGAAACGCATTGTCTTGGCGAAATAAAGCGTTTTCGTACAACTTCATATAAATCGCTGTAACTTTTGATAGAAGACTCAGACAAACATGTTTATGGCTTTATCTTATAGAACTCAATATCCCCGTGCTGGGCAAATATGTTTTGCAGCCGTTTGAGCTAAGATTTTAAAATTATTCACATAATGAAAACCTATACTTTGTCTCGGGTGAGTTTCCCATTCAAATGCATGTAACAGTGAGAAACACACTGTCTTGGCGAAATAAAGCGTTTTTGTACAACTTCATATAAATCGCTGTAACTTTTGATAGAAGACTCAGACAAACATGTTTATGGCTTTATCTTATAGAACTCAATATCCCCGTGCTGGGCAAACAGAACAGGTTTTGCAGCCATTTGAGCTAAGATTTTAAAATTATTCACATAATGAAAACCTATACTTTGTTTCATGCGAGTTTCCCATTCAAATGCATGTAACAGTGAGAAACACACTGTCTTGGCAAAATAAAGCGTTTTCGTACAACTTCATATAAATCGCTGTAACTTTTGATAGAAGACTCAGACAAACATGTTTATGGCTTTATCTTATAGAACTCAATATCCCCGTGCTGGGCAAATATGTTTTGCAGCCGATTGAGCTAAGATTTTAAAATTATTCACATAATGAAAACCTATACTTTGTTTCAGGCGAGTTTCCCATTCAAATGCATGTAACAGTGAGAAACACACTGTCTTGGCGAAATAAAGCGTTTTTGTACAACTTCATATAAATCGCTGTAACTTTTGATAGAAGACTCAGACAAACATGTTTATGGCTTTATCTTATAGAACTCAATATCCCCGTGCTGGGCAAACAGGTTTTGCAGCCGTTTGAGCTAAGATTTTAAAATTATTCACATAATGAAAACCTATACTTTGTCTCGGGCGAGTTTCCCATTCAAATGCATGTAACAGTGAGAAACGCATTGTCTTGGCGAAATAAAGCGTTTTCGTACAACTTCATATAAATCGCTGTAACTTTTGATAGAAGACTCAGACAAACATGTTTATTGCTTTATCTTATAGAACTCAATATCCCCGTGCTGGGCAAATATGTTTTGCAGCCGTTTGAGCTAAGATTTTAAAATTATTCACATAATGAAAACCTATACTTTGTCTCGGGTGAGTTTCCCATTCAAATGCATGTAACAGTGAGAAACACACTGTCTTGGCGAAATAAAGCGTTTTTGTACAACTTCATATAAATCGCTGTAACTTTTGATAGAAGACTCAGACAAACATGTTTATGGCTTTATCTTATAGAACTCAATATCCCCGTGCTGGGCAAACAGAACAGGTTTTGCAGCCGTTTGAGCTAAGATTTTAAAATTATTCACATAATGAAAACCTATACTTTGTCTCGGGTGAGTTTCCCATTCAAATGCATGTAACAGTGAGAAACGCATTGTCTTGGCGAAATAAAGCGTTTTTGAACAACTTCATATAAATCGCTGTAACTTTTGATAGAAGACTCAGACAAACATGTTTATGGCTTTATCTTATAGAACTCAATATCCCCGTGCTGGGCAAACAGGTTTTGCAGCCGTTTGAGCTAAGATTTTAAAATTATTCACATAATGAAAACCTATACTTTGTCTCGGGTGAGTTTCCCATTCAAATGCATGTAACAGTGAGAAACACACTGTCTTGGCGAAATAAAGCGTTTTTGTACAACTTCATATAAATCGCTGTAACTTTTGATAGAAGACTCAGACAAACATGTTTATGGCTTTATCTTATAGAACTCAATATCCCCGTGCTGGGCAAACAGAACAGGTTTTGCAGCCGTTTGAGCTAAGATTTTAAAATTATTCACATAATGAAAACCTATACTTTGTTTCATGCGAGTTTCCCATTCAAATGCATGTAACAGTGAGAAACACACTGTCTTGGCAAAATAAAGCGTTTTCGTACAACTTCATATAAATCGCTGTAACTTTTGATAGAAGACTCAGACAAACATGTTTATGGCTTTATCTTATAGAACTCAATATCCCCGTGCTGGGCAAACAGGTTTTGCAGCCGTTTGAGCTAAGATTTTAAAATTATTCACATAATGAAAACCTATACTTTGTCTCGGGCGAGTTTCCCATTCAAATGCATGTAACAGTGAGAAACGCATTGTCTTGGCGAAATAAAGCGTTTTCGTACAACTTCATATAAATCGCTGTAACTTTTGATAGAAGACTCAGACAAACATGTTTATGGCTTTATCTTATAGAACTCAATATCCCCGTGCTGGGCAAATATGTTTTGCAGCCGTTTGAGCTAAGATTTTAAAATTATTCACATAATGAAAACCTATACTTTGTCTCGGGTGAGTTTCCCATTCAAATGCATGTAACAGTGAGAAACACACTGTCTTGGCGAAATAAAGCGTTTTTGTACAACTTCATATAAATCGCTGTAACTTTTGATAGAAGACTCAGACAAACATGTTTATGGCTTTATCTTATAGAACTCAATATCCCCGTGCTGGGCAAACAGAACAGGTTTTGCAGCCATTTGAGCTAAGATTTTAAAATTATTCACATAATGAAAACCTATACTTTGTTTCATGCGAGTTTCCCATTCAAATGCATGTAACAGTGAGAAACACACTGTCTTGGCAAAATAAAGCGTTTTCGTACAACTTCATATAAATCGCTGTAACTTTTGATAGAAGACTCAGACAAACATGTTTATGGCTTTATCTTATAGAACTCAATATCCCCGTGCTGGGCAAATATGTTTTGCAGCCGATTGAGCTAAGATTTTAAAATTATTCACATAATGAAAACCTATACTTTGTTTCAGGCGAGTTTCCCATTCAAATGCATGTAACAGTGAGAAACACACTGTCTTGGCGAAATAAAGCGTTTTTGTACAACTTCATATAAATCGCTGTAACTTTTGATAGAAGACTCAGACAAACATGTTTATGGCTTTATCTTATAGAACTCAATATCCCCGTGCTGGGCAAACAGGTTTTGCAGCCGTTTGAGCTAAGATTTTAAAATTATTCACATAATGAAAACCTATACTTTGTCTCGGGTGAGTTTCCCATTCAAATGCATGTAACAGTGAGAAACACACTGTCTTGGCGAAATAAAGCGTTTTTGTACAACTTCATATAAATCGCTGTAACTTTTGATAGAAGACTCAGACAAACATGTTTATGGCTTTATCTTATAGAACTCAATATCCCCGTGCTGGGCAAACAGGTTTTGCAGCCGTTTGAGCTAAGATTTTAAAATTATTCACATAATGAAAACCTATACTTTGTCTCGGGCGAGTTTCCCATTCAAATGCATGTAACAGTGAGAAACGCATTGTCTTGGCGAAATAAAGCGTTTTCGTACAACTTCATATAAATCGCTGTAACTTTTGATAGAAGACTCAGACAAACATGTTTATGGCTTTATCTTATAGAACTCAATATCCCCGTGCTGGGCAAACAGGTTTTGCAGCCGTTTGAGCTAAGATTTTAAAATTATTCACATAATGAAAACCTATACTTTGTCTCGGGTGAGTTTCCCATTCAAATGCATGTAACAGTGAGAAACACACTGTCTTGGCGAAATAAAGCGTTTTTGTACAACTTCATATAAATCGCTGTAACTTTTGATAGAAGACTCAGACAAACATGTTTATGGCTTTATCTTATAGAACTCAATATCCCCGTGCTGGGCAAACAGAACAGGTTTTGCAGCCGTTTGAGCTAAGATTTTAAAATTATTCACATAATGAAAACCTATACTTTGTCTCGGGTGAGTTTCCCATTCAAATGCATGTAACAGTGAGAAACGCATTGTCTTGGCGAAATAAAGCGTTTTTGAACAACTTCATATAAATCGCTGTAACTTTTGATAGAAGACTCAGACAAACATGTTTATGGCTTTATCTTATAGAACTCAATATCCCCGTGCTGGGCAAACAGGTTTTGCAGCCGTTTGAGCTAAGATTTTAAAATTATTCACATAATGAAAACCTATACTTTGTCTCGGGCGAGTTTCCCATTCAAATGCATGTAACAGTGAGAAACGCATTGTCTTGGCGAAATAAAGCGTTTTCGTACAACTTCATATAAATCGCTGTAACTTTTGATAGAAGACTCAGACAAACATGTTTATGGCTTTATCTTATAGAACTCAATATCCCCGTGCTGGGCAAATATGTTTTGCAGCCGTTTGAGCTAAGATTTTAAAATTATTCACATAATGAAAACCTATACTTTGTCTCGGGTGAGTTTCCCATTCAAATGCATGTAACAGTGAGAAACACACTGTCTTGGCGAAATAAAGCGTTTTTGTACAACTTCATATAAATCGCTGTAACTTTTGATAGAAGACTCAGACAAACATGTTTATGGCTTTATCTTATAGAACTCAATATCCCCGTGCTGGGCAAACAGAACAGGTTTTGCAGCCATTTGAGCTAAGATTTTAAAATTATTCACATAATGAAAACCTATACTTTGTTTCATGCGAGTTTCCCATTCAAATGCATGTAACAGTGAGAAACACACTGTCTTGGCAAAATAAAGCGTTTTCGTACAACTTCATATAAATCGCTGTAACTTTTGATAGAAGACTCAGACAAACATGTTTATGGCTTTATCTTATAGAACTCAATATCCCCGTGCTGGGCAAATATGTTTTGCAGCCGATTGAGCTAAGATTTTAAAATTATTCACATAATGAAAACCTATACTTTGTTTCAGGCGAGTTTCCCATTCAAATGCATGTAACAGTGAGAAACACACTGTCTTGGCGAAATAAAGCGTTTTTGTACAACTTCATATAAATCGCTGTAACTTTTGATAGAAGACTCAGACAAACATGTTTATGGCTTTATCTTATAGAACTCAATATCCCCGTGCTGGGCAAACAGGTTTTGCAGCCGTTTGAGCTAAGATTTTAAAATTATTCACATAATGAAAACCTATACTTTGTCTCGGGTGAGTTTCCCATTCAAATGCATGTAACAGTGAGAAACACACTGTCTTGGCGAAATAAAGCGTTTTTGTACAACTTCATATAAATCGCTGTAACTTTTGATAGAAGACTCAGACAAACATGTTTATGGCTTTATCTTATAGAACTCAATATCCCCGTGCTGGGCAAACAGGTTTTGCAGCCGTTTGAGCTAAGATTTTAAAATTATTCACATAATGAAAACCTATACTTTGTCTCGGGCGAGTTTCCCATTCAAATGCATGTAACAGTGAGAAACGCATTGTCTTGGCGAAATAAAGCGTTTTCGTACAACTTCATATAAATCGCTGTAACTTTTGATAGAAGACTCAGACAAACATGTTTATGGCTTTATCTTATAGAACTCAATATCCCCGTGCTGGGCAAACAGGTTTTGCAGCCGTTTGAGCTAAGATTTTAAAATTATTCACATAATGAAAACCTATACTTTGTCTCGGGTGAGTTTCCCATTCAAATGCATGTAACAGTGAGAAACACACTGTCTTGGCGAAATAAAGCGTTTTTGTACAACTTCATATAAATCGCTGTAACTTTTGATAGAAGACTCAGACAAACATGTTTATGGCTTTATCTTATAGAACTCAATATCCCCGTGCTGGGCAAACAGAACAGGTTTTGCAGCCGTTTGAGCTAAGATTTTAAAATTATTCACATAATGAAAACCTATACTTTGTCTCGGGTGAGTTTCCCATTCAAATGCATGTAACAGTGAGAAACGCATTGTCTTGGCGAAATAAAGCGTTTTTGAACAACTTCATATAAATCGCTGTAACTTTTGATAGAAGACTCAGACAAACATGTTTATGGCTTTATCTTATAGAACTCAATATCCCCGTGCTGGACAAACAGGTTTTGCAGCCGTTTGAGCTAAGATTTTAAAATTATTCACATAATGAAAACCTATACTTTGTCTCGGGTGAGTTTCCCATTCAAATGCATGTAACAGTGAGAAACACACTGTCTTGGCGAAATAAAGCGTTTTTGTACAACTTCATATAAATCGCTGTAACTTTTGATAGAAGACTCAGACAAACATGTTTATGGCTTTATCTTATAGAACTCAATATCCCCGTGCTGGGCAAACAGGTTTTGCAGCCGTTTGAGCTAAGATTTTAAAATTATTCACATAATGAAAACCTATACTGTGTCTCGGGCGAGTTTCCCATTCAAATGCATGTAACAGTGAGAAACGCATTGTCTTGGCGAAATAAAGCGTTTTCGTACAACTTCATATAAATCGCTGTAACTTTTGATAGAAGACTCAGACAAACATGTTTATGGCTTTATCTTATAGAACTCAATATCCCCGTGCTGGGCAAATATGTTTTGCAGCCGTTTGAGCTAAGATTTTAAAATTATTCACATAATGAAAACCTATACTTTGTCTCGGGTGAGTTTCCCATTCAAATGCATGTAACAGTGAGAAACACACTGTCTTGGCGAAATAAAGCGTTTTTGTACAACTTCATATAAATCGCTGTAACTTTTGATAGAAGACTCAGACAAACATGTTTATGGCTTTATCTTATAGAACTCAATATCCCCGTGCTGGGCAAACAGAACAGGTTTTGCAGCCGTTTGAGCTAAGATTTTAAAATTATTCACATAATGAAAACCTATACTTTGTCTCGGGTGAGTTTCCCATTCAAATGCATGTAACAGTGAGAAACACACTGTCTTGGCGAAATAAAGCGTTTTTGAACAACTTCATATAAATCGCTGTAACTTTTGATAGAAGACTCAGACAAACATGTTTATGGCTTTATCTTATAGAACTCAATATCCCCGTGCTGGGCAAACAGAACAGGTTTTGCAGCCGTTTGAGCTAAGATTTTAAAATTATTCACATAATGAAAACCTATACTTTGTCTCGGGCGAGTTTCCCATTCAAATGCATGTAACAGTGAGAAACGCATTGTCTTGGCGAAATAAAGCGTTTTTGAACAACTTCATATAAATCGCTGTAACTTTTGATAGAAGACTCAGACAAACATGTTTATGGCTTTATCTTATAGAACTCAATATCCCCGTGCTGGGCAAATATGTTTTGCAGCCGTTTGAGCTAAGATTTTAAAATTATTCACATAATGAAAACCTATACTTTGTCTCGGGTGAGTTTCCCATTCAAATGCATGTAACAGTGAGAAACACACTGTCTTGGCGAAATAAAGCGTTTTTGTACAACTTCATATAAATCGCTGTAACTTTTGATAGAAGACTCAGACAAACATGTTTATGGCTTTATCTTATAGAACTCAATATCCCCGTGCTGGGCAAACAGGTTTTGCAGCCGTTTGAGCTAAGATTTTAAAATTATTCACATAATGAAAACCTATACTTTGTCTCGGGCGAGTTTCCCATTCAAATGCATGTAACAGTGAGAAACGCATTGTCTTGGCGAAATAAAGCGTTTTTGAACAACTTCATATAAATCGCTGTAACTTTTGATAGAAGACTCAGACAAACATGTTTATGGCTTTATCTTATAGAACTCAATATCCCCGTGCTGGGCAAATATGTTTTGCAGCCGTTTGAGCTAAGATTTTAAAATTATTCACATAATGAAAACCTATACTTTGTCTCGGGTGAGTTTCCCATTCAAATGCATGTAACAGTGAGAAACACACTGTCTTGGCGAAATAAAGCGTTTTTGTACAACTTCATATAAATCGCTGTAACTTTTGATAGAAGACTCAGACAAACATGTTTATGGCTTTATCTTATAGAACTCAATATCCCCGTGCTGGGCAAACAGAACAGGTTTTGCAGCCATTTGAGCTAAGATTTTAAAATTATTCACATAATGAAAACCTATACTTTGTTTCATGCGAGTTTCCCATTCAAATGCATGTAACAGTGAGAAACACACTGTCTTGGCAAAATAAAGCGTTTTCGTACAACTTCATATAAATCGCTGTAACTTTTGATAGAAGACTCAGACAAACATGTTTATGGCTTTATCTTATAGAACTCAATATCCCCGTGCTGGGCAAATATGTTTTGCAGCCGATTGAGCTAAGATTTTAAAATTATTCACATAATGAAAACCTATACTTTGTTTCAGGCGAGTTTCCCATTCAAATGCATGTAACAGTGAGAAACACACTGTCTTGGCGAAATAAAGCGTTTTTGTACAACTTCATATAAATCGCTGTAACTTTTGATAGAAGACTCAGACAAACATGTTTATGGCTTTATCTTATAGAACTCAATATCCCCGTGCTGGGCAAACAGGTTTTGCAGCCGTTTGAGCTAAGATTTTAAAATTATTCACATAATGAAAACCTATACTTTGTCTCGGGTGAGTTTCCCATTCAAATGCATGTAACAGTGAGAAACACACTGTCTTGGCGAAATAAAGCGTTTTTGTACAACTTCATATAAATCGCTGTAACTTTTGATAGAAGACTCAGACAAACATGTTTATGGCTTTATCTTATAGAACTCAATATCCCCGTGCTGGGCAAACAGAACAGGTTTTGCAGCCGTTTGAGCTAAGATTTTAAAATTATTCACATAATGAAAACCTATACTTTGTCTCGGGTGAGTTTCCCATTCAAATGCATGTAACAGTGAGAAACGCATTGTCTTGGCGAAATAAAGCGTTTTTGAACAACTTCATATAAATCGCTGTAACTTTTGATAGAAGACTCAGACAAACATGTTTATGGCTTTATCTTATAGAACTCAATATCCCCGTGCTGGGCAAACAGAACAGGTTTTGCAGCCGTTTGAGCTAAGATTTTAAAATTATTCACATAATGAAAACCTATACTTTGTCTCGGGTGAGTTTCCCATTCAAATGCATGTAACAGTGAGAAACGCATTGTCTTGGCGAAATAAAGCGTTTTTGAACAACTTCATATAAATCGCTGTAACTTTTGATAGAAGACTCAGACAAACATGTTTATGGCTTTATCTTATAGAACTCAATATCCCCGTGCTGGGCAAACAGAACAGGTTTTGCAGCCGTTTGAGCTAAGATTTTAAAATTATTCACATAATGAAAACCTATACTTTGTCTCGGGTGAGTTTCCCATTCAAATGCATGTAACAGTGAGAAACACACTGTCTTGGCGAAATAAAGCGTTTTTGTACAACTTCATATAAATCGCTGTAACTTTTGATAGAAGACTCAGACAAACATGTTTATGGCTTTATCTTATAGAACTCAATATCCCCGTGCTGGGCAAACAGAACAGGTTTTGCAGCCGTTTGAGCTAAGATTTTAAAATTATTCACATAATGAAAACCTATACTTTGTTTCATGCGAGTTTCCCATTCAAATGCATGTAACAGTGAGAAACACACTGTCTTGGCAAAATAAAGCGTTTTCGTACAACTTCATATAAATCGCTGTAACTTTTGATAGAAGACTCAGACAAACATGTTTATGGCTTTATCTTATAGAACTCAATATCCCCGTGCTGGGCAAACAGGTTTTGCAGCCGTTTGAGCTAAGATTTTAAAATTATTCACATAATGAAAACCTATACTTTGTCTCGGGTGAGTTTCCCATTCAAATGCATGTAACAGTGAGAAACACACTGTCTTGGCGAAATAAAGCGTTTTTGTACAACTTCATATAAATCGCTGTAACTTTTGATAGAAGACTCAGACAAACATGTTTATGGCTTTATCTTATAGAACTCAATATCCCCGTGCTGGGCAAATATGTTTTGCAGCCGATTGAGCTAAGATTTTAAAATTATTCACATAATGAAAACCTATACTTTGTTTCAGGCGAGTTTCCCATTCAAATGCATGTAACAGTGAGAAACACACTGTCTTGGCGAAATAAAGCGTTTTCGTACAACTTCATATAAATCGCTGTAACTTTTGATAGAAGACTCAGACAAACATGTTTATGGCTTTATCTTATAGAACTCAATATCCCCGTGCTGGGCAAATATGTTTTGCAGCCGTTTGAGCTAAGATTTTAAAATTATTCACATAATGAAAACCTATACTTTGTCTCGGGTGAGTTTCCCATTCAAATGCATGTAACAGTGAGAAACACACTGTCTTGGCGAAATAAAGCGTTTTTGTACAACTTCATATAAATCGCTGTAACTTTTGATAGAAGACTCAGACAAACATGTTTATGGCTTTATCTTATAGAACTCAATATCCCCGTGCTGGGCAAACAGAACAGGTTTTGCAGCCATTTGAGCTAAGATTTTAAAATTATTCACATAATGAAAACCTATACTTTGTTTCATGCGAGTTTCCCATTCAAATGCATGTAACAGTGAGAAACACACTGTCTTGGCAAAATAAAGCGTTTTCGTACAACTTCATATAAATCGCTGTAACTTTTGATAGAAGACTCAGACAAACATGTTTATGGCTTTATCTTATAGAACTCAATATCCCCGTGCTGGGCAAATATGTTTTGCAGCCGATTGAGCTAAGATTTTAAAATTATTCACATAATGAAAACCTATACTTTGTTTCAGGCGAGTTTCCCATTCAAATGCATGTAACAGTGAGAAACACACTGTCTTGGCGAAATAAAGCGTTTTTGTACAACTTCATATAAATCGCTGTAACTTTTGATAGAAGACTCAGACAAACATGTTTATGGCTTTATCTTATAGAACTCAATATCCCCGTGCTGGGCAAACAGAACAGGTTTTGCAGCCATTTGAGCTAAGATTTTAAAATTATTCACATAATGAAAACCTATACTTTGTTTCATGCGAGTTTCCCATTCAAATGCATGTAACAGTGAGAAACACACTGTCTTGGCAAAATAAAGCGTTTTCGTACAACTTCATATAAATCGCTGTAACTTTTGATAGAAGACTCAGACAAACATGTTTATGGCTTTATCTTATAGAACTCAATATCCCCGTGCTGGGCAAATATGTTTTGCAGCCGATTGAGCTAAGATTTTAAAATTATTCACATAATGAAAACCTATACTTTGTTTCAGGCGAGTTTCCCATTCAAATGCATGTAACAGTGAGAAACACACTGTCTTGGCGAAATAAAGCGTTTTTGTACAACTTCATATAAATCGCTGTAACTTTTGATAGAAGACTCAGACAAACATGTTTATGGCTTTATCTTATAGAACTCAATATCCCCGTGCTGGGCAAACAGGTTTTGCAGCCGATTGAGCTAAGATTTTAAAATTATTCACATAATGAAAACCTATACTTTGTTTCAGGCGAGTTTCCCATTCAAATGCATGTAACAGTGAGAAACACACTGTCTTGGCGAAATAAAGCGTTTTTGTACAACTTCATATAAATCGCTGTAACTTTTGATAGAAGACTCAGACAAACATGTTTATGGCTTTATCTTATAGAACTCAATATCCCCGTGCTGGGCAAACAGGTTTTGCAGCCGTTTGAGCTAAGATTTTAAAATTATTCACATAATGAAAACCTATACTTTGTCTCGGGCGAGTTTCCCATTCAAATGCATGTAACAGTGAGAAACGCATTGTCTTGGCGAAATAAAGCGTTTTCGTACAACTTCATATAAATCGCTGTAACTTTTGATAGAAGACTCAGACAAACATGTTTATGGCTTTATCTTATAGAACTCAATATCCCCGTGCTGGGCAAATATGTTTTGCAGCCGTTTGAGCTAAGATTTTAAAATTATTCACATAATGAAAACCTATACTTTGTCTCGGGTGAGTTTCCCATTCAAATGCATGTAACAGTGAGAAACACACTGTCTTGGCGAAATAAAGCGTTTTTGTACAACTTCATATAAATCGCTGTAACTTTTGATAGAAGACTCAGACAAACATGTTTATGGCTTTATCTTATAGAACTCAATATCCCCGTGCTGGGCAAACAGAACAGGTTTTGCAGCCGTTTGAGCTAAGATTTTAAAATTATTCACATAATGAAAACCTATACTTTGTCTCGGGTGAGTTTCCCATTCAAATGCATGTAACAGTGAGAAACGCATTGTCTTGGCGAAATAAAGCGTTTTTGAACAACTTCATATAAATCGCTGTAACTTTTGATAGAAGACTCAGACAAACATGTTTATGGCTTTATCTTATAGAACTCAATATCCCCGTGCTGGGCAAACAGAACAGGTTTTGCAGCCATTTGAGCTAAGATTTTAAAATTATTCACATAATGAAAACCTATACTTTGTTTCATGCGAGTTTCCCATTCAAATGCATGTAACAGTGAGAAACACACTGTCTTGGCAAAATAAAGCGTTTTCGTACAACTTCATATAAATCGCTGTAACTTTTGATAGAAGACTCAGACAAACATGTTTATGGCTTTATCTTATAGAACTCAATATCCCCGTGCTGGGCAAATATGTTTTGCAGCCGATTGAGCTAAGATTTTAAAATTATTCACATAATGAAAACCTATACTTTGTTTCAGGCGAGTTTCCCATTCAAATGCATGTAACAGTGAGAAACACACTGTCTTGGCGAAATAAAGCGTTTTTGTACAACTTCATATAAATCGCTGTAACTTTTGATAGAAGACTCAGACAAACATGTTTATGGCTTTATCTTATAGAACTCAATATCCCCGTGCTGGGCAAACAGGTTTTGCAGCCGTTTGAGCTAAGATTTTAAAATTATTCACATAATGAAAACCTATACTTTGTCTCGGGCGAGTTTCCCATTCAAATGCATGTAACAGTGAGAAACGCATTGTCTTGGCGAAATAAAGCGTTTTCGTACAACTTCATATAAATCGCTGTAACTTTTGATAGAAGACTCAGACAAACATGTTTATGGCTTTATCTTATAGAACTCAATATCCCCGTGCTGGGCAAATATGTTTTGCAGCCGTTTGAGCTAAGATTTTAAAATTATTCACATAATGAAAACCTATACTTTGTCTCGGGTGAGTTTCCCATTCAAATGCATGTAACAGTGAGAAACACACTGTCTTGGCGAAATAAAGCGTTTTTGTACAACTTCATATAAATCGCTGTAACTTTTGATAGAAGACTCAGACAAACATGTTTATGGCTTTATCTTATAGAACTCAATATCCCCGTGCTGGGCAAACAGAACAGGTTTTGCAGCCGTTTGAGCTAAGATTTTAAAATTATTCACATAATGAAAACCTATACTTTGTCTCGGGTGAGTTTCCCATTCAAATGCATGTAACAGTGAGAAACGCATTGTCTTGGCGAAATAAAGCGTTTTTGAACAACTTCATATAAATCGCTGTAACTTTTGATAGAAGACTCAGACAAACATGTTTATGGCTTTATCTTATAGAACTCAATATCCCCGTGCTGGGCAAACAGGTTTTGCAGCCGTTTGAGCTAAGATTTTAAAATTATTCACATAATGAAAACCTATACTTTGTCTCGGGTGAGTTTCCCATTCAAATGCATGTAACAGTGAGAAACACACTGTCTTGGCGAAATAAAGCGTTTTTGTACAACTTCATATAAATCGCTGTAACTTTTGATAGAAGACTCAGACAAACATGTTTATGGCTTTATCTTATAGAACTCAATATCCCCGTGCTGGGCAAACAGAACAGGTTTTGCAGCCGTTTGAGCTAAGATTTTAAAATTATTCACATAATGAAAACCTATACTTTGTCTCGGGTGAGTTTCCCATTCAAATGCATGTAACAGTGAGAAACACACTGTCTTGGCGAAATAAAGCGTTTTTGTACAACCTCATATAAATCGCTGTAACTTTTGATAGAAGACTCAGACAAACATGTTTATGGCTTTATCTTATAGAACTCAATATCCCCGTGCTGGGCAAACAGGTTTTGCAGCCGTTTGAGCTAAGATTTTAAAATTATTCACATAATGAAAACCTATACTTTGTCTCGGGCGAGTTTCCCATTCAAATGCATGTAACAGTGAGAAACGCATTGTCTTGGCGAAATAAAGCGTTTTTGAACAACTTCATATAAATCGCTGTAACTTTTGATAGAAGACTCAGACAAACATGTTTATGGCTTTATCGTATAGAACTCAATATCCCCGTGCTGGGCAAATATGTTTTGCAGCCGTTTGAGCTAAGATTTTAAAATTATTCACATAATGAAAACCTATACTTTGTCTCGGGTGAGTTTCCCATTCAAATGCATGTAACAGTGAGAAACACACTGTCTTGGCGAAATAAAGCGTTTTTGTACAACTTCATATAAATCGCTGTAACTTTTGATAGAAGACTCAGACAAACATGTTTATGGCTTTATCTTATAGAACTCAATATCCCCGTGCTGGGCAAACAGAACAGGTTTTGCAGCCATTTGAGCTAAGATTTTAAAATTATTCACATAATGAAAACCTATACTTTGTTTCATGCGAGTTTCCCATTCAAATGCATGTAACAGTGAGAAACACACTGTCTTGGCAAAATAAAGCGTTTTCGTACAACTTCATATAAATCGCTGTAACTTTTGATAGAAGACTCAGACAAACATGTTTATGGCTTTATCTTATAGAACTCAATATCCCCGTGCTGGGCAAATATGTTTTGCAGCCGATTGAGCTAAGATTTTAAAATTATTCACATAATGAAAACCTATACTTTGTTTCAGGCGAGTTTCCCATTCAAATGCATGTAACAGTGAGAAACACACTGTCTTGGCGAAATAAAGCGTTTTTGTACAACTTCATATAAATCGCTGTAACTTTTGATAGAAGACTCAGACAAACATGTTTATGGCTTTATCTTATAGAACTCAATATCCCCGTGCTGGGCAAACAGGTTTTGCAGCCGTTTGAGCTAAGATTTTAAAATTATTCACATAATGAAAACCTATACTTTGTCTCGGGTGAGTTTCCCATTCAAATGCATGTAACAGTGAGAAACACACTGTCTTGGCGAAATAAAGCGTTTTTGTACAACTTCATATAAATCGCTGTAACTTTTGATAGAAGACTCAGACAAACATGTTTATGGCTTTATCTTATAGAACTCAATATCCCCGTGCTGGGCAAACAGAACAGGTTTTGCAGCCGTTTGAGCTAAGATTTTAAAATTATTCACATAATGAAAACCTATACTTTGTCTCGGGTGAGTTTCCCATTCAAATGCATGTAACAGTGAGAAACGCATTGTCTTGGCGAAATAAAGCGTTTTTGAACAACTTCATATAAATCGCTGTAACTTTTGATAGAAGACTCAGACAAACATGTTTATGGCTTTATCTTATAGAACTCAATATCCCCGTGCTGGGCAAACAGGTTTTGCAGCCGTTTGAGCTAAGATTTTAAAATTATTCACATAATGAAAACCTATACTTTGTCTCGGGTGAGTTTCCCATTCAAATGCATGTAACAGTGAGAAACACACTGTCTTGGCGAAATAAAGCGTTTTTGTACAACTTCATATAAATCGCTGTAACTTTTGATAGAAGACTCAGACAAACATGTTTATGGCTTTATCTTATAGAACTCAATATCCCCGTGCTGGGCAAACAGGTTTTGCAGCCGTTTGAGCTAAGATTTTAAAATTATTCACATAATGAAAACCTATACTTTGTCTCGGGCGAGTTTCCCATTCAAATGCATGTAACAGTGAGAAACGCATTGTCTTGGCGAAATAAAGCGTTTTCGTACAACTTCATATAAATCGCTGTAACTTTTGATAGAAGACTCAGACAAACATGTTTATGGCTTTATCTTATAGAACTCAATATCCCCGTGCTGGGCAAATATGTTTTGCAGCCGTTTGAGCTAAGATTTTAAAATTATTCACATAATGAAAACCTATACTTTGTCTCGGGTGAGTTTCCCATTCAAATGCATGTAACAGTGAGAAACACACTGTCTTGGCGAAATAAAGCGTTTTTGTACAACTTCATATAAATCGCTGTAACTTTTGATAGAAGACTCAGACAAACATGTTTATGGCTTTATCTTATAGAACTCAATATCCCCGTGCTGGGCAAACAGAACAGGTTTTGCAGCCATTTGAGCTAAGATTTTAAAATTATTCACATAATGAAAACCTATACTTTGTTTCATGCGAGTTTCCCATTCAAATGCATGTAACAGTGAGAAACACACTGTCTTGGCAAAATAAAGCGTTTTCGTACAACTTCATATAAATCGCTGTAACTTTTGATAGAAGACTCAGACAAACATGTTTATGGCTTTATCTTATAGAACTCAATATCCCCGTGCTGGGCAAATATGTTTTGCAGCCGATTGAGCTAAGATTTTAAAATTATTCACATAATGAAAACCTATACTTTGTTTCAGGCGAGTTTCCCATTCAAATGCATGTAACAGTGAGAAACACACTGTCTTGGCGAAATAAAGCGTTTTTGTACAACTTCATATAAATCGCTGTAACTTTTGATAGAAGACTCAGACAAACATGTTTATGGCTTTATCTTATAGAACTCAATATCCCCGTGCTGGGCAAACAGGTTTTGCAGCCGTTTGAGCTAAGATTTTAAAATTATTCACATAATGAAAACCTATACTTTGTCTCGGGCGAGTTTCCCATTCAAATGCATGTAACAGTGAGAAACGCATTGTCTTGGCGAAATAAAGCGTTTTCGTACAACTTCATATAAATCGCTGTAACTTTTGATAGAAGACTCAGACAAACATGTTTATGGCTTTATCTTATAGAACTCAATATCCCCGTGCTGGGCAAATATGTTTTGCAGCCGTTTGAGCTAAGATTTTAAAATTATTCACATAATGAAAACCTATACTTTGTCTCGGGTGAGTTTCCCATTCAAATGCATGTAACAGTGAGAAACACACTGTCTTGGCGAAATAAAGCGTTTTTGTACAACTTCATATAAATCGCTGTAACTTTTGATAGAAGACTCAGACAAACATGTTTATGGCTTTATCTTATAGAACTCAATATCCCCGTGCTGGGCAAACAGAACAGGTTTTGCAGCCGTTTGAGCTAAGATTTTAAAATTATTCACATAATGAAAACCTATACTTTGTCTCGGGCGAGTTTCCCATTCAAATGCATGTAACAGTGAGAAACGCATTGTCTTGGCGAAATAAAGCGTTTTTGAACAACTTCATATAAATCGCTGTAACTTTTGATAGAAGACTCAGACAAACATGTTTATGGCTTTATCTTATAGAACTCAATATCCCCGTGCTGGGCAAATATGTTTTGCAGCCGTTTGAGCTAAGATTTTAAAATTATTCACATAATGAAAACCTATACTTTGTCTCGGGTGAGTTTCCCATTCAAATGCATGTAACAGTGAGAAACACACTGTCTTGGCGAAATAAAGCGTTTTTGTACAACCTCATATAAATCGCTGTAACTTTTGATAGAAGACTCAGACAAACATGTTTATGGCTTTATCTTATAGAACTCAATATCCCCGTGCTGGGCAAACAGGTTTTGCAGCCGTTTGAGCTAAGATTTTAAAATTATTCACATAATGAAAACCTATACTTTGTCTCGGGCGAGTTTCCCATTCAAATGCATGTAACAGTGAGAAACGCATTGTCTTGGCGAAATAAAGCGTTTTTGAACAACTTCATATAAATCGCTGTAACTTTTGATAGAAGACTCAGACAAACATGTTTATGGCTTTATCGTATAGAACTCAATATCCCCGTGCTGGGCAAATATGTTTTGCAGCCGTTTGAGCTAAGATTTTAAAATTATTCACATAATGAAAACCTATACTTTGTCTCGGGTGAGTTTCCCATTCAAATGCATGTAACAGTGAGAAACACACTGTCTTGGCGAAATAAAGCGTTTTTGTACAACTTCATATAAATCGCTGTAACTTTTGATAGAAGACTCAGACAAACATGTTTATGGCTTTATCTTATAGAACTCAATATCCCCGTGCTGGGCAAACAGAACAGGTTTTGCAGCCATTTGAGCTAAGATTTTAAAATTATTCACATAATGAAAACCTATACTTTGTTTCATGCGAGTTTCCCATTCAAATGCATGTAACAGTGAGAAACACACTGTCTTGGCAAAATAAAGCGTTTTCGTACAACTTCATATAAATCGCTGTAACTTTTGATAGAAGACTCAGACAAACATGTTTATGGCTTTATCTTATAGAACTCAATATCCCCGTGCTGGGCAAATATGTTTTGCAGCCGATTGAGCTAAGATTTTAAAATTATTCACATAATGAAAACCTATACTTTGTTTCAGGCGAGTTTCCCATTCAAATGCATGTAACAGTGAGAAACACACTGTCTTGGCGAAATAAAGCGTTTTTGTACAACTTCATATAAATCGCTGTAACTTTTGATAGAAGACTCAGACAAACATGTTTATGGCTTTATCTTATAGAACTCAATATCCCCGTGCTGGGCAAACAGGTTTTGCAGCCGTTTGAGCTAAGATTTTAAAATTATTCACATAATGAAAACCTATACTTTGTCTCGGGTGAGTTTCCCATTCAAATGCATGTAACAGTGAGAAACACACTGTCTTGGCGAAATAAAGCGTTTTTGTACAACTTCATATAAATCGCTGTAACTTTTGATAGAAGACTCAGACAAACATGTTTATGGCTTTATCTTATAGAACTCAATATCCCCGTGCTGGGCAAACAGAACAGGTTTTGCAGCCGTTTGAGCTAAGATTTTAAAATTATTCACATAATGAAAACCTATACTTTGTCTCGGGTGAGTTTCCCATTCAAATGCATGTAACAGTGAGAAACGCATTGTCTTGGCGAAATAAAGCGTTTTTGAACAACTTCATATAAATCGCTGTAACTTTTGATAGAAGACTCAGACAAACATGTTTATGGCTTTATCTTATAGAACTCAATATCCCCGTGCTGGGCAAACAGGTTTTGCAGCCGTTTGAGCTAAGATTTTAAAATTATTCACATAATGAAAACCTATACTTTGTCTCGGGTGAGTTTCCCATTCAAATGCATGTAACAGTGAGAAACACACTGTCTTGGCGAAATAAAGCGTTTTTGTACAACTTCATATAAATCGCTGTAACTTTTGATAGAAGACTCAGACAAACATGTTTATGGCTTTATCTTATAGAACTCAATATCCCCGTGCTGGGCAAACAGGTTTTGCAGCCGTTTGAGCTAAGATTTTAAAATTATTCACATAATGAAAACCTATACTTTGTCTCGGGCGAGTTTCCCATTCAAATGCATGTAACAGTGAGAAACGCATTGTCTTGGCGAAATAAAGCGTTTTCGTACAACTTCATATAAATCGCTGTAACTTTTGATAGAAGACTCAGACAAACATGTTTATGGCTTTATCTTATAGAACTCAATATCCCCGTGCTGGGCAAATATGTTTTGCAGCCGTTTGAGCTAAGATTTTAAAATTATTCACATAATGAAAACCTATACTTTGTCTCGGGTGAGTTTCCCATTCAAATGCATGTAACAGTGAGAAACACACTGTCTTGGCGAAATAAAGCGTTTTTGTACAACTTCATATAAATCGCTGTAACTTTTGATAGAAGACTCAGACAAACATGTTTATGGCTTTATCTTATAGAACTCAATATCCCCGTGCTGGGCAAACAGAACAGGTTTTGCAGCCGTTTGAGCTAAGATTTTAAAATTATTCACATAATGAAAACCTATACTTTGTTTCATGCGAGTTTCCCATTCAAATGCATGTAACAGTGAGAAACACACTGTCTTGGCAAAATAAAGCGTTTTCGTACAACTTCATATAAATCGCTGTAACTTTTGATAGAAGACTCAGACAAACATGTTTATGGCTTTATCTTATAGAACTCAATATCCCCGTGCTGGGCAAACAGGTTTTGCAGCCGTTTGAGCTAAGATTTTAAAATTATTCACATAATGAAAACCTATACTTTGTCTCGGGTGAGTTTCCCATTCAAATGCATGTAACAGTGAGAAACACACTGTCTTGGCGAAATAAAGCGTTTTTGTACAACTTCATATAAATCGCTGTAACTTTTGATAGAAGACTCAGACAAACATGTTTATGGCTTTATCTTATAGAACTCAATATCCCCGTGCTGGGCAAACAGGTTTTGCAGCCGTTTGAGCTAAGATTTTAAAATTATTCACATAATGAAAACCTATACTTTGTCTCGGGTGAGTTTCCCATTCAAATGCATGTAACAGTGAGAAACACACTGTCTTGGCGAAATAAAGCGTTTTTGTACAACTTCATATAAATCGCTGTAACTTTTGATAGAAGACTCAGACAAACATGTTTATGGCTTTATCTTATAGAACTCAATATCCCCGTGCTGGGCAAACAGGTTTTGCAGCCGTTTGAGCTAAGATTTTAAAATTATTCACATAATGAAAACCTATACTTTGTCTCGGGTGAGTTTCCCATTCAAATGCATGTAACAGTGAGAAACACACTGTCTTGGCGAAATAAAGCGTTTTTGTACAACTTCATATAAATCGCTGTAACTTTTGATAGAAGACTCAGACAAACATGTTTATGGCTTTATCTTATAGAACTCAATATCCCCGTGCTGGGCAAACAGAACAGGTTTTGCAGCCGTTTGAGCTAAGATTTTAAAATTATTCACATAATGAAAACCTATACTTTGTCTCGGGTGAGTTTCCCATTCAAATGCATGTAACAGTGAGAAACGCATTGTCTTGGCGAAATAAAGCGTTTCTGAACAACTTCATATAAATCGCTGTAACTTTTGATAGAAGACTCAGACAAACATGTTTATGGCTTTATCTTATAGAACTCAATATCCCCGTGCTGGGCAAACAGGTTTTGCAGCCGTTTGAGCTAAGATTTTAAAATTATTCACATAATGAAAACCTATACTTTGTCTCGGGTGAGTTTCCCATTCAAATGCATGTAACAGTGAGAAACACACTGTCTTGGTGAAATAAAGCGTTTTTGTACAACTTCATATAAATCGCTGTAACTTTTGATAGAAGACTCAGACAAACATGTTTATGGCTTTATCTTATAGAACTCAATATCCCCGTGCTGGGCAAATATGTTTTGCAGCCGATTGAGCTAAGATTTTAAAATTATTCACATAATGAAAACCTATACTTTGTTTCAGGCGAGTTTCCCATTCAAATGCATGTAACAGTGAGAAACACACTGTCTTGGCGAAATAAAGCGTTTTTGTACAACTTCATATAAATCGCTGTAACTTTTGATAGAAGACTCAGACAAACATGTTTATGGCTTTATCTTATAGAACTCAATATCCCCGTGCTGGGCAAACAGAACAGGTTTTGCAGCCGTTTGAGCTAAGATTTTAAAATTATTCACATAATGAAAACCTATACTTTGTCTCGGGTGAGTTTCCCATTCAAATGCATGTAACAGTGAGAAACGCATTGTCTTGGCGAAATAAAGCGTTTTTGAACAACTTCATATAAATCGCTGTAACTTTTGATAGAAGACTCAGACAAACATGTTTATGGCTTTATCTTATAGAACTCAATATCCCCGTGCTGGGCAAACAGGTTTTGCAGCCGTTTGAGCTAAGATTTTAAAATTATTCACATAATGAAAACCTATACTTTGTCTCGGGTGAGTTTCCCATTCAAATGCATGTAACAGTGAGAAACACACTGTCTTGGCGAAATAAAGCGTTTTTGTACAACTTCATATAAATCGCTGTAACTTTTGATAGAAGACTCAGACAAACATGTTTATGGCTTTATCTTATAGAACTCAATATCCCCGTGCTGGGCAAATATGTTTTGCAGCCGATTGAGCTAAGATTTTAAAATTATTCACATAATGAAAACCTATACTTTGTCTCGGGTGAGTTTCCCATTCAAATGCATGTAACAGTGAGAAACACACTGTCTTGGCGAAATAAAGCGTTTTTGTACAACTTCATATAAATCGCTGTAACTTTTGATAGAAGACTCAGACAAACATGTTTATGGCTTTATCTTATAGAACTCAATATCCCCGTGCTGGGCAAACAGGTTTTGCAGCCGTTTGAGCTAAGATTTTAAAATTATTCACATAATGAAAACCTATACTTTGTCTCGGGTGAGTTTCCCATTCAAATGCATGTAACAGTGAGAAACACACTGTCTTGGCGAAATAAAGCGTTTTTGTACAACTTCATATAAATCGCTGTAACTTTTGATAGAAGACTCAGACAAACATGTTTATGGCTTTATCTTATAGAACTCAATATCCCCGTGCTGGGCAAACAGAACAGGTTTTGCAGCCGTTTGAGCTAAGATTTTAAAATTATTCACATAATGAAAACCTATACTTTGTCTCGGGTGAGTTTCCCATTCAAATGCATGTAACAGTGAGAAACACACTGTCTTGGCGAAATAAAGCGTTTTTGTACAACTTCATATAAATCGCTGTAACTTTTGATAGAAGACTCAGACAAACATGTTTATGGCTTTATCTTATAGAACTCAATATCCCCGTGCTGGGCAAATATGTTTTGCAGCCGATTGAGCTAAGATTTTAAAATTATTCACATAATGAAAACCTATACTTTGTCTCGGGTGAGTTTCCCATTCAAATGCATGTAACAGTGAGAAACACACTGTCTTGGCGAAATAAAGCGTTTTTGTACAACTTCATATAAATCGCTGTAACTTTTGATAGAAGACTCAGACAAACATGTTTATGGCTTTATCTTATAGAACTCAATATCCCCGTGCTGGGCAAACAGGTTTTGCAGCCGTTTGAGCTAAGATTTTAAAATTATTCACATAATGAAAACCTATACTTTGTCTCGGGTGAGTTTCCCATTCAAATGCATGTAACAGTGAGAAACACACTGTCTTGGCAAAATAAAGCGTTTTCGTACAACTTCATATAAATCGCTGTAACTTTTGATAGAAGACTCAGACAAACATGTTTATGGCTTTATCTTATAGAACTCAATATCCCCGTGCTGGGCAAACAGGTTTTGCAGCCGTTTGAGCTAAGATTTTAAAATTATTCACATAATGAAAACCTATACTTTGTCTCGGGTGAGTTTCCCATTCAAATGCATGTAACAGTGAGAAACACACTGTCTTGGCGAAATAAAGCGTTTTTGTACAACTTCATATAAATCGCTGTAACTTTTGATAGAAGACTCAGACAAACATGTTTATGGCTTTATCTTATAGAACTCAATATCCCCGTGCTGGGCAAACAGGTTTTGCAGCCGTTTGAGCTAAGATTTTAAAATTATTCACATAATGAAAACCTATACTTTGTCTCGGGTGAGTTTCCCATTCAAATGCATGTAACAGTGAGAAACACACTGTCTTGGCGAAATAAAGCGTTTTTGTACAACTTCATATAAATCGCTGTAACTTTTGATAGAAGACTCAGACAAACATGTTTATGGCTTTATCTTATAGAACTCAATATCCCCGTGCTGGGCAAACAGGTTTTGCAGCCGTTTGAGCTAAGATTTTAAAATTATTCACATAATGAAAACCTATACTTTGTCTCGGGTGAGTTTCCCATTCAAATGCATGTAACAGTGAGAAACACACTGTCTTGGCGAAATAAAGCGTTTTTGTACAACTTCATATAAATCGCTGTAACTTTTGATAGAAGACTCAGACAAACATGTTTATGGCTTTATCTTATAGAACTCAATATCCCCGTGCTGGGCAAACAGGTTTTGCAGCCGTTTGAGCTAAGATTTTAAAATTATTCACATAATGAAAACCTATACTTTGTCTCGGGTGAGTTTCCCATTCAAATGCATGTAACAGTGAGAAACACACTGTCTTGGCGAAATAAAGCGTTTTTGTACAACTTCATATAAATCGCTGTAACTTTTGATAGAAGACTCAGACAAACATGTTTATGGCTTTATCTTATAGAACTCAATATCCCCGTGCTGGGCAAATATGTTTTGCAGCCGATTGAGCTAAGATTTTAAAATTATTCACATAATGAAAACCTATACTTTGTCTCGGGTGAGTTTCCCATTCAAATGCATGTAACAGTGAGAAACACACTGTCTTGGCGAAATAAAGCGTTTTTGTACAACTTCATATAAATCGCTGTAACTTTTGATAGAAGACTCAGACAAACATGTTTATGGCTTTATCTTATAGAACTCAATATCCCCGTGCTGGGCAAACAGGTTTTGCAGCCGTTTGAGCTAAGATTTTAAAATTATTCACATAATGAAAACCTATACTTTGTCTCGGGTGAGTTTCCCATTCAAATGCATGTAACAGTGAGAAACACACTGTCTTGGCAAAATAAAGCGTTTTCGTACAACTTCATATAAATCGCTGTAACTTTTGATAGAAGACTCAGACAAACATGTTTATGGCTTTATCTTATAGAACTCAATATCCCCGTGCTGGGCAAACAGGTTTTGCAGCCGTTTGAGCTAAGATTTTAAAATTATTCACATAATGAAAACCTATACTTTGTCTCGGGTGAGTTTCCCATTCAAATGCATGTAACAGTGAGAAACACACTGTCTTGGCGAAATAAAGCGTTTTTGTACAACTTCATATAAATCGCTGTAACTTTTGATAGAAGACTCAGACAAACATGTTTATGGCTTTATCTTATAGAACTCAATATCCCCGTGCTGGGCAAACAGGTTTTGCAGCCGTTTGAGCTAAGATTTTAAAATTATTCACATAATGAAAACCTATACTTTGTCTCGGGTGAGTTTCCCATTCAAATGCATGTAACAGTGAGAAACACACTGTCTTGGCGAAATAAAGCGTTTTTGTACAACTTCATATAAATCGCTGTAACTTTTGATAGAAGACTCAGACAAACATGTTTATGGCTTTATCTTATAGAACTCAATATCCCCGTGCTGGGCAAACAGGTTTTGCAGCCGTTTGAGCTAAGATTTTAAAATTATTCACATAATGAAAACCTATACTTTGTCTCGGGTGAGTTTCCCATTCAAATGCATGTAACAGTGAGAAACACACTGTCTTGGCGAAATAAAGCGTTTTTGTACAACTTCATATAAATCGCTGTAACTTTTGATAGAAGACTCAGACAAACATGTTTATGGCTTTATCTTATAGAACTCAATATCCCCGTGCTGGGCAAACAGGTTTTGCAGCCGTTTGAGCTAAGATTTTAAAATTATTCACATAATGAAAACCTATACTTTGTCTCGGGTGAGTTTCCCATTCAAATGCATGTAACAGTGAGAAACACACTGTCTTGGCGAAATAAAGCGTTTTTGTACAACTTCATATAAATCGCTGTAACTTTTGATAGAAGACTCAGACAAACATGTTTATGGCTTTATCTTATAGAACTCAATATCCCCGTGCTGGGCAAACAGAACAGGTTTTGCAGCCGTTTGAGCTAAGATTTTAAAATTATTCACATAATGAAAACCTATACTTTGTCTCGGGTGAGTTTCCCATTCAAATGCATGTAACAGTGAGAAACGCATTGTCTTGGCGAAATAAAGCGTTTCTGAACAACTTCATATAAATCGCTGTAACTTTTGATAGAAGACTCAGACAAACATGTTTATGGCTTTATCTTATAGAACTCAATATCCCCGTGCTGGGCAAACAGGTTTTGCAGCCGTTTGAGCTAAGATTTTAAAATTATTCACATAATGAAAACCTATACTTTGTCTCGGGTGAGTTTCCCATTCAAATGCATGTAACAGTGAGAAACACACTGTCTTGGTGAAATAAAGCGTTTTTGTACAACTTCATATAAATCGCTGTAACTTTTGATAGAAGACTCAGACAAACATGTTTATGGCTTTATCTTATAGAACTCAATATCCCCGTGCTGGGCAAATATGTTTTGCAGCCGATTGAGCTAAGATTTTAAAATTATTCACATAATGAAAACCTATACTTTGTTTCAGGCGAGTTTCCCATTCAAATGCATGTAACAGTGAGAAACACACTGTCTTGGCGAAATAAAGCGTTTTTGTACAACTTCATATAAATCGCTGTAACTTTTGATAGAAGACTCAGACAAACATGTTTATGGCTTTATCTTATAGAACTCAATATCCCCGTGCTGGGCAAACAGAACAGGTTTTGCAGCCGTTTGAGCTAAGATTTTAAAATTATTCACATAATGAAAACCTATACTTTGTCTCGGGTGAGTTTCCCATTCAAATGCATGTAACAGTGAGAAACGCATTGTCTTGGCGAAATAAAGCGTTTTTGAACAACTTCATATAAATCGCTGTAACTTTTGATAGAAGACTCAGACAAACATGTTTATGGCTTTATCTTATAGAACTCAATATCCCCGTGCTGGGCAAACAGGTTTTGCAGCCGTTTGAGCTAAGATTTTAAAATTATTCACATAATGAAAACCTATACTTTGTCTCGGGTGAGTTTCCCATTCAAATGCATGTAACAGTGAGAAACACACTGTCTTGGCGAAATAAAGCGTTTTTGTACAACTTCATATAAATCGCTGTAACTTTTGATAGAAGACTCAGACAAACATGTTTATGGCTTTATCTTATAGAACTCAATATCCCCGTGCTGGGCAAATATGTTTTGCAGCCGATTGAGCTAAGATTTTAAAATTATTCACATAATGAAAACCTATACTTTGTCTCGGGTGAGTTTCCCATTCAAATGCATGTAACAGTGAGAAACACACTGTCTTGGCGAAATAAAGCGTTTTTGTACAACTTCATATAAATCGCTGTAACTTTTGATAGAAGACTCAGACAAACATGTTTATGGCTTTATCTTATAGAACTCAATATCCCCGTGCTGGGCAAACAGGTTTTGCAGCCGTTTGAGCTAAGATTTTAAAATTATTCACATAATGAAAACCTATACTTTGTCTCGGGTGAGTTTCCCATTCAAATGCATGTAACAGTGAGAAACACACTGTCTTGGCGAAATAAAGCGTTTTTGTACAACTTCATATAAATCGCTGTAACTTTTGATAGAAGACTCAGACAAACATGTTTATGGCTTTATCTTATAGAACTCAATATCCCCGTGCTGGGCAAACAGAACAGGTTTTGCAGCCGTTTGAGCTAAGATTTTAAAATTATTCACATAATGAAAACCTATACTTTGTCTCGGGTGAGTTTCCCATTCAAATGCATGTAACAGTGAGAAACGCATTGTCTTGGCGAAATAAAGCGTTTTTGAACAACTTCATATAAATCGCTGTAACTTTTGATAGAAGACTCAGACAAACATGTTTATGGCTTTATCTTATAGAACTCAATATCCCCGTGCTGGGCAAACAGGTTTTGCAGCCGTTTGAGCTAAGATTTTAAAATTATTCACATAATGAAAACGTATACTTTGTCTCGGGCGAGTTTCCCATTCAAATGCATGTAACAGTGAGAAACACACTGTCTTGGCGAAATAAAGCGTTTTTGTACAACTTCATATAAATCGCTGTAACTTTTGATAGAAGACTCAGACAAACATGTTTATGGCTTTATCTTATAGAACTCAATATCCCCGTGCTGGGCAAACAGAACAGGTTTTGCAGCCGTTTGAGCTAAGATTTTAAAATTATTCACATAATGAAAACCTATACTTTGTCTCGGGTGAGTTTCCCATTCAAATGCATGTAACAGTGAGAAACGCATTGTCTTGGCGAAATAAAGCGTTTTTGAACAACTTCATATAAATCGCTGTAACTTTTGATAGAAGACTCAGACAAACATGTTTATGGCTTTATCTTATAGAACTCAATATCCCCGTGCTGGGCAAACAGGTTTTGCAGCCGTTTGAGCTAAGATTTTAAAATTATTCACATAATGAAAACCTATACTTTGTCTCGGGTGAGTTTCCCATTCAAATGCATGTAACAGTGAGAAACACACTGTCTTGGCGAAATAAAGCGTTTTTGTACAACTTCATATAAATCGCTGTAACTTTTGATAGAAGACTCAGACAAACATGTTTATGGCTTTATCTTATAGAACTCAATATCCCCGTGCTGGGCAAATATGTTTTGCAGCCGATTGAGCTAAGATTTTAAAATTATTCACATAATGAAAACCTATACTTTGTTTCAGGCGAGTTTCCCATTCAAATGCATGTAACAGTGAGAAACACTGTCTTGGCGAAATAAAGCGTTTTTGTACAACTTCATATAAATCGCTGTAACTTTTGATAGAAGACTCAGACAAACATGTTTATGGCTTTATCTTATAGAACTCAATATCCCCGTGCTGGGCAAATATGTTTTGCAGCCGATTGAGCTAAGATTTTAAAATTATTCACATAATGAAAACCTATACTTTGTTTCAGGCGAGTTTCCCATTCAAATGCATGTAACAGTGAGAAACACACTGTCTTGGCGAAATAAAGCGTTTTCGTACAACTTCATATAAATCGCCGTAACTTTTGATAGAAGACTCAGACAAACATGTTTATGGCTTTATCTTATAGAACTCAATATCCCCGTGCTGGGCAAACAGGTTTTGCAGCCGTTTGAGCTAAGATTTTAAAATTATTCACATAATGAAAACCTATACTTTGTCTCGGGTGAGTTTCCCATTCAAATGCATGTAACAGTGAGAAACACACTGTCTTGGCGAAATAAAGCGTTTTTGTACAACTTCATATAAATCGCTGTAACTTTTGATAGAAGACTCAGACAAACATGTTTATGGCTTTATCTTATAGAACTCAATATCCCCGTGCTGGGCAAATATGTTTTGCAGCCGTTTGAGCTAAGATTTTAAAATTATTCACATAATGAAAACCTATACTTTGTCTCGGGTGAGTTTCCCATTCAAATGCATGTAACAGTGAGAAACACACTGTCTTGGCGAAATAAAGCGTTTTTGTACAACTTCATATAAATCGCTGTAACTTTTGATAGAAGACTCAGACAAACATGTTTATGGCTTTATCTTATAGAACTCAATATCCCCGTGCTGGGCAAACAGAACAGGTTTTGCAGCCGTTTGAGCTAAGATTTTAAAATTATTCACATAATGAAAACCTATACTTTGTCTCGGGTGAGTTTCCCATTCAAATGCATGTAACAGTGAGAAACGCATTGTCTTGGCGAAATAAAGCGTTTTTGAACAACTTCATATAAATCGCTGTAACTTTTGATAGAAGACTCAGACAAACATGTTTATGGCTTTATCTTATAGAACTCAATATCCCCGTGCTGGGCAAACAGGTTTTGCAGCCGTTTGAGCTAAGATTTTAAAATTATTCACATAATGAAAACCTATACTTTGTCTCGGGTGAGTTTCCCATTCAAATGCATGTAACAGTGAGAAACACACTGTCTTGGCGAAATAAAGCGTTTTTGTACAACTTCATATAAATCGCTGTAACGTTTGATAGAAGACTCAGACAAACATGTTTATGGCTTTATCTTATAGAACTCAATATCCCCGTGCTGGGCAAACAGAACAGGTTTTGCAGCCGTTTGAGCTAAGATTTTAAAATTATTCACATAATGAAAACCTATACTTTGTCTCGGGTGAGTTTCCCATTCAAATGCATGTAACAGTGAGAAACGCATTGTCTTGGCGAAATAAAGCGTTTTTGAACAACTTCATATAAATCGCTGTAACTTTTGATAGAAGACTCAGAAACACATGTTTATGGCTTTATCTTATAGAACTCAATATCCCCGTGCTGGGCAAACAGGTTTTGCAGCCGTTTGAGCTAAGATTTTAAAATTATTCACATAATGAAAACCTATACTTTGTTTCAGGCGAGTTTCCCATTCAAATGCATGTAACAGTGAGAAACACACTGTCTTGGCGAAATAAAGCGTTTTTGTACAACTTCATATAAATCGCTGTAACTTTTGATAGAAGACTCAGACAAACATGTTTATGGCTTTATCTTATAGAACTCAATATCCCCGTGCTGGGCAAATATGTTTTGCAGCCGTTTGAGCTAAGATTTTAAAATTATTCACATAATGAAAACCTATACTTTGTCTCGGGTGAGTTTCCCATTCAAATGCATGTAACAGTGAGAAACACACTGTCTTGGCGAAATAAAGCGTTTTTGTACAACTTCATATAAATCGCTGTAACTTTTGATAGAAGACTCAGACAAACATGTTTATGGCTTTATCTTATAGAACTCAATATCCCCGTGCTGGGCAAACAGGTTTTGCAGCCGTTTGAGCTAAGATTTTAAAATTATTCACATAATGAAAACCTATACTTTGTTTCAGGTGAGTTTCCCATTCAAATGCATGTAACAGTGAGAAACGCATTGTCTTGGCGAAATAAAGCGCTTTTGTACAACTTCATATAAATCGCTGTAACTTTTGATAGAAGACTCAGACAAACATGTTTATGGCTTTATCTTATAGAACTCAATATCCCCGTGCTGGGCAAACAGGTTTTGCAGCCGTTTGAGCTAAGATTTTAAAATTATTCACATAATGAAAACCTATACTTTGTCTCGGGTGAGTTTCCCATTCAAATGCATGTAACAGTGAGAAACACACTGTCTTGGCGAAATAAAGCGTTTTTGTACAACTTCATATAAATCGCTGTAACTTTTGATAGAAGACTCAGACAAACATGTTTATGGCTTTATCTTATAGAACTCAATATCCCCGTGCTGGGCAAACAGGTTTTGCAGCCGTTTGAGCTAAGATTTTAAAATTATTCACATAATGAAAACCTATACTTTGTCTCGGGTGAGTTTCCCATTCAAATGCATGTAACAGTGAGAAACGCATTGTCTTGGCGAAATAAAGCGTTTTTGAACAACTTCATATAAATCGCTGTAACTTTTGATAGAAGACTCAGACAAACATGTTTATGGCTTTATCTTATAGAACTCAATATCCCCGTGCTGGGCAAACAGGTTTTGCAGCCGTTTGAGCTAAGATTTTAAAATTATTCACATAATGAAAACCTATACTTTGTCTCGGGTGAGTTTCCCATTCAAATGCATGTAACAGTGAGAAACACACTGTCTTGGCGAAATAAAGCGTTTTTGTACAACTTCATATAAATCGCTGTAACTTTTGATAGAAGACTCAGACAAACATGTTTATGGCTTTATCTTATAGAACTCAATATCCCCGTGCTGGGCAAACAGAACAGGTTTTGCAGCCGTTTGAGCTAAGATTTTAAAATTATTCACATAATGAAAACCTATACTTTGTCTCGGGTGAGTTTCCCATCCAAATGCATGTAACAGTGAGAAACACACTGTCTTGGCGAAATAAAGCGTTTTTGTACAACTTCATATAAATCGCTGTAACTTTTGATAGAAGACTCAGACAAACATGTTTATGGCTTTATCTTATAGAACTCAATATCCCCGTGCTGGGCAAACAGGTTTTGCAGCCGTTTGAGCTAAGATTTTAAAATTATTCACATAATGAAAACCTATACTTTGTCTCGGGTGAGTTTCCCATTCAAATGCATGTAACAGTGAGAAACACACTGTCTTGGCGAAATAAAGCGTTTTTGTACAACTTCATATAAATCGCTGTAACTTTTGATAGAAGACTCAGACAAACATGTTTATGGCTTTATCTTATAGAACTCAATATCCCCGTGCTGGGCAAACAGGTTTTGCAGCCGTTTGAGCTAAGATTTTAAAATTATTCACATAATGAAAACCTATACTTTGTTTCAGGCGAGTTTCCCATTCAAATGCATGTAACAGTGAGAAACGCATTGTCTTGGCGAAATAAAGCGCTTTTGAACAACTTCATATAAATCGCTGTAACTTTTGATAGAAGACTCAGACAAACATGTTTATGGCTTTATCTTATAGAACTCAATATCCCCGTGCTGGGCAAACAGGTTTTGCAGCCGTTTGAGCTAAGATTTTAAAATTATTCACATAATGAAAACCTATACTTTGTTTCATGCGAGTTTCCCATTCAAATGCATGTAACAGTGAGAAACACACTGTCTTGGCGAAATAAAGCGTTTTTGTACAACTTCATATAAATCGCTGTAACTTTTGATAGAAGACTCAGACAAACATGTTTATGGCTTTATCTTATAGAACTCAATATCCCCGTGCTGGGCAAACAGAACAGGTTTTGCAGCCGTTTGAGCTAAGATTTTAAAATTATTCACATAATGAAAACCTATACTTTGTTTCAGGCGAGTTTCCCATTCAAATGCATGTAACAGTGAGAAACGCATTGTCTTGGCGAAATAAAGCGTTTTTGAACAACTTCATATAAATCGCTGTAACTTTTGATAGAAGACTCAGACAAACATGTTTATGGCTTTATCTTATAGAACTCAATATCCCCGTGCTGGGCAAACAGGTTTTGCAGCCGTTTGAGCTAAGATTTTAAAATTATTCACATAATGAAAACCTATACTTTGTCTCGGGTGAGTTTCCCATTCAAATGCATGTAACAGTGAGAAACACACTGTCTTGGCGAAATAAAGCGTTTTTGTACAACTTCATATAAATCGCTGTAACTTTTGATAGAAGACTCAGACAAACATGTTTATGGCTTTATCTTATAGAACTCAATATCCCCGTGCTGGGCAAACAGGTTTTGCAGCCGTTTGAGCTAAGATTTTAAAATTATTCACATAATGAAAACCTATACTTTGTCTCGGGTGAGTTTCCCATTCAAATGCATGTAACAGTGAGAAACACACTGTCTTGGCGAAATAAAGCGTTTTTGTACAACTTCATATAAATCGCTGTAACTTTTGATAGAAGACTCAGACAAACATGTTTATGGCTTTATCTTATAGAACTCAATATCCCCGTGCTGGGCAAACAGGTTTTGCAGCCGTTTGAGCTAAGATTTTAAAATTATTCACATAATGAAAACCTATACTTTGTTTCAGGTGAGTTTCCCATTCAAATGCATGTAACAGTGAGAAACACACTGTCTTGGCGAAATAAAGCGTTTTTGTACAACTTCATATAAATCGCTGTAACTTTTGATAGAAGACTCAGACAAACATGTTTATGGCTTTATCTTATAGAACTCAATATCCCCGTGCTGGGCAAACAGGTTTTGCAGCCGTTTGAGCTAAGATTTTAAAATTATTCACATAATGAAAACCTATACTTTGTCTCGGGTGAGTTTCCCATTCAAATGCATGTAACAGTGAGAAACACACTGTCTTGGCGAAATAAAGCGTTTTTGTACAACTTCATATAAATCGCTGTAACTTTTGATAGAAGACTCAGACAAACATGTTTATGGCTTTATCTTATAGAACTCAATATCCCCGTGCTGGGCAAACAGGTTTTGCAGCCGTTTGAGCTAAGATTTTAAAATTATTCACATAATGAAAACCTATACTTTGTCTCGGGTGAGTTTCCCATTCAAATGCATGTAACAGTGAGAAACACACTGTCTTGGCGAAATAAAGCGTTTTTGTACAACTTCATATAAATCGCTGTAACTTTTGATAGAAGACTCAGACAAACATGTTTATGGCTTTATCTTATAGAACTCAATATCCCCGTGCTGGGCAAACAGGTTTTGCAGCCGTTTGAGCTAAGATTTTAAAATTATTCACATAATGAAAACCTATACTTTGTTTCATGCGAGTTTCCCATTCAAATGCATGTAACAGTGAGAAACACACTGTCTTGGCGAAATAAAGCGTTTTTGTACAACTTCATATAAATCGCTGTAACTTTTGATAGAAGACTCAGACAAACATGTTTATGGCTTTATCTTATAGAACTCAATATCCCCGTGCTGGGCAAACAGAACAGGTTTTGCAGCCGTTTGAGCTAAGATTTTAAAATTATTCACATAATGAAAACCTATACTTTGTTTCAGGCGAGTTTCCCATTCAAATGCATGTAACAGTGAGAAACGCATTGTCTTGGCGAAATAAAGCGCTTTTGAACAACTTCATATAAATCGCTGTAACTTTTGATAGAAGACTCAGACAAACATGTTTATGGCTTTATCTTATAGAACTCAATATCCCCGTGCTGGGCAAACAGGTTTTGCAGCCGTTTGAGCTAAGATTTTAAAATTATTCACATAATGAAAACCTATACTTTGTTTCATGCGAGTTTCCCATTCAAATGCATGTAACAGTGAGAAACACACTGTCTTGGCGAAATAAAGCGTTTTTGTACAACTTCATATAAATCGCTGTAACTTTTGATAGAAGACTCAGACAAACATGTTTATGGCTTTATCTTATAGAACTCAATATCCCCGTGCTGGGCAAACAGAACAGGTTTTGCAGCCGTTTGAGCTAAGATTTTAAAATTATTCACATAATGAAAACCTATACTTTGTCTCGGGTGAGTTTCCCATTCAAATGCATGTAACAGTGAGAAACGCATTGTCTTGGCGAAATAAAGCGTTTTTGAACAACTTCATATAAATCGCTGTAACTTTTGATAGAAGACTCAGACAAACATGTTTATGGCTTTATCTTATAGAACTCAATATCCCCGTGCTGGGCAAACAGGTTTTGCAGCCGTTTGAGCTAAGATTTTAAAATTATTCACATAATGAAAACCTATACTTTGTCTCGGGTGAGTTTCCCATTCAAATGCATGTAACAGTGAGAAACACACTGTCTTGGCGAAATAAAGCGTTTTTGTACAACTTCATATAAATCGCTGTAACTTTTGATAGAAGACTCAGACAAACATGTTTATGGCTTTATCTTATAGAACTCAATATCCCCGTGCTGGGCAAATATGTTTTGCAGCCGATTGAGCTAAGATTTTAAAATTATTCACATAATGAAAACCTATACTTTGTTTCAGGCGAGTTTCCCATTCAAATGCATGTAACAGTGAGAAACACTGTCTTGGCGAAATAAAGCGTTTTTGTACAACTTCATATAAATCGCTGTAACTTTTGATAGAAGACTCAGACAAACATGTTTATGGCTTTATCTTATAGAACTCAATATCCCCGTGCTGGGCAAATATGTTTTGCAGCCGATTGAGCTAAGATTTTAAAATTATTCACATAATGAAAACCTATACTTTGTTTCAGGCGAGTTTCCCATTCAAATGCATGTAACAGTGAGAAACACACTGTCTTGGCGAAATAAAGCGTTTTCGTACAACTTCATATAAATCGCCGTAACTTTTGATAGAAGACTCAGACAAACATGTTTATGGCTTTATCTTATAGAACTCAATATCCCCGTGCTGGGCAAACAGGTTTTGCAGCCGTTTGAGCTAAGATTTTAAAATTATTCACATAATGAAAACCTATACTTTGTCTCGGGTGAGTTTCCCATTCAAATGCATGTAACAGTGAGAAACACACTGTCTTGGCGAAATAAAGCGTTTTTGTACAACTTCATATAAATCGCTGTAACTTTTGATAGAAGACTCAGACAAACATGTTTATGGCTTTATCTTATAGAACTCAATATCCCCGTGCTGGGCAAACAGAACAGGTTTTGCAGCCGTTTGAGCTAAGATTTTAAAATTATTCACATAATGAAAACCTATACTTTGTCTCGGGTGAGTTTCCCATTCAAATGCATGTAACAGTGAGAAACGCATTGTCTTGGCGAAATAAAGCGTTTTTGAACAACTTCATATAAATCGCTGTAACTTTTGATAGAAGACTCAGACAAACATGTTTATGGCTTTATCTTATAGAACTCAATATCCCCGTGCTGGGCAAACAGGTTTTGCAGCCGTTTGAGCTAAGATTTTAAAATTATTCACATAATGAAAACCTATACTTTGTCTCGGGTGAGTTTCCCATTCAAATGCATGTAACAGTGAGAAACACACTGTCTTGGCGAAATAAAGCGTTTTTGTACAACTTCATATAAATCGCTGTAACGTTTGATAGAAGACTCAGACAAACATGTTTATGGCTTTATCTTATAGAACTCAATATCCCCGTGCTGGGCAAACAGAACAGGTTTTGCAGCCGTTTGAGCTAAGATTTTAAAATTATTCACATAATGAAAACCTATACTTTGTCTCGGGTGAGTTTCCCATTCAAATGCATGTAACAGTGAGAAACGCATTGTCTTGGCGAAATAAAGCGTTTTTGAACAACTTCATATAAATCGCTGTAACTTTTGATAGAAGACTCAGAAACACATGTTTATGGCTTTATCTTATAGAACTCAATATCCCCGTGCTGGGCAAACAGGTTTTGCAGCCGTTTGAGCTAAGATTTTAAAATTATTCACATAATGAAAACCTATACTTTGTTTCAGGCGAGTTTCCCATTCAAATGCATGTAACAGTGAGAAACACACTGTCTTGGCGAAATAAAGCGTTTTTGTACAACTTCATATAAATCGCTGTAACTTTTGATAGAAGACTCAGACAAACATGTTTATGGCTTTATCTTATAGAACTCAATATCCCCGTGCTGGGCAAATATGTTTTGCAGCCGTTTGAGCTAAGATTTTAAAATTATTCACATAATGAAAACCTATACTTTGTTTCAGGTGAGTTTCCCATTCAAATGCATGTAACAGTGAGAAACGCATTGTCTTGGCGAAATAAAGCGCTTTTGTACAACTTCATATAAATCGCTGTAACTTTTGATAGAAGACTCAGACAAACATGTTTATGGCTTTATCTTATAGAACTCAATATCCCCGTGCTGGGCAAACAGGTTTTGCAGCCGTTTGAGCTAAGATTTTAAAATTATTCACATAATGAAAACCTATACTTTGTCTCGGGTGAGTTTCCCATTCAAATGCATGTAACAGTGAGAAACACACTGTCTTGGCGAAATAAAGCGTTTTTGTACAACTTCATATAAATCGCTGTAACTTTTGATAGAAGACTCAGACAAACATGTTTATGGCTTTATCTTATAGAACTCAATATCCCCGTGCTGGGCAAACAGGTTTTGCAGCCGTTTGAGCTAAGATTTTAAAATTATTCACATAATGAAAACCTATACTTTGTCTCGGGTGAGTTTCCCATTCAAATGCATGTAACAGTGAGAAACGCATTGTCTTGGCGAAATAAAGCGTTTTTGAACAACTTCATATAAATCGCTGTAACTTTTGATAGAAGACTCAGACAAACATGTTTATGGCTTTATCTTATAGAACTCAATATCCCCGTGCTGGGCAAACAGGTTTTGCAGCCGTTTGAGCTAAGATTTTAAAATTATTCACATAATGAAAACCTATACTTTGTCTCGGGTGAGTTTCCCATTCAAATGCATGTAACAGTGAGAAACACACTGTCTTGGCGAAATAAAGCGTTTTTGTACAACTTCATATAAATCGCTGTAACTTTTGATAGAAGACTCAGACAAACATGTTTATGGCTTTATCTTATAGAACTCAATATCCCCGTGCTGGGCAAACAGAACAGGTTTTGCAGCCGTTTGAGCTAAGATTTTAAAATTATTCACATAATGAAAACCTATACTTTGTCTCGGGTGAGTTTCCCATCCAAATGCATGTAACAGTGAGAAACACACTGTCTTGGCGAAATAAAGCGTTTTTGTACAACTTCATATAAATCGCTGTAACTTTTGATAGAAGACTCAGACAAACATGTTTATGGCTTTATCTTATAGAACTCAATATCCCCGTGCTGGGCAAACAGGTTTTGCAGCCGTTTGAGCTAAGATTTTAAAATTATTCACATAATGAAAACCTATACTTTGTCTCGGGTGAGTTTCCCATTCAAATGCATGTAACAGTGAGAAACACACTGTCTTGGCGAAATAAAGCGTTTTTGTACAACTTCATATAAATCGCTGTAACTTTTGATAGAAGACTCAGACAAACATGTTTATGGCTTTATCTTATAGAACTCAATATCCCCGTGCTGGGCAAACAGGTTTTGCAGCCGTTTGAGCTAAGATTTTAAAATTATTCACATAATGAAAACCTATACTTTGTTTCATGCGAGTTTCCCATTCAAATGCATGTAACAGTGAGAAACACACTGTCTTGGCGAAATAAAGCGTTTTTGTACAACTTCATATAAATCGCTGTAACTTTTGATAGAAGACTCAGACAAACATGTTTATGGCTTTATCTTATAGAACTCAATATCCCCGTGCTGGGCAAACAGAACAGGTTTTGCAGCCGTTTGAGCTAAGATTTTAAAATTATTCACATAATGAAAACCTATACTTTGTTTCAGGCGAGTTTCCCATTCAAATGCATGTAACAGTGAGAAACGCATTGTCTTGGCGAAATAAAGCGCTTTTGAACAACTTCATATAAATCGCTGTAACTTTTGATAGAAGACTCAGACAAACATGTTTATGGCTTTATCTTATAGAACTCAATATCCCCGTGCTGGGCAAACAGGTTTTGCAGCCGTTTGAGCTAAGATTTTAAAATTATTCACATAATGAAAACCTATACTTTGTTTCATGCGAGTTTCCCATTCAAATGCATGTAACAGTGAGAAACACACTGTCTTGGCGAAATAAAGCGTTTTTGTACAACTTCATATAAATCGCTGTAACTTTTGATAGAAGACTCAGACAAACATGTTTATGGCTTTATCTTATAGAACTCAATATCCCCGTGCTGGGCAAACAGGTTTTGCAGCCGTTTGAGCTAAGATTTTAAAATTATTCACATAATGAAAACCTATACTTTGTCTCGGGTGAGTTTCCCATTCAAATGCATGTAACAGTGAGAAACGCATTGTCTTGGCGAAATAAAGCGTTTTTGAACAACTTCATATAAATCGCTGTAACTTTTGATAGAAGACTCAGACAAACATGTTTATGGCTTTATCTTATAGAACTCAATATCCCCGTGCTGGGCAAACAGGTTTTGCAGCCGTTTGAGCTAAGATTTTAAAATTATTCACATAATGAAAACCTATACTTTGTCTCGGGTGAGTTTCCCATTCAAATGCATGTAACAGTGAGAAACACACTGTCTTGGCGAAATAAAGCGTTTTTGTACAACTTCATATAAATCGCTGTAACTTTTGATAGAAGACTCAGACAAACATGTTTATGGCTTTATCTTATAGAACTCAATATCCCCGTGCTGGGCAAACAGAACAGGTTTTGCAGCCGTTTGAGCTAAGATTTTAAAATTATTCACATAATGAAAACCTATACTTTGTCTCGGGTGAGTTTCCCATCCAAATGCATGTAACAGTGAGAAACACACTGTCTTGGCGAAATAAAGCGTTTTTGTACAACTTCATATAAATCGCTGTAACTTTTGATAGAAGACTCAGACAAACATGTTTATGGCTTTATCTTATAGAACTCAATATCCCCGTGCTGGGCAAACAGGTTTTGCAGCCGTTTGAGCTAAGATTTTAAAATTATTCACATAATGAAAACCTATACTTTGTCTCGGGTGAGTTTCCCATTCAAATGCATGTAACAGTGAGAAACACACTGTCTTGGCGAAATAAAGCGTTTTTGTACAACTTCATATAAATCGCTGTAACTTTTGATAGAAGACTCAGACAAACATGTTTATGGCTTTATCTTATAGAACTCAATATCCCCGTGCTGGGCAAACAGAACAGGTTTTGCAGCCGTTTGAGCTAAGATTTTAAAATTATTCACATAATGAAAACCTATACTTTGTCTCGGGTGAGTTTCCCATTCAAATGCATGTAACAGTGAGAAACACACTGTCTTGGCGAAATAAAGCGTTTTTGTACAACTTCATATAAATCGCTGTAACTTTTGATAGAAGACTCAGACAAACATGTTTATGGCTTTATCTTATAGAACTCAATATCCCCGTGCTGGGCAAACAGGTTTTGCAGCCGTTTGAGCTAAGATTTTAAAATTATTCACATAATGAAAACCTATACTTTGTTTCAGGCGAGTTTCCCATTCAAATGCATGTAACAGTGAGAAACGCATTGTCTTGGCGAAATAAAGCGCTTTTGAACAACTTCATATAAATCGCTGTAACTTTTGATAGAAGACTCAGACAAACATGTTTATGGCTTTATCTTATAGAACTCAATATCCCCGTGCTGGGCAAACAGGTTTTGCAGCCGTTTGAGCTAAGATTTTAAAATTATTCACATAATGAAAACCTATACTTTGTTTCATGCGAGTTTCCCATTCAAATGCATGTAACAGTGAGAAACACACTGTCTTGGCGAAATAAAGCGTTTTTGTACAACTTCATATAAATCGCTGTAACTTTTGATAGAAGACTCAGACAAACATGTTTATGGCTTTATCTTATAGAACTCAATATCCCCGTGCTGGGCAAACAGAACAGGTTTTGCAGCCGTTTGAGCTAAGATTTTAAAATTATTCACATAATGAAAACCTATACTTTGTTTCAGGCGAGTTTCCCATTCAAATGCATGTAACAGTGAGAAACGCATTGTCTTGGCGAAATAAAGCGTTTTTGAACAACTTCATATAAATCGCTGTAACTTTTGATAGAAGACTCAGACAAACATGTTTATGGCTTTATCTTATAGAACTCAATATCCCCGTGCTGGGCAAACAGGTTTTGCAGCCGTTTGAGCTAAGATTTTAAAATTATTCACATAATGAAAACCTATACTTTGTCTCGGGTGAGTTTCCCATTCAAATGCATGTAACAGTGAGAAACACACTGTCTTGGCGAAATAAAGCGTTTTTGTACAACTTCATATAAATCGCTGTAACTTTTGATAGAAGACTCAGACAAACATGTTTATGGCTTTATCTTATAGAACTCAATATCCCCGTGCTGGGCAAACAGGTTTTGCAGCCGTTTGAGCTAAGATTTTAAAATTATTCACATAATGAAAACCTATACTTTGTCTCGGGTGAGTTTCCCATTCAAATGCATGTAACAGTGAGAAACACACTGTCTTGGCGAAATAAAGCGTTTTTGTACAACTTCATATAAATCGCTGTAACTTTTGATAGAAGACTCAGACAAACATGTTTATGGCTTTATCTTATAGAACTCAATATCCCCGTGCTGGGCAAACAGGTTTTGCAGCCGTTTGAGCTAAGATTTTAAAATTATTCACATAATGAAAACCTATACTTTGTTTCAGGTGAGTTTCCCATTCAAATGCATGTAACAGTGAGAAACACACTGTCTTGGCGAAATAAAGCGTTTTTGTACAACTTCATATAAATCGCTGTAACTTTTGATAGAAGACTCAGACAAACATGTTTATGGCTTTATCTTATAGAACTCAATATCCCCGTGCTGGGCAAACAGGTTTTGCAGCCGTTTGAGCTAAGATTTTAAAATTATTCACATAATGAAAACCTATACTTTGTCTCGGGTGAGTTTCCCATTCAAATGCATGTAACAGTGAGAAACACACTGTCTTGGCGAAATAAAGCGTTTTTGTACAACTTCATATAAATCGCTGTAACTTTTGATAGAAGACTCAGACAAACATGTTTATGGCTTTATCTTATAGAACTCAATATCCCCGTGCTGGGCAAACAGGTTTTGCAGCCGTTTGAGCTAAGATTTTAAAATTATTCACATAATGAAAACCTATACTTTGTCTCGGGTGAGTTTCCCATTCAAATGCATGTAACAGTGAGAAACACACTGTCTTGGCGAAATAAAGCGTTTTTGTACAACTTCATATAAATCGCTGTAACTTTTGATAGAAGACTCAGACAAACATGTTTATGGCTTTATCTTATAGAACTCAATATCCCCGTGCTGGGCAAACAGGTTTTGCAGCCGTTTGAGCTAAGATTTTAAAATTATTCACATAATGAAAACCTATACTTTGTTTCATGCGAGTTTCCCATTCAAATGCATGTAACAGTGAGAAACACACTGTCTTGGCGAAATAAAGCGTTTTTGTACAACTTCATATAAATCGCTGTAACTTTTGATAGAAGACTCAGACAAACATGTTTATGGCTTTATCTTATAGAACTCAATATCCCCGTGCTGGGCAAACAGAACAGGTTTTGCAGCCGTTTGAGCTAAGATTTTAAAATTATTCACATAATGAAAACCTATACTTTGTTTCAGGCGAGTTTCCCATTCAAATGCATGTAACAGTGAGAAACGCATTGTCTTGGCGAAATAAAGCGCTTTTGAACAACTTCATATAAATCGCTGTAACTTTTGATAGAAGACTCAGACAAACATGTTTATGGCTTTATCTTATAGAACTCAATATCCCCGTGCTGGGCAAACAGGTTTTGCAGCCGTTTGAGCTAAGATTTTAAAATTATTCACATAATGAAAACCTATACTTTGTTTCATGCGAGTTTCCCATTCAAATGCATGTAACAGTGAGAAACACACTGTCTTGGCGAAATAAAGCGTTTTTGTACAACTTCATATAAATCGCTGTAACTTTTGATAGAAGACTCAGACAAACATGTTTATGGCTTTATCTTATAGAACTCAATATCCCCGTGCTGGGCAAACAGAACAGGTTTTGCAGCCGTTTGAGCTAAGATTTTAAAATTATTCACATAATGAAAACCTATACTTTGTTTCAGGCGAGTTTCCCATTCAAATGCATGTAACAGTGAGAAACGCATTGTCTTGGCTAAATAAAGCGTTTTTGAACAACTTCATATAAATCGCTGTAACTTTTGATAGAAGACTCAGACAAACATGTTTATGGCTTTATCTTATAGAACTCAATATCCCCGTGCTGGGCAAACAGGTTTTGCAGCCGTTTGAGCTAAGATTTTAAAATTATTCACATAATGAAAACCTATACTTTGTCTCGGGTGAGTTTCCCATTCAAATGCATGTAACAGTGAGAAACACACTGTCTTGGCGAAATAAAGCGTTTTTGTACAACTTCATATAAATCGCTGTAACTTTTGATAGAAGACTCAGACAAACATGTTTATGGCTTTATCTTATAGAACTCAATATCCCCGTGCTGGGCAAACAGGTTTTGCAGCCGTTTGAGCTAAGATTTTAAAATTATTCACATAATGAAAACCTATACTTTGTCTCGGGTGAGTTTCCCATTCAAATGCATGTAACAGTGAGAAACACACTGTCTTGGCGAAATAAAGCGTTTTTGTACAACTTCATATAAATCGCTGTAACTTTTGATAGAAGACTCAGACAAACATGTTTATGGCTTTATCTTATAGAACTCAATATCCCCGTGCTGGGCAAACAGAACAGGTTTTGCAGCCGTTTGAGCTAAGATTTTAAAATTATTCACATAATGAAAACCTATACTTTGTCTCGGGTGAGTTTCCCATTCAAATGCATGTAACAGTGAGAAACACACTGTCTTGGCGAAATAAAGCGTTTTTGTACAACTTCATATAAATCGCTGTAACTTTTGATAGAAGACTCAGACAAACATGTTTATGGCTTTATCTTATAGAACTCAATATCCCCGTGCTGGGCAAACAGGTTTTGCAGCCGTTTGAGCTAAGATTTTAAAATTATTCACATAATGAAAACCTATACTTTGTTTCATGCGAGTTTCCCATTCAAATGCATGTAACAGTGAGAAACACACTGTCTTGGCAAAATAAAGCGTTTTCGTACAACTTCATATAAATCGCTGTAACTTTTGATAGAAGACTCAGACAAACATGTTTATGGCTTTATCTTATAGAACTCAATATCCCCGTGCTGGGCAAACAGGTTTTGCAGCCGTTTGAGCTAAGATTTTAAAATTATTCACATAATGAAAACCTATACTTTGTCTCGGGTGAGTTTCCCATTCAAATGCATGTAACAGTGAGAAACACACTGTCTTGGCGAAATAAAGCGTTTTTGTACAACTTCATATAAATCGCTGTAACTTTTGATAGAAGACTCAGACAAACATGTTTATGGCTTTATCTTATAGAACTCAATATCCCCGTGCTGGGCAAACAGGTTTTGCAGCCGTTTGAGCTAAGATTTTAAAATTATTCACATAATGAAAACCTATACTTTGTCTCGGGTGAGTTTCCCATTCAAATGCATGTAACAGTGAGAAACACACTGTCTTGGCGAAATAAAGCGTTTTTGTACAACTTCATATAAATCGCTGTAACTTTTGATAGAAGACTCAGACAAACATGTTTATGGCTTTATCTTATAGAACTCAATATCCCCGTGCTGGGCAAACAGAACAGGTTTTGCAGCCGTTTGAGCTAAGATTTTAAAATTATTCACATAATGAAAACCTATACTTTGTCTCGGGTGAGTTTCCCATTCAAATGCATGTAACAGTGAGAAACACACTGTCTTGGCGAAATAAAGCGTTTTTGTACAACTTCATATAAATCGCTGTAACTTTTGATAGAAGACTCAGACAAACATGTTTATGGCTTTATCTTATAGAACTCAATATCCCCGTGCTGGGCAAACAGGTTTTGCAGCCGTTTGAGCTAAGATTTTAAAATTATTCACATAATGAAAACCTATACTTTGTTTCAGGCGAGTTTCCCATTCAAATGCATGTAACAGTGAGAAACGCATTGTCTTGGCGAAATAAAGCGCTTTTGAACAACTTCATATAAATCGCTGTAACTTTTGATAGAAGACTCAGACAAACATGTTTATGGCTTTATCTTATAGAACTCAATATCCCCGTGCTGGGCAAACAGGTTTTGCAGCCGTTTGAGCTAAGATTTTAAAATTATTCACATAATGAAAACCTATACTTTGTCTCGGGTGAGTTTCCCATTCAAATGCATGTAACAGTGAGAAACACACTGTCTTGGCGAAATAAAGCGTTTTTGTACAACTTCATATAAATCGCTGTAACTTTTGATAGAAGACTCAGACAAACATGTTTATGGCTTTATCTTATAGAACTCAATATCCCCGTGCTGGGCAAACAGGTTTTGCAGCCGTTTGAGCTAAGATTTTAAAATTATTCACATAATGAAAACCTATACTTTGTTTCATGCGAGTTTCCCATTCAAATGCATGTAACAGTGAGAAACACACTGTCTTGGCGAAATAAAGCGTTTTTGTACAACTTCATATAAATCGCTGTAACTTTTGATAGAAGACTCAGACAAACATGTTTATGGCTTTATCTTATAGAACTCAATATCCCCGTGCTGGGCAAACAGAACAGGTTTTGCAGCCGTTTGAGCTAAGATTTTAAAATTATTCACATAATGAAAACCTATACTTTGTTTCAGGCGAGTTTCCCATTCAAATGCATGTAACAGTGAGAAACGCATTGTCTTGGCGAAATAAAGCGCTTTTGAACAACTTCATATAAATCGCTGTAACTTTTGATAGAAGACTCAGACAAACATGTTTATGGCTTTATCTTATAGAACTCAATATCCCCGTGCTGGGCAAACAGGTTTTGCAGCCGTTTGAGCTAAGATTTTAAAATTATTCACATAATGAAAACCTATACTTTGTTTCATGCGAGTTTCCCATTCAAATGCATGTAACAGTGAGAAACACACTGTCTTGGCGAAATAAAGCGTTTTTGTACAACTTCATATAAATCGCTGTAACTTTTGATAGAAGACTCAGACAAACATGTTTATGGCTTTATCTTATAGAACTCAATATCCCCGTGCTGGGCAAACAGAACAGGTTTTGCAGCCGTTTGAGCTAAGATTTTAAAATTATTCACATAATGAAAACCTATACTTTGTTTCAGGCGAGTTTCCCATTCAAATGCATGTAACAGTGAGAAACGCATTGTCTTGGCGAAATAAAGCGTTTTTGAACAACTTCATATAAATCGCTGTAACTTTTGATAGAAGACTCAGACAAACATGTTTATGGCTTTATCTTATAGAACTCAATATCCCCGTGCTGGGCAAACAGGTTTTGCAGCCGTTTGAGCTAAGATTTTAAAATTATTCACATAATGAAAACCTATACTTTGTCTCGGGTGAGTTTCCCATTCAAATGCATGTAACAGTGAGAAACACGCTGTCTTGGCGAAATAAAGCGTTTTTGTACAACTTCATATAAATCGCTGTAACTTTTGATAGAAGACTCAGACAAACATGTTTATGGCTTTATCTTATAGAACTCAATATCCCCGTGCTGGGCAAACAGGTTTTGCAGCCGTTTGAGCTAAGATTTTAAAATTATTCACATAATGAAAACCTATACTTTGTCTCGGGTGAGTTTCCCATTCAAATGCATGTAACAGTGAGAAACACACTGTCTTGGCGAAATAAAGCGTTTTTGTACAACTTCATATAAATCGCTGTAACTTTTGATAGAAGACTCAGACAAACATGTTTATGGCTTTATCTTATAGAACTCAATATCCCCGTGCTGGGCAAACAGAACAGGTTTTGCAGCCGTTTGAGCTAAGATTTTAAAATTATTCACATAATGAAAACCTATACTTTGTCTCGGGTGAGTTTCCCATTCAAATGCATGTAACAGTGAGAAACACACTGTCTTGGCGAAATAAAGCGTTTTTGTACAACTTCATATAAATCGCTGTAACTTTTGATAGAAGACTCAGACAAACATGTTTATGGCTTTATCTTATAGAACTCAATATCCCCGTGCTGGGCAAACAGGTTTTGCAGCCGTTTGAGCTAAGATTTTAAAATTATTCACATAATGAAAACCTATACTTTGTTTCATGCGAGTTTCCCATTCAAATGCATGTAACAGTGAGAAACACACTGTCTTGGCAAAATAAAGCGTTTTCGTACAACTTCATATAAATCGCTGTAACTTTTGATAGAAGACTCAGACAAACATGTTTATGGCTTTATCTTATAGAACTCAATATCCCCGTGCTGGGCAAACAGGTTTTGCAGCCGTTTGAGCTAAGATTTTAAAATTATTCACATAATGAAAACCTATACTTTGTCTCGGGTGAGTTTCCCATTCAAATGCATGTAACAGTGAGAAACACACTGTCTTGGCGAAATAAAGCGTTTTTGTACAACTTCATATAAATCGCTGTAACTTTTGATAGAAGACTCAGACAAACATGTTTATGGCTTTATCTTATAGAACTCAATATCCCCGTGCTGGGCAAACAGGTTTTGCAGCCGTTTGAGCTAAGATTTTAAAATTATTCACATAATGAAAACCTATACTTTGTCTCGGGTGAGTTTCCCATTCAAATGCATGTAACAGTGAGAAACACACTGTCTTGGCGAAATAAAGCGTTTTTGTACAACTTCATATAAATCGCTGTAACTTTTGATAGAAGACTCAGACAAACATGTTTATGGCTTTATCTTATAGAACTCAATATCCCCGTGCTGGGCAAACAGAACAGGTTTTGCAGCCGTTTGAGCTAAGATTTTAAAATTATTCACATAATGAAAACCTATACTTTGTCTCGGGTGAGTTTCCCATTCAAATGCATGTAACAGTGAGAAACACACTGTCTTGGCGAAATAAAGCGTTTTTGTACAACTTCATATAAATCGCTGTAACTTTTGATAGAAGACTCAGACAAACATGTTTATGGCTTTATCTTATAGAACTCAATATCCCCGTGCTGGGCAAACAGGTTTTGCAGCCGTTTGAGCTAAGATTTTAAAATTATTCACATAATGAAAACCTATACTTTGTTTCAGGCGAGTTTCCCATTCAAATGCATGTAACAGTGAGAAACGCATTGTCTTGGCGAAATAAAGCGCTTTTGAACAACTTCATATAAATCGCTGTAACTTTTGATAGAAGACTCAGACAAACATGTTTATGGCTTTATCTTATAGAACTCAATATCCCCGTGCTGGGCAAACAGGTTTTGCAGCCGTTTGAGCTAAGATTTTAAAATTATTCACATAATGAAAACCTATACTTTGTTTCATGCGAGTTTCCCATTCAAATGCATGTAACAGTGAGAAACACACTGTCTTGGCGAAATAAAGCGTTTTTGTACAACTTCATATAAATCGCTGTAACTTTTGATAGAAGACTCAGACAAACATGTTTATGGCTTTATCTTATAGAACTCAATATCCCCGTGCTGGGCAAACAGAACAGGTTTTGCAGCCGTTTGAGCTAAGATTTTAAAATTATTCACATAATGAAAACCTATACTTTGTTTCAGGCGAGTTTCCCATTCAAATGCATGTAACAGTGAGAAACGCATTGTCTTGGCGAAATAAAGCGTTTTTGAACAACTTCATATAAATCGCTGTAACTTTTGATAGAAGACTCAGACAAACATGTTTATGGCTTTATCTTATAGAACTCAATATCCCCGTGCTGGGCAAACAGGTTTTGCAGCCGTTTGAGCTAAGATTTTAAAATTATTCACATAATGAAAACCTATACTTTGTCTCGGGTGAGTTTCCCATTCAAATGCATGTAACAGTGAGAAACACACTGTCTTGGCGAAATAAAGCGTTTTTGTACAACTTCATATAAATCGCTGTAACTTTTGATAGAAGACTCAGACAAACATGTTTATGGCTTTATCTTATAGAACTCAATATCCCCGTGCTGGGCAAACAGGTTTTGCAGCCGTTTGAGCTAAGATTTTAAAATTATTCACATAATGAAAACCTATACTTTGTTTCAGGCGAGTTTCCCATTCAAATGCATGTAACAGTGAGAAACGCATTGTCTTGGCGAAATAAAGCGCTTTTGAACAACTTCATATAAATCGCTGTAACTTTTGATAGAAGACTCAGACAAACATGTTTATGGCTTTATCTTATAGAACTCAATATCCCCGTGCTGGGCAAACAGGTTTTGCAGCCGTTTGAGCTAAGATTTTAAAATTATTCACATAATGAAAACCTATACTTTGTTTCATGCGAGTTTCCCATTCAAATGCATGTAACAGTGAGAAACACACTGTCTTGGCGAAATAAAGCGTTTTTGTACAACTTCATATAAATCGCTGTAACTTTTGATAGAAGACTCAGACAAACATGTTTATGGCTTTATCTTATAGAACTCAATATCCCCGTGCTGGGCAAACAGAACAGGTTTTGCAGCCGTTTGAGCTAAGATTTTAAAATTATTCACATAATGAAAACCTATACTTTGTCTCGGGTGAGTTTCCCATTCAAATGCATGTAACAGTGAGAAACACACTGTCTTGGCGAAATAAAGCGTTTTTGTACAACTTCATATAAATCGCTGTAACTTTTGATAGAAGACTCAGACAAACATGTTTATGGCTTTATCTTATAGAACTCAATATCCCCGTGCTGGGCAAACAGAACAGGTTTTGCAGCCGTTTGAGCTAAGATTTTAAAATTATTCACATAATGAAAACCTATACTTTGTCTCGGGTGAGTTTCCCATTCAAATGCATGTAACAGTGAGAAACACACTGTCTTGGCGAAATAAAGCGTTTTTGTACAACTTCATATAAATCGCTGTAACTTTTGATAGAAGACTCAGACAAACATGTTTATGGCTTTATCTTATAGAACTCAATATCCCCGTGCTGGGCAAACAGGTTTTGCAGCCGTTTGAGCTAAGATTTTAAAATTATTCACATAATGAAAACCTATACTTTGTTTCATGCGAGTTTCCCATTCAAATGCATGTAACAGTGAGAAACACACTGTCTTGGCAAAATAAAGCGTTTTCGTACAACTTCATATAAATCGCTGTAACTTTTGATAGAAGACTCAGACAAACATGTTTATGGCTTTATCTTATAGAACTCAATATCCCCGTGCTGGGCAAACAGGTTTTGCAGCCGTTTGAGCTAAGATTTTAAAATTATTCACATAATGAAAACCTATACTTTGTCTCGGGTGAGTTTCCCATTCAAATGCATGTAACAGTGAGAAACACACTGTCTTGGCGAAATAAAGCGTTTTTGTACAACTTCATATAAATCGCTGTAACTTTTGATAGAAGACTCAGACAAACATGTTTATGGCTTTATCTTATAGAACTCAATATCCCCGTGCTGGGCAAACAGGTTTTGCAGCCGTTTGAGCTAAGATTTTAAAATTATTCACATAATGAAAACCTATACTTTGTCTCGGGTGAGTTTCCCATTCAAATGCATGTAACAGTGAGAAACGCATTGTCTTGGCGAAATAAAGCGTTTTTGAACAACTTCATATAAATCGCTGTAACTTTTGATAGAAGACTCAGAAACACATGTTTATGGCTTTATCTTATAGAACTCAATATCCCCGTGCTGGGCAAACAGGTTTTGCAGCCGTTTGAGCTAAGATTTTAAAATTATTCACATAATGAAAACCTATACTTTGTCTCGGGTGAGTTTCCCATTCAAATGCATGTAACAGTGAGAAACACACTGTCTTGGCGAAATAAAGCGTTTTTGTACAACTTCATATAAATCGCTGTAACTTTTGATAGAAGACTCAGACAAACATGTTTATGGCTTTATCTTATAGAACTCAATATCCCCGTGCTGGGCAAACAGGTTTTGCAGCCGTTTGAGCTAAGATTTTAAAATTATTCACATAATGAAAACCTATACTTTGTTTCAGGCGAGTTTCCCATTCAAATGCATGTAACAGTGAGAAACGCATTGTCTTGGCGAAATAAAGCGCTTTTGAACAACTTCATATAAATCGCTGTAACTTTTGATAGAAGACTCAGACAAACATGTTTATGGCTTTATCTTATAGAACTCAATATCCCCGTGCTGGGCAAACAGGTTTTGCAGCCGTTTGAGCTAAGATTTTAAAATTATTCACATAATGAAAACCTATACTTTGTTTCATGCGAGTTTCCCATTCAAATGCATGTAACAGTGAGAAACACACTGTCTTGGCGAAATAAAGCGTTTTTGTACAACTTCATATAAATCGCTGTAACTTTTGATAGAAGACTCAGACAAACATGTTTATGGCTTTATCTTATAGAACTCAATATCCCCGTGCTGGGCAAACAGAACAGGTTTTGCAGCCGTTTGAGCTAAGATTTTAAAATTATTCACATAATGAAAACCTATACTTTGTCTCGGGTGAGTTTCCCATTCAAATGCATGTAACAGTGAGAAACACACTGTCTTGGCGAAATAAAGCGTTTTTGTACAACTTCATATAAATCGCTGTAACTTTTGATAGAAGACTCAGACAAACATGTTTATGGCTTTATCTTATAGAACTCAATATCCCCGTGCTGGGCAAACAGAACAGGTTTTGCAGCCGTTTGAGCTAAGATTTTAAAATTATTCACATAATGAAAACCTATACTTTGTCTCGGGTGAGTTTCCCATTCAAATGCATGTAACAGTGAGAAACACACTGTCTTGGCGAAATAAAGCGTTTTTGTACAACTTCATATAAATCGCTGTAACTTTTGATAGAAGACTCAGACAAACATGTTTATGGCTTTATCTTATAGAACTCAATATCCCCGTGCTGGGCAAACAGGTTTTGCAGCCGTTTGAGCTAAGATTTTAAAATTATTCACATAATGAAAACCTATACTTTGTTTCATGCGAGTTTCCCATTCAAATGCATGTAACAGTGAGAAACACACTGTCTTGGCAAAATAAAGCGTTTTCGTACAACTTCATATAAATCGCTGTAACTTTTGATAGAAGACTCAGACAAACATGTTTATGGCTTTATCTTATAGAACTCAATATCCCCGTGCTGGGCAAACAGGTTTTGCAGCCGTTTGAGCTAAGATTTTAAAATTATTCACATAATGAAAACCTATACTTTGTCTCGGGTGAGTTTCCCATTCAAATGCATGTAACAGTGAGAAACACACTGTCTTGGCGAAATAAAGCGTTTTTGTACAACTTCATATAAATCGCTGTAACTTTTGATAGAAGACTCAGACAAACATGTTTATGGCTTTATCTTATAGAACTCAATATCCCCGTGCTGGGCAAACAGGTTTTGCAGCCGTTTGAGCTAAGATTTTAAAATTATTCACATAATGAAAACCTATACTTTGTCTCGGGTGAGTTTCCCATTCAAATGCATGTAACAGTGAGAAACACACTGTCTTGGCGAAATAAAGCGTTTTTGTACAACTTCATATAAATCGCTGTAACTTTTGATAGAAGACTCAGACAAACATGTTTATGGCTTTATCTTATAGAACTCAATATCCCCGTGCTGGGCAAACAGAACAGGTTTTGCAGCCGTTTGAGCTAAGATTTTAAAATTATTCACATAATGAAAACCTATACTTTGTCTCGGGTGAGTTTCCCATTCAAATGCATGTAACAGTGAGAAACACACTGTCTTGGCGAAATAAAGCGTTTTTGTACAACTTCATATAAATCGCTGTAACTTTTGATAGAAGACTCAGACAAACATGTTTATGGCTTTATCTTATAGAACTCAATATCCCCGTGCTGGGCAAACAGGTTTTGCAGCCGTTTGAGCTAAGATTTTAAAATTATTCACATAATGAAAACCTATACTTTGTTTCAGGCGAGTTTCCCATTCAAATGCATGTAACAGTGAGAAACGCATTGTCTTGGCGAAATAAAGCGCTTTTGAACAACTTCATATAAATCGCTGTAACTTTTGATAGAAGACTCAGACAAACATGTTTATGGCTTTATCTTATAGAACTCAATATCCCCGTGCTGGGCAAACAGGTTTTGCAGCCGTTTGAGCTAAGATTTTAAAATTATTCACATAATGAAAACCTATACTTTGTCTCGGGTGAGTTTCCCATTCAAATGCATGTAACAGTGAGAAACACACTGTCTTGGCGAAATAAAGCGTTTTTGTACAACTTCATATAAATCGCTGTAACTTTTGATAGAAGACTCAGACAAACATGTTTATGGCTTTATCTTATAGAACTCAATATCCCCGTGCTGGGCAAACAGAACAGGTTTTGCAGCCGTTTGAGCTAAGATTTTAAAATTATTCACATAATGAAAACCTATACTTTGTCTCGGGTGAGTTTCCCATTCAAATGCATGTAACAGTGAGAAACACACTGTCTTGGCGAAATAAAGCGTTTTTGTACAACTTCATATAAATCGCTGTAACTTTTGATAGAAGACTCAGACAAACATGTTTATGGCTTTATCTTATAGAACTCAATATCCCCGTGCTGGGCAAACAGAACAGGTTTTGCAGCCGTTTGAGCTAAGATTTTAAAATTATTCACATAATGAAAACCTATACTTTGTCTCGGGTGAGTTTCCCATTCAAATGCATGTAACAGTGAGAAACACACTGTCTTGGCGAAATAAAGCGTTTTTGTACAACTTCATATAAATCGCTGTAACTTTTGATAGAAGACTCAGACAAACATGTTTATGGCTTTATCTTATAGAACTCAATATCCCCGTGCTGGGCAAACAGGTTTTGCAGCCGTTTGAGCTAAGATTTTAAAATTATTCACATAATGAAAACCTATACTTTGTCTCGGGTGAGTTTCCCATTCAAATGCATGTAACAGTGAGAAACACACTGTCTTGGCGAAATAAAGCGTTTTTGTACAACTTCATATAAATCGCTGTAACTTTTGATAGAAGACTCAGACAAACATGTTTATGGCTTTATCTTATAGAACTCAATATCCCCGTGCTGGGCAAACAGGTTTTGCAGCCGTTTGAGCTAAGATTTTAAAATTATTCACATAATGAAAACCTATACTTTGTCTCGGGTGAGTTTCCCATTCAAATGCATGTAACAGTGAGAAACACACTGTCTTGGCGAAATAAAGCGTTTTTGTACAACTTCATATAAATCGCTGTAACTTTTGATAGAAGACTCAGACAAACATGTTTATGGCTTTATCTTATAGAACTCAATATCCCCGTGCTGGGCAAACAGAACAGGTTTTGCAGCCGTTTGAGCTAAGATTTTAAAATTATTCACATAATGAAAACCTATACTTTGTCTCGGGTGAGTTTCCCATTCAAATGCATGTAACAGTGAGAAACACACTGTCTTGGCGAAATAAAGCGTTTTTGTACAACTTCATATAAATCGCTGTAACTTTTGATAGAAGACTCAGACAAACATGTTTATGGCTTTATCTTATAGAACTCAATATCCCCGTGCTGGGCAAACAGGTTTTGCAGCCGTTTGAGCTAAGATTTTAAAATTATTCACATAATGAAAACCTATACTTTGTTTCAGGCGAGTTTCCCATTCAAATGCATGTAACAGTGAGAAACGCATTGTCTTGGCGAAATAAAGCGCTTTTGAACAACTTCATATAAATCGCTGTAACTTTTGATAGAAGACTCAGACAAACATGTTTATGGCTTTATCTTATAGAACTCAATATCCCCGTGCTGGGCAAACAGGTTTTGCAGCCGTTTGAGCTAAGATTTTAAAATTATTCACATAATGAAAACCTATACTTTGTTTCATGCGAGTTTCCCATTCAAATGCATGTAACAGTGAGAAACACACTGTCTTGGCGAAATAAAGCGTTTTAGTACAACTTCATATAAATCGCTGTAACTTTTGATAGAAGACTCAGACAAACATGTTTATGGCTTTATCTTATAGAACTCAATATCCCCGTGCTGGGCAAACAGAACAGGTTTTGCAGCCGTTTGAGCTAAGATTTTAAAATTATTCACATAATGAAAACCTATACTTTGTTTCATGCGAGTTTCCCATTCAAATGCATGTAACAGTGAGAAACACACTGTCTTGGCAAAATAAAGCGTTTTCGTACAACTTCATATAAATCGCTGTAACTTTTGATAGAAGACTCAGACAAACATGTTTATGGCTTTATCTTATAGAACTCAATATCCCCGTGCTGGGCAAACAGAACAGGTTTTGCAGCCGTTTGAGCTAAGATTTTAAAATTATTCACATAATGAAAACCTATACTTTGTCTCGGGTGAGTTTCCCATTCAAATGCATGTAACAGTGAGAAACGCATTGTCTTGGCGAAATAAAGCGTTTTTGAACAACTTCATATAAATCGCTGTAACTTTTGATAGAAGACTCAGACAAACATGTTTATGGCTTTATCTTATAGAACTCAATATCCCCGTGCTGGGCAAACAGGTTTTGCAGCCGTTTGAGCTAAGATTTTAAAATTATTCACATAATGAAAACCTATACTTTGTCTCGGGTGAGTTTCCCATTCAAATGCATGTAACAGTGAGAAACACACTGTCTTGGCGAAATAAAGCGTTTTTGTACAACTTCATATAAATCGCTGTAACTTTTGATAGAAGACTCAGACAAACATGTTTATGGCTTTATCTTATAGAACTCAATATCCCCGTGCTGGGCAAACAGAACAGGTTTTGCAGCCGTTTGAGCTAAGATTTTAAAATTATTCACATAATGAAAACCTATACTTTGTCTCGGGTGAGTTTCCCATTCAAATGCATGTAACAGTGAGAAACGCATTGTCTTGGCGAAATAAAGCGTTTTTGAACAACTTCATATAAATCGCTGTAACTTTTGATAGAAGACTCAGAAACACATGTTTATGGCTTTATCTTATAGAACTCAATATCCCCGTGCTGGGCAAACAGGTTTTGCAGCCGTTTGAGCTAAGATTTTAAAATTATTCACATAATGAAAACCTATACTTTGTTTCAGGCGAGTTTCCCATTCAAATGCATGTAACAGTGAGAAACACACTGTCTTGGCGAAATAAAGCGTTTTTGTACAACTTCATATAAATCGCTGTAACTTTTGATAGAAGACTCAGACAAACATGTTTATGGCTTTATCTTATAGAACTCAATATCCCCGTGCTGGGCAAATATGTTTTGCAGCCGTTTGAGCTAAGATTTTAAAATTATTCACATAATGAAAACCTATACTTTGTCTCGGGTGAGTTTCCCATTCAAATGCATGTAACAGTGAGAAACACACTGTCTTGGCGAAATAAAGCGTTTTTGTACAACTTCATATAAATCGCTGTAACTTTTGATAGAAGACTCAGACAAACATGTTTATGGCTTTATCTTATAGAACTCAATATCCCCGTGCTGGGCAAATATGTTTTGCAGCCGTTTGAGCTAAGATTTTAAAATTATTCACATAATGAAAACCTATACTTTGTCTCGGGTGAGTTTCCCATTCAAATGCATGTAACAGTGAGAAACACACTGTCTTGGCGAAATAAAGCGTTTTCGTACAACTTCATATAAATCGCTGTAACTTTTGATAGAAGACTCAGACAAACATGTTTATGGCTTTATCTTATAGAACTCAATATCCCCGTGCTGGGCAAACAGGTTTTGCAGCCGTTTGAGCTAAGATTTTAAAATTATTCACATAATGAAAACCTATACTTTGTTTCAGGTGAGTTTCCCATTCAAATGCATGTAACAGTGAGAAACACACTGTCTTGGCGAAATAAAGCGTTTTTGTACAACTTCATATAAATCGCTGTAACTTTTGATAGAAGACTCAGACAAACATGTTTATGGCTTTATCTTATAGAACTCAATATCCCCGTGCTGGGCAAACAGGTTTTGCAGCCGTTTGAGCTAAGATTTTAAAATTATTCACATAATGAAAACCTATACTTTGTCTCGGGTGAGTTTCCCATTCAAATGCATGTAACAGTGAGAAACACACTGTCTTGGCGAAATAAAGCGTTTTTGTACAACTTCATATAAATCGCTGTAACTTTTGATAGAAGACTCAGACAAACATGTTTATGGCTTTATCTTATAGAACTCAATATCCCCGTGCTGGGCAAACAGGTTTTGCAGCCGTTTGAGCTAAGATTTTAAAATTATTCACATAATGAAAACCTATACTTTGTCTCGGGTGAGTTTCCCATTCAAATGCATGTAACAGTGAGAAACACACTGTCTTGGCGAAATAAAGCGTTTTTGTACAACTTCATATAAATCGCTGTAACTTTTGATAGAAGACTCAGACAAACATGTTTATGGCTTTATCTTATAGAACTCAATATCCCCGTGCTGGGCAAACAGGTTTTGCAGCCGTTTGAGCTAAGATTTTAAAATTATTCACATAATGAAAACCTATACTTTGTCTCGGGTGAGTTTCCCATTCAAATGCATGTAACAGTGAGAAACACACTGTCTTGGCGAAATAAAGCGTTTTTGTACAACTTCATATAAATCGCTGTAACTTTTGATAGAAGACTCAGACAAACATGTTTATGGCTTTATCTTATAGAACTCAATATCCCCGTGCTGGGCAAACAGAACAGGTTTTGCAGCCGTTTGAGCTAAGATTTTAAAATTATTCACATAATGAAAACCTATACTTTGTCTCGGGTGAGTTTCCCATTCAAATGCATGTAACAGTGAGAAACACACTGTCTTGGCGAAATAAAGCGTTTTCGTACAACTTCATATAAATCGCTGTAACTTTTGATAGAAGACTCAGACAAACATGTTTATGGCTTTATCTTATAGAACTCAATATCCCCGTGCTGGGCAAACAGGTTTTGCAGCCGTTTGAGCTAAGATTTTAAAATTATTCACATAATGAAAACCTATACTTTGTTTCAGGTGAGTTTCCCATTCAAATGCATGTAACAGTGAGAAACACACTGTCTTGGCGAAAGAAAGCGTTTTTGTACAACTTCATATAAATCGCTGTAACTTTTGATAGAAGACTCAGACAAACATGTTTATGGCTTTATCTTATAGAACTCAATATCCCCGTGCTGGGCAAACAGGTTTTGCAGCCGTTTGAGCTAAGATTTTAAAATTATTCACATAATGAAAACCTATACTTTGTCTCGGGTGAGTTTCCCATTCAAATGCATGTAACAGTGAGAAACACACTGTCTTGGCGAAATAAAGCGTTTTTGTACAACTTCATATAAATCGCTGTAACTTTTGATAGAAGACTCAGACAAACATGTTTATGGCTTTATCTTATAGAACTCAATATCCCCGTGCTGGGCAAACAGGTTTTGCAGCCGTTTGAGCTAAGATTTTAAAATTATTCACATAATGAAAACCTATACTTTGTCTCGGGTGAGTTTCCCATTCAAATGCATGTAACAGTGAGAAACACACTGTCTTGGCGAAATAAAGCGTTTTTGTACAACTTCATATAAATCGCTGTAACTTTTGATAGAAGACTCAGACAAACATGTTTATGGCTTTATCTTATAGAACTCAATATCCCCGTGCTGGGCAAACAGGTTTTGCAGCCGTTTGAGCTAAGATTTTAAAATTATTCACATAATGAAAACCTATACTTTGTCTCGGGTGAGTTTCCCATTCAAATGCATGTAACAGTGAGAAACACACTGTCTTGGCGAAATAAAGCGTTTTTGTACAACTTCATATAAATCGCTGTAACTTTTGATAGAAGACTCAGACAAACATGTTTATGGCTTTATCTTATAGAACTCAATATCCCCGTGCTGGGCAAACAGGTTTTGCAGCCGTTTGAGCTAAGATTTTAAAATTATTCACATAATGAAAACCTATACTTTGTTTCAGGCGAGTTTCCCATTCAAATGCATGTAACAGTGAGAAACGCATTGTCTTGGCGAAATAAAGCGCTTTTGAACAACTTCATATAAATCGCTGTAACTTTTGATAGAAGACTCAGACAAACATGTTTATGGCTTTATCTTATAGAACTCAATATCCCCGTGCTGGGCAAACAGGTTTTGCAGCCGTTTGAGCTAAGATTTTAAAATTATTCACATAATGAAAACCTATACTTTGTTTCATGCGAGTTTCCCATTCAAATGCATGTAACAGTGAGAAACACACTGTCTTGGCGAAATAAAGCGTTTTTGTACAACTTCATATAAATCGCTGTAACTTTTGATAGAAGACTCAGACAAACATGTTTATGGCTTTATCTTATAGAACTCAATATCCCCGTGCTGGGCAAACAGAACAGGTTTTGCAGCCGTTTGAGCTAAGATTTTAAAATTATTCACATAATGAAAACCTATACTTTGTTTCAGGCGAGTTTCCCATTCAAATGCATGTAACAGTGAGAAACGCATTGTCTTGGCGAAATAAAGCGTTTTTGAACAACTTCATATAAATCGCTGTAACTTTTGATAGAAGACTCAGACAAACATGTTTATGGCTTTATCTTATAGAACTCAATATCCCCGTGCTGGGCAAACAGGTTTTGCAGCCGTTTGAGCTAAGATTTTAAAATTATTCACATAATGAAAACCTATACTTTGTCTCGGGTGAGTTTCCCATTCAAATGCATGTAACAGTGAGAAACACACTGTCTTGGCGAAATAAAGCGTTTTTGTACAACTTCATATAAATCGCTGTAACTTTTGATAGAAGACTCAGACAAACATGTTTATGGCTTTATCTTATAGAACTCAATATCCCCGTGCTGGGCAAACAGAACAGGTTTTGCAGCCGTTTGAGCTAAGATTTTAAAATTATTCACATAATGAAAACCTATACTTTGTCTCGGGTGAGTTTCCCATTCAAATGCATGTAACAGTGAGAAACGCATTGTCTTGGCGAAATAAAGCGTTTTTGAACAACTTCATATAAATCGCTGTAACTTTTGATAGAAGACTCAGAAACACATGTTTATGGCTTTATCTTATAGAACTCAATATCCCCGTGCTGGGCAAACAGGTTTTGCAGCCGTTTGAGCTAAGATTTTAAAATTATTCACATAATGAAAACCTATACTTTGTTTCAGGCGAGTTTCCCATTCAAATGCATGTAACAGTGAGAAACACACTGTCTTGGCGAAATAAAGCGTTTTTGTACAACTTCATATAAATCGCTGTAACTTTTGATAGAAGACTCAGACAAACATGTTTATGGCTTTATCTTATAGAACTCAATATCCCCGTGCTGGGCAAATATGTTTTGCAGCCGTTTGAGCTAAGATTTTAAAATTATTCACATAATGAAAACCTATACTTTGTCTCGGGTGAGTTTCCCATTCAAATGCATGTAACAGTGAGAAACACACTGTCTTGGCGAAATAAAGCGTTTTTGTACAACTTCATATAAATCGCTGTAACTTTTGATAGAAGACTCAGACAAACATGTTTATGGCTTTATCTTATAGAACTCAATATCCCCGTGCTGGGCAAATATGTTTTGCAGCCGTTTGAGCTAAGATTTTAAAATTATTCACATAATGAAAACCTATACTTTGTCTCGGGTGAGTTTCCCATTCAAATGCATGTAACAGTGAGAAACACACTGTCTTGGCGAAATAAAGCGTTTTCGTACAACTTCATATAAATCGCTGTAACTTTTGATAGAAGACTCAGACAAACATGTTTATGGCTTTATCTTATAGAACTCAATATCCCCGTGCTGGGCAAACAGGTTTTGCAGCCGTTTGAGCTAAGATTTTAAAATTATTCACATAATGAAAACCTATACTTTGTTTCAGGTGAGTTTCCCATTCAAATGCATGTAACAGTGAGAAACACACTGTCTTGGCGAAATAAAGCGTTTTTGTACAACTTCATATAAATCGCTGTAACTTTTGATAGAAGACTCAGACAAACATGTTTATGGCTTTATCTTATAGAACTCAATATCCCCGTGCTGGGCAAACAGGTTTTGCAGCCGTTTGAGCTAAGATTTTAAAATTATTCACATAATGAAAACCTATACTTTGTCTCGGGTGAGTTTCCCATTCAAATGCATGTAACAGTGAGAAACACACTGTCTTGGCGAAATAAAGCGTTTTTGTACAACTTCATATAAATCGCTGTAACTTTTGATAGAAGACTCAGACAAACATGTTTATGGCTTTATCTTATAGAACTCAATATCCCCGTGCTGGGCAAACAGGTTTTGCAGCCGTTTGAGCTAAGATTTTAAAATTATTCACATAATGAAAACCTATACTTTGTCTCGGGTGAGTTTCCCATTCAAATGCATGTAACAGTGAGAAACACACTGTCTTGGCGAAATAAAGCGTTTTTGTACAACTTCATATAAATCGCTGTAACTTTTGATAGAAGACTCAGACAAACATGTTTATGGCTTTATCTTATAGAACTCAATATCCCCGTGCTGGGCAAACAGGTTTTGCAGCCGTTTGAGCTAAGATTTTAAAATTATTCACATAATGAAAACCTATACTTTGTCTCGGGTGAGTTTCCCATTCAAATGCATGTAACAGTGAGAAACACACTGTCTTGGCGAAATAAAGCGTTTTTGTACAACTTCATATAAATCGCTGTAACTTTTGATAGAAGACTCAGACAAACATGTTTATGGCTTTATCTTATAGAACTCAATATCCCCGTGCTGGGCAAACAGAACAGGTTTTGCAGCCGTTTGAGCTAAGATTTTAAAATTATTCACATAATGAAAACCTATACTTTGTCTCGGGTGAGTTTCCCATTCAAATGCATGTAACAGTGAGAAACACACTGTCTTGGCGAAATAAAGCGTTTTCGTACAACTTCATATAAATCGCTGTAACTTTTGATAGAAGACTCAGACAAACATGTTTATGGCTTTATCTTATAGAACTCAATATCCCCGTGCTGGGCAAACAGGTTTTGCAGCCGTTTGAGCTAAGATTTTAAAATTATTCACATAATGAAAACCTATACTTTGTTTCAGGTGAGTTTCCCATTCAAATGCATGTAACAGTGAGAAACACACTGTCTTGGCGAAAGAAAGCGTTTTTGTACAACTTCATATAAATCGCTGTAACTTTTGATAGAAGACTCAGACAAACATGTTTATGGCTTTATCTTATAGAACTCAATATCCCCGTGCTGGGCAAACAGGTTTTGCAGCCGTTTGAGCTAAGATTTTAAAATTATTCACATAATGAAAACCTATACTTTGTCTCGGGTGAGTTTCCCATTCAAATGCATGTAACAGTGAGAAACACACTGTCTTGGCGAAATAAAGCGTTTTTGTACAACTTCATATAAATCGCTGTAACTTTTGATAGAAGACTCAGACAAACATGTTTATGGCTTTATCTTATAGAACTCAATATCCCCGTGCTGGGCAAACAGGTTTTGCAGCCGTTTGAGCTAAGATTTTAAAATTATTCACATAATGAAAACCTATACTTTGTCTCGGGTGAGTTTCCCATTCAAATGCATGTAACAGTGAGAAACACACTGTCTTGGCGAAATAAAGCGTTTTTGTACAACTTCATATAAATCGCTGTAACTTTTGATAGAAGACTCAGACAAACATGTTTATGGCTTTATCTTATAGAACTCAATATCCCCGTGCTGGGCAAACAGGTTTTGCAGCCGTTTGAGCTAAGATTTTAAAATTATTCACATAATGAAAACCTATACTTTGTCTCGGGTGAGTTTCCCATTCAAATGCATGTAACAGTGAGAAACACACTGTCTTGGCGAAATAAAGCGTTTTTGTACAACTTCATATAAATCGCTGTAACTTTTGATAGAAGACTCAGACAAACATGTTTATGGCTTTATCTTATAGAACTCAATATCCCCGTGCTGGGCAAACAGGTTTTGCAGCCGTTTGAGCTAAGATTTTAAAATTATTCACATAATGAAAACCTATACTTTGTTTCAGGCGAGTTTCCCATTCAAATGCATGTAACAGTGAGAAACGCATTGTCTTGGCGAAATAAAGCGCTTTTGAACAACTTCATATAAATCGCTGTAACTTTTGATAGAAGACTCAGACAAACATGTTTATGGCTTTATCTTATAGAACTCAATATCCCCGTGCTGGGCAAACAGGTTTTGCAGCCGTTTGAGCTAAGATTTTAAAATTATTCACATAATGAAAACCTATACTTTGTTTCATGCGAGTTTCCCATTCAAATGCATGTAACAGTGAGAAACACACTGTCTTGGCGAAATAAAGCGTTTTTGTACAACTTCATATAAATCGCTGTAACTTTTGATAGAAGACTCAGACAAACATGTTTATGGCTTTATCTTATAGAACTCAATATCCCCGTGCTGGGCAAACAGAACAGGTTTTGCAGCCGTTTGAGCTAAGATTTTAAAATTATTCACATAATGAAAACCTATACTTTGTTTCAGGCGAGTTTCCCATTCAAATGCATGTAACAGTGAGAAACGCATTGTCTTGGCGAAATAAAGCGTTTTTGAACAACTTCATATAAATCGCTGTAACTTTTGATAGAAGACTCAGACAAACATGTTTATGGCTTTATCTTATAGAACTCAATATCCCCGTGCTGGGCAAACAGGTTTTGCAGCCGTTTGAGCTAAGATTTTAAAATTATTCACATAATGAAAACCTATACTTTGTCTCGGGTGAGTTTCCCATTCAAATGCATGTAACAGTGAGAAACACACTGTCTTGGCGAAATAAAGCGTTTTTGTACAACTTCATATAAATCGCTGTAACTTTTGATAGAAGACTCAGACAAACATGTTTATGGCTTTATCTTATAGAACTCAATATCCCCGTGCTGGGCAAACAGGTTTTGCAGCCGTTTGAGCTAAGATTTTAAAATTATTCACATAATGAAAACCTATACTTTGTCTCGGGTGAGTTTCCCATTCAAATGCATGTAACAGTGAGAAACACACTGTCTTGGCGAAATAAAGCGTTTTTGTACAACTTCATATAAATCGCTGTAACTTTTGATAGAAGACTCAGACAAACATGTTTATGGCTTTATCTTATAGAACTCAATATCCCCGTGCTGGGCAAACAGAACAGGTTTTGCAGCCGTTTGAGCTAAGATTTTAAAATTATTCACATAATGAAAACCTATACTTTGTCTCGGGTGAGTTTCCCATTCAAATGCATGTAACAGTGAGAAACACACTGTCTTGGCGAAATAAAGCGTTTTTGTACAACTTCATATAAATCGCTGTAACTTTTGATAGAAGACTCAGACAAACATGTTTATGGCTTTATCTTATAGAACTCAATATCCCCGTGCTGGGCAAACAGGTTTTGCAGCCGTTTGAGCTAAGATTTTAAAATTATTCACATAATGAAAACCTATACTTTGTTTCAGGCGAGTTTCCCATTCAAATGCATGTAACAGTGAGAAACACACTGTCTTGGCGAAATAAAGCGTTTTTGTACAACTTCATATAAATCGCTGTAACTTTTGATAGAAGACTCAGACAAACATGTTTATGGCTTTATCTTATAGAACTCAATATCCCCGTGCTGGGCAAACAGGTTTTGCAGCCGTTTGAGCTAAGATTTTAAAATTATTCACATAATGAAAACCTATACTTTGTTTCAGGCGAGTTTCCCATTCAAATGCATGTAACAGTGAGAAACGCATTGTCTTGGCGAAATAAAGCGCTTTTGAACAACTTCATATAAATCGCTGTAACTTTTGATAGAAGACTCAGACAAACATGTTTATGGCTTTATCTTATAGAACTCAATATCCCCGTGCTGGGCAAACAGGTTTTGCAGCCGTTTGAGCTAAGATTTTAAAATTATTCACATAATGAAAACCTATACTTTGTCTCGGGTGAGTTTCCCATTCAAATGCATGTAACAGTGAGAAACACACTGTCTTGGCGAAATAAAGCGTTTTTGTACAACTTCATATAAATCGCTGTAACTTTTGATAGAAGACTCAGACAAACATGTTTATGGCTTTATCTTATAGAACTCAATATCCCCGTGCTGGGCAAACAGAACAGGTTTTGCAGCCGTTTGAGCTAAGATTTTAAAATTATTCACATAATGAAAACCTATACTTTGTTTCATGCGAGTTTCCCATTCAAATGCATGTAACAGTGAGAAACACACTGTCTTGGCAAAATAAAGCGTTTTCGTACAACTTCATATAAATCGCTGTAACTTTTGATAGAAGACTCAGACAAACATGTTTATGGCTTTATCTTATAGAACTCAATATCCCCGTGCTGGGCAAACAGGTTTTGCAGCCGTTTGAGCTAAGATTTTAAAATTATTCACATAATGAAAACCTATACTTTGTTTCAGGCGAGTTTCCCATTCAAATGCATGTAACAGTGAGAAACGCATTGTCTTGGCGAAATAAAGCGCTTTTGAACAACTTCATATAAATTGCTGTAACTTTTGATAGAAGACTCAGACAAACATGTTTATGGCTTTATCTTATAGAACTCAATATCCCCGTGCTGGGCAAACAGGTTTTGCAGCCGTTTGAGCTAAGATTTTAAAATTATTCACATAATGAAAACCTATACTTTGTCTCGGGTGAGTTTCCCATTCAAATGCATGTAACAGTGAGAAACACACTGTCTTGGCAAAATAAAGCGTTTTTGTACAACTTCATATAAATCGCTGTAACTTTTGATAGAAGACTCAGACAAACATGTTTATGGCTTTATCTTATAGAACTCAATATCCCCGTGCTGGGCAAACAGAACAGGTTTTGCAGCCGTTTGAGATAAGATTTTAAAATTATTCACATAATGAAAACCTATACTTTGTTTCATGCGAGTTTCCCATTCAAATGCATGTAACAGTGAGAAACGCATTGTCTTGGCGAAATAAAGCGCTTTTGAACAACTTCATATAAATCGCTGTAACTTTTGATAGAAGACTCAGACAAACATGTTTATGGCTTTATCTTATAGAACTCAATATCCCCGTGCTGGGCAAACAGAACAGGTTTTGCAGCCGTTTGAGCTAAGATTTTAAAATTATTCACATAATGAAAACCTATACTTTGTCTCGGGTGAGTTTCCCATTCAAATGCATGTAACAGTGAGAAACACACTGTCTTGGCGAAATAAAGCGTTTTTGTACAACTTCATATAAATCGCTGTAACTTTTGATAGAAGACTCAGACAAACATGTTTATGGCTTTATCTTATAGAACTCAATATCCCCGTGCTGGGCAAAAAGAACAGGTTTTGCAGCCGTTTGAGCTAAGATTTTAAAATTATTCACATAATGAAAACCTATACTTTGTCTCGGGTGAGTTTCCCATTCAAATGCATGTAACAGTGAGAAACACACTGTCTTGGCGAAATAAAGCGTTTTTGTACAACTTCATATAAATCGCTGTAACTTTTGATAGAAGACTCAGACAAACATGTTTATGGCTTTATCTTATAGAACTCAATATCCCCGTGCTGGGCAAACAGGTTTTGCAGCCGTTTGAGCTAAGATTTTAAAATTATTCACATAATGAAAACCTATACTTTGTTTCAGGCGAGTTTCCCATTCAAATGCATGTAACAGTGAGAAACACACTGTCTTGGCGAAATAAAGCGTTTTTGTACAACTTCATATAAATCGCTGTAACTTTTGATAGAAGACTCAGACAAACATGTTTATGGCTTTATCTTATAGAACTCAATATCCCCGTGCTGGGCAAACAGGTTTTGCAGCCGTTTGAGCTAAGATTTTAAAATTATTCACATAATGAAAACCTATACTTTGTTTCAGGTGAGTTTCCCATTCAAATGCATGTAACAGTGAGAAACACACTGTCTTGGCGAAATAAAGCGTTTTTGTACAACTTCATATAAATCGCTGTAACTTTTGATAGAAGACTCAGACAAACATGTTTATGGCTTTATCTTATAGAACTCAATATCCCCGTGCTGGGCAAACAGAACAGGTTTTGCAGCCGTTTGAGATAAGATTTTAAAATTATTCACATAATGAAAACCTATACTTTGTTTCATGCGAGTTTCCCATTCAAATGCATGTAACAGTGAGAAACGCATTGTCTTGGCGAAATAAAGCGCTTTTGAACAACTTCATATAAATCGCTGTAACTTTTGATAGAAGACTCAGACAAACATGTTTATGGCTTTATCTTATAGAACTCAATATCCCCGTGCTGGGCAAACAGAACAGGTTTTGCAGCCGTTTGAGCTAAGATTTTAAAATTATTCACATAATGAAAACCTATACTTTGTCTCGGGTGAGTTTCCCATTCAAATGCATGTAACAGTGAGAAACACACTGTCTTGGCGAAATAAAGCGTTTTTGTACAACTTCATATAAATCGCTGTAACTTTTGATAGAAGACTCAGACAAACATGTTTATGGCTTTATCTTATAGAACTCAATATCCCCGTGCTGGGCAAACAGAACAGGTTTTGCAGCCGTTTGAGCTAAGATTTTAAAATTATTCACATAATGAAAACCTATACTTTGTCTCGGGTGAGTTTCCCATTCAAATGCATGTAACAGTGAGAAACACACTGTCTTGGCGAAATAAAGCGTTTTTGTACAACTTCATATAAATCGCTGTAACTTTTGATAGAAGACTCAGACAAACATGTTTATGGCTTTATCTTATAGAACTCAATATCCCCGTGCTGGGCAAACAGGTTTTGCAGCCGTTTGAGCTAAGATTTTAAAATTATTCACATAATGAAAACCTATACTTTGTTTCAGGCGAGTTTCCCATTCAAATGCATGTAACAGTGAGAAACACACTGTCTTGGCGAAATAAAGCGTTTTTGTACAACTTCATATAAATCGCTGTAACTTTTGATAGAAGACTCAGACAAACATGTTTATGGCTTTATCTTATAGAACTCAATATCCCCGTGCTGGGCAAACAGGTTTTGCAGCCGTTTGAGCTAAGATTTTAAAATTATTCACATAATGAAAACCTATACTTTGTCTCGGGTGAGTTTCCCATTCAAATGCATGTAACAGTGAGAAACACACTGTCTTGGCAAAATAAAGCGTTTTTGTACAACTTCATATAAATCGCTGTAACTTTTGATAGAAGACTCAGACAAACATGTTTATGGCTTTATCTTATAGAACTCAATATCCCCGTGCTGGGCAAACAGAACAGGTTTTGCAGCCGTTTGAGATAAGATTTTAAAATTATTCACATAATGAAAACCTATACTTTGTTTCAGGCGAGTTTCCCATTCAAATGCATGTAACAGTGAGAAACGCATTGTCTTGGCGAAATAAAGCGCTTTTGAACAACTTCATATAAATCGCTGTAACTTTTGATAGAAGACTCAGACAAACATGTTTATGGCTTTATCTTATAGAACTCAATATCCCCGTGCTGGGCAAACAGGTTTTGCAGCCGTTTGAGCTAAGATTTTAAAATTATTCACATAATGAAAACCTATACTTTGTCTCGGGTGAGTTTCCCATTCAAATGCATGTAACAGTGAGAAACACACTGTCTTGGCGAAATAAAGCGTTTTTGTACAACTTCATATAAATCGCTGTAACTTTTGATAGAAGACTCAGACAAACATGTTTATGGCTTTATCTTATAGAACTCAATATCCCCGTGCTGGGCAAACAGGTTTTGCAGCCGTTTGAGCTAAGATTTTAAAATTATTCACATAATGAAAACCTATACTTTGTCTCGGGTGAGTTTCCCATTCAAATGCATGTAACAGTGAGAAACACACTGTCTTGGCGAAATAAAGCGTTTTTGTACAACTTCATATAAATCGCTGTAACTTTTGATAGAAGACTCAGACAAACATGTTTATGGCTTTATCTTATAGAACTCAATATCCCCGTGCTGGGCAAACAGAACAGGTTTTGCAGCCGTTTGAGCTAAGATTTTAAAATTATTCACATAATGAAAACCTATACTTTGTCTCGGGTGAGTTTCCCATTCAAATGCATGTAACAGTGAGAAACACACTGTCTTGGCGAAATAAAGCGTTTTTGTACAACTTCATATAAATCGCTGTAACTTTTGATAGAAGACTCAGACAAACATGTTTATGGCTTTATCTTATAGAACTCAATATCCCCGTGCTGGGCAAACAGGTTTTGCAGCCGTTTGAGCTAAGATTTTAAAATTATTCACATAATGAAAACCTATACTTTGTTTCAGGCGAGTTTCCCATTCAAATGCATGTAACAGTGAGAAACACACTGTCTTGGCGAAATAAAGCGTTTTTGTACAACTTCATATAAATCGCTGTAACTTTTGATAGAAGACTCAGACAAACATGTTTATGGCTTTATCTTATAGAACTCAATATCCCCGTGCTGGGCAAACAGGTTTTGCAGCCGTTTGAGCTAAGATTTTAAAATTATTCACATAATGAAAACCTATACTTTGTTTCAGGTGAGTTTCCCATTCAAATGCATGTAACAGTGAGAAACACACTGTCTTGGCGAAATAAAGCGTTTTTGTACAACTTCATATAAATCGCTGTAACTTTTGATAGAAGACTCAGACAAACATGTTTATGGCTTTATCTTATAGAACTCAATATCCCCGTGCTGGGCAAACAGGTTTTGCAGCCGTTTGAGCTAAGATTTTAAAATTATTCACATAATGAAAACCTATACTTTGTCTCGGGTGAGTTTCCCATTCAAATGCATGTAACAGTGAGAAACACACTGTCTTGGCGAAATAAAGCGTTTTTGTACAACTTCATATAAATCGCTGTAACTTTTGATAGAAGACTCAGACAAACATGTTTATGGCTTTATCTTATAGAACTCAATATCCCCGTGCTGGGCAAACAGGTTTTGCAGCCGTTTGAGCTAAGATTTTAAAATTATTCACATAATGAAAACCTATACTTTGTTTCAGGCGAGTTTCCCATTCAAATGCATGTAACAGTGAGAAACGCATTGTCTTGGCGAAATAAAGCGCTTTTGAACAACTTCATATAAATCGCTGTAACTTTTGATAGAAGACTCAGACAAACATGTTTATGGCTTTATCTTATAGAACTCAATATCCCCGTGCTGGGCAAACAGGTTTTGCAGCCGTTTGAGCTAAGATTTTAAAATTATTCACATAATGAAAACCTATACTTTGTCTCGGGTGAGTTTCCCATTCAAATGCATGTAACAGTGAGAAACACACTGTCTTGGCGAAATAAAGCGTTTTTGTACAACTTCATATAAATCGCTGTAACTTTTGATAGAAGACTCAGACAAACATGTTTATGGCTTTATCTTATAGAACTCAATATCCCCGTGCTGGGCAAACAGAACAGGTTTTGCAGCCGTTTGAGCTAAGATTTTAAAATTATTCACATAATGAAAACCTATACTTTGTTTCATGCGAGTTTCCCATTCAAATGCATGTAACAGTGAGAAACACACTGTCTTGGCAAAATAAAGCGTTTTCGTACAACTTCATATAAATCGCTGTAACTTTTGATAGAAGACTCAGACAAACATGTTTATGGCTTTATCTTATAGAACTCAATATCCCCGTGCTGGGCAAACAGGTTTTGCAGCCGTTTGAGCTAAGATTTTAAAATTATTCACATAATGAAAACCTATACTTTGTCTCGGGTGAGTTTCCCATTCAAATGCATGTAACAGTGAGAAACACACTGTCTTGGCGAAATAAAGCGTTTTTGTACAACTTCATATAAATCGCTGTAACTTTTGATAGAAGACTCAGACAAACATGTTTATGGCTTTATCTTATAGAACTCAATATCCCCGTGCTGGGCAAACAGAACAGGTTTTGCAGCCGTTTGAGATAAGATTTTAAAATTATTCACATAATGAAAACCTATACTTTGTCTCGGGTGAGTTTCCCATTCAAATGCATGTAACAGTGAGAAACACACTGTCTTGGCGAAATAAAGCGTTTTTGTACAACTTCATATAAATCGCTGTAACTTTTGATAGAAGACTCAGACAAACATGTTTATGGCTTTATCTTATAGAACTCAATATCCCCGTGCTGGGCAAACAGGTTTTGCAGCCGTTTGAGCTAAGATTTTAAAATTATTCACATAATGAAAACCTATACTTTGTTTCAGGCGAGTTTCCCATTCAAATGCATGTAACAGTGAGAAACACACTGTCTTGGCGAAATAAAGCGTTTTTGTACAACTTCATATAAATCGCTGTAACTTTTGATAGAAGACTCAGACAAACATGTTTATGGCTTTATCTTATAGAACTCAATATCCCCGTGCTGGGCAAACAGGTTTTGCAGCCGTTTGAGCTAAGATTTTAAAATTATTCACATAATGAAAACCTATACTTTGTTTCAGGTGAGTTTCCCATTCAAATGCATGTAACAGTGAGAAACACACTGTCTTGGCGAAATAAAGCGTTTTTGTACAACTTCATATAAATCGCTGTAACTTTTGATAGAAGACTCAGACAAACATGTTTATGGCTTTATCTTATAGAACTCAATATCCCCGTGCTGGGCAAACAGAACAGGTTTTGCAGCCGTTTGAGATAAGATTTTAAAATTATTCACATAATGAAAACCTATACTTTGTTTCATGCGAGTTTCCCATTCAAATGCATGTAACAGTGAGAAACGCATTGTCTTGGCGAAATAAAGCGCTTTTGAACAACTTCATATAAATCGCTGTAACTTTTGATAGAAGACTCAGACAAACATGTTTATGGCTTTATCTTATAGAACTCAATATCCCCGTGCTGGGCAAACAGAACAGGTTTTGCAGCCGTTTGAGCTAAGATTTTAAAATTATTCACATAATGAAAACCTATACTTTGTCTCGGGTGAGTTTCCCATTCAAATGCATGTAACAGTGAGAAACACACTGTCTTGGCGAAATAAAGCGTTTTTGTACAACTTCATATAAATCGCTGTAACTTTTGATAGAAGACTCAGACAAACATGTTTATGGCTTTATCTTATAGAACTCAATATCCCCGTGCTGGGCAAACAGAACAGGTTTTGCAGCCGTTTGAGCTAAGATTTTAAAATTATTCACATAATGAAAACCTATACTTTGTCTCGGGTGAGTTTCCCATTCAAATGCATGTAACAGTGAGAAACACACTGTCTTGGCGAAATAAAGCGTTTTTGTACAACTTCATATAAATCGCTGTAACTTTTGATAGAAGACTCAGACAAACATGTTTATGGCTTTATCTTATAGAACTCAATATCCCCGTGCTGGGCAAACAGGTTTTGCAGCCGTTTGAGCTAAGATTTTAAAATTATTCACATAATGAAAACCTATACTTTGTTTCAGGCGAGTTTCCCATTCAAATGCATGTAACAGTGAGAAACACACTGTCTTGGCGAAATAAAGCGTTTTTGTACAACTTCATATAAATCGCTGTAACTTTTGATAGAAGACTCAGACAAACATGTTTATGGCTTTATCTTATAGAACTCAATATCCCCGTGCTGGGCAAACAGGTTTTGCAGCCGTTTGAGCTAAGATTTTAAAATTATTCACATAATGAAAACCTATACTTTGTCTCGGGTGAGTTTCCCATTCAAATGCATGTAACAGTGAGAAACACACTGTCTTGGCGAAATAAAGCGTTTTTGTACAACTTCATATAAATCGCTGTAACTTTTGATAGAAGACTCAGACAAACATGTTTATGGCTTTATCTTATAGAACTCAATATCCCCGTGCTGGGAAAACAGGTTTTGCAGCCGTTTGAGCTAAGATTTTAAAATTATTCACATAATGAAAACCTATACTTTGTTTCATGCGAGTTTCCCATTCAAATGCATGTAACAGTGAGAAACACACTGTCTTGGCGAAATAAAGCGTTTTCGTACAACTTCATATAAATCGCTGTAACTTTTGATAGAAGACTCAGACAAACATGTTTATGGCTTTATCTTATAGAACTCAATATCCCCGTGCTGGGCAAACAGGTTTTGCAGCCGTTTGAGCTAAGATTTTAAAATTATTCACATAATGAAAACCTATACTTTGTCTCGGGTGAGTTTCCCATTCAAATGCATGTAACAGTGAGAAACACACTGTCTTGGCGAAATAAAGCGTTTTTGTACAACTTCATATAAATCGCTGTAACTTTTGATAGAAGACTCAGACAAACATGTTTATGGCTTTATCTTATAGAACTCAATATCCCCGTGCTGGGCAAACAGGTTTTGCAGCCGTTTGAGCTAAGATTTTAAAATTATTCACATAATGAAAACCTATACTTTGTTTCATGCGAGTTTCCCATTCAAATGCATGTAACAGTGAGAAACACACTGTCTTGGCGAAATAAAGCGTTTTCGTACAACTTCATATAAATCGCTGTAACTTTTGATAGAAGACTCAGACAAACATGTTTATGGCTTTATCTTATAGAACTCAATATCCCCGTGCTGGGCAAACAGGTTTTGCAGCCGTTTGAGCTAAGATTTTAAAATTATTCACATAATGAAAACCTATACTTTGTTTCAGGTGAGTTTCCCATTCAAATGCATGTAACAGTGAGAAACACACTGTCTTGGCGAAATAAAGCGTTTTTGTACAACTTCATATAAATCGCTGTAACTTTTGATAGAAGACTCAGACTACATGTTTATGGCTTTATCTTATAGAACTCAATATCCCCGTGCTGGGCAAACAGGTTTTGCAGCCGTTTGAGCTAAGATTTTAAAATTATTCACATAATGAAAACCTATACTTTGTTTCGGGTGAGTTTCCCATTCAAATGCATGTAACAGTGAGAAACACACTGTCTTGGCGAAATAAAGCGTTTTTGTACAACTTCATATAAATCGCTGTAACTTTTGATAGAAGACTCAGACAAACATGTTTATGGCTTTATCTTATAGAACTCAATATCCCCGTGCTGGGCAAACAGGTTTTGCAGCCGTTTGAGCTAAGATTTTAAAATTATTCACATAATGAAAACCTATACTTTGTTTCAGGCGAGTTTCCCATTCAAATGCATGTAACAGTGAGAAACACACTGTCTTGGCGAAATAAAGCGTTTTTGTACAACTTCATATAAATCGCTGTAACTTTTGATAGAAGACTCAGACAAACATGTTTATGGCTTTATCTTATAGAACTCAATATCCCCGTGCTGGGCAAACAGGTTTTGCAGCCGTTTGAGCTAAGATTTTAAAATTATTCACATAATGAAAACCTATACTTTGTTTCGGGTGAGTTTCCCATTCAAATGCATGTAACAGTGAGAAACACACTGTCTTGGCGAAATAAAGCGTTTTTGTACAACTTCATATAAATCGCTGTAACTTTTGATAGAAGACTCAGACAAACATGTTTATGGCTTTATCTTATAGAACTCAATATCCCCGTGCTGGGCAAACAGGTTTTGCAGCCGTTTGAGCTAAGATTTTAAAATTATTCACATAATGAAAACCTATACTTTGTTTCAGGCGAGTTTCCCATTCAAATGCATGTAACAGTGAGAAACACACTGTCTTGGCGAAATAAAGCGTTTTTGTACAACTTCATATAAATCGCTGTAACTTTTGATAGAAGACTCAGACAAACATGTTTATGGCTTTATCTTATAGAACTCAATATCCCCGTGCTGGGCAAACAGGTTTTGCAGCCGTTTGAGCTAAGATTTTAAAATTATTCACATAATGAAAACCTATACTTTGTTTCATGCGAGTTTCCCATTCAAATGCATGTAACAGTGAGAAACACACTGTCTTGGCGAAATAAAGCGTTTTCGTACAACTTCATATAAATCGCTGTAACTTTTGATAGAAGACTCAGACAAACATGTTTATGGCTTTATCTTATAGAACTCAATATCCCCGTGCTGGGCAAACAGGTTTTGCAGCCGTTTGAGCTAAGATTTTAAAATTATTCACATAATGAAAACCTATATTTTTTCTCGGGTGAGTTTCCCATTCAAATGCATGTAACAGTGAGAAACACACTGTCTTGGCGAAATAAAGCGTTTTTGTACAACTTCATATAAATCGCTGTAACTTTTGATAGAAGACTCAGACAAACATGTTTATGGCTTTATCTTATAGAACTCAATATCCCCGTGCTGGGCAAACAGGTTTTGCAGCCGTTTGAGCTAAGATTTTAAAATTATTCACATAATGAAAACCTATACTTTGTTTCAGGCGAGTTTCCCATTCAAATGCATGTAACAGTGAGAAACGCATTGTCTTGGCGAAATAAAGCGCTTTTGAACAACTTCATATAAATCGCTGTAACTTTTGATAGAAGACTCAGACAAACATGTTTATGGCTTTATCTTATAGAACTCAATATCCCCGTGCTGGTCAAACAGGTTTTGCAGCCGTTTGAGCTAAGATTTTAAAATTATTCACATAATGAAAACCTATACTTTGTTTCGGGTGAGTTTCCCATTCAAATGCATGTAACAGTGAGAAACACACTGTCTTGGCGAAATAAAGCGTTTTTGTACAACTTCATATAAATCGCTGTAACTTTTGATAGAAGACTCAGACAAACATGTTTATGGCTTTATCTTATAGAACTCAATATCCCCGTGCTGGGCAAACAGGTTTTGCAGCCGTTTGAGCTAAGATTTTAAAATTATTCACATAATGAAAACCTATACTTTGTTTCAGGCGAGTTTCCCATTCAAATGCATGTAACAGTGAGAAACACACTGTCTTGGCGAAATAAAGCGTTTTTGTACAACTTCATATAAATCGCTGTAACTTTTGATAGAAGACTCAGACAAACATGTTTATGGCTTTATCTTATAGAACTCAATATCCCCGTGCTGGGCAAACAGGTTTTGCAGCCGTTTGAGCTAAGATTTTAAAATTATTCACATAATGAAAACCTATACTTTGTTTCATGCGAGTTTCCCATTCAAATGCATGTAACAGTGAGAAACACACTGTCTTGGCGAAATAAAGCGTTTTCGTACAACTTCATATAAATCGCTGTAACTTTTGATAGAAGACTCAGACAAACATGTTTATGGCTTTATCTTATAGAACTCAATATCCCCGTGCTGGGCAAACAGGTTTTGCAGCCGTTTGAGCTAAGATTTTAAAATTATTCACATAATGAAAACCTATATTTTTTCTCGGGTGAGTTTCCCATTCAAATGCATGTAACAGTGAGAAACACACTGTCTTGGCGAAATAAAGCGTTTTTGTACAACTTCATATAAATCGCTGTAACTTTTGATAGAAGACTCAGACAAACATGTTTATGGCTTTATCTTATAGAACTCAATATCCCCGTGCTGGGCAAACAGGTTTTGCAGCCGTTTGAGCTAAGATTTTAAAATTATTCACATAATGAAAACCTATACTTTGTTTCAGGCGAGTTTCCCATTCAAATGCATGTAACAGTGAGAAACGCATTGTCTTGGCGAAATAAAGCGCTTTTGAACAACTTCATATAAATCGCTGTAACTTTTGATAGAAGACTCAGACAAACATGTTTATGGCTTTATCTTATAGAACTCAATATCCCCGTGCTGGTCAAACAGGTTTTGCAGCCGTTTGAGCTAAGATTTTAAAATTATTCACATAATGAAAACCTATACTTTGTTTCATGCGAGTTTCCCATTCAAATGCATGTAACAGTGAGAAACACACTGTCTTGGCGAAATAAAGCGTTTTTGTACAACTTCATATAAATCGCTGTAACTTTTGATAGAAGACTCAGACAAACATGTTTATGGCTTTATCTTATAGAACTCAATATCCCCGTGCTGGGCAAACAGAACAGGTTTTGCAGCCGTTTGAGCTAAGATTTTAAAATTATTCACATAATGAAAACCTATACTTTGTCTCGGGCGAGTTTCCCATTCAAATGCATGTAACAGTGAGAAACGCATTGTCTTGGCGAAAGAAAGCGTTTTTGAACAACTTCATATAAATCGCTGTAACTTTTGATAGAAGACTCAGACAAACATGTTTATGGCTTTATCTTATAGAACTCAATATCCCCGTGCTGGGCAAACAGGTTTTGCAGCCGTTTGAGCTAAGATTTTAAAATTATTCACATAATGAAAACCTATACTTTGTCTCAGTCGAGTTTCCCATTCAAATGCATGTAACAGTGAGAAACGCGTTGTCTTGGCGAAAGAAAGCGTTTTCGTACAACTTCATATAAATCGCCGTGACTTTTGATAGAAGACTCAGAAACACATGTTTATGGCTTTATCTTATAGAACTCAATATCCCCGTGCTGGGCAAACAGGTTTTGCAGCCGATTGAGCTAAGATTTTAAAATTATTCACATAATGAAAACCTATACTTTGTTTCAGGCGAGTTTCCCATTCAAATGCATGTAACAGTGAGAAACGCATTGTCTTGGCGAAATAAAGCGTTTTTGAACAACTTCATATAAATCGCCGTGACTTTTGATAGAAGACTCAGAAACACATGTTTATGGCTTTATCTTATAGAACTCAATATCCCCGTGCTGGGCAAACAGGTTTTGCAGCCGATTGAGCTAAGATTTTAAAATTATTCACATAATGAAAACCTATACTTTGTTTCAGGCGAGTTTCCCATTCAAATGCATGTAACAGTGAGAAACGCATTGTCTTGGCGAAATAAAGCGTTTTTGAACAACTTCATATAAATCGCTGTAACTTTTGATAGAAGACTCAGACAAGCATGTTTATGGCTTTATCTTATAGAACTCAATATCCCTGTGCTGGGCAAACAGAACAGGTTTTGCAGCCGTTTGAGCTAAGATTTTAAAATTATTCACATAATGAAAACCTATACTTTGTCTCGGGTGAGTTTCCCATTCAAATGCATGTAACAGTGAGAAACACACTGTCTTGGCGAAATAAAGCGTTTTTGTACAACTTCATATAAATCGCTGTAACTTTTGATAGAAGACTCAGACAAACATGTTTATGGCTTTATCTTATAGAACTCAATATCCCCGTGCTGGGCAAACAGAACAGGTTTTGCAGCCGTTTGAGCTAAGATTTTAAAATTATTCACATAATGAAAACCTATACTTTGTTTCATGCGAGTTTCCCATTCAAATGCATGTAACAGTGAGAAACACACTGTCTTGGCGAAATAAAGCGTTTTTGTACAACTTCATATAAATCGCTGTAACTTTTGATAGAAGACTCAGACAAACATGTTTATGGCTTTATCTTATAGAACTCAATATCCCCGTGCTGGGCAAACAGGTTTTGCAGCCGTTTGAGCTAAGATTTTAAAATTATTCACATAATGAAAACCTATACTTTTTCTCGGGTGAGTTTCCCATTCAAATGCATGTAACAGTGAGAAACACACTGTCTTGGCGAAATAAAGCGTTTTTGTACAACTTCATATAAATCGCTGTAACTTTTGATAGAAGACTCAGACAAACATGTTTATGGCTTTATCTTATAGAACTCAATATCCCCGTGCTGGGCAAACAGGTTTTGCAGCCGTTTGAGCTAAGATTTTAAAATTATTCACATAATGAAAACCTATACTTTGTTTCAGGCGAGTTTCCCATTCAAATGCATGTAACAGTGAGAAACGCATTGTCTTGGCGAAATAAAGCGCTTTTGAACAACTTCATATAAATCGCTGTAACTTTTGATAGAAGACTCAGACAAACATGTTTATGGCTTTATCTTATAGAACTCAATATCCCCGTGCTGGGCAAACAGGTTTTGCAGCCGTTTGAGCTAAGATTTTAAAATTATTCACATAATGAAAACCTATACTTTGTTTCATGCGAGTTTCCCATTCAAATGCATGTAACAGTGAGAAACACACTGTCTTGGCGAAATAAAGCGTTTTTGTACAACTTCATATAAATCGCTGTAACTTTTGATAGAAGACTCAGACAAACATGTTTATGGCTTTATCTTATAGAACTCAATATCCCCGTGCTGGGCAAACAGAACAGGTTTTGCAGCCGTTTGAGCTAAGATTTTAAAATTATTCACATAATGAAAACCTATACTTTGTTTCAGGCGAGTTTCCCATTCAAATGCATGTAACAGTGAGAAACGCATTGTCTTGGCGAAATAAAGCGTTTTTGAACAACTTCATATAAATCGCTGTAACTTTTGATAGAAGACTCAGACAAACATGTTTATGGCTTTATCTTATAGAACTCAATATCCCCGTGCTGGGCAAACAGGTTTTGCAGCCGTTTGAGCTAAGATTTTAAAATTATTCACATAATGAAAACCTATACTTTGTTTCATGCGAGTTTCCCATTCAAATGCATGTAACAGTGAGAAACACACTGTCTTGGCGAAATAAAGCGTTTTCGTACAACTTCATATAAATCGCTGTAACTTTTGATAGAAGACTCAGACAAACATGTTTATGGCTTTATCTTATAGAACTCAATATCCCCGTGCTGGGCAAACAGAACAGGTTTTGCAGCCGTTTGAGCTAAGATTTTAAAATTATTCACATAATGAAAACCTATACTTTGTCTCGGGCGAGTTTCCCATTCAAATGCATGTAACAGTGAGAAACGCATTGTCTTGGCGAAAGAAAGCGTTTTTGAACAACTTCATATAAATCGCTGTAACTTTTGATAGAAGACTCAGACAAACATGTTTATGGCTTTATCTTATAGAACTCAATATCCCCGTGCTGGGCAAACAGGTTTTGCAGCCGTTTGAGCTAAGATTTTAAAATTATTCACATAATGAAAACCTATACTTTGTCTCAGTCGAGTTTCCCATTCAAATGCATGTAACAGTGAGAAACGCGTTGTCTTGGCGAAAGAAAGCGTTTTCGTACAACTTCATATAAATCGCCGTGACTTTTGATAGAAGACTCAGAAACACATGTTTATGGCTTTATCTTATAGAACTCAATATCCCCGTGCTGGGCAAACAGGTTTTTGCAGCCGATTGAGCTAAGATTTTAAAATTATTCACATAATGAAAACCTATACTTTGTTTCAGGCGAGTTTCCCATTCAAATGCATGTAACAGTGAGAAACGCATTGTCTTGGCGAAATAAAGCGTTTTTGAACAACTTCATATAAATCGCCGTGACTTTTGATAGAAGACTCAGAAACACATGTTTATGGCTTTATCTTATAGAACTCAATATCCCCGTGCTGGGCAAACAGGTTTTGCAGCCGATTGAGCTAAGATTTTAAAATTATTCACATAATGAAAACCTATACTTTGTTTCAGGCGAGTTTCCCATTCAAATGCATGTAACAGTGAGAAACGCATTGTCTTGGCGAAATAAAGCGTTTTTGTACAACTTCATATAAATCGCTGTAACTTTTGATAGAAGACTCAGACAAACATGTTTATGGCTTTATCTTATAGAACTCAATATCCCTGTGCTGGGCAAACAGAACAGGTTTTGCAGCCGTTTGAGCTAAGATTTTAAAATTATTCACATAATGAAAACCTATACTTTGTTTCAGGCGAGTTTCCCATTCAAATGCATGTAACAGTGAGAAACGCATTGTCTTGGCGAAATAAAGCGTTTTTGAACAACTTCATATAAATCGCTGTAACTTTTGATAGAAGACTCAGACAAACATGTTTATGGCTTTATCTTATAGAACTCAATATCCCCGTGCTGGGCAAACAGGTTTTGCAGCCGTTTGAGCTAAGATTTTAAAATTATTCACATAATGAAAACCTATACTTTGTTTCAGGCGAGTTTCCCATTCAAATGCATGTAACAGTGAGAAACACACTGTCTTGGCGAAATAAAGCGTTTTCGTACAACTTCATATAAATCGCTGTAACTTTTGATAGAAGACTCAGACAAACATGTTTATGGCTTTATCTTATAGAACTCAATATCCCCGTGCTGGGCAAACAGGTTTTGCAGCCGTTTGAGCTAAGATTTTAAAATTATTCACATAATGAAAACCTATACTTTTTCTCGGGTGAGTTTCCCATTCAAATGCATGTAACAGTGAGAAACACACTGTCTTGGCGAAATAAAGCGTTTTTGTACAACTTCATATAAATCGCTGTAACTTTTGATAGAAGACTCAGACAAACATGTTTATGGCTTTATCTTATAGAACTCAATATCCCCGTGCTGGGCAAACAGAACAGGTTTTGCAGCCGTTTGAGCTAAGATTTTAAAATTATTCACATAATGAAAACCTATACTTTGTTTCAGGCGAGTTTCCCATTCAAATGCATGTAACAGTGAGAAACGCATTGTCTTGGCGAAATAAAGCGTTTTTGAACAACTTCATATAAATCGCTGTAACTTTTGATAGAAGACTCAGACAAACATGTTTATGGCTTTATCTTATAGAACTCAATATCCCCGTGCTGGGCAAACAGGTTTTGCAGCCGTTTGAGCTAAGATTTTAAAATTATTCACATAATGAAAACCTATACTTTGTTTCATGCGAGTTTCCCATTCAAATGCATGTAACAGTGAGAAACACACTGTCTTGGCGAAATAAAGCGTTTTCGTACAACTTCATATAAATCGCTGTAACTTTTGATAGAAGACTCAGACAAACATGTTTATGGCTTTATCTTATAGAACTCAATATCCCCGTGCTGGGCAAACAGAACAGGTTTTGCAGCCGTTTGAGCTAAGATTTTAAAATTATTCACATAATGAAAACCTATACTTTGTCTCGGGCGAGTTTCCCATTCAAATGCATGTAACAGTGAGAAACGCATTGTCTTGGCGAAAGAAAGCGTTTTTGAACAACTTCATATAAATCGCTGTAACTTTTGATAGAAGACTCAGACAAACATGTTTATGGCTTTATCTTATAGAACTCAATATCCCCGTGCTGGGCAAACAGGTTTTGCAGCCGTTTGAGCTAAGATTTTAAAATTATTCACATAATGAAAACCTATACTTTGTCTCAGTCGAGTTTCCCATTCAAATGCATGTAACAGTGAGAAACGCGTTGTCTTGGCGAAAGAAAGCGTTTTCGTACAACTTCATATAAATCGCCGTGACTTTTGATAGAAGACTCAGAAACACATGTTTATGGCTTTATCTTATAGAACTCAATATCCCCGTGCTGGGCAAACAGGTTTTGCAGCCGATTGAGCTAAGATTTTAAAATTATTCACATAATGAAAACCTATACTTTGTTTCAGGCGAGTTTCCCATTCAAATGCATGTAACAGTGAGAAACGCATTGTCTTGGCGAAAGAAAGCGTTTTTGAACAACTTCATATAAATCGCTGTAACTTTTGATAGAAGACTCAGACAAACATGTTTATGGCTTTATCTTATAGAACTCAATATCCCCGTGCTGGGCAAACAGGTTTTGCAGCCGTTTGAGCTAAGATTTTAAAATTATTCACATAATGAAAACCTATACTTTGTCTCAGTCGAGTTTCCCATTCAAATGCATGTAACAGTGAGAAACGCGTTGTCTTGGCGAAAGAAAGCGTTTTCGTACAACTTCATATAAATCGCCGTGACTTTTGATAGAAGACTCAGAAACACATGTTTATGGCTTTATCTTATAGAACTCAATATCCCCGTGCTGGGCAAACAGGTTTTGCAGCCGATTGAGCTAAGATTTTAAAATTATTCACATAATGAAAACCTATACTTTGTTTCAGGCGAGTTTCCCATTCAAATGCATGTAACAGTGAGAAACGCATTGTCTTGGCGAAATAAAGCGTTTTTGAACAACTTCATATAAATCGCTGTAACTTTTGATAGAAGACTCAGACAAACATGTTTATGGCTTTATCTTATAGAACTCAATATCCCCGTGCTGGGCAAACAGAACAGGTTTTGCAGCCGTTTGAGCTAAGATTTTAAAATTATTCACATAATGAAAACCTATACTTTGTTTCATGCGAGTTTCCCATTCAAATGCATGTAACAGTGAGAAACACACTGTCTTGGCGAAATAAAGCGTTTTCGTACAACTTCATATAAATCGCTGTAACTTTTGATAGAAGACTCAGACAAACATGTTTATGGCTTTATCTTATAGAACTCAATATCCCCGTGCTGGGCAAACAGAACAGGTTTTGCAGCCGTTTGAGCTAAGATTTTAAAATTATTCACATAATGAAAACCTATACTTTGTCTCAGTCGAGTTTCCCATTCAAATGCATGTAACAGTGAGAAACGCGTTGTCTTGGCGAAAGAAAGCGTTTTCGTACAACTTCATATAAATCGCCGTGACTTTTGATAGAAGACTCAGAAACACATGTTTATGGCTTTATCTTATAGAACTCAATATCCCCGTGCTGGGCAAACAGGTTTTGCAGCCGATTGAGCTAAGATTTTAAAATTATTCACATAATGAAAACCTATACTTTGTTTCAGGCGAGTTTCCCATTCAAATGCATGTAACAGTGAGAAACGCATTGTCTTGGCGAAATAAAGCGTTTTTGAACAACTTCATATAAATCGCTGTAACTTTTGATAGAAGACTCAGACAAACATGTTTATGGCTTTATCTTATAGAACTCAATATCCCCGTGCTGGGCAAACAGAACAGGTTTTGCAGCCGTTTGAGCTAAGATTTTAAAATTATTCACATAATGAAAACCTATACTTTGTTTCAGGCGAGTTTCCCATTCAAATGCATGTAACAGTGAGAAACGCATTGTCTTGGCGAAATAAAGCGCTTTTGAACAACTTCATATAAATCGCTGTAACTTTTGATAGAAGACTCAGACAAACATGTTTATGGCTTTATCTTATAGAACTCAATATCCCCGTGCTGGGCAAACAGGTTTTGCAGCCGTTTGAGCTAAGATTTTAAAATTATTCACATAATGAAAACCTATACTTTGTTTCATGCGAGTTTCCCATTCAAATGCATGTAACAGTGAGAAACACACTGTCTTGGCGAAATAAAGCGTTTTTGTACAACTTCATATAAATCGCTGTAACTTTTGATAGAAGACTCAGACAAACATGTTTATGGCTTTATCTTATAGAACTCAATATCCCCGTGCTGGGCAAACAGAACAGGTTTTGCAGCCGTTTGAGCTAAGATTTTAAAATTATTCACATAATGAAAACCTATACTTTGTTTCATGCGAGTTTCCCATTCAAATGCATGTAACAGTGAGAAACACACTGTCTTGGCGAAATAAAGCGTTTTCGTACAACTTCATATAAATCGCTGTAACTTTTGATAGAAGACTCAGACAAACATGTTTATGGCTTTATCTTATAGAACTCAATATCCCCGTGCTGGGCAAACAGAACAGGTTTTGCAGCCGTTTGAGCTAAGATTTTAAAATTATTCACATAATGAAAACCTATACTTTGTCTCGGGCGAGTTTCCCATTCAAATGCATGTAACAGTGAGAAACGCATTGTCTTGGCGAAAGAAAGCGTTTTTGAACAACTTCATATAAATCGCTGTAACTTTTGATAGAAGACTCAGACAAACATGTTTATGGCTTTATCTTATAGAACTCAATATCCCCGTGCTGGGCAAACAGGTTTTGCAGCCGTTTGAGCTAAGATTTTAAAATTATTCACATAATGAAAACCTATACTTTGTTTCAGGCGAGTTTCCCATTCAAATGCATGTAACAGTGAGAAACGCATTGTCTTGGCGAAAGAAAGCGTTTTTGAACAACTTCATATAAATCGCTGTAACTTTTGATAGAAGACTCAGACAAACATGTTTATGGCTTTATCTTATAGAACTCAATATCCCCGTGCTGGGCAAACAGGTTTTGCAGCCGTTTGAGCTAAGATTTTAAAATTATTCACATAATGAAAACCTATACTTTGTCTCAGTCGAGTTTCCCATTCAAATGCATGTAACAGTGAGAAACGCGTTGTCTTGGCGAAAGAAAGCGTTTTCGTACAACTTCATATAAATCGCTGTAACTTTTGATAGAAGACTCAGACAAACATGTTTATGGCTTTATCTTATAGAACTCAATATCCCCGTGCTGGGCAAACAGGTTTTGCAGCCGTTTGAGCTAAGATTTTAAAATTATTCACATAATGAAAACCTATACTTTGTTTCAGGCGAGTTTCCCATTCAAATGCATGTAACAGTGAGAAACGCATTGTCTTGGCGAAATAAAGCGTTTTTGAACAACTTCATATAAATCGCTGTAACTTTTGATAGAAGACTCAGACAAACATGTTTATGGCTTTATCTTATAGAACTCAATATCCCCGTGCTGGGCAAACAGAACAGGTTTTGCAGCCGTTTGAGCTAAGATTTTAAAATTATTCACATAATGAAAACCTATACTTTGTTTCAGGCGAGTTTCCCATTCAAATGCATGTAACAGTGAGAAACGCATTGTCTTGGCGAAATAAAGCGTTTTTGAACAACTTCATATAAATCGCTGTAACTTTTGATAGAAGACTCAGACAAACATGTTTATGGCTTTATCTTATAGAACTCAATATCCCCGTGCTGGGCAAACAGGTTTTGCAGCCGTTTGAGCTAAGATTTTAAAATTATTCACATAATGAAAACCTATACTTTGTTTCAGGTGAGTTTCCCATTCAAATGCATGTAACAGTGAGAAACGCGTTGTCTTGGCGAAAGAAAGCGTTTTCGTACAACTTCATATAAATCGCTGTAACTTTTGATAGAAGACTCAGACAAACATGTTTATGGCTTTATCTTATAGAACTCAATATCCCCGTGCTGGGAAAACAGGTTTTGCAGCCGATTGAGCTAAGATTTTAAAATTATTCACATAATGAAAACCTATACTTTGTTTCAGGCGAGTTTCCCATTCAAATGCATGTAACAGTGAGAAACGCATTGTCTTGGCGAAATAAAGCGTTTTCGTACAACTTCATATAAATCGCTGTAACTTTTGATAGAAGACTCAGACAAACATGTTTATGGCTTTATCTTATAGAACTCAATATCCCCGTGCTGGGCAAACAGAACAGGTTTTGCAGCCGTTTGAGCTAAGATTTTAAAATTATTCACATAATGAAAACCTATACTTTGTTTCAGGCGAGTTTCCCATTCAAATGCATGTAACAGTGAGAAACGCATTGTCTTGGCGAAATAAAGCGTTTTTGAACAACTTCATATAAATCGCTGTAACTTTTGATAGAAGACTCAGACAAACATGTTTATGGCTTTATCTTATAGAACTCAATATCCCCGTGCTGGGCAAACAGGTTTTGCAGCCGTTTGAGCTAAGATTTTAAAATTATTCACATAATGAAAACCTATACTTTGTTTCAGGTGAGTTTCCCATTCAAATGCATGTAACAGTGAGAAACGCATTGTCTTGGCGAAATAAAGCGTTTTTGAACAACTTCATATAAATCGCTGTAACTTTTGATAGAAGACTCAGACAAACATGTTTATGGCTTTATCTTATAGAACTCAATATCCCCGTGCTGGGAAAACAGAACAGGTTTTGCAGCCGTTTGAGCTAAGATTTTAAAATTATTCACATAATGAAAACCTATACTTTGTTTCAGGCGAGTTTCCCATTCAAATGCATGTAACAGTGAGAAACACACTGTCTTGGCGAAATAAAGCGTTTTTGTACAACTTCATATAAATCGCTGTAACTTTTGATAGAAGACTCAGACAAACATGTTTATGGCTTTATCTTATAGAACTCAATATCCCCGTGCTGGGCAAACAGGTTTTGCAGCCGTTTGAGCTAAGATTTTAAAATTATTCACATAATGAAAACCTATACTTTGTTTCAGGCGAGTTTCCCATTCAAATGCATGTAACAGTGAGAAACGCATTGTCTTGGCGAAATAAAGCGCTTTTGAACAACTTCATATAAATCGCTGTAACTTTTGATAGAAGACTCAGACAAACATGTTTATGGCTTTATCTTATAGAACTCAATATCCCCGTGCTGGGCAAACAGGTTTTGCAGCCGTTTGAGCTAAGATTTTAAAATTATTCACATAATGAAAACCTATACTTTGTTTCATGCGAGTTTCCCATTCAAATGCATGTAACAGTGAGAAACACACTGTCTTGGCGAAATAAAGCGTTTTTGTACAACTTCATATAAATCGCTGTAACTTTTGATAGAAGACTCAGACAAACATGTTTATGGCTTTATCTTATAGAACTCAATATCCCCGTGCTGGGCAAACAGAACAGGTTTTGCAGCCGTTTGAGCTAAGATTTTAAAATTATTCACATAATGAAAACCTATACTTTGTTTCAGGCGAGTTTCCCATTCAAATGCATGTAACAGTGAGAAACGCATTGTCTTGGCGAAATAAAGCGTTTTTGAACAACTTCATATAAATCGCTGTAACTTTTGATAGAAGACTCAGACAAACATGTTTATGGCTTTATCTTATAGAACTCAATATCCCCGTGCTGGGCAAACAGGTTTTGCAGCCGTTTGAGCTAAGATTTTAAAATTATTCACATAATGAAAACCTATACTTTGTTTCATGCGAGTTTCCCATTCAAATGCATGTAACAGTGAGAAACACACTGTCTTGGCGAAATAAAGCGTTTTCGTACAACTTCATATAAATCGCTGTAACTTTTGATAGAAGACTCAGACAAACATGTTTATGGCTTTATCTTATAGAACTCAATATCCCCGTGCTGGGCAAACAGAACAGGTTTTGCAGCCGTTTGAGCTAAGATTTTAAAATTATTCACATAATGAAAACCTATACTTTGTCTCGGGCGAGTTTCCCATTCAAATGCATGTAACAGTGAGAAACGCATTGTCTTGGCGAAAGAAAGCGTTTTTGAACAACTTCATATAAATCGCTGTAACTTTTGATAGAAGACTCAGACAAACATGTTTATGGCTTTATCTTATAGAACTCAATATCCCCGTGCTGGGCAAACAGGTTTTGCAGCCGTTTGAGCTAAGATTTTAAAATTATTCACATAATGAAAACCTATACTTTGTCTCAGTCGAGTTTCCCATTCAAATGCATGTAACAGTGAGAAACGCGTTGTCTTGGCGAAAGAAAGCGTTTTCGTACAACTTCATATAAATCGCCGTGACTTTTGATAGAAGACTCAGAAACACATGTTTATGGCTTTATCTTATAGAACTCAATATCCCCGTGCTGGGCAAACAGGTTTTGCAGCCGATTGAGCTAAGATTTTAAAATTATTCACATAATGAAAACCTATACTTTGTTTCAGGCGAGTTTCCCATTCAAATGCATGTAACAGTGAGAAACGCATTGTCTTGGCGAAATAAAGCGTTTTTGAACAACTTCATATAAATCGCTGTAACTTTTGATAGAAGACTCAGACAAACATGTTTATGGCTTTATCTTATAGAACTCAATATCCCCGTGCTGGGCAAACAGAACAGGTTTTGCAGCCGTTTGAGCTAAGATTTTAAAATTATTCACATAATGAAAACCTATACTTTGTTTCAGGCGAGTTTCCCATTCAAATGCATGTAACAGTGAGAAACGCATTGTCTTGGCGAAATAAAGCGTTTTTGAACAACTTCATATAAATCGCTGTAACTTTTGATAGAAGACTCAGACAAACATGTTTATGGCTTTATCTTATAGAACTCAATATCCCCGTGCTGGGCAAACAGGTTTTGCAGCCGTTTGAGCTAAGATTTTAAAATTATTCACATAATGAAAACCTATACTTTGTTTCAGGTGAGTTTCCCATTCAAATGCATGTAACAGTGAGAAACGCATTGTCTTGGCGAAATAAAGCGTTTTTGAACAACTTCATATAAATCGCTGTAACTTTTGATAGAAGACTCAGACAAACATGTTTATGGCTTTATCTTATAGAACTCAATATCCCCGTGCTGGGAAAACAGAACAGGTTTTGCAGCCGTTTGAGCTAAGATTTTAAAATTATTCACATAATGAAAACCTATACTTTGTTTCAGGCGAGTTTCCCATTCAAATGCATGTAACAGTGAGAAACGCATTGTCTTGGCGAAAGAAAGCGTTTTTGAACAACTTCATATAAATCGCTGTAACTTTTGAAAGAAGACTCAGACAAACATGTTTATGGCTTTATCTTATAGAACTCAATATGCCCGTGCTGGGCAAACAGGTTTTGCAGCCGTTTGAGCTAAGATTTTAAAATTATTCACATAATGAAAACCTATACTTTGTCTCAGTCGAGTTTCCCATTCAAATGCATGTAACAGTGAGAAACGCGTTGTCTTGGCGAAAGAAAGCGTTTTCGTACAACTTCATATAAATCGCCGTAACTTTTGATAGAAGACTCAGAAACACATGTTTATGGCTTTATCTTATAGAACTCAATATCCCCGTGCTGGGCAAACAGGTTTTGCAGCCGATTGAGCTAAGATTTTAAAATTATTCACATAATGAAAACCTATACTTTGTTTCAGGCGAGTTTCCCATTCAAATGCATGTAACAGTGAGAAACGCATTGTCTTGGCGAAATAAAGCGTTTTTGAACAACTTCATATAAATCGCTGTAACTTTTGATAGAAGACTCAGACAAACATGTTTATGGCTTTATCTTATAGAACTCAATATCCCCGTGCTGGGAAAACAGAACAGGTTTTGCAGCCGTTTGAGCTAAGATTTTAAAATTATTCACATAATGAAAACCTATACTTTGTCTCGGGTGAGTTTCCCATTCAAATGCATGTAACAGTGAGAAACACACTGTCTTGGCGAAATAAAGCGTTTTTGTACAACTTCATATAAATCGCTGTAACTTTTGATAGAAGACTCAGACAAACATGTTTATGGCTTTATCTTATAGAACTCAATATCCCCGTGCTGGGCAAACAGAACAGGTTTTGCAGCCGTTTGAGCTAAGATTTTAAAATTATTCACATAATGAAAACCTATACTTTGTTTCAGGCGAGTTTCCCATTCAAATGCATGTAACAGTGAGAAACGCATTGTCTTGGCGAAATAAAGCGCTTTTGAACAACTTCATATAAATCGCTGTAACTTTTGATAGAAGACTCAGACAAACATGTTTATGGCTTTATCTTATAGAACTCAATATCCCCGTGCTGGGCAAACAGGTTTTGCAGCCGTTTGAGCTAAGATTTTAAAATTATTCACATAATGAAAACCTATACTTTGTTTCATGCGAGTTTCCCATTCAAATGCATGTAACAGTGAGAAACACACTGTCTTGGCGAAATAAAGCGTTTTTGTACAACTTCATATAAATCGCTGTAACTTTTGATAGAAGACTCAGACAAACATGTTTATGGCTTTATCTTATAGAACTCAATATCCCCGTGCTGGGCAAACAGAACAGGTTTTGCAGCCGTTTGAGCTAAGATTTTAAAATTATTCACATAATGAAAACCTATACTTTGTTTCAGGCGAGTTTCCCATTCAAATGCATGTAACAGTGAGAAACGCATTGTCTTGGCGAAATAAAGCGTTTTTGAACAACTTCATATAAATCGCTGTAACTTTTGATAGAAGACTCAGACAAACATGTTTATGGCTTTATCTTATAGAACTCAATATCCCCGTGCTGGGCAAACAGGTTTTGCAGCCGTTTGAGCTAAGATTTTAAAATTATTCACATAATGAAAACCTATACTTTGTTTCATGCGAGTTTCCCATTCAAATGCATGTAACAGTGAGAAACACACTGTCTTGGCGAAATAAAGCGTTTTCGTACAACTTCATATAAATCGCTGTAACTTTTGATAGAAGACTCAGACAAACATGTTTATGGCTTTATCTTATAGAACTCAATATCCCCGTGCTGGGCAAACAGAACAGGTTTTGCAGCCGTTTGAGCTAAGATTTTAAAATTATTCACATAATGAAAACCTATACTTTGTCTCGGGCGAGTTTCCCATTCAAATGCATGTAACAGTGAGAAACGCATTGTCTTGGCGAAAGAAAGCGTTTTTGAACAACTTCATATAAATCGCTGTAACTTTTGATAGAAGACTCAGACAAACATGTTTATGGCTTTATCTTATAGAACTCAATATCCCCGTGCTGGGCAAACAGGTTTTGCAGCCGTTTGAGCTAAGATTTTAAAATTATTCACATAATGAAAACCTATACTTTGTCTCAGTCGAGTTTCCCATTCAAATGCATGTAACAGTGAGAAACGCGTTGTCTTGGCGAAAGAAAGCGTTTTCGTACAACTTCATATAAATCGCCGTGACTTTTGATAGAAGACTCAGAAACACATGTTTATGGCTTTATCTTATAGAACTCAATATCCCCGTGCTGGGCAAACAGGTTTTGCAGCCGATTGAGCTAAGATTTTAAAATTATTCACATAATGAAAACCTATACTTTGTTTCAGGCGAGTTTCCCATTCAAATGCATGTAACAGTGAGAAACGCATTGTCTTGGCGAAATAAAGCGTTTTTGAACAACTTCATATAAATCGCTGTAACTTTTGATAGAAGACTCAGACAAACATGTTTATGGCTTTATCTTATAGAACTCAATATCCCCGTGCTGGGCAAACAGAACAGGTTTTGCAGCCGTTTGAGCTAAGATTTTAAAATTATTCACATAATGAAAACCTATACTTTGTTTCAGGCGAGTTTCCCATTCAAATGCATGTAACAGTGAGAAACGCATTGTCTTGGCGAAATAAAGCGTTTTTGAACAACTTCATATAAATCGCTGTAACTTTTGATAGAAGACTCAGACAAACATGTTTATGGCTTTATCTTATAGAACTCAATATCCCCGTGCTGGGCAAACAGGTTTTGCAGCCGTTTGAGCTAAGATTTTAAAATTATTCACATAATGAAAACCTATACTTTGTTTCAGGTGAGTTTCCCATTCAAATGCATGTAACAGTGAGAAACGCATTGTCTTGGCGAAATAAAGCGTTTTTGAACAACTTCATATAAATCGCTGTAACTTTTGATAGAAGACTCAGACAAACATGTTTATGGCTTTATCTTATAGAACTCAATATCCCCGTGCTGGGAAAACAGAACAGGTTTTGCAGCCGTTTGAGCTAAGATTTTAAAATTATTCACATAATGAAAACCTATACTTTGTTTCAGGCGAGTTTCCCATTCAAATGCATGTAACAGTGAGAAACGCATTGTCTTGGCGAAAGAAAGCGTTTTTGAACAACTTCATATAAATCGCTGTAACTTTTGAAAGAAGACTCAGACAAACATGTTTATGGCTTTATCTTATAGAACTCAATATGCCCGTGCTGGGCAAACAGGTTTTGCAGCCGTTTGAGCTAAGATTTTAAAATTATTCACATAATGAAAACCTATACTTTGTCTCAGTCGAGTTTCCCATTCAAATGCATGTAACAGTGAGAAACGCGTTGTCTTGGCGAAAGAAAGCGTTTTCGTACAACTTCATATAAATCGCCGTGACTTTTGATAGAAGACTCAGAAACACATGTTTATGGCTTTATCTTATAGAACTCAATATCCCCGTGCTGGGCAAACAGGTTTTGCAGCCGATTGAGCTAAGATTTTAAAATTATTCACATAATGAAAACCTATACTTTGTTTCAGGCGAGTTTCCCATTCAAATGCATGTAACAGTGAGAAACGCATTGTCTTGGCGAAATAAAGCGTTTTTGAACAACTTCATATAAATCGCTGTAACTTTTGATAGAAGACTCAGACAAACATGTTTATGGCTTTATCTTATAGAACTCAATATCCCCGTGCTGGGCAAACAGGTTTTGCAGCCGTTTGAGCTAAGATTTTAAAATTATTCACATAATGAAAACCTATACTTTGTTTCAGGTGAGTTTCCCATTCAAATGCATGTAACAGTGAGAAACGCATTGTCTTGGCGAAATAAAGCGTTTTTGAACAACTTCATATAAATCGCTGTAACTTTTGATAGAAGACTCAGACAAACATGTTTATGGCTTTATCTTATAGAACTCAATATCCCCGTGCTGGGAAAACAGAACAGGTTTTGCAGCCGTTTGAGCTAAGATTTTAAAATTATTCACATAATGAAAACCTATACTTTGTTTCAGGCGAGTTTCCCATTCAAATGCATGTAACAGTGAGAAACGCATTGTCTTGGCGAAATAAAGCGTTTTTGAACAACTTCATATAAATCGCTGTAACTTTTGATAGAAGACTCAGACAAACATGTTTATGGCTTTATCTTATAGAACTCAATATCCCCGTGCTGGGCAAACAGAACAGGTTTTGCAGCCGTTTGAGCTAAGATTTTAAAATTATTCACATAATGAAAACCTATACTTTGTTTCAGGCGAGTTTCCCATTCAAATGCATGTAACAGTGAGAAACGCATTGTCTTGGCGAAATAAAGCGCTTTTGAACAACTTCATATAAATCGCTGTAACTTTTGATAGAAGACTCAGACAAACATGTTTATGGCTTTATCTTATAGAACTCAATATCCCCGTGCTGGGCAAACAGGTTTTGCAGCCGTTTGAGCTAAGATTTTAAAATTATTCACATAATGAAAACCTATACTTTGTTTCATGCGAGTTTCCCATTCAAATGCATGTAACAGTGAGAAACACACTGTCTTGGCGAAATAAAGCGTTTTTGTACAACTTCATATAAATCGCTGTAACTTTTGATAGAAGACTCAGACAAACATGTTTATGGCTTTATCTTATAGAACTCAATATCCCCGTGCTGGGCAAACAGAACAGGTTTTGCAGCCGTTTGAGCTAAGATTTTAAAATTATTCACATAATGAAAACCTATACTTTGTTTCAGGCGAGTTTCCCATTCAAATGCATGTAACAGTGAGAAACGCATTGTCTTGGCGAAATAAAGCGTTTTTGAACAACTTCATATAAATCGCTGTAACTTTTGATAGAAGACTCAGACAAACATGTTTATGGCTTTATCTTATAGAACTCAATATCCCCGTGCTGGGCAAACAGAACAGGTTTTGCAGCCGTTTGAGCTAAGATTTTAAAATTATTCACATAATGAAAACCTATACTTTGTCTCGGGCGAGTTTCCCATTCAAATGCATGTAACAGTGAGAAACGCATTGTCTTGGCGAAAGAAAGCGTTTTTGAACAACTTCATATAAATCGCTGTAACTTTTGATAGAAGACTCAGACAAACATGTTTATGGCTTTATCTTATAGAACTCAATATCCCCGTGCTGGGCAAACAGGTTTTGCAGCCGTTTGAGCTAAGATTTTAAAATTATTCACATAATGAAAACCTATACTTTGTTTCAGGCGAGTTTCCCATTCAAATGCATGTAACAGTGAGAAACGCATTGTCTTGGCGAAAGAAAGCGTTTTTGAACAACTTCATATAAATCGCTGTAACTTTTGATAGAAGACTCAGACAAACATGTTTATGGCTTTATCTTATAGAACTCAATATCCCCGTGCTGGGCAAACAGGTTTTGCAGCCGTTTGAGCTAAGATTTTAAAATTATTCACATAATGAAAACCTATACTTTGTCTCAGTCGAGTTTCCCATTCAAATGCATGTAACAGTGAGAAACGCGTTGTCTTGGCGAAAGAAAGCGTTTTCGTACAACTTCATATAAATCGCTGTAACTTTTGATAGAAGACTCAGACAAACATGTTTATGGCTTTATCTTATAGAACTCAATATCCCCGTGCTGGGCAAACAGGTTTTGCAGCCGTTTGAGCTAAGATTTTAAAATTATTCACATAATGAAAACCTATACTTTGTTTCAGGCGAGTTTCCCATTCAAATGCATGTAACAGTGAGAAACGCATTGTCTTGGCGAAATAAAGCGTTTTTGAACAACTTCATATAAATCGCTGTAACTTTTGATAGAAGACTCAGACAAACATGTTTATGGCTTTATCTTATAGAACTCAATATCCCCGTGCTGGGCAAACAGAACAGGTTTTGCAGCCGTTTGAGCTAAGATTTTAAAATTATTCACATAATGAAAACCTATACTTTGTTTCAGGCGAGTTTCCCATTCAAATGCATGTAACAGTGAGAAACGCATTGTCTTGGCGAAATAAAGCGTTTTTGAACAACTTCATATAAATCGCTGTAACTTTTGATAGAAGACTCAGACAAACATGTTTATGGCTTTATCTTATAGAACTCAATATCCCCGTGCTGGGCAAACAGGTTTTGCAGCCGTTTGAGCTAAGATTTTAAAATTATTCACATAATGAAAACCTATACTTTGTTTCAGGTGAGTTTCCCATTCAAATGCATGTAACAGTGAGAAACGCGTTGTCTTGGCGAAAGAAAGCGTTTTCGTACAACTTCATATAAATCGCTGTAACTTTTGATAGAAGACTCAGACAAACATGTTTATGGCTTTATCTTATAGAACTCAATATCCCCGTGCTGGGAAAACAGGTTTTGCAGCCGATTGAGCTAAGATTTTAAAATTATTCACATAATGAAAACCTATACTTTGTTTCAGGCGAGTTTCCCATTCAAATGCATGTAACAGTGAGAAACGCATTGTCTTGGCGAAATAAAGCGTTTTCGTACAACTTCATATAAATCGCTGTAACTTTTGATAGAAGACTCAGACAAACATGTTTATGGCTTTATCTTATAGAACTCAATATCCCCGTGCTGGGCAAACAGAACAGGTTTTGCAGCCGTTTGAGCTAAGATTTTAAAATTATTCACATAATGAAAACCTATACTTTGTTTCAGGCGAGTTTCCCATTCAAATGCATGTAACAGTGAGAAACGCATTGTCTTGGCGAAATAAAGCGTTTTTGAACAACTTCATATAAATCGCTGTAACTTTTGATAGAAGACTCAGACAAACATGTTTATGGCTTTATCTTATAGAACTCAATATCCCCGTGCTGGGCAAACAGGTTTTGCAGCCGTTTGAGCTAAGATTTTAAAATTATTCACATAATGAAAACCTATACTTTGTTTCAGGTGAGTTTCCCATTCAAATGCATGTAACAGTGAGAAACGCATTGTCTTGGCGAAATAAAGCGTTTTTGAACAACTTCATATAAATCGCTGTAACTTTTGATAGAAGACTCAGACAAACATGTTTATGGCTTTATCTTATAGAACTCAATATCCCCGTGCTGGGAAAACAGAACAGGTTTTGCAGCCGTTTGAGCTAAGATTTTAAAATTATTCACATAATGAAAACCTATACTTTGTTTCAGGCGAGTTTCCCATTCAAATGCATGTAACAGTGAGAAACACACTGTCTTGGCGAAATAAAGCGTTTTTGTACAACTTCATATAAATCGCTGTAACTTTTGATAGAAGACTCAGACAAACATGTTTATGGCTTTATCTTATAGAACTCAATATCCCCGTGCTGGGCAAACAGGTTTTGCAGCCGTTTGAGCTAAGATTTTAAAATTATTCACATAATGAAAACCTATACTTTGTTTCAGGCGAGTTTCCCATTCAAATGCATGTAACAGTGAGAAACGCATTGTCTTGGCGAAATAAAGCGCTTTTGAACAACTTCATATAAATCGCTGTAACTTTTGATAGAAGACTCAGACAAACATGTTTATGGCTTTATCTTATAGAACTCAATATCCCCGTGCTGGGCAAACAGGTTTTGCAGCCGTTTGAGCTAAGATTTTAAAATTATTCACATAATGAAAACCTATACTTTGTTTCATGCGAGTTTCCCATTCAAATGCATGTAACAGTGAGAAACACACTGTCTTGGCGAAATAAAGCGTTTTTGTACAACTTCATATAAATCGCTGTAACTTTTGATAGAAGACTCAGACAAACATGTTTATGGCTTTATCTTATAGAACTCAATATCCCCGTGCTGGGCAAACAGAACAGGTTTTGCAGCCGTTTGAGCTAAGATTTTAAAATTATTCACATAATGAAAACCTATACTTTGTTTCAGGCGAGTTTCCCATTCAAATGCATGTAACAGTGAGAAACGCATTGTCTTGGCGAAATAAAGCGTTTTTGAACAACTTCATATAAATCGCTGTAACTTTTGATAGAAGACTCAGACAAACATGTTTATGGCTTTATCTTATAGAACTCAATATCCCCGTGCTGGGCAAACAGGTTTTGCAGCCGTTTGAGCTAAGATTTTAAAATTATTCACATAATGAAAACCTATACTTTGTTTCATGCGAGTTTCCCATTCAAATGCATGTAACAGTGAGAAACACACTGTCTTGGCGAAATAAAGCGTTTTCGTACAACTTCATATAAATCGCTGTAACTTTTGATAGAAGACTCAGACAAACATGTTTATGGCTTTATCTTATAGAACTCAATATCCCCGTGCTGGGCAAACAGAACAGGTTTTGCAGCCGTTTGAGCTAAGATTTTAAAATTATTCACATAATGAAAACCTATACTTTGTCTCGGGCGAGTTTCCCATTCAAATGCATGTAACAGTGAGAAACGCATTGTCTTGGCGAAAGAAAGCGTTTTTGAACAACTTCATATAAATCGCTGTAACTTTTGATAGAAGACTCAGACAAACATGTTTATGGCTTTATCTTATAGAACTCAATATCCCCGTGCTGGGCAAACAGGTTTTGCAGCCGTTTGAGCTAAGATTTTAAAATTATTCACATAATGAAAACCTATACTTTGTCTCAGTCGAGTTTCCCATTCAAATGCATGTAACAGTGAGAAACGCGTTTTCTTGGCGAAAGAAAGCGTTTTCGTACAACTTCATATAAATCGCCGTGACTTTTGATAGAAGACTCAGAAACACATGTTTATGGCTTTATCTTATAGAACTCAATATCCCCGTGCTGGGCAAACAGGTTTTGCAGCCGATTGAGCTAAGATTTTAAAATTATTCACATAATGAAAACCTATACTTTGTTTCAGGCGAGTTTCCCATTCAAATGCATGTAACAGTGAGAAACGCATTGTCTTGGCGAAATAAAGCGTTTTTGAACAACTTCATATAAATCGCTGTAACTTTTGATAGAAGACTCAGACAAACATGTTTATGGCTTTATCTTATAGAACTCAATATCCCCGTGCTGGGCAAACAGAACAGGTTTTGCAGCCGTTTGAGCTAAGATTTTAAAATTATTCACATAATGAAAACCTATACTTTGTTTCAGGCGAGTTTCCCATTCAAATGCATGTAACAGTGAGAAACGCATTGTCTTGGCGAAATAAAGCGTTTTTGAACAACTTCATATAAATCGCTGTAACTTTTGATAGAAGACTCAGACAAACATGTTTATGGCTTTATCTTATAGAACTCAATATCCCCGTGCTGGGCAAACAGGTTTTGCAGCCGTTTGAGCTAAGATTTTAAAATTATTCACATAATGAAAACCTATACTTTGTTTCAGGTGAGTTTCCCATTCAAATGCATGTAACAGTGAGAAACGCATTGTCTTGGCGAAATAAAGCGTTTTTGAACAACTTCATATAAATCGCTGTAACTTTTGATAGAAGACTCAGACAAACATGTTTATGGCTTTATCTTATAGAACTCAATATCCCCGTGCTGGGAAAACAGAACAGGTTTTGCAGCCGTTTGAGCTAAGATTTTAAAATTATTCACATAATGAAAACCTATACTTTGTTTCAGGCGAGTTTCCCATTCAAATGCATGTAACAGTGAGAAACGCATTGTCTTGGCGAAAGAAAGCGTTTTTGAACAACTTCATATAAATCGCTGTAACTTTTGAAAGAAGACTCAGACAAACATGTTTATGGCTTTATCTTATAGAACTCAATATGCCCGTGCTGGGCAAACAGGTTTTGCAGCCGTTTGAGCTAAGATTTTAAAATTATTCACATAATGAAAACCTATACTTTGTCTCAGTCGAGTTTCCCATTCAAATGCATGTAACAGTGAGAAACGCGTTGTCTTGGCGAAAGAAAGCGTTTTCGTACAACTTCATATAAATCGCCGTGACTTTTGATAGAAGACTCAGAAACACATGTTTATGGCTTTATCTTATAGAACTCAATATCCCCGTGCTGGGCAAACAGGTTTTGCAGCCGATTGAGCTAAGATTTTAAAATTATTCACATAATGAAAACCTATACTTTGTTTCAGGCGAGTTTCCCATTCAAATGCATGTAACAGTGAGAAACGCATTGTCTTGGCGAAATAAAGCGTTTTTGAACAACTTCATATAAATCGCTGTAACTTTTGATAGAAGACTCAGACAAACATGTTTATGGCTTTATCTTATAGAACTCAATATCCCCGTGCTGGGCAAACAGGTTTTGCAGCCGTTTGAGCTAAGATTTTAAAATTATTCACATAATGAAAACCTATACTTTGTTTCAGGTGAGTTTCCCATTCAAATGCATGTAACAGTGAGAAACGCATTGTCTTGGCGAAATAAAGCGTTTTTGAACAACTTCATATAAATCGCTGTAACTTTTGATAGAAGACTCAGACAAACATGTTTATGGCTTTATCTTATAGAACTCAATATCCCCGTGCTGGGAAAACAGAACAGGTTTTGCAGCCGTTTGAGCTAAGATTTTAAAATTATTCACATAATGAAAACCTATACTTTGTTTCAGGCGAGTTTCCCATTCAAATGCATGTAACAGTGAGAAACGCATTGTCTTGGCGAAATAAAGCGTTTTTGAACAACTTCATATAAATCGCTGTAACTTTTGATAGAAGACTCAGACAAACATGTTTATGGCTTTATCTTATAGAACTCAATATCCCCGTGCTGGGCAAACAGGTTTTGCAGCCGTTTGAGCTAAGATTTTAAAATTATTCACATAATGAAAACCTATACTTTGTCTCGGGTGAGTTTCCCATTCAAATGCATGTAACAGTGAGAAACACACTGTCTTGGCGAAATAAAGCGTTTTTGTACAACTTCATATAAATCGCTGTAACTTTTGATAGAAGACTCAGACAAACATGTTTATGGCTTTATCTTATAGAACTCAATATCCCCGTGCTGGGCAAACAGAACAGGTTTTGCAGCCGTTTGAGCTAAGATTTTAAAATTATTCACATAATGAAAACCTATACTTTGTTTCAGGCGAGTTTCCCATTCAAATGCATGTAACAGTGAGAAACGCATTGTCTTGGCGAAATAAAGCGCTTTTGAACAACTTCATATAAATCGCTGTAACTTTTGATAGAAGACTCAGACAAACATGTTTATGGCTTTATCTTATAGAACTCAATATCCCCGTGCTGGGCAAACAGGTTTTGCAGCCGTTTGAGCTAAGATTTTAAAATTATTCACATAATGAAAACCTATACTTTGTTTCATGCGAGTTTCCCATTCAAATGCATGTAACAGTGAGAAACACACTGTCTTGGCGAAATAAAGCGTTTTTGTACAACTTCATATAAATCGCTGTAACTTTTGATAGAAGACTCAGACAAACATGTTTATGGCTTTATCTTATAGAACTCAATATCCCCGTGCTGGGCAAACAGAACAGGTTTTGCAGCCGTTTGAGCTAAGATTTTAAAATTATTCACATAATGAAAACCTATACTTTGTTTCAGGCGAGTTTCCCATTCAAATGCATGTAACAGTGAGAAACGCATTGTCTTGGCGAAATAAAGCGTTTTTGAACAACTTCATATAAATCGCTGTAACTTTTGATAGAAGACTCAGACAAACATGTTTATGGCTTTATCTTATAGAACTCAATATCCCCGTGCTGGGCAAACAGGTTTTGCAGCCGTTTGAGCTAAGATTTTAAAATTATTCACATAATGAAAACCTATACTTTGTTTCATGCGAGTTTCCCATTCAAATGCATGTAACAGTGAGAAACACACTGTCTTGGCGAAATAAAGCGTTTTCGTACAACTTCATATAAATCGCTGTAACTTTTGATAGAAGACTCAGACAAACATGTTTATGGCTTTATCTTATAGAACTCAATATCCCCGTGCTGGGCAAACAGAACAGGTTTTGCAGCCGTTTGAGCTAAGATTTTAAAATTATTCACATAATGAAAACCTATACTTTGTCTCGGGCGAGTTTCCCATTCAAATGCATGTAACAGTGAGAAACGCATTGTCTTGGCGAAAGAAAGCGTTTTTGAACAACTTCATATAAATCGCTGTAACTTTTGATAGAAGACTCAGACAAACATGTTTATGGCTTTATCTTATAGAACTCAATATCCCCGTGCTGGGCAAACAGGTTTTGCAGCCGTTTGAGCTAAGATTTTAAAATTATTCACATAATGAAAACCTATACTTTGTCTCAGTCGAGTTTCCCATTCAAATGCATGTAACAGTGAGAAACGCGTTGTCTTGGCGAAAGAAAGCGTTTTCGTACAACTTCATATAAATCGCCGTGACTTTTGATAGAAGACTCAGAAACACATGTTTATGGCTTTATCTTATAGAACTCAATATCCCCGTGCTGGGCAAACAGGTTTTGCAGCCGATTGAGCTAAGATTTTAAAATTATTCACATAATGAAAACCTATACTTTGTTTCAGGCGAGTTTCCCATTCAAATGCATGTAACAGTGAGAAACGCATTGTCTTGGCGAAATAAAGCGTTTTTGAACAACTTCATATAAATCGCTGTAACTTTTGATAGAAGACTCAGACAAACATGTTTATGGCTTTATCTTATAGAACTCAATATCCCCGTGCTGGGCAAACAGAACAGGTTTTGCAGCCGTTTGAGCTAAGATTTTAAAATTATTCACATAATGAAAACCTATACTTTGTTTCAGGCGAGTTTCCCATTCAAATGCATGTAACAGTGAGAAACGCATTGTCTTGGCGAAATAAAGCGTTTTTGAACAACTTCATATAAATCGCTGTAACTTTTGATAGAAGACTCAGACAAACATGTTTATGGCTTTATCTTATAGAACTCAATATCCCCGTGCTGGGCAAACAGGTTTTGCAGCCGTTTGAGCTAAGATTTTAAAATTATTCACATAATGAAAACCTATACTTTGTTTCAGGTGAGTTTCCCATTCAAATGCATGTAACAGTGAGAAACGCATTGTCTTGGCGAAATAAAGCGTTTTTGAACAACTTCATATAAATCGCTGTAACTTTTGATAGAAGACTCAGACAAACATGTTTATGGCTTTATCTTATAGAACTCAATATCCCCGTGCTGGGAAAACAGAACAGGTTTTGCAGCCGTTTGAGCTAAGATTTTAAAATTATTCACATAATGAAAACCTATACTTTGTTTCAGGCGAGTTTCCCATTCAAATGCATGTAACAGTGAGAAACGCATTGTCTTGGCGAAAGAAAGCGTTTTTGAACAACTTCATATAAATCGCTGTAACTTTTGAAAGAAGACTCAGACAAACATGTTTATGGCTTTATCTTATAGAACTCAATATGCCCGTGCTGGGCAAACAGGTTTTGCAGCCGTTTGAGCTAAGATTTTAAAATTATTCACATAATGAAAACCTATACTTTGTCTCAGTCGAGTTTCCCATTCAAATGCATGTAACAGTGAGAAACGCGTTGTCTTGGCGAAAGAAAGCGTTTTCGTACAACTTCATATAAATCGCCGTGACTTTTGATAGAAGACTCAGAAACACATGTTTATGGCTTTATCTTATAGAACTCAATATCCCCGTGCTGGGCAAACAGGTTTTGCAGCCGATTGAGCTAAGATTTTAAAATTATTCACATAATGAAAACCTATACTTTGTTTCAGGCGAGTTTCCCATTCAAATGCATGTAACAGTGAGAAACGCATTGTCTTGGCGAAATAAAGCGTTTTTGAACAACTTCATATAAATCGCTGTAACTTTTGATAGAAGACTCAGACAAACATGTTTATGGCTTTATCTTATAGAACTCAATATCCCCGTGCTGGGCAAACAGGTTTTGCAGCCGTTTGAGCTAAGATTTTAAAATTATTCACATAATGAAAACCTATACTTTGTTTCAGGTGAGTTTCCCATTCAAATGCATGTAACAGTGAGAAACGCATTGTCTTGGCGAAATAAAGCGTTTTTGAACAACTTCATATAAATCGCTGTAACTTTTGATAGAAGACTCAGACAAACATGTTTATGGCTTTATCTTATAGAACTCAATATCCCCGTGCTGGGAAAACAGAACAGGTTTTGCAGCCGTTTGAGCTAAGATTTTAAAATTATTCACATAATGAAAACCTATACTTTGTTTCAGGCGAGTTTCCCATTCAAATGCATGTAACAGTGAGAAACGCATTGTCTTGGCGAAATAAAGCGTTTTTGAACAACTTCATATAAATCGCTGTAACTTTTGATAGAAGACTCAGACAAACATGTTTATGGCTTTATCTTATAGAACTCAATATCCCCGTGCTGGGCAAACAGAACAGGTTTTGCAGCCGTTTGAGCTAAGATTTTAAAATTATTCACATAATGAAAACCTATACTTTGTTTCAGGCGAGTTTCCCATTCAAATGCATGTAACAGTGAGAAACGCATTGTCTTGGCGAAATAAAGCGTTTTTGAACAACTTCATATAAATCGCTGTAACTTTTGATAGAAGACTCAGACAAACATGTTTATGGCTTTATCTTATAGAACTCAATATCCCCGTGCTGGGCAAACAGGTTTTGCAGCCGATTGAGCTAAGATTTTAAAATTATTCACATAATGAAAACCTATACTTTGTTTCAGGCGAGTTTCCCATTCAAATGCATGTAACAGTGAGAAACGCATTGTCTAGGCGAAAGAAAGCGTTTTCGTACAACTTCATATAAATCGCTGTAACTTTTGATAGAAGACTCAGACAAACATGTTTATGGCTTTATCTTATAGAACTCAATATCCCCGTGCTGGGCAAACAGGTCTTGCAGCCGTTTGAGCTAAGATTTTAAAATTATTCACATAATGAAAACCTATACTTTGTCTCGGGTGAGTTTCCCATTCAAATGCATGTAACAGTGAGAAACACACTGTCTTGGCGAAATAAAGCGTTTTCGTACAACTTCATATAAATCGCCGTGACTTTTGATAGAAGACTCAGAAACACATGTTTATGGCTTTATCTTATAGAACTCAATATCCCCGTGCTGGGCAAACAGGTTTTGCAGCCGATTGAGCTAAGATTTTAAAATTATTCACATAATGAAAACCTATACTTTGTTTCAGGCGAGTTTCCCATTCAAATGCATGTAACAGTGAGAAACGCATTGTCTTGGCGAAATAAAGCGTTTTTGAACAACTTCATATAAATCGCTGTAACTTTTGATAGAAGACTCAGACAAACATGTTTATGGCTTTATCTTATAGAACTCAATATCCCCGTGCTGGGAAAACAGAACAGGTTTTGCAGCCGTTTGAGCTAAGATTTTAAAATTATTCACATAATGAAAACCTATACTTTGTTTCAGGCGAGTTTCCCATTCAAATGCATGTAACAGTGAGAAACGCATTGTCTTGGCGAAATAAAGCGTTTTTGAACAACTTCATATAAATCGCTGTAACTTTTGATAGAAGACTCAGACAAACATGTTTATGGCTTTATCTTATAGAACTCAATATCCCCGTGCTGGGCAAACAGAACAGGTTTTGCAGCCGTTTGAGCTAAGATTTTAAAATTATTCACATAACGAAAACCTATACTTTGTTTCAGGCGAGTTTCCCATTCAAATGCATGTAACAGTGAGAAACGCATTGTCTTGGCGAAATAAAGCGTTTTTGAACAACTTCATATAAATCGCTGTAACTTTTGATAGAAGACTCAGACAAACATGTTTATGGCTTTATCTTATAGAACTCAATATCCCCGTGCTGGGCAAACAGGTTTTGCAGCCGTTTGAGCTAAGATTTTAAAATTATTCACATAATGAAAACCTATACTTTGTTTCAGGTGAGTTTCCCATTCAAATGCATGTAACAGTGAGAAACGCATTGTCTTGGCGAAATAAAGCGTTTTTGAACAACTTCATATAAATCGCTGTAACTTTTGATAGAAGACTCAGACAAACATGTTTATGGCTTTATCTTATAGAACTCAATATCCCCGTGCTGGGCAAACAGGTTTTGCAGCCGTTTGAGCTAAGATTTTAAAATTATTCACATAATGAAAACCTATACTTTGTTTCAGGCGAGTTTCCCATTCAAATGCATGTAACAGTGAGAAACGCATTGTCTTGGCGAAATAAAGCGTTTTTGAACAACTTCATATAAATCGCTGTAACTTTTGATAGAAGACTCAGACAAACATGTTTATGGCTTTATCTTATAGAACTCAATATCCCCGTGCTGGGCAAACAGAACAGGTTTTGCAGCCGTTTGAGCTAAGATTTTAAAATTATTCACATAATGAAAACCTATACTTTGTTTCAGGCGAGTTTCCCATTCAAATGCATGTAACAGTGAGAAACGCATTGTCTTGGCGAAATAAAGCGTTTTTGAACAACTTCATATAAATCGCTGTAACTTTTGATAGAAGACTCAGACAAACATGTTTATGGCTTTATCTTATAGAACTCAATATCCCCGTGCTGGGCAAACAGGTTTTGCAGCCGATTGAGCTAAGATTTTAAAATTATTCACATAATGAAAACCTATACTTTGTTTCAGGCGAGTTTCCCATTCAAATGCATGTAACAGTGAGAAACGCATTGTCTAGGCGAAAGAAAGCGTTTTCGTACAACTTCATATAAATCGCTGTAACTTTTGATAGAAGACTCAGACAAACATGTTTATGGCTTTATCTTATAGAACTCAATATCCCCGTGCTGGGCAAACAGGTCTTGCAGCCGTTTGAGCTAAGATTTTAAAATTATTCACATAATGAAAACCTATACTTTGTCTCGGGCGAGTTTCCCATTCAAATGCATGTAACAGTGAGAAACGCATTGTCTAGGCGAAAGAAAGCGTTTTCGTACAACTTCATATAAATCGCTGTAACTTTTGATAGAAGACTCAGAAAAACATGTTTATGGCTTTATCTTATAGAACTCAATATCCCTGTGCTGGGAAAACAGGTTTTGCAGCCGTTTGAGCTAAGATTTTAAAATTATTCACATAATGAAAACCTATACTTTGTCTCGGGTGAGTTTCCCATTCAAATGCATGTAACAGTGAGAAACACACTGTCTTGGCGAAATAAAGCGTTTTTGTACAACTTCATATAAATCGCTGTAACTTTTGATAGAAGACTCAGACAAACATGTTTATGGCTTTATCTTATAGAACTCAATATCCCTGTGCTGGGCAAACAGGTTTCGCAGCCGATTGAGCTAAGATTTTAAAATTATTCACATAATGAAAACCTATACTTTGTTTCAGGCGAGTTTCCCATTCAAATGCATGTAACAGTGAGAAACGCATTGTCTAGGCGAAAGAAAGCGTTTTTGAACAACTTCATATAAATCGCTGTAACTTTTGATAGAAGACTCAGACAAACATGTTTATGGCTTTATCTTATAGAACTCAATATCCCCGTGCTGGGCAAACAGGTTTTGCAGCCGTTTGAGCTAAGATTTTAAAATTATTCACATAATGAAAACCTATACTTTGTTTCAGGTGAGTTTCCCATTCAAATGCATGTAACAGTGAGAAACGCATTGTCTTGGCGAAATAAAGCGTTTTTGAACAACTTCATATAAATCGCTGTAACTTTTGATAGAAGACTCAGACAAACATGTTTATGGCTTTATCTTATAGAACTCAATATCCCCGTGCTGGGCAAACAGGTTTTGCAGCCGTTTGAGCTAAGATTTTAAAATTATTCACATAATGAAAACCTATACTTTGTTTCAGGCGAGTTTCCCATTCAAATGCATGTAACAGTGAGAAACGCATTGTCTTGGCGAAATAAAGCGTTTTTGAACAACTTCATATAAATCGCTGTAACTTTTGATAGAAGACTCAGACAAACATGTTTATGGCTTTATCTTATAGAACTCAATATCCCCGTGCTGGGCAAACAGAACAGGTTTTGCAGCCGTTTGAGCTAAGATTTTAAAATTATTCACATAATGAAAACCTATACTTTGTTTCAGGCGAGTTTCCCATTCAAATGCATGTAACAGTGAGAAACGCATTGTCTTGGCGAAATAAAGCGTTTTTGAACAACTTCATATAAATCGCTGTAACTTTTGATAGAAGACTCAGACAAACATGTTTATGGCTTTATCTTATAGAACTCAATATCCCCGTGCTGGGCAAACAGGTTTTGCAGCCGATTGAGCTAAGATTTTAAAATTATTCACATAATGAAAACCTATACTTTGTTTCAGGCGAGTTTCCCATTCAAATGCATGTAACAGTGAGAAACGCATTGTCTAGGCGAAAGAAAGCGTTTTCGTACAACTTCATATAAATCGCTGTAACTTTTGATAGAAGACTCAGACAAACATGTTTATGGCTTTATCTTATAGAACTCAATATCCCCGTGCTGGGCAAACAGGTCTTGCAGCCGTTTGAGCTAAGATTTTAAAATTATTCACATAATGAAAACCTATACTTTGTCTCGGGCGAGTTTCCCATTCAAATGCATGTAACAGTGAGAAACGCATTGTCTAGGCGAAAGAAAGCGTTTTCGTACAACTTCATATAAATCGCTGTAACTTTTGATAGAAGACTCAGAAAAACATGTTTATGGCTTTATCTTATAGAACTCAATATCCCTGTGCTGGGAAAACAGGTTTTGCAGCCGTTTGAGCTAAGATTTTAAAATTATTCACATAATGAAAACCTATACTTTGTCTCGGGTGAGTTTCCCATTCAAATGCATGTAACAGTGAGAAACACACTGTCTTGGCGAAATAAAGCGTTTTTGTACAACTTCATATAAATCGCTGTAACTTTTGATAGAAGACTCAGACAAACATGTTTATGGCTTTATCTTATAGAACTCAATATCCCTGTGCTGGGCAAACAGGTTTCGCAGCCGATTGAGCTAAGATTTTAAAATTATTCACATAATGAAAACCTATACTTTGTTTCAGGCGAGTTTCCCATTCAAATGCATGTAACAGTGAGAAACGCATTGTCTAGGCGAAAGAAAGCGTTTTCGTACAACTTCATATAAATCGCTGTAACTTTTGAAAGAAGACTCAGACAAACATGTTTATGGCTTTATCTTATAGAACTCAATATGCCCGTGCTGGGCAAACAGGTTTTGCAGCCGTTTGAGCTAAGATTTTAAAATTATTCACATAATGAAAACCTATACTTTGTCTCAGTCGAGTTTCCCATTCAAATGCATGTAACAGTGAGAAACACACTGTCTTGGCGAAAGAAAGCGTTTTCGTACAACTTCATATAAATCGCTGTGACTTTTGATAGAAGACTCAGAAACACATGTTTATGGCTTTATCTTATAGAACTCAATATCCCTGTGCTGGGCAAACAGGTTTTGCAGCCGATTGAGCTAAGATTTTAAAATTATTCACATAATGAAAACCTATACTTTGTTTCAGGCGAGTTTCCCATTCAAATGCATGTAACAGTGAGAAACGCATTGTCTAGGCGAAAGAAAGCGTTTTCGTACAACTTCATATAAATCGCTGTAACTTTTGATAGAAGACTCAGACAAACATGTTTATGGCTTTATCTTATAGAACTCAATATCCCCGTGCTGGGCAAACAGGTCTTGCAGCCGTTTGAGCTAAGATTTTAAAATTATTCACATAATGAAAACCTATACTTTGTCTCGGGCGAGTTTCCCATTCAAATGCATGTAACAGTGAGAAACGCATTGTCTAGGCGAAAGAAAGCGTTTTCGTACAACTTCATATAAATCGCTGTAACTTTTGATAGAAGACTCAGAAAAACATGTTTATGGCTTTATCTTATAGAACTCAATATCCCTGTGCTGGGAAAACAGGTTTTGCAGCCGTTTGAGCTAAGATTTTAAAATTATTCACATAATGAAAACCTATACTTTGTTTCAGGTGAGTTTCCCATTCAAATGCATGTAACAGTGAGAAACGCATTGTCTTGGCGAAATAAAGCGTTTTTGAACAACTTCATATAAATCGCTGTAACTTTTGATAGAAGACTCAGACAAACATGTTTATGGCTTTATCTTATAGAACTCAATATCCCCGTGCTGGGAAAACAGAACAGGTCTTGCAGCCGTTTGAGCTAAGATTTTAAAATTATTCACATAATGAAAACCTATACTTTGTCTCGGGTGAGTTTCCCATTCAAATGCATGTAACAGTGAGAAACACACTGTCTTGGCGAAATAAAGCGTTTTTGTACAACTTCATATAAATCGCTGTAACTTTTGATAGAAGACTCAGACAAACATGTTTATGGCTTTATCTTATAGAACTCAATATCCCCGTGCTGGGCAAACAGGTTTTGCAGCCGATTGAGCTAAGATTTTAAAATTATTCACATAATGAAAACCTATACTTTGTTTCAGGCGAGTTTCCCATTCAAATGCATGTAACAGTGAGAAACGCATTGTCTAGGCGAAAGAAAGCGTTTTCGTACAACTTCATATAAATCGCTGTAACTTTTGATAGAAGACTCAGACAAACATGTTTATGGCTTTATCTTATAGAACTCAATATCCCCGTGCTGGGAAAACAGGTCTTGCAGCCGTTTGAGCTAAGATTTTAAAATTATTCACATAATGAAAACCTATACTTTGTCTCGGGCGAGTTTCCCATTCAAATGCATGTAACAGTGAGAAACGCATTGTCTTGGCGAAAGAAAGCGTTTTTGAACAACTTCATATAAATCGCTGTAACTTTTGAAAGAAGACTCAGACAAACATGTTTATGGCTTTATCTTATAGAACTCAATATGCCCGTGCTGGGCAAACAGGTTTTGCAGCCGTTTGAGCTAAGATTTTAAAATTATTCACATAATGAAAACCTATACTTTGTCTCGGGCGAGTTTCCCATTCAAATGCATGTAACAGTGAGAAACGCATTGTCTTGGCGAAAGAAAGCGTTTTTGAAAAACTTCATATAAATCGCTGTAACTTTTGAAAGAAGACTCAGACAAACATGTTTATGGCTTTATCTTATAGAACTCAATATGCCCGTGCTGGGCAAACAGGTTTTGCAGCCGTTTGAGCTAAGATTTTAAAATTATTCACATAATGAAAACCTATACTTTGTCTCAGTCGAGTTTCCCATTCAAATGCATGTAACAGTGAGAAACGCGTTGTCTTGGCGAAAGAAAGCGTTTTCGTACAACTTCATATAAATCGCTGTGACTTTTGATAGAAGACTCAGAAACACATGTTTATGGCTTTATCTTATAGAACTCAATATCCCTGTGCTGGGCAAACAGGTTTCGCAGCCGATTGAGCTAAGATTTTAAAATTATTCACATAATGAAAACCTATACTTTGTTTCAGGCGAGTTTCCCATTCAAATGCATGTAACAGTGAGAAACGCATTGTCTAGGCGAAAGAAAGCGTTTTCGTACAACTTCATATAAATCGCTGTAACTTTTGATAGAAGACTCAGACAAACATGTTTATGGCTTTATCTTATAGAACTCAATATCCCCGTGCTGGGCAAACAGGTCTTGCAGCCGTTTGAGCTAAGATTTTAAAATTATTCACATAATGAAAACCTATACTTTGTCTCGGGCGAGTTTCCCATTCAAATGCATGTAACAGTGAGAAACGCATTGTCTAGGCGAAAGAAAGCGTTTTCGTACAACTTCATATAAATCGCTGTAACTTTTGATAGAAGACTCAGACAAACATGTTTATGGCTTTATCTTATAGAACTCAATATCCCCGTGCTGGGCAAACAGGTCTTGCAGCCGTTTGAGCTAAGATTTTAAAATTATTCACATAATGAAAACCTATACTTTGTCTCGGGCGAGTTTCCCATTCAAATGCATGTAACAGTGAGAAACGCATTGTCTTGGCGAAAGAAAGCGTTTTTGAACAACTTCATATAAATCGCTGTAACTTTTGATAGAAGACTCAGACAAACATGTTTATGGCTTTATCTTATAGAACTCAATATCCCCGTGCTGGGCAAACACGTTTTGCAGCCGTTTGAGCTAAGATTTTAAAATTATTCACATAATGAAAACCTATACTTTGTTTCAGGCGAGTTTCCCATTCAAATGCATGTAACAGTGAGAAACGCATTGTCTTGGCGAAAGAAAGCGTTTTTGAACAACTTCATATAAATCGCTGTAACTTTTGAAAGAAGACTCAGACAAACATGTTTATGGCTTTATCTTATAGAACTCAATATGCCCGTGCTGGGCAAACAGGTTTTGCAGCCGTTTGAGCTAAGATTTTAAAATTATTCACATAATGAAAACCTATACTTTGTCTCAGTCGAGTTTCCCATTCAAATGCATGTAACAGTGAGAAACGCGTTGTCTTGGCGAAAGAAAGCGTTTTCGTACAACTTCATATAAATCGCTGTGACTTTTGATAGAAGACTCAGAAACACATGTTTATGGCTTTATCTTATAGAACTCAATATCCCTGTGCTGGGCAAACAGGTTTTGCAGCCGTTTGAGCTAAGATTTTAAAATTATTCACATAATGAAAACCTATACTTTGTTTCAGGCGAGTTTCCCATTCAAATGCATGTAACAGTGAGAAACGCATTGTCTAGGCGAAAGAAAGCGTTTTCGTACAACTTCATATAAATCGCTGTAACTTTTGATAGAAGACTCAGACAAACATGTTTATGGCTTTATCTTATAGAACTCAATATCCCCGTGCTGGGCAAACAGGTCTTGCAGCCGTTTGAGCTAAGATTTTAAAATTATTCACATAATGAAAACCTATACTTTGTCTCGGGCGAGTTTCCCATTCAAATGCATGTAACAGTGAGAAACGCATTGTCTAGGCGAAAGAAAGCGTTTTCGTACAACTTCATATAAATCGCTGTAACTTTTGATAGAAGACTCAGACAAACATGTTTATGGCTTTATCTTATAGAACTCAATATCCCCGTGCTGGGCAAACAGGTCTTGCAGCCGTTTGAGCTAAGATTTTAAAATTATTCACATAATGAAAACCTATACTTTGTCTCAGTCGAGTTTCCCATTCAAATGCATGTAACAGTGAGAAACGCGTTGTCTTGGCGAAAGAAAGCGTTTTCGTACAACTTCATATAAATCGCTGTGACTTTTGATAGAAGACTCAGAAACACATGTTTATGGCTTTATCTTATAGAACTCAATATCCCTGTGCTGGGCAAACAGGTTTCGCAGCCGATTGAGCTAAGATTTTAAAATTATTCACATAATGAAAACCTATACTTTGTTTCAGGCGAGTTTCCCATTCAAATGCATGTAACAGTGAGAAACGCATTGTCTAGGCGAAAGAAAGCGTTTTCGTACAACTTCATATAAATCGCTGTAACTTTTGATAGAAGACTCAGACAAACATGTTTATGGCTTTATCTTATAGAACTCAATATCCCCGTGCTGGGCAAACAGGTCTTGCAGCCGTTTGAGCTAAGATTTTAAAATTATTCACATAATGAAAACCTATACTTTGTCTCGGGCGAGTTTCCCATTCAAATGCATGTAACAGTGAGAAACGCATTGTCTAGGCGAAAGAAAGCGTTTTCGTACAACTTCATATAAATCGCTGTAACTTTTGATAGAAGACTCAGACAAACATGTTTATGGCTTTATCTTATAGAACTCAATATCCCCGTGCTGGGCAAACAGGTCTTGCAGCCGTTTGAGCTAAGATTTTAAAATTATTCACATAATGAAAACCTATACTTTGTCTCGGGCGAGTTTCCCATTCAAATGCATGTAACAGTGAGAAACGCATTGTCTTGGCGAAAGAAAGCGTTTTTGAACAACTTCATATAAATCGCTGTAACTTTTGATAGAAGACTCAGACAAACATGTTTATGGCTTTATCTTATAGAACTCAATATCCCCGTGCTGGGCAAACACGTTTTGCAGCCGTTTGAGCTAAGATTTTAAAATTATTCACATAATGAAAACCTATACTTTGTTTCAGGCGAGTTTCCCATTCAAATGCATGTAACAGTGAGAAACGCATTGTCTTGGCGAAAGAAAGCGTTTTTGAACAACTTCATATAAATCGCTGTAACTTTTGAAAGAAGACTCAGACAAACATGTTTATGGCTTTATCTTATAGAACTCAATATGCCCGTGCTGGGCAAACAGGTTTTGCAGCCGTTTGAGCTAAGATTTTAAAATTATTCACATAATGAAAACCTATACTTTGTCTCAGTCGAGTTTCCCATTCAAATGCATGTAACAGTGAGAAACGCGTTGTCTTGGCGAAAGAAAGCGTTTTCGTACAACTTCATATAAATCGCTGTGACTTTTGATAGAAGACTCAGAAACACATGTTTATGGCTTTATCTTATAGAACTCAATATCCCTGTGCTGGGCAAACAGGTTTTGCAGCCGTTTGAGCTAAGATTTTAAAATTATTCACATAATGAAAACCTATACTTTGTTTCAGGCGAGTTTCCCATTCAAATGCATGTAACAGTGAGAAACGCATTGTCTAGGCGAAAGAAAGCGTTTTCGTACAACTTCATATAAATCGCTGTAACTTTTGATAGAAGACTCAGACAAACATGTTTATGGCTTTATCTTATAGAACTCAATATCCCCGTGCTGGGCAAACAGGTCTTGCAGCCGTTTGAGCTAAGATTTTAAAATTATTCACATAATGAAAACCTATACTTTGTCTCGGGCGAGTTTCCCATTCAAATGCATGTAACAGTGAGAAACGCATTGTCTAGGCGAAAGAAAGCGTTTTCGTACAACTTCATATAAATCGCTGTAACTTTTGATAGAAGACTCAGACAAACATGTTTATGGCTTTATCTTATAGAACTCAATATCCCCGTGCTGGGAAAACAGGTCTTGCAGCCGTTTGAGCTAAGATTTTAAAATTATTCACATAATGAAAACCTATACTTTGTCTCAGTCGAGTTTCCCATTCAAATGCATGTAACAGTGAGAAACGCGCTGTCTTGGCGAAAGAAAGCGTTTTCGTACAACTTCATATAAATCGCTGTGACTTTTGATAGAAGACTCAGAAACACATGTTTATGGCTTTATCTTATAGAACTCAATATCCCTGTGCTGGGCAAACAGGTTTTGCAGCCGATTGAGCTAAGATTTTAAAATTATTCACATAATGAAAACCTATACTTTGTTTCAGGCGAGTTTCCCATTCAAATGCATGTAACAGTGAGAAACGCATTGTCTAGGCGAAAGAAAGCGTTTTCGTACAACTTCATATAAATCGCTGTAACTTTTGATAGAAGACTCAGACAAACATGTTTATGGCTTTATCTTATAGAACTCAATATCCCCGTGCTGGGAAAACAGGTCTTGCAGCCGTTTGAGCTAAGATTTTAAAATTATTCACATAATGAAAACCTATACTTTGTCTCGGGCGAGTTTCCCATTCAAATGCATGTAACAGTGAGAAACGCATTGTCTTGGCGAAAGAAAGGGTTTTTGAACAACTTCATATAAATCGCTGTAACTTTTGAAAGAAGACTCAGACAAACATGTTTATGGCTTTATCTTATAGAACTCAATATGCCCGTGCTGGGCAAACAGGTTTTGCAGCCGTTTGAGCTAAGATTTTAAAATTATTCACATAATGAAAACCTATACTTTGTCTCAGTCGAGTTTCCCATTCAAATGCATGTAACAGTGAGAAACGCGTTGTCTTGGCGAAAGAAAGCGTTTTCGTACAACTTCATATAAATCGCTGTAACTTTTGATAGAAGACTCAGAAACACATGTTTATGGCTTTATCTTATAGAACTCAATATCCCTGTGCTGGGCAAACAGGTTTTGCAGCCGATTGAGCTAAGATTTTAAAATTATTCACATAATGAAAACCTATACTTTGTTTCAGGCGAGTTTCCCATTCAAATGCATGTAACAGTGAGAAACGCATTGTCTAGGCGAAAGAAAGCGTTTTCGTACAACTTCATATAAATCGCTGTAACTTTTGATAGAAGACTCAGACAAACATGTTTATGGCTTTATCTTATAGAACTCAATATCCCCGTGCTGGGCAAACAGGTCTTGCAGCCGTTTGAGCTAAGATTTTAAAATTATTCACATAATGAAAACCTATACTTTGTCTCAGTCGAGTTTCCCATTCAAATGCATGTAACAGTGAGAAACGCGTTGTCTTGGCGAAAGAAAGCGTTTTCGTACAACTTCATATAAATCGCTGTGACTTTTGATAGAAGACTCAGAAACACATGTTTATGGCTTTATCTTATAGAACTCAATATCCCTGTGCTGGGCAAACAGGTTTTGCAGCCGATTGAGCTAAGATTTTAAAATTATTCACATAATGAAAACCTATACTTTGTTTCAGGCGAGTTTCCCATTCAAATGCATGTAACAGTGAGAAACGCATTGTCTAGGCGAAAGAAAGCGTTTTCGTACAACTTCATATAAATCGCTGTAACTTTTGATAGAAGACTCAGACAAACATGTTTATGGCTTTATCTTATAGAACTCAATATCCCCGTGCTGGGCAAACAGGTCTTGCAGCCGTTTGAGCTAAGATTTTAAAATTATTCACATAATGAAAACCTATACTTTGTCTCGGGCGAGTTTCCCATTCAAATGCATGTAACAGTGAGAAACGCATTGTCTAGGCGAAAGAAAGCGTTTTCGTACAACTTCATATAAATCGCTGTAACTTTTGATAGAAGACTCAGACAAACATGTTTATGGCTTTATCTTATAGAACTCAATATCCCCGTGCTGGGAAAACAGGTCTTGCAGCCGTTTGAGCTAAGATTTTAAAATTATTCACATAATGAAAACCTATACTTTGTCTCGGGTGAGTTTCCCATTCAAATGCATGTAACAGTGAGAAACGCATTGTCTTGGCGAAAGAAAGCGTTTTTGAACAACTTCATATAAATCGCTGTAACTTTTGATAGAAGACTCAGACAAACATGTTTATGGCTTTATCTTATAGAACTCAATATGCCCGTGCTGGGCAAACAGGTTTTGCAGCCGTTTGAGCTAAGATTTTAAAATTATTCACATAATGAAAACCTATACTTTGTCTCAGTCGAGTTTCCCATTCAAATGCATGTAACAGTGAGAAACGCGTTGTCTTGGCGAAATAAAGCGTTTTCGTACAACTTCATATAAATCGCTGTGACTTTTGATAGAAGACTCAGACAAACATGTTTATGGCTTTATCTTATAGAACTCAATATCCCTGTGCTGGGCAAACAGGTTTTGCAGCCGATTGAGCTAAGATTTTAAAATTATTCACATAATGAAAACCTATACTTTGTTTCAGGCGAGTTTCCCATTCAAATGCATGTAACAGTGAGAAACACACTGTCTTGGCGAAAGAAAGCATTTTTGAACAACTTCATATAAATCGCTGTAACTTTTGAAAGAAGACTCAGACAAACATGTTTATGGCTTTATCTTATAGAACTCAATATCCCCGTGCTGGGCAAACAGGTTTTGCAGCCGTTTGAGCTAAGATTTTAAAATTATTCACATAATGAAAACCTATACTTTGTTTCAGGCGAGTTTCCCATTCAAATGCATGTAACAGTGAGAAACGCGTTGTCTTGGCGAAAGAAAGCGTTTTCGTACAACTTCATATAAATCGCTGTGACTTTTGATAGAAGACTCAGAAACACATGTTTATGGCTTTATCTTATAGAACTCAATATCCCTGTGCTGGGCAAACAGGTTTTGCAGCCGATTGAGCTAAGATTTTAAAATTATTCACATAATGAAAACCTATACTTTGTTTTAGGCGAGTTTCCCATTCAAATGCATGTAACAGTGAGAAACACACTGTCTTGGCGAAAGAAAGCATTTTCGAACAACTTCATATAAATCGCTGTAACTTTTGAAAGAAGACTCAGACAAACATGTTTATGGCTTTATCTTATAGAACTCAATATCCCCGTGCTGGGCAAACAGGTTTTGCAGCCGTTTGAGCTAAGATTTTAAAATTATTCACATAATGAAAACCTATACTTTGTTTCAGGCGAGTTTCCCATTCAAATGCATGTAACAGTGAGAAACGCATTGTCTAGGCGAAATAAAGCGTTTTCGTACAACTTCATATAAATCGCTGTAACTTTTGATAGAAGACTCAGACAAACATGTTTATGGCTTTATCTTATAGAACTCAATATCCCCGTGCTGGGCAAACAGGTCTTGCAGCCGTTTGAGCTAAGATTTTAAAATTATTCACATAATGAAAACCTATACTTTGTCTCAGTCGAGTTTCCCATTCAAATGCATGTAACAGTGAGAAACGCGTTGTCTTGGCGAAAGAAAGCGTTTTCGTACAACTTCATATAAATCGCTGTGACTTTTGATAGAAGACTCAGAAACACATGTTTATGGCTTTATCTTATAGAACTCAATATCCCTGTGCTGGGCAAACAGGTTTTGCAGCCGATTGAGCTAAGATTTTAAAATTATTCACATAATGAAAACCTATACTTTGTTTCAGGCGAGTTTCCCATTCAAATGCATGTAACAGTGAGAAACGCATTGTCTAGGCGAAAGAAAGCGTTTTCGTACAACTTCATATAAATCGCTGTAACTTTTGATAGAAGACTCAGACAAACATGTTTATGGCTTTATCTTATAGAACTCAATATCCCCGTGCTGGGCAAACAGGTCTTGCAGCCGTTTGAGCTAAGATTTTAAAATTATTCACATAATGAAAACCTATACTTTGTCTCGGGCGAGTTTCCCATTCAAATGCATGTAACAGTGAGAAACGCATTGTCTAGGCGAAAGAAAGCGTTTTCGTACAACTTCATATAAATCGCTGTAACTTTTGATAGAAGACTCAGACAAACATGTTTATGGCTTTATCTTATAGAACTCAATATCCCCGTGCTGGGAAAACAGGTCTTGCAGCCGTTTGAGCTAAGATTTTAAAATTATTCACATAATGAAAACCTATACTTTGTCTCGGGCGAGTTTCCCATTCAAATGCATGTAACAGTGAGAAACGCATTGTCTTGGCGAAAGAAAGCGTTTTTGAACAACTTCATATAAATCGCTGTAACTTTTGATAGAAGACTCAGACAAACATGTTTATGGCTTTATCTTATAGAACTCAATATCCCCGTGCTGGGCAAACAGGTTTTGCAGCCGTTTGAGCTAAGATTTTAAAATTATTCACATAATGAAAACCTATACTTTGTTTCAGGCGAGTTTCCCATTCAAATGCATGTAACAGTGAGAAACGCATTGTCTAGGCGAAAGAAAGCGTTTTCGTACAACTTCATATAAATCGCTGTAACTTTTGATAGAAGACTCAGACAAACATGTTTATGGCTTTATCTTATAGAACTCAATATCCCCGTGCTGGGCAAACAGGTCTTGCAGCCGTTTGAGCTAAGATTTTAAAATTATTCACATAATGAAAACCTATACTTTGTCTCAGTCGAGTTTCCCATTCAAATGCATGTAACAGTGAGAAACGCGTTGTCTTGGCGAAAGAAAGCGTTTTCGTACAACTTCATATAAATCGCTGTGACTTTTGATAGAAGACTCAGACAAACATGTTTATGGCTTTATCTTATAGAACTCAATATCCCTGTGCTGGGCAAACAGGTTTTGCAGCCGATTGAGCTAAGATTTTAAAATTATTCACATAATGAAAACCTATACTTTGTTTCAGGCGAGTTTCCCATTCAAATGCATGTAACAGTGAGAAACGCATTGTCTAGGCGAAAGAAAGCGTTTTCGTACAACTTCATATAAATCGCTGTAACTTTTGATAGAAGACTCAGACAAACATGTTTATGGCTTTATCTTATAGAACTCAATATCCCCGTGCTGGGCAAACAGGTCTTGCAGCCGTTTGAGCTAAGATTTTAAAATTATTCACATAATGAAAACCTATACTTTGTCTCGGGCGAGTTTCCCATTCAAATGCATGTAACAGTGAGAAACGCATTGTCTAGGCGAAAGAAAGCGTTTTCGTACAACTTCATATAAATCGCTGTAACTTTTGATAGAAGACTCAGACAAACATGTTTATGGCTTTATCTTATAGAACTCAATATCCCCGTGCTGGGAAAAAAGGTCTTGCAGCCGTTTGAGCTAAGATTTTAAAATTATTCACATAATGAAAACCTATACTTTGTCTCAGTCGAGTTTCCCGTTCAAATGCATGTAACAGTGAGAAACACACTGTCTTGGCGAAAGAAAGCGTTTTCGTACAACTTCATATAAATCGCTGTGACTTTTGATAGAAGACTCAGAAACACATGTTTATGGCTTTATCTTATAGAACTCAATATCCCTGTGCTGGGCAAACAGGTTTTGCAGCCGATTGAGCTAAGATTTTAAAATTATTCACATAATGAAAACCTATACTTTGTTTCAGGCGAGTTTCCCATTCAAATGCATGTAACAGTGAGAAACGCATTGTCTAGGCGAAAGAAAGCGTTTTCGTACAACTTCATATAAATCGCTGTAACTTTTGATAGAAGACTCAGACAAACATGTTTATGGCTTTATCTTATAGAACTCAATATCCCCGTGCTGGGCAAACAGGTCTTGCAGCCGTTTGAGCTAAGATTTTAAAATTATTCACATAATGAAAACCTATACTTTGTCTCGGGCGAGTTTCCCATTCGTACAACTTCATATAAATCGCTGTAACTTTTGATAGAAGACTCAGACAAACATGTTTATGGCTTTATCTTATAGAACTCAATATCCCCGTGCTGGGAAAACAGGTCTTGCAGCCGTTTGAGCTAAGATTTTAAAATTATTCACATAATGAAAACCTATACTTTGTCTCGGGCGAGTTTCCATTCAAATGCATGTAACAGTGAGAAACGCATTGTCTAGGCGAAAGAAAGCGTTTTCGTACAACTTCATATAAATCGCTGTAACTTTTGATAGAAGACTCAGACAAACATGTTTATGGCTTTATCTTATAGAACTCAATATCCCCGTGCTGGGCAAACAGGTCTTGCAGCCGTTTGAGCTAAGATTTTAAAATTATTCACATAATGAAAACCTATACTTTGTCTCGGGCGAGTTTCCCATTCAAATGCATGTAACAGTGAGAAACGCATTGTCTTGGCGAAAGAAAGCGTTTTTGAACAACTTCATATAAATCGCTGTAACTTTTGATAGAAGACTCAGACAAACATGTTTATGGCTTTATCTTATAGAACTCAATATGCCCGTGCTGGGCAAACAGGTTTTGCAGCCGTTTGAGCTAAGATTTTAAAATTATTCACATAATGAAAACCTATACTTTGTCTCAGTCGAGTTTCCCATTCAAATGCATGTAACAGTGAGAAACGCGTTGTCTTGGCGAAAGAAAGCGTTTTCGTACAACTTCATATAAATCGCTGTGACTTTTGATAGAAGACTCAGAAACACATGTTTATGGCTTTATCTTATAGAACTCAATATCCCTGTGCTGGGCAAACAGGTTTTGCAGCCGATTGAGCTAAGATTTTAAAATTATTCACATAATGAAAACCTATACTTTGTTTCAGGCGAGTTTCCCATTCAAATGCATGTAACAGTGAGAAACACACTGTCTTGGCGAAAGAAAGCATTTTCGAACAACTTCATATAAATCGCTGTAACTTTTGAAAGAAGACTCAGACAAACATGTTTATGGCTTTATCTTATAGAACTCAATATCCCCGTGCTGGGCAAACAGGTTTTGCAGCCGTTTGAGCTAAGATTTTAAAATTATTCACATAATGAAAACCTATACTTTGTTTCAGGCGAGTTTCCCATTCAAATGCATGTAACAGTGAGAAACGCATTGTCTTGGCGAAAGAAAGCGTTTTTGAACAACTTCATATAAATCGCTGTAACTTTTGAAAGAAGACTCAGACAAACATGTTTATGGCTTTATCTTATAGAACTCAATATGCCCGTGCTGGGCAAACAGGTTTTGCAGCCGTTTGAGCTAAGATTTTAAAATTATTCACATAATGAAAACCTATACTTTGTCTCAGTCGAGTTTCCCATTCAAATGCATGTAACAGTGAGAAACGCGTTGTCTTGGCGAAAGAAAGCGTTTTCGTACAACTTCATATAAATCGCTGTGACTTTTGATAGAAGACTTTTGATAGATGGCTTTATCTTATAGAACTCAATATCCCTGTGCTGGGCAAACAGGTTTTGCAGCCGATTGAGCTAAGATTTTAAAATTATTCACATAATGAAAACCTATACTTTGTTTCAGGCGAGTTTCCCATTCAAATGCATGTAACAGTGAGAAACACACTGTCTTGGCGAAAGAAAGCATTTTCGAACAACTTCATATAAATCGCTGTAACTTTTGAAAGAAGACTCAGACAAACATGTTTATGGCTTTATCTTATAGAACTCAATATCCCCGTGCTGGGCAAACAGGTTTTGCAGCCGTTTGAGCTAAGATTTTAAAATTATTCACATAATGAAAACCTATACTTTGTTTCAGGCGAGTTTCCCATTCAAATGCATGTAACAGTGAGAAACGCATTGTCTAGGCGAAAGAAAGCGTTTTCGTACAACTTCATATAAATCGCTGTGACTTTTGATAGAAGACTCAGAAACACATGTTTATGGCTTTATCTTATAGAACTCAATATCCCCGTGCTGGGCAAACAGGTCTTGCAGCCGTTTGAGCTAAGATTTTAAAATTATTCACATAATGAAAACCTATACTTTGTCTCGGGCGAGTTTCCCATTCAAATGCATGTAACAGTGAGAAACGCATTGTCTTGGCGAAAGAAAGCGTTTTTTTACAACTTCATATAAATCGCTGTGACTTTTGATAGAAGACTCAGAAACACATGTTTATGGCTTTATCTTATAGAACTCAATATCCCTGTGCTGGGCAAACAGGTTTTGCAGCCGATTGAGCTAAGATTTTAAAATTATTCACATAATGAAAACCTATACTTTGTTTCAGGCGAGTTTCCCATTCAAATGCATGTAACAGTGAGAAACGCATTGTCTAGGCGAAAGAAAGCGTTTTCGTACAACTTCATATAAATCGCTGTAACTTTTGATAGAAGACTCAGACAAACATGTTTATGGCTTTATCTTATAGAACTCAATATCCCCGTGCTGGGAAAACAGGTCTTGCAGCCGTTTGAGCTAAGATTTTAAAATTATTCACATAATGAAAACCTATACTTTGTCTCGGGCGAGTTTCCCATTCAAATGCATGTAACAGTGAGAAACGCATTGTCTTGGCGAAAGAAAGCGTTTTTGAACAACTTCATATAAATCGCTGTAACTTTTGATAGAAGACTCAGACAAACATGTTTATGGCTTTATCTTATAGAACTCAATATCCCCGTGCTGGGCAAACAGGTTTTGCAGCCGTTTGAGCTAAGATTTTAAAATTATTCACATAATGAAAACCTATACTTTGTTTCAGGCGAGTTTCCCATTCAAATGCATGTAACAGTGAGAAACGCATTGTCTTGGCGAAAGAAAGCGTTTTTGAACAACTTCATATAAATCGCTGTAACTTTTGATAGAAGACTCAGACAAACATGTTTATGGCTTTATCTTATAGAACTCAATATCCCCGTGCTGGGCAAACAGGTCTTGCAGCCGTTTGAGCTAAGATTTTAAAATTATTCACATAATGAAAACCTATACTTTATCTCAGTCGAGTTTCCCATTCAAATGCATGTAACAGTGAGAAACGCGTTGTCTTGGCGAAAGAAAGCGTTTTCGTACAACTTCATATAAATCGCTGTAACTTTTGATAGAAGACTCAGACAAACATGTTTATGGCTTTATCTTATAGAACTCAATATCCCCGTGCTGGGCAAACAGGTCTTGCAGCCGTTTGAGCTAAGATTTTAAAATTATTCACATAATGAAAACCTATACTTTGTCTCGGGCGAGTTTCCCATTCAAATGCATGTAACAGTGAGAAACGCATTGTCTTGGCGAAAGAAAGCGTTTTCGTACAACTTCATATAAATCGCTGTGACTTTTGATAGAAGACTCAGAAACACATGTTTATGGCTTTATCTTATAGAACTCAATATCCCTGTGCTGGGCAAACAGGTTTTGCAGCCGATTGAGCTAAGATTTTAAAATTATTCACATAATGAAAACCTATACTTTGTTTCAGGCGAGTTTCCCATTCAAATGCATGTAACAGTGAGAAACGCATTGTCTAGGCGAAAGAAAGCGTTTTCGTACAACTTCATATAAATCGCTGTAACTTTTGATAGAAGACTCAGACAAACATGTTTATGGCTTTATCTTATAGAACTCAATATCCCCGTGCTGGGCAAACAGGTCTTGCAGCCGTTTGAGCTAAGATTTTAAAATTATTCACATAATGAAAACCTATACTTTGTCTCGGGCGAGTTTCCCATTCAAATGCATGTAACAGTGAGAAACGCATTGTCTAGGCGAAAGAAAGCGTTTTCGTACAACTTCATATAAATCGCTGTAACTTTTGATAGAAGACTCAGACAAACATGTTTATGGCTTTATCTTATAGAACTCAATATCCCCGTGCTGGGAAAACAGGTCTTGCAGCCGTTTGAGCTAAGATTTTAAAATTATTCACATAATGAAAACCTATACTTTGTCTCGGGCGAGTTTCCCATTCAAATGCATGTAACAGTGAGAAACGCATTGTCTTGGCGAAAGAAAGCGTTTTTGAACAACTTCATATAAATCGCTGTAACTTTTGATAGAAGACTCAGACAAACATGTTTATGGCTTTATCTTATAGAACTCAATATCCCCGTGCTGGGCAAACAGGTTTTGCAGCCGTTTGAGCTAAGATTTTAAAATTATTCACATAATGAAAACCTATACTTTGTTTCAGGCGAGTTTCCCATTCAAATGCATGTAACAGTGAGAAACGCATTGTCTAGGCGAAAGAAAGCGTTTTCGTACAACTTCATATAAATCGCTGTAACTTTTGATAGAAGACTCAGACAAACATGTTTATGGCTTTATCTTATAGAACTCAATATCCCCGTGCTGGGCAAACAGGTCTTGCAGCCGTTTGAGCTAAGATTTTAAAATTATTCACATAATGAAAACCTATACTTTGTCTCGGGCGAGTTTCCCATTCAAATGCATGTAACAGTGAGAAACGCATTGTCTTGGCGAAAGAAAGCGTTTTTGAACAACTTCATATAAATCGCTGTAACTTTTGATAGAAGACTCAGACAAACATGTTTATGGCTTTATCTTATAGAACTCAATATCCCCGTGCTGGGCAAACAGGTTTTGCAGCCGTTTGAGCTAAGATTTTAAAATTATTCACATAATGAAAACCTATACTTTGTTTCAGGCGAGTTTCCCATTCAAATGCATGTAACAGTGAGAAACGCATTGTCTTGGCGAAAGAAAGCGTTTTTGAACAACTTCATATAAATCGCTGTAACTTTTGAAAGAAGACTCAGACAAACATGTTTATGGCTTTATCTTATAGAACTCAATATGCCCGTGGTGGGCAAACAGGTTTTGCAGCCGTTTGAGCTAAGATTTTAAAATTATTCACATAATGAAAACCTATACTTTGTCTCAGTCGAGTTTCCCATTCAAATGCATGTAACAGTGAGAAACGCGTTGTCTTGGCGAAAGAAAGCGTTTTCGTACAACTTCATATAAATCGCTGTGACTTTTGATAGAAGACTCAGAAACACATGTTTATGGCTTTATCTTATAGAACTCAATATCCCTGTGCTGGGCAAACAGGTTTTGCAGCCGATTGAGCTAAGATTTTAAAATTATTCACATAATGAAAACCTATACTTTGTTTCAGGCGAGTTTCCCATTCAAATGCATGTAACAGTGAGAAACACACTGTCTTGGCGAAAGAAAGCATTTTCGAACAACTTCATATAAATCGCTGTAACTTTTGAAAGAAGACTCAGACAAACATGTTTATGGCTTTATCTTATAGAACTCAATATCCCCGTGCTGGGCAAACAGGTTTTGCAGCCGTTTGAGCTAAGATTTTAAAATTATTCACATAATGAAAACCTATACTTTGTCTCGGGCGAGTTTCCCATTCAAATGCATGTAACAGTGAGAAACGCATTGTCTAGGCGAAAGAAAGCGTTTTCGTACAACTTCATATAAATCGCTGTAACTTTTGATAGAAGACTCAGACAAACATGTTTATGGCTTTATCTTATAGAACTCAATATCCCCGTGCTGAGAAAACAGGTCTTGCAGCCGTTTGAGCTAAGATTTTAAAATTATTCACATAATGAAAACCTATACTTTGTCTCGGGCGAGTTTCCCATTCAAATGCATGTAACAGTGAGAAACGCATTGTCTTGGCGAAAGAAAGCGTTTTTGAACAACTTCATATAAATCGCTGTAACTTTTGATAGAAGACTCAGACAAACATGTTTATGGCTTTATCTTATAGAACTCAATATCCCCGTGCTGGGCAAACAGGTTTTGCAGCCGTTTGAGCTAAGATTTTAAAATTATTCACATAATGAAAACCTATACTTTGTTTCAGGCGAGTTTCCCATTCAAATGCATGTAACAGTGAGAAACGCATTGTCTAGGCGAAAGAAAGCGTTTTCGTACAACTTCATATAAATCGCTGTAACTTTTGATAGAAGACTCAGACAAACATGTTTATGGCTTTATCTTATAGAACTCAATATCCCCGTGCTGGGCAAACAGGTCTTGCAGCCGTTTGAGCTAAGATTTTAAAATTATTCACATAATGAAAACCTATACTTTGTCTCAGTCGAGTTTCCCATTCAAATGCATGTAACAGTGAGAAACGCGTTGTCTTGGCGAAAGAAAGCGTTTTCGTACAACTTCATATAAATCGCTGTGACTTTTGATAGAAGACTCAGAAACACATGTTTATGGCTTTATCTTATAGAACTCAATATCCCTGTGCTGGGCAAACAGGTTTTGCAGCCGATTGAGCTAAGATTTTAAAATTATTCACATAATGAAAACCTATACTTTGTTTCAGGCGAGTTTCCCATTCAAATGCATGTAACAGTGAGAAACGCATTGTCTAGGCGAAAGAAAGCGTTTTCGTACAACTTCATATAAATCGCTGTAACTTTTGATAGAAGACTCAGACAAACATGTTTATGGCTTTATCTTATAGAACTCAATATCCCCGTGCTGGGCAAACAGGTCTTGCAGCCGTTTGAGCTAAGATTTTAAAATTATTCACATAATGAAAACCTATACTTTGTCTCGGGCGAGTTTCCCATTCAAATGCATGTAACAGTGAGAAACGCATTGTCTAGGCGAAAGAAAGCGTTTTCGTACAACTTCATATAAATCGCTGTAACTTTTGATAGAAGACTCAGACAAACATGTTTATGGCTTTATCTTATAGAACTCAATATCCCCGTGCTGGGAAAACAGGTCTTGCAGCCGTTTGAGCTAAGATTTTAAAATTATTCACATAATGAAAACCTATACTTTGTCTCGGGCGAGTTTCCCATTCAAATGCATGTAACAGTGAGAAACGCATTGTCTTGGCGAAAGAAAGCGTTTTTGAACAACTTCATATAAATCGCTGTAACTTTTGATAGAAGACTCAGACAAACATGTTTATGGCTTTATCTTATAGAACTCAATATCCCCGTGCTGGGCAAACAGGTTTTGCAGCCGTTTGAGCTAAGATTTTAAAATTATTCACATAATGAAAACCTATACTTTGTCTCAGTCGAGTTTCCCATTCAAATGCATGTAACAGTGAGAAACGCGTTGTCTTGGCGAAAGAAAGCGTTTTCGTACAACTTCATATAAATCGCTGTGACTTTTGATAGAAGACTCAGAAACACATGTTTATGGCTTTATCTTATAGAACTCAATATCCCTGTGCTGGGCAAACAGGTTTTGCAGCCGATTGAACTAAGATTTTAAAATTATTCACATAATGAAAACCTATACTTTGTTTCAGGCGAGTTTCCCATTCAAATGCATGTAACAGTGAGAAACACACTGTCTTGGCGAAAGAAAGCATTTTCGAACAACTTCATATAAATCGCTGTAACTTTTGAAAGAAGACTCAGACAAACATGTTTATGGCTTTATCTTATAGAACTCAATATGCCCGTGCTGGGCAAACAGGTTTTGCAGCCGTTTGAGCTAAGATTTTAAAATTATTCACATAATGAAAACCTATACTTTGTCTCGGGCGAGTTTCCCATTCAAATGCATGTAACAGTGAGAAACGCATTGTCTTGGCGAAAGAAAGCGTTTTTGAACAACTTCATATAAATCGCTGTAACTTTTGAAATAAGACTCAGACAAACATGTTTATGGCTTTATCTTATAGAACTCAATATGCCCGTGCTGGGCAAACAGGTTTTGCAGCCGTTTGAGCTAAGATTTTAAAATTATTCACATAATGAAAACTTATACTTTGTTTCAGGCGAGTTTCCCATTCAAATGCATGTAACAGTGAGAAACGCATTGTCTAGGCGAAAGAAAGCGTTTTCGAACAACTTCATATAAATCGCTGTAACTTTTGATAGAAGACTCAGACAAACATGTTTATGGCTTTATCTTATAGAACTCAATATGCCCGTGCTGGGCAAACAGGTTTTGCAGCCGTTTGAGCTAAGATTTTAAAATTATTCACATAATGAAAACCTATACTTTGTCTCGGGCGAGTTTCCCATTCAAATGCATGTAACAGTGAGAAACGCATTGTCTTGGCGAAAGAAAGCGTTTTTGAACAACTTCATATAAATCGCTGTAACTTTTGAAAGAAGACTCAGACAAACATGTTTATGGCTTTATCTTATAGAACTCAATATGCCCGTGCTGGGCAAACAGGTTTTGCAGCCGTTTGAGCTAAGATTTTAAAATTATTCACATAATGAAAACCTATACTTTGTCTCAGTCGAGTTTCCCATTCAAATGCATGTAACAGTGAGAAACGCGTTGTCTTGGCGAAAGAAAGCGTTTTCGTACAACTTCATATAAATCGCTGTGACTTTTGATAGAAGACTCAGAAACACATGTTTATGGCTTTATCTTATAGAACTCAATATCCCTGTGCTGGGCAAACAGGTTTTGCAGCCGATTGAGCTAAGATTTTAAAATTATTCACATAATGAAAACCTATACTTTGTTTCAGGCGAGTTTCCCATTCAAATGCATGTAACAGTGAGAAACGCATTGTCTAGGCGAAAGAAAGCGTTTTCGTACAACTTCATATAAATCGCTGTAACTTTTGATAGAAGACTCAGACAAACATGTTTATGGCTTTATCTTATAGAACTCAATATCCCTGTGCTGGGCAAACAGGTCTTGCAGCCGTTTGAGCTAAGATTTTAAAATTATTCACATAATGAAAACCTATACTTTGTTTCAGGCGAGTTTCCCATTCAAATGCATGTAACAGTGAGAAACGCATTGTCTAGGCGAAAGAAAGCGTTTTCGTACAACTTCATATAAATCGCTGTAACTTTTGATAGAAGACTCAGACAAACATGTTTATGGCTTTATCTTATAGAACTCAATATCCCCGTGCTGGGCAAACAGGTCTTGCAGCCGTTTGAGCTAAGATTTTAAAATTATTCACATAATGAAAACCTATACTTTGTCTCGGGCGAGTTTCCCATTCAAATGCATGTAACAGTGAGAAACGCATTGTCTTGGCGAAAGAAAGCGTTTTTGAACAACTTCATATAAATCGCTGTAACTTTTGAAATAAGACTCAGACAAACATGTTTATGGCTTTATCTTATAGAACTCAATATGCCCGTGCTGGGCAAACAGGTTTTGCAGCCGTTTGAGCTAAGATTTTAAAATTATTCACATAATGAAAACCTATACTTTGTTTCAGGCGAGTTTCCCATTCAAATGCATGTAACAGTGAGAAACGCATTGTCTAGGCGAAAGAAAGATTTTTCGAACAACTTCATATAAATCGCTGTAACTTTTGATAGAAGACTCAGACAAACATGTTTATGGCTTTATCTTATAGAACTCAATATGCCCGTGCTGGGCAAACAGGTTTTGCAGCCGTTTGAGCTAAGATTTTAAAATTATTCACATAATGAAAACCTATACTTTGTTTCAGGCGAGTTTCCCATTCAAATGCATGTAACAGTGAGAAACGCATTGTCTAGGCGAAAGAAAGCGTTTTCGTACAACTTCATATAAATCGCTGTAACTTTTGATAGAAGACTCAGACAAACATGTTTATGGCTTTATCTTATAGAACTCAATATCCCCGTGCTGGGCAAACAGGTTTTGCAGCCGTTTGAGCTAAGATTTTAAAATTATTCACATAATGAAAACCTATACTTTGTCTCGGGCGAGTTTCCCATTCAAATGCATGTAACAGTGAGAAACGCATTGTCTTGGCGAAAGAAAGCGTTTTTGAACAACTTCATATAAATCGCTGTAACTTTTGAAAGAAGACTCAGACAAACATGTTTATGGCTTTATCTTATAGAACTCAATATCCCCGTGCTGGGCAAACAGGTTTTGCAGCCGTTTGAGCTAAGATTTTAAAATTATTCACATAATGAAAACCTATACTTTGTCTCAGTCGAGTTTCCCATTCAAATGCATGTAACAGTGAGAAACGCGTTGTCTTGGCGAAAGAAAGCGTTTTCGTACAACTTCATATAAATCGCTGTGACTTTTGATAGAAGACTCAGAAACACATGTTTATGGCTTTATCTTATAGAACTCAATATCCCTGTGCTGGGCAAACAGGTTTTGCAGCCGATTGAGCTAAGATTTTAAAATTATTCACATAATGAAAACCTATACTTTGTTTCAGGCGAGTTTCCCATTCAAATGCATGTAACAGTGAGAAACGCATTGTCTAGGCGAAAGAAAGCATTTTCGAACAACTTCATATAAATCGCTGTAACTTTTGATAGAAGACTCAGACAAACATGTTTATGGCTTTATCTTATAGAACTCAATATGCCCGTGCTGGGCAAACAGGTTTTGCAGCCGTTTGAGCTAAGATTTTAAAATTATTCACATAATGAAAACCTATACTTTGTCTCGGGCGAGTTTCCCATTCAAATGCATGTAACAGTGAGAAACGCATTGTCTTGGCGAAAGAAAGCGTTTTTGAACAACTTCATATAAATCGCTGTAACTTTTGAAAGAAGACTCAGACAAACATGTTTATGGCTTTATCTTATAGAACTCAATATGCCCGTGCTGGGCAAACAGGTTTTGCAGCCGTTTGAGCTAAGATTTTAAAATTATTCACATAATGAAAACCTATACTTTGTTTCAGGCGAGTTTCCCATTCAAATGCATGTAACAGTGAGAAACGCATTGTCTAGGCGAAAGAAAGCGTTTTCGTACAACTTCATATAAATCGCTGTAACTTTTGATAGAAGACTCAGACAAACATGTTTATGGCTTTATCTTATAGAACTCAATATCCCCGTGCTGGGCAAACAGGTCTTGCAGCCGTTTGAGCTAAGATTTTAAAATTATTCACATAATGAAAACCTATACTTTGTCTCGGGCGAGTTTCCCATTCAAATGCATGTAACAGTGAGAAACGCATTGTCTTGGCGAAAGAAAGCGTTTTTGAACAACTTCATATAAATCGCTGTAACTTTTGAAATAAGACTCAGACAAACATGTTTATGGCTTTATCTTATAGAACTCAATATGCCCGTGCTGGGCAAACAGGTTTTGCAGCCGTTTGAGCTAAGATTTTAAAATTATTCACATAATGAAAACCTATACTTTGTTTCAGGCGAGTTTCCCATTCAAATGCATGTAACAGTGAGAAACGCATTGTCTAGGCGAAAGAAAGCGTTTTCGTACAACTTCATATAAATCGCTGTAACTTTTGATAGAAGACTCAGACAAACATGTTTATGGCTTTATCTTATAGAACTCAATATCCCCGTGCTGGGCAAACAGGTTTTGCAGCCGTTTGAGCTAAGATTTTAAAATTATTCACATAATGAAAACCTATACTTTGTCTCGGGCGAGTTTCCCATTCAAATGCATGTAACAGTGAGAAACGCATTGTCTTGGCGAAAGAAAGCGTTTTTGAACAACTTCATATAAATCGCTGTAACTTTTGAAAGAAGACTCAGACAAACATGTTTATGGCTTTATCTTATAGAACTCAATATCCCCGTGCTGGGCAAACAGGTTTTGCAGCCGTTTGAGCTAAGATTTTAAAATTATTCACATAATGAAAACCTATACTTTGTCTCAGTCGAGTTTCCCATTCAAATGCATGTAACAGTGAGAAACGCGTTGTCTTGGCGAAAGAAAGCGTTTTCGTACAACTTCATATAAATCGCTGTGACTTTTGATAGAAGACTCAGAAACACATGTTTATGGCTTTATCTTATAGAACTCAATATCCCTGTGCTGGGCAAACAGGTTTTGCAGCCGATTGAGCTAAGATTTTAAAATTATTCACATAATGAAAACCTATACTTTGTTTCAGGCGAGTTTCCCATTCAAATGCATGTAACAGTGAGAAACGCATTGTCTAGGCGAAAGAAAGCATTTTCGAACAACTTCATATAAATCGCTGTAACTTTTGATAGAAGACTCAGACAAACATGTTTATGGCTTTATCTTATAGAACTCAATATGCCCGTGCTGGGCAAACAGGTTTTGCAGCCGTTTGAGCTAAGATTTTAAAATTATTCACATAATGAAAACCTATACTTTGTCTCGGGCGAGTTTCCCATTCAAATGCATGTAACAGTGAGAAACGCATTGTCTTGGCGAAAGAAAGCGTTTTTGAACAACTTCATATAAATCGCTGTAACTTTTGAAAGAAGACTCAGACAAACATGTTTATGGCTTTATCTTATAGAACTCAATATGCCCGTGCTGGGCAAACAGGTTTTGCAGCCGTTTGAGCTAAGATTTTAAAATTATTCACATAATGAAAACCTATACTTTGTCTCAGTCGAGTTTCCCATTCAAATGCATGTAACAGTGAGAAACGCGTTGTCTTGGCGAAAGAAAGCGTTTTCGTACAACTTCATATAAATCGCTGTGACTTTTGATAGAAGACTCAGAAACACATGTTTATGGCTTTATCTTATAGAACTCAATATCCCTGTGCTGGGCAAACAGGTTTTGCAGCCGATTGAGCTAAGATTTTAAAATTATTCACATAATGAAAACCTATACTTTGTTTCAGGCGAGTTTCCCATTCAAATGCATGTAACAGTGAGAAACGCATTGTCTAGGCGAAAGAAAGCGTTTTCGTACAACTTCATATAAATCGCTGTAACTTTTGATAGAAGACTCAGACAAACATGTTTATGGCTTTATCTTATAGAACTCAATATCCCTGTGCTGGGCAAACAGGTCTTGCAGCCGTTTGAGCTAAGATTTTAAAATTATTCACATAATGAAAACCTATACTTTGTTTCAGGCGAGTTTCCCATTCAAATGCATGTAACAGTGAGAAACGCATTGTCTAGGCGAAAGAAAGCGTTTTCGTACAACTTCATATAAATCGCTGTAACTTTTGATAGAAGACTCAGACAAACATGTTTATGGCTTTATCTTATAGAACTCAATATCCCCGTGCTGGGCAAACAGGTCTTGCAGCCGTTTGAGCTAAGATTTTAAAATTATTCACATAATGAAAACCTATACTTTGTCTCGGGCGAGTTTCCCATTCAAATGCATGTAACAGTGAGAAACGCATTGTCTAGGCGAAAGAAAGCGTTTTCGTACAACTTTATATAAATCGCTGTAACTTTTGATAGAAGACTCAGACAAACATGTTTATGGCTTTATCTTATAGAACTCAATATCCCCGTGCTGGGCAAACAGGTTTTGCAGCCGTTTGAGCTAAGATTTTAAAATTATTCACATAATGAAAACCTATACTTTGTTTCAGGCGAGTTTCCCATTCAAATGCATGTAACAGTGAGAAACGCATTGTCTTGGCGAAAGAAAGCGTTTTTGAACAACTTCATATAAATCGCTGTAACTTTTGAAAGAAGACTCAGACAAACATGTTTATGGCTTTATCTTATAGAACTCAATATGCCCGTGCTGGGCAAATAGGTTTTGCAGCCGTTTGAGCTAAGATTTTAAAATTATTCACATAATGAAAACCTATACTTTGTCTCAGTCGAGTTTCCCATTCAAATGCATGTAACAGTGAGAAACGCGTTGTCTTGGCGAAAGAAAGCGTTTTCGTACAACTTCATATAAATCGCTGTAACTTTTGATAGAAGACTCAGAAACACATGTTTATGGCTTTATCTTATAGAACTCAATATCCCTGTGCTGGGCAAACAGGTTTTGCAGCCGATTGAGCTAAGATTTTAAAATTATTCACATAATGAAAACCTATACTTTGTTTCAGGCGAGTTTCCCATTCAAATGCATGTAACAGTGAGAAACACACTGTCTTGGCGAAAGAAAGCATTTTCGTACAACTTCATATAAATCGCTGTGACTTTTGATAGAAGACTCAGAAACACATGTTTATGGCTTTATCTTATAGAACTCAATATCCCTGTGCTGGGCAAACAGGTTTTGCAGCCGTTTGAGCTAAGATTTTAAAATTATTCACATAATGAAAACCTATACTTTGTCTCGGGCGAGTTTCCCATTCAAATGCATGTAACAGTGAGAAACGCATTGTCTAGGCGAAAGAAAGCGTTTTCGTACAACTTCATATAAATCGCTGTAACTTTTGATAGAAGACTCAGACAAACATGTTTATGGCTTTATCTTATAGAACTCAATATCCCCGTGCTGGGAAAACAGGTCTTGCAGCCGTTTGAGCTAAGATTTTAAAATTATTCACATAATGAAAACCTATACTTTGTCTCGGGCGAGTTTCCCATTCAAATGCATGTAACAGTGAGAAACGCATTGTCTTGGCGAAAGAAAGCGTTTTTGAACAACTTCATATAAATCGCTGTAACTTTTGATAGAAGACTCAGACAAACATGTTTATGGCTTTATCTTATAGAACTCAATATCCCCGTGCTGGGCAAACAGGTTTTGCAGCCGTTTGAGCTAAGATTTTAAAATTATTCACATAATGAAAACCTATACTTTGTTTCAGGCGAGTTTCCCATTCAAATGCATGTAACAGTGAGAAACGCATTGTCTTGGCGAAAGAAAGCGTTTTTGAACAACTTCATATAAATCGCTGTAACTTTTGAAAGAAGACTCAGACAAACATGTTTATGGCTTTATCTTATAGAACTCAATATGCCCGTGCTGGGCAAACAGGTTTTGCAGCCGTTTGAGCTAAGATTTTAAAATTATTCACATAATGAAAACCTATACTTTGTTTCAGGCGAGTTTCCCATTCAAATGCATGTAACAGTGAGAAACACACTGTCTTGGCGAAAGAAAGCATTTTCGTACAACTTCATATAAATCGCTGTAACTTTTGATAGAAGACTCAGACAAACATGTTTATGGCTTTATCTTATAGAACTCAATATCCCCGTGCTGGGAAAACAGGTCTTGCAGCCGTTTGAGCTAAGATTTTAAAATTATTCACATAATGAAAACCTATACTTTGTCTCAGTCGAGTTTCCCATTCAAATGCATGTAACAGTGAGAAACGCGTTGTCTTGGCGAAAGAAAGCGTTTTCGTACAACTTCATATAAATCGCTGTAACTTTTGATAGAAGACTCAGACAAACATGTTTATGGCTTTATCTTATAGAACTCAATATCCCTGTGCTGGGCAAACAGGTTTTGCAGCCGATTGAGCTAAGATTTTAAAATTATTCACATAATGAAAACCTATACTTTGTTTCAGGCGAGTTTCCCATTCAAATGCATGTAACAGTGAGAAACACACTGTCTTGGCGAAAGAAAGCGTTTTTGAACAACTTCATATAAATCGCTGTGACTTTTGATAGAAGACTCAGAAACACATGTTTATGGCTTTATCTTATAGAACTCAATATCCCTGTGCTGGGCAAACAGGTTTTGCAGCCGTTTGAGCTAAGATTTTAAAATTATTCACATAATGAAAACCTATACTTTGTCTCGGGCGAGTGTCCCATTCAAATGCATGTAACAGTGAGAAACGCATTGTCTTGGCGAAAGAAAGCGTTTTTGAACAACTTCATATAAATCGCTGTAACTTTTGAAAGAAGACTCAGACAAACATGTTTATGGCTTTATCTTATAGAACTCAATATGCCCGTGCTGGGCAAACAGGTTTTGCAGCCGTTTGAGCTAAGATTTTAAAATTATTCACATAATGAAAACCTATACTTTGTCTCAGTCGAGTTTCCCATTCAAATGCATGTAACAGTGAGAAACGCGTTGTCTTGGCGAAAGAAAGCGTTTTCGTACAACTTCATATAAATCGCTGTGACTTTTGATAGAAGACTCAGAAACACATGTTTATGGCTTTATCTTATAGAACTCAATATCCCTGTGCTGGGCAAACAGGTTTTGCAGCCGATTGAGCTAAGATTTTAAAATTATTCACATAATGAAAACCTATACTTTGTTTCAGGCGAGTTTCCCATTCAAATGCATGTAACAGTGAGAAACACACTGTCTTGGCGAAAGAAAGCATTTTCGTACAACTTCATATAAATCGCTGTAACTTTTGATAGAAGACTCAGACAAACATGTTTATGGCTTTATCTTATAGAACTCAATATCCCCGTGCTGGGAAAACAGGTCTTGCAGCCGTTTGAGCTAAGATTTTAAAATTATTCACATAATGAAAACCTATACTTTGTCTCGGGCGAGTTTCCCATTCAAATGCATGTAACAGTGAGAAACGCATTGTCTTGGCGAAAGAAAGCGTTTTTGAACAACTTCATATAAATCGCTGTAACTTTTGATAGAAGACTCAGACAAACATGTTTATGGCTTTATCTTATAGAACTCAATATCCCCGTGCTGGGCAAACAGGTTTTGCAGCCGTTTGAGCTAAGATTTTAAAATTATTCACATAATGAAAACCTATACTTTGTTTCAGGCGAGTTTCCCATTCAAATGCATGTAACAGTGAGAAACGCATTGTCTTGGCGAAAGAAAGCGTTTTTGAACAACTTCATATAAATCGCTGTAACTTTTGAAAGAAGACTCAGACAAACATGTTTATGGCTTTATCTTATAGAACTCAATATGCCCGTGCTGGGCAAACAGGTTTTGCAGCCGTTTGAGCTAAGATTTTAAAATTATTCACATAATGAAAACCTATACTTTGTCTCAGTCGAGTTTCCCATTCAAATGCATGTAACAGTGAGAAACGCGTTGTCTTGGCGAAAGAAAGCGTTTTCGTACAACTTCATATAAATCGCTGTGACTTTTGATAGAAGACTCAGAAACACATGTTTATGGCTTTATCTTATAGAACTCAATATCCCTGTGCTGGGCAAACAGGTTTTGCAGCCGATTGAGCTAAGATTTTAAAATTATTCACATAATGAAAACCTATACTTTGTTTCAGGCGAGTTTCCCATTCAAATGCATGTAACAGTGAGAAACACACTGTCTTGGCGAAAGAAAGCATTTTCGTACAACTTCATATAAATCGCTGTAACTTTTGATAGAAGACTCAGACAAACATGTTTATGGCTTTATCTTATAGAACTCAATATCCCCGTGCTGGGAAAACAGGTCTTGCAGCCGTTTGAGCTAAGATTTTAAAATTATTCACATAATGAAAACCTATACTTTGTCTCGGGCGAGTTTCCCATTCAAATGCATTGTCTTGGCGAAAGAAAGCGTTTTTGAACAACTTCATATAAATCGCTGTAACTTTTGATAGAAGACTCAGACAAACATGTTTATGGCTTTATCTTATAGAACTCAATACCCCCGTGCTGGGCAAACAGGTTTTGCAGCCGTTTGAGCTAAGATTTTAAAATTATTCACATAATGAAAACCTATACTTTGTTTCAGGCGAGTTTCCCATTCAAATGCATGTAACAGTGAGAAACGCATTGTCTTGGCGAAAGAAAGCGTTTTCGTACAACTTCATATAAATCGCTGTAACTTTTGAAAGAAGACTCAGACAAACATGTTTATGGCTTTATCTTATAGAACTCAATATGCCCGTGCTGGGCAAACAGGTTTTGCAGCCGTTTGAGCTAAGATTTTAAAATTATTCACATAATGAAAACCTATACTTTGTCTCAGTCGAGTTTCCCATTCAAATGCATGTAACAGTGAGAAACGCGTTGTCTTGGCGAAAGAAAGCGTTTTCGTACAACTTCATATAAATCGCTGTAACTTTTGATAGAAGACTCAGAAACACATGTTTATGGCTTTATCTTATAGAACTCAATATCCCTGTGCTGGGCAAACAGGTTTTGCAGCCGATTGAGCTAAGATTTTAAAATTATTCACATAATGAAAACCTATACTTTGTTTCAGGCGAGTTTCCCATTCAAATGCATGTAACAGTGAGAAACACACTGTCTTGGCGAAAGAAAGCATTTTCGTACAACTTCATATAAATCGCTGTGACTTTTGATAGAAGACTCAGAAACACATGTTTATGGCTTTATCTTATAGAACTCAATATCCCTGTGCTGGGCAAACAGGTTTTGCAGCCGTTTGAGCTAAGATTTTAAAATTATTCACATAATGAAAACCTATACTTTGTCTCGGGCGAGTTTCCCATTCAAATGCATGTAACAGTGAGAAACGCATTGTCTTGGCGAAAGAAAGCGTTTTTGAACAACTTCATATAAATCGCTGTAACTTTTGAAAGAAGACTCAGACAAACATGTTTATGGCTTTATCTTATAGAACTCAATATCCCTGTGCTGGGCAAACAGGTTTTGCAGCCGTTTGAGCTAAGATTTTAAAATTATTCACATAATGAAAACCTATACTTTGTTTCAGGCGAGTTTCCCATTCAAATGCATGTAACAGTGAGAAACACACTGTCTTGGCGAAAGAAAGCGTTTTTTAACAACTTCATATAAATCGCTGTAACTTTTGAAAGAAGACTCAGACAAACATGTTTATGGCTTTATCTTATAGAACTCAATATGCCCGTGCTGGGCAAACAGGTTTTGCAGCCGTTTGAGCTAAGATTTTAAAATTATTCACATAATGAAAACCTATACTTTGTCTCAGTCGAGTTTCCCATTCAAATGCATGTAACAGTGAGAAACGCGTTGTCTTGGCGAAAGAAAGCGTTTTCGTACAACTTCATATAAATCGCTGTAACTTTTGATAGAAGACTCAGAAACACATGTTTATGGCTTTATCTTATAGAACTCAATATCCCTGTGCTGGGCAAACAGGTTTTGCAGCCGATTGAGCTAAGATTTTAAAATTATTCACATAATGAAAACCTATACTTTGTTTCAGGCGAGTTTCCCATTCAAATGCATGTAACAGTGAGAAACACACTGTCTTGGCGAAAGAAAGCATTTTCGTACAACTTCATATAAATCGCTGTGACTTTTGATAGAAGACTCAGAAACACATGTTTATGGCTTTATCTTATAGAACTCAATATCCCTGTGCTGGGCAAACAGGTTTTGCAGCCGTTTGAGCTAAGATTTTAAAATTATTCACATAATGAAAACCTATACTTTGTCTCGGCCGAGTTTCCCATTCAAATGCATGTAACAGTGAGAAACGCATTGTCTTGGCGAAAGAAAGCGTTTTTGAACAACTTCATATAAATCGCTGTAACTTTTGAAAGAAGACTCAGACAAACATGTTTATGGCTTTATCTTATAGAACTCAATATCCCTGTGCTGGGCAAACAGGTTTTGCAGCCGTTTGAGCTAAGATTTTAAAATTATTCACATAATGAAAACCTATACTTTGTTTCAGGCGAGTTTCCCATTCAAATGCATGTAACAGTGAGAAACGCATTGTCTTGGCGAAAGAAAGCGTTTTTGAACAACTTCATATAAATCGCTGTAACTTTTGATAGAAGACTCAGACAAACATGTTTATGGCTTTATCTTATAGAACTCAATATCCCCGTGCTGGGCAAACAGGTTTTGCAGCCGTTTGAGCTAAGATTTTAAAATTATTCACATAATGAAAACCTATACTTTGTTTCAGGCGAGTTTCCCATTCAAATGCATGTAACAGTGAGAAACGCATTGTCTTGGCGAAAGAAAGCGTTTTTGAACAACTTCATATAAATCGCTGTAACTTTTGAAAGAAGACTCAGACAAACATGTTTATGGCTTTATCTTATAGAACTCAATATGCCCGTGCTGGGCAAACAGGTTTTGCAGCCGTTTGAGCTAAGATTTTAAAATTATTCACATAATGAAAACCTATACTTTGTCTCAGTCGAGTTTCCCATTCAAATGCATGTAACAGTGAGAAACGCGTTGTCTTGGCGAAAGAAAGCGTTTTCGTACAACTTCATATAAATCGCTGTAACTTTTGATAGAAGACTCAGACAAACATGTTTATGGCTTTATCTTATAGAACTCAATATCCCCGTGCTGGGCAAACAGGTTTTGCAGCCGTTTGAGCTAAGATTTTAAAATTATTCACATAATGAAAACCTATACTTTGTTTCAGGCGAGTTTCCCATTCAAATGCATGTAACAGTGAGAAACGCATTGTCTTGGCGAAAGAAAGCGTTTTTGAACAACTTCATATAAATCGCTGTAACTTTTGAAAGAAGACTCAGACAAACATGTTTATGGCTTTATCTTATAGAACTCAATATCCCTGTGCTGGGCAAACAGGTTTTGCAGCCGATTGAGCTAAGATTTTAAAATTATTCACATAATGAAAACCTATACTTTGTTTCAGGCGAGTTTCCCATTCAAATGCATGTAACAGTGAGAAACGCATTGTCTTGGCGAAAGAAAGCATTTTCGTACAACTTCATATAAATCGCTGTGACTTTTGATAGAAGACTCAGAAACACATGTTTATGGCTTTATCTTATAGAACTCAATATCCCTGTGCTGGGCAAACAGGTTTTGCAGCCGTTTGAGCTAAGATTTTAAAATTATTCACATAATGAAAACCTATACTTTGTCTCGGGCGAGTTTCCCATTCAAATGCATGTAACAGTGAGAAACGCATTGTCTAGGCGAAAGAAAGCGTTTTCGTACAACTTCATATAAATCGCTGTAACTTTTGATAGAAGACTCAGACAAACATGTTTATGGCTTTATCTTATAGAACTCAATATCCCCGTGCTGGGAAAACAGGTCTTGCAGCCGTTTGAGCTAAGATTTTAAAATTATTCACATAATGAAAACCTATACTTTGTCTCGGGCGAGTTTCCCATTCAAATGCATGTAACAGTGAGAAACGCATTGTCTTGGCGAAAGAAAGCGTTTTTGAACAACTTCATATAAATCGCTGTAACTTTTGATAGAAGACTCAGACAAACATGTTTATGGCTTTATCTTATAGAACTCAATATCCCCGTGCTGGGCAAACAGGTTTTGCAGCCGTTTGAGCTAAGATTTTAAAATTATTCACATAATGAAAACCTATACTTTGTTTCAGGCGAGTTTCCCATTCAAATGCATGTAACAGTGAGAAACACACTGTCTTGGCGAAAGAAAGCATTTTCGTACAACTTCATATAAATCGCTGTGACTTTTGATAGAAGACTCAGAAACACATGTTTATGGCTTTATCTTATAGAACTCAATATCCCTGTGCTGGGCAAACAGGTTTTGCAGCCGTTTGAGCTAAGATTTTAAAATTATTCACATAATGAAAACCTATACTTTGTCTCGGGCGAGTTTCCCATTCAAATGCATGTAACAGTGAGAAACGCATTGTCTAGGCGAAAGAAAGCGTTTTCGTACAACTTCATATAAATCGCTGTAACTTTTGATAGAAGACTCAGACAAACATGTTTATGGCTTTATCTTATAGAACTCAATATCCCCGTGCTGGGAAAACAGGTCTTGCAGCCGTTTGAGCTAAGATTTTAAAATTATTCACATAATGAAAACCTATACTTTGTCTCGGGCGAGTTTCCCATTCAAATGCATGTAACAGTGAGAAACGCATTGTCTTGGCGAAAGAAAGCGTTTTTGAACAACTTCATATAAATCGCTGTAACTTTTGATAGAAGACTCAGACAAACATGTTTATGGCTTTATCTTATAGAACTCAATATCCCTGTGCTGGGCAAACAGGTTTTGCAGCCGTTTGAGCTAAGATTTTAAAATTATTCACATAATGAAAACCTATACTTTGTCTCGGGCGAGTTTCCCATTCAAATGCATGTAACAGTGAGAAACGCATTGTCTAGGCGAAAGAAAGCGTTTTCGTACAACTTCATATAAATCGCTGTAACTTTTGATAGAAGACTCAGACAAACATGTTTATGGCTTTATCTTATAGAACTCAATATCCCCGTGCTGGGAAAACAGGTCTTGCAGCCGTTTGAGCTAAGATTTTAAAATTATTCACATAATGAAAACCTATACTTTGTCTCGGGCGAGTTTCCCATTCAAATGCATGTAACAGTGAGAAACGCATTGTCTTGGCGAAAGAAAGCGTTTTTGAACAACTTCATATAAATCGCTGTAACTTTTGATAGAAGACTCAGACAAACATGTTTATGGCTTTATCTTATAGAACTCAATATCCCCGTGCTGGGCAAACAGGTTTTGCAGCCGTTTGAGCTAAGATTTTAAAATTATTCACATAATGAAAACCTATACTTTGTTTCAGGCGAGTTTCCCATTCAAATGCATGTAACAGTGAGAAACGCATTGTCTTGGCGAAAGAAAGCGTTTTTGAACAACTTCATATAAATCGCTGTAACTTTTGAAAGAAGACTCAGACAAACATGTTTATGGCTTTATCTTATAGAACTCAATATGCCCGTGCTGGGCAAACAGGTTTTGCAGCCGTTTGAGCTAAGATTTTAAAATTATTCACATAATGAAAACCTATACTTTGTCTCAGTCGAGTTTCCCATTCAAATGCATGTAACAGTGAGAAACGCGTTGTCTTGGCGAAAGAAAGCGTTTTTGAACAACTTCATATAAATCGCTGTAACTTTTGATAGAAGACTCAGACAAACATGTTTATGGCTTTATCTTATAGAACTCAATATCCCCGTGCTGGGCAAACAGGTTTTGCAGCCGTTTGAGCTAAGATTTTAAAATTATTCACATAATGAAAACCTATACTTTGTTTCAGGCGAGTTTCCCATTCAAATGCATGTAACAGTGAGAAACGCATTGTCTTGGCGAAAGAAAGCGTTTTTGAACAACTTCATATAAATCGCTGTAACTTTTGATAGAAGACTCAGACAAACATGTTTATGGCTTTATCTTATAGAACTCAATATCCCCGTGCTGGGCAAACAGGTTTTGCAGCCGTTTGAGCTAAGATTTTAAAATTATTCACATAATGAAAACCTATACTTTGTTTCAGGCGAGTTTCCCATTCAAATGCATGTAACAGTGAGAAACACACTGTCTTGGCGAAAGAAAGCATTTTCGTACAACTTCATATAAATCGCTGTGACTTTTGATAGAAGACTCAGAAACACATGTTTATGGCTTTATCTTATAGAACTCAATATCCCTGTGCTGGGCAAACAGGTTTTGCAGCCGTTTGAGCTAAGATTTTAAAATTATTCACATAATGAAAACCTATACTTTGTCTCGGGCGAGTTTCCCATTCAAATGCATGTAACAGTGAGAAACGCATTGTCTAGGCGAAAGAAAGCGTTTTCGTACAACTTCATATAAATCGCTGTAACTTTTGATAGAAGACTCAGACAAACATGTTTATGGCTTTATCTTATAGAACTCAATATCCCCGTGCTGGGAAAACAGGTCTTGCAGCCGTTTGAGCTAAGATTTTAAAATTATTCACATAATGAAAACCTATACTTTGTCTCGGGCGAGTTTCCCATTCAAATGCATGTAACAGTGAGAAACGCATTGTCTTGGCGAAAGAAAGCGTTTTTGAACAACTTCATATAAATCGCTGTAACTTTTGATAGAAGACTCAGACAAACATGTTTATGGCTTTATCTTATAGAACTCAATATCCCCGTGCTGGGCAAACAGGTTTTGCAGCCGTTTGAGCTAAGATTTTAAAATTATTCACATAATGAAAACCTATACTTTGTCTCAGTCGAGTTTCCCATTCAAATGCATGTAACAGTGAGAAACGCGTTGTCTTGGCGAAAGAAAGCGTTTTCGTACAACTTCATATAAATCGCTGTGACTTTTGATAGAAGACTCAGAAACACATGTTTATGGCTTTATCTTATAGAACTCAATATCCCTGTGCTGGGCAAACAGGTTTTGCAGCCGATTGAGCTAAGATTTTAAAATTATTCACATAATGAAAACCTATACTTTGTTTCAGGCGAGTTTCCCATTCAAATGCATGTAACAGTGAGAAACGCATTGTCTTGGCGAAAGAAAGCATTTTCGTACAACTTCATATAAATCGCTGTGACTTTTGATAGAAGACTCAGAAACACATGTTTATGGCTTTATCTTATAGAACTCAATATCCCTGTGCTGGGCAAACAGGTTTTGCAGCCGTTTGAGCTAAGATTTTAAAATTATTCACATAATGAAAACCTATACTTTGTCTCGGGCGAGTTTCCCATTCAAATGCATGTAACAGTGAGAAACGCATTGTCTAGGCGAAAGAAAGCGTTTTCGTACAACTTCATATAAATCGCTGTAACTTTTGATAGAAGACTCAGACAAACATGTTTATGGCTTTATCTTATAGAACTCAATATCCCCGTGCTGGGAAAACAGGTCTTGCAGCCGTTTGAGCTAAGATTTTAAAATTATTCACATAATGAAAACCTATACTTTGTCTCGGGCGAGTTTCCCATTCAAATGCATGTAACAGTGAGAAACGCATTGTCTTGGCGAAAGAAAGCGTTTTCGTACAACTTCATATAAATCGCTGTGACTTTTGATAGAAGACTCAGAAACACATGTTTATGGCTTTATCTTATAGAACTCAATATCCCTGTGCTGGGCAAACAGGTTTTGCAGCCGATTGAGCTAAGATTTTAAAATTATTCACATAATGAAAACCTATACTTTGTTTCAGGCGAGTTTCCCATTCAAATGCATGTAACAGTGAGAAACGCATTGTCTTGGCGAAAGAAAGCATTTTCGTACAACTTCATATAAATCGCTGTGACTTTTGATAGAAGACTCAGAAACACATGTTTATGGCTTTATCTTATAGAACTCAATATCCCCGTGCTGGGCAAACAGGTTTTGCAGCCGTTTGAGCTAAGATTTTAAAATTATTCACATAATGAAAACCTATACTTTGTTTCAGGCGAGTTTCCCATTCAAATGCATGTAACAGTGAGAAACGCATTGTCTTGGCGAAAGAAAGCGTTTTTGAACAACTTCATATAAATCGCTGTAACTTTTGATAGAAGACTCAGACAAACATGTTTATGGCTTTATCTTATAGAACTCAATATCCCCGTGCTGGGCAAACAGGTTTTGCAGCCGTTTGAGCTAAGATTTTAAAATTATTCACATAATGAAAACCTATACTTTGTTTCAGGCGAGTTTCCCATTCAAATGCATGTAACAGTGAGAAACACACTGTCTTGGCGAAAGAAAGCATTTTCGTACAACTTCATATAAATCGCTGTGACTTTTGATAGAAGACTCAGAAACACATGTTTATGGCTTTATCTTATAGAACTCAATATCCCTGTGCTGGGCAAACAGGTTTTGCAGCCGTTTGAGCTAAGATTTTAAAATTATTCACATAATGAAAACCTATACTTTGTCTCGGGCGAGTTTCCCATTCAAATGCATGTAACAGTGAGAAACGCATTGTCTAGGCGAAAGAAAGCGTTTTCGTACAACTTCATATAAATCGCTGTAACTTTTGATAGAAGACTCAGACAAACATGTTTATGGCTTTATCTTATAGAACTCAATATCCCCGTGCTGGGAAAACAGGTCTTGCAGCCGTTTGAGCTAAGATTTTAAAATTATTCACATAATGAAAACCTATACTTTGTCTCGGGCGAGTTTCCCATTCAAATGCATGTAACAGTGAGAAACGCATTGTCTTGGCGAAAGAAAGCGTTTTTGAACAACTTCATATAAATCGCTGTAACTTTTGATAGAAGACTCAGACAAACATGTTTATGGCTTTATCTTATAGAACTCAATATCCCCGTGCTGGGCAAACAGGTTTTGCAGCCGTTTGAGCTAAGATTTTAAAATTATTCACATAATGAAAACCTATACTTTGTCTCAGTCGAGTTTCCCATTCAAATGCATGTAACAGTGAGAAACGCGTTGTCTTGGCGAAAGAAAGCGTTTTCGTACAACTTCATATAAATCGCTGTGACTTTTGATAGAAGACTCAGAAACACATGTTTATGGCTTTATCTTATAGAACTCAATATCCCTGTGCTGGGCAAACAGGTTTTGCAGCCGATTGAGCTAAGATTTTAAAATTATTCACATAATGAAAACCTATACTTTGTTTCAGGCGAGTTTCCCATTCAAATGCATGTAACAGTGAGAAACGCATTGTCTTGGCGAAAGAAAGCATTTTCGTACAACTTCATATAAATCGCTGTGACTTTTGATAGAAGACTCAGAAACACATGTTTATGGCTTTATCTTATAGAACTCAATATCCCTGTGCTGGGCAAACAGGTTTTGCAGCCGTTTGAGCTAAGATTTTAAAATTATTCACATAATGAAAACCTATACTTTGTCTCGGGCGAGTTTCCCATTCAAATGCATGTAACAGTGAGAAACGCATTGTCTAGGCGAAAGAAAGCGTTTTCGTACAACTTCATATAAATCGCTGTAACTTTTGATAGAAGACTCAGACAAACATGTTTATGGCTTTATCTTATAGAACTCAATATCCCCGTGCTGGGAAAACAGGTCTTGCAGCCGTTTGAGCTAAGATTTTAAAATTATTCACATAATGAAAACCTATACTTTGTCTCGGGCGAGTTTCCCATTCAAATGCATGTAACAGTGAGAAACGCATTGTCTTGGCGAAAGAAAGCGTTTTTGAACAACTTCATATAAATCGCTGTAACTTTTGATAGAAGACTCAGACAAACATGTTTATGGCTTTATCTTATAGAACTCAATATCCCCGTGCTGGGCAAACAGGTTTTGCAGCCGTTTGAGCTAAGATTTTAAAATTATTCACATAATGAAAACCTATACTTTGTTTCAGGCGAGTTTCCCATTCAAATGCATGTAACAGTGAGAAACGCATTGTCTTGGCGAAAGAAAGCGTTTTTGAACAACTTCATATAAATCGCTGTAACTTTTGAAAGAAGACTCAGACAAACATGTTTATGGCTTTATCTTATAGAACTCAATATGCCCGTGCTGGGCAAACAGGTTTTGCAGCCGATTGAACTAAGATTTTAAAATTATTCACATAATGAAAACCTATACTTTGTTTCAGGCGAGTTTCCCATTCAAATGCATGTAACAGTGAGAAACACATTGTCTTGGCGAAAGAAAGCATTTTCGAACAACTTCATATAAATCGCTGTAACTTTTGAAAGAAGACTCAGACAAACATGTTTATGGCTTTATCTTATAGAACTCAATATCCCCGTGCTGGGCAAACAGGTTTTGCAGCCGTTTGAGCTAAGATTTTAAAATTATTCACATAATGAAAACCTATACTTTGTCTCAGTCGAGTTTCCCATTCAAATGCATGTAACAGTGAGAAACGCGTTGTCTTGGCGAAATAAAGCGTTTTCGTACAACTTCATATAAATCGCTGTGACTTTTGATAGAAGACTCAGAAACACATGTTTATGGCTTTATCTTATAGAACTCAATATCCCTGTGCTGGGCAAACAGGTTTTGCAGCCGATTGAGCTAAGATTTTAAAATTATTCACATAATGAAAACCTATACTTTGTCTCGGGCGAGTTTCCCATTCAAATGCATGTAACAGTGAGAAACGCATTGTCTTGGCGAAAGAAAGCGTTTTCGTACAACTTCATATAAATCGCTGTGACTTTTGATAGAAGACTCAGAAACACATGTTTATGGCTTTATCTTATAGAACTCAATATCCCTGTGCTGGGCAAACAGGTTTTGCAGCCGATTGAACTAAGATTTTAAAATTATTCACATAATGAAAACCTATACTTTGTTTCAGGCGAGTTTCCCATTCAAATGCATGTAACAGTGAGAAACACACTGTCTTGGCGAAAGAAAGCATTTTCGAACAACTTCATATAAATCGCTGTAACTTTTGAAAGAAGACTCAGACAAACATGTTTATGGCTTTATCTTATAGAACTCAATATCCCCGTGCTGGGCAAACAGGTTTTGCAGCCGTTTGAGCTAAGATTTTAAAATTATTCACATAATGAAAACCTATACTTTGTTTCAGGCGAGTTTCCCATTCAAATGCATGTAACAGTGAGAAACGCATTGTCTAGGCGAAAGAAAGCGTTTTCGTACAACTTCATATAAATCGCTGTGACTTTTGATAGAAGACTCAGAAACACATGTTTATGGCTTTATCTTATAGAACTCAATATCCCTGTGCTGGGCAAACAGGTTTTGCAGCCGATTGAGCTAAGATTTTAAAATTATTCACATAATGAAAACCTATACTTTGTCTCGGGCGAGTTTCCCATTCAAATGCATGTAACAGTGAGAAACGCATTGTCTAGGCGAAAGAAAGCGTTTTCGTACAACTTCATATAAATCGCTGTAACTTTTGATAGAAGACTCAGACAAACATGTTTATGGCTTTATCTTATAGAACTCAATATCCCCGTGCTGAGAAAACAGGTCTTGCAGCCGTTTGAGCTAAGATTTTAAAATTATTCACATAATGAAAACCTATACTTTGTCTCGGGCGAGTTTCCCATTCAAATGCATGTAACAGTGAGAAACGCATTGTCTTGGCGAAAGAAAGCGTTTTTGAACAACTTCATATAAATCGCTGTAACTTTTGATAGAAGACTCAGACAAACATGTTTATGGCTTTATCTTATAGAACTCAATATCCCCGTGCTGGGCAAACAGGTTTTGCAGCCGTTTGAGCTAAGATTTTAAAATTATTCACATAATGAAAACCTATACTTTGTTTCAGGCGAGTTTCCCATTCAAATGCATGTAACAGTGAGAAACGCATTGTCTAGGCGAAAGAAAGCGTTTTCGTACAACTTCATATAAATCGCTGTAACTTTTGATAGAAGACTCAGACAAACATGTTTATGGCTTTATCTTATAGAACTCAATATCCCCGTGCTGGGAAAACAGGTCTTGCAGCCGTTTGAGCTAAGATTTTAAAATTATTCACATAATGAAAACCTATACTTTGTCTCGGGCGAGTTTCCCATTCAAATGCATGTAACAGTGAGAAACGCATTGTCTTGGCGAAAGAAAGCGTTTTCGTACAACTTCATATAAATCGCTGTGACTTTTGATAGAAGACTCAGAAACACATGTTTATGGCTTTATCTTATAGAACTCAATATCCCTGTGCTGGGCAAACAGGTTTTGCAGCCGATTGAACTAAGATTTTAAAATTATTCACATAATGAAAACCTATACTTTGTTTCAGGCGAGTTTCCCATTCAAATGCATGTAACAGTGAGAAACACACTGTCTTGGCGAAAGAAAGCATTTTCGAACAACTTCATATAAATCGCTGTAACTTTTGAAAGAAGACTCAGACAAACATGTTTATGGCTTTATCTTATAGAACTCAATATCCCCGTGCTGGGCAAACAGGTTTTGCAGCCGTTTGAGCTAAGATTTTAAAATTATTCACATAATGAAAACCTATACTTTGTCTCAGTCGAGTTTCCCATTCAAATGCATGTAACAGTGAGAAACGCGTTGTCTTGGCGAAATAAAGCGTTTTCGTACAACTTCATATAAATCGCTGTGACTTTTGATAGAAGACTCAGAAACACATGTTTATGGCTTTATCTTATAGAACTCAATATCCCTGTGCTGGGCAAACAGGTTTTGCAGCCGATTGAGCTAAGATTTTAAAATTATTCACATAATGAAAACCTATACTTTGTTTCAGGCGAGTTTCCCATTCAAATGCATGTAACAGTGAGAAACGCATTGTCTAGGCGAAAGAAAGCATTTTTGAACAACTTCATATAAATCGCTGTAACTTTTGATAGAAGACTCAGACAAACATGTTTATGGCTTTATCTTATAGAACTCAATATGCCCGTGCTGGGCAAACAGGTTTTGCAGCCGTTTGAGCTAAGATTTTAAAATTATTCACATAATGAAAACCTATACTTTGTTTCAGGCGAGTTTCCCATTCAAATGCATGTAACAGTGAGAAACGCATTGTCTTGGCGAAAGAAAGCGTTTTTGAACAACTTCATATAAATCGCTGTAACTTTTGATAGAAGACTCAGACAAACATGTTTATGGCTTTATCTTATAGAACTCAATATCCCCGTGCTGGGCAAACAGGTCTTGCAGCCGTTTGAGCTAAGATTTTAAAATTATTCACATAATGAAAACCTATACTTTGTCTCAGTCGAGTTTCCCATTCAAATGCATGTAACAGTGAGAAACGCGTTGTCTTGGCGAAAGAAAGCGTTTTCGTACAACTTCATATAAATCGCTGTGACTTTTGATAGAAGACTCAGAAACACATGTTTATGGCTTTATCTTATAGAACTCAATATCCCTGTGCTGGGCAAACAGGTTTTGCAGCCGATTGAGCTAAGATTTTAAAATTATTCACATAATGAAAACCTATACTTTGTTTCAGGCGAGTTTCCCATTCAAATGCATGTAACAGTGAGAAACGCATTGTCTAGGCGAAAGAAAGCGTTTTCGTACAACTTCATATAAATCGCTGTAACTTTTGATAGAAGACTCAGACAAACATGTTTATGGCTTTATCTTATAGAACTCAATATCCCCGTGCTGGGCAAACAGGTCTTGCAGCCGTTTGAGCTAAGATTTTAAAATTATTCACATAATGAAAACCTATACTTTGTCTCGGGCGAGTTTCCCATTCAAATGCATGTAACAGTGAGAAACGCATTGTCTAGGCGAAAGAAAGCGTTTTCGTACAACTTCATATAAATCGCTGTAACTTTTGATAGAAGACTCAGACAAACATGTTTATGGCTTTATCTTATAGAACTCAATATCCCCGTGCTGGGAAAACAGGTCTTGCAGCCGTTTGAGCTAAGATTTTAAAATTATTCACATAATGAAAACCTATACTTTGTCTCGGGCGAGTTTCCCATTCAAATGCATGTAACAGTGAGAAACGCATTGTCTTGGCGAAAGAAAGCGTTTTCGTACAACTTCATATAAATCGCTGTGACTTTTGATAGAAGACTCAGAAACACATGTTTATGGCTTTATCTTATAGAACTCAATATCCCTGTGCTGGGCAAACAGGTTTTGCAGCCGATTGAACTAAGATTTTAAAATTATTCACATAATGAAAACCTATACTTTGTTTCAGGCGAGTTTCCCATTCAAATGCATGTAACAGTGAGAAACACACTGTCTTGGCGAAAGAAAGCATTTTCGAACAACTTCATATAAATCGCTGTAACTTTTGAAAGAAGACTCAGACAAACATGTTTATGGCTTTATCTTATAGAACTCAATATCCCCGTGCTGGGCAAACAGGTTTTGCAGCCGTTTGAGCTAAGATTTTAAAATTATTCACATAATGAAAACCTATACTTTGTCTCGGGCGAGTTTCCCATTCAAATGCATGTAACAGTGAGAAACGCATTGTCTTGGCGAAAGAAAGCGTTTTCGTACAACTTCATATAAATCGCTGTGACTTTTGATAGAAGACTCAGAAACACATGTTTATGGCTTTATCTTATAGAACTCAATATCCCTGTGCTGGGCAAACAGGTTTTGCAGCCGATTGAACTAAGATTTTAAAATTATTCACATAATGAAAACCTATACTTTGTTTCAGGCGAGTTTCCCATTCAAATGCATGTAACAGTGAGAAACACACTGTCTTGGCGAAAGAAAGCATTTTCGAACAACTTCATATAAATCGCTGTAACTTTTGAAAGAAGACTCAGACAAACATGTTTATGGCTTTATCTTATAGAACTCAATATCCCCGTGCTGGGCAAACAGGTTTTGCAGCCGTTTGAGCTAAGATTTTAAAATTATTCACATAATGAAAACCTATACTTTGTCTCAGTCGAGTTTCCCATTCAAATGCATGTAACAGTGAGAAACGCGTTGTCTTGGCGAAATAAAGCGTTTTCGTACAACTTCATATAAATCGCTGTGACTTTTGATAGAAGACTCAGAAACACATGTTTATGGCTTTATCTTATAGAACTCAATATCCCTGTGCTGGGCAAACAGGTTTTGCAGCCGATTGAACTAAGATTTTAAAATTATTCACATAATGAAAACCTATACTTTGTTTCAGGCGAGTTTCCCATTCAAATGCATGTAACAGTGAGAAACACACTGTCTTGGCGAAAGAAAGCATTTTCGTACAACTTCATATAAATCGCTGTAACTTTTGATAGAAGACTCAGACAAACATGTTTATGGCTTTATCTTATAGAACTCAATATCCCCGTGCTGGGAAAACAGGTTTTGCAGCCGTTTGAGCTAAGATTTTAAAATTATTCACATAATGAAAACCTATACTTTGTTTCAGGCGAGTTTCCCATTCAAATGCATGTAACAGTGAGAAACGCATTGTCTTGGCGAAAGAAAGCGTTTTTGAACAACTTCATATAAATCGCTGTAACTTTTGAAAGAAGACTCAGACAAACATGTTTATGGCTTTATCTTATAGAACTCAATATGCCCGTGCTGGGCAAACAGGTTTTGCAGCCGTTTGAGCTAAGA